>NW_024704752.1:6909875-8109875 GCF_018977255.1 Callorhinchus milii | reverse complement strand
GCATTAACATCTTCAAATGTCTTATCAAGATTAAGAGGGAGGATGGAAAGAGATAAAATGGTCAGGCTGGCTGGGTGGGTTTTATTTTTACTGAGGAAATAGTTTTGTGAGATCTTCCTGTGTAAGTGTCCTGTCACCCATCCCTGCTGGTGCTGCACGGACTAATCACATTTTGATGTTCTGATCAGTCAACTAAGGAAATTTAGCTACTTTCCTCTCGAGTTCATCATTCCTGGTAATTGGCCTGTCTCAGATAAGCAGTCCTTTCTTAACAGCTCTTTAAAGTCTGGAAGGCCCACAGACTGTGAGTTTAATTACTGGCCATATTTCACTGTGTACTGGAATTCCAGGCAGAGCAAGTTGTACCTGCTCTCTTACCCTCTCGCTCAACCACACACACACTCTGTGTCGGTCTCTCTCTATCACACACACACACTCACCCTGACTCCTCCTTCGCCTTATAACCAATGTACTTAGTCTAAAGTAAAAACTGTACATAGGGCAGATTTTTCGATTTGAAAGTAATTTAAACAATGAGACAAATCACTGATCAAATCAAATCACTGTGTCTCAAATGAAGTCCCACAATAAACCACAGAGCTTGACAGAACATTTTGGAGTTGGATAGCTGCTGGGGTGAGACAAGGGGGTGGCTGGCACCTGTAAAAGCTCAGCATGGGTCAGCACCTACAAGAGGGGAGGGAAATTGTTGGGACAAACATTTTGGTTGGTTCATTATTTTGATTAACACTGAAAGTGAACCGATTGCACCAATGTGCATTGAGACACAAGTAAGTTTGGGTAAATCAGGCTGTAGGCAGAGTTTTAATGATATTCATGGGGAAAAAATGGTATTGAGGGCTTTGGACATTGCCTTGGGACATCGTTCCAACGTGAAAGCCGCTATCTGCAACTTGTCGTTTGAACGCAAAGGCACATCTTCAGCATCCAAGGAAAGAGTGCTCCAACCTAGAGTTACTTTCAGCAAAGCTCTGAGGGGAACTTGTTCAGCCAGGAGTCTTGTTCCTGCCTGTTATCTAGTGCCTCCTGCTGCAAAGAGCATGTATATGAACGTTGGGCAAGTATAGTTTCAGGGCAGAGTGATATCTCTCCAGCACTCTCACAGTCGAATAAACCTGCCAATACTGGGATCATACATGAAGAATGGGCACTTGGGCAAAGTACCAGATGACATCCATTGCCCGAGGAGCATACAGTTAAAGTTGTGCGGTTACAAAAGATCAAATGAATCTTGTCCTTTTTTTCCTGAAGCAGACAAAGAGTTGCTGCCCAGCCAAGCTGTCTAATTAGTCATCCACCTCAAGTTTACAGACAATGCATTTTTTAGGAGTTCGGAAATTATTCTTCTCAGACTGTCTGTCAGCACCCGTCACTTCATTCTGGAACTTTCACAGTTTTCATTTAGACTGTTTTGCTATTCTTTCTGATTTTTTTCCCCCCCAAAATAAGGTTTATCAGAGGAAACACTTGTACTCATGAGGATGGACTCCATACAGTGACAGATTAATCCACACTGAGTGCAGCTCCTTCAGAGAGGGGACACTAATTATTAAGAAGGCACTTAGAACACAATGTGAGCTGACAGCTGACAGAGTGCTCTCTGCAAGCCTTGCATTGTCTTACTGTCAAGCCCTGTCAGTTCCCAGGCTTAATTACATCCTGTTTACAAACATTAGGCCCTGGTTTCAGACGAGGCCTTTCTGAAGGTTGTCAAACATCAGGGTCACGTCACAAGGATAACGTTATCTATCTGTGACTTGTCCTCCGCTAAAATGGGGAGATGCTGCTTAACTGATTTCGTTGAATCTTTGTCAGCATCAGGACACATTTTGTAATCAATGACCAGTCAAATGTTGAGTAATGAGGTACTATGGCGATAATTGTGTTGACAATTACGAACTTTAAGGCACACACGTCACTTTTGCAACACGAAGCCCCAGTTATCGATTTCAGATTCAGGAAGGATCCAAGATAGATTTTCCATGTCAAAAATTACATTTTTCGGGTTGTTGTTTGCAGTGACCACCCTCCCTCCCCAATAGAAGTTTTGGAAGGGAAATAACATCAAAGTTGTTCACACTGACAAAGGTTTTGAAAAGTAGAGGAGTTATCAAAATATGTCTCCTGGTCTTTTATTGGTGCTAACATTCTCTTTTTCCTGATTAATTAGAATAAGAGGTCAATATTGGAGGTAAAAAAGAGACCTATCTATTTCAAAGCCAAGACTTGTAAGACAAAAAGGAACAATCAGCTTGATGTGGTGATGGGGGATGGGAGGGTGGGTTTTCTGGAAGGATGAGATCGGATGAGATGAGAAGGTGTTTTTTCATCCAAACCAATCTTGTGATGTCCAACTGGCTACCTCGCTCTTGTAATTTGATTTGACCTTGACATTTAAGCTCCATCAGTGGTTTGATGGAACCTGCTCTCACTCAATATAGGTCAAGTTCTGTACAGTGCACAGATGCCTCCAGGTATCTCTCATAGACATATTCTTCTAGATATTTAATTGGGAAACCCAAGGGAAGGAACAAGAACAACAGAATGGGGGAGGGGGTTGTATGACACATCTGCAGAAATACCTATCAGGAGCATTTGACATTATAATTCCAAAACTAACATAATTGCAAGCTTTTCCACTGACAATTAAAAATCGCTATTTGTAGAGATACAAGATGGAGCCTGACAAGGGTGTCTCTCGTTGAAGGCCTAGTGTAATGCTCTCACACACTGAATGATATTCAACGCTTTGGGTGCTTGCAGAAAAGCATTGGCATCCATTAAAGTTCATAAATACTGCTCTGAAATAAAAAGCCAAGCAGAAATCTCCCAGCATGTCCAAAATGGACAAGCCCAATACGACAGTGTTGGACAAGAGCCCAATGCAACAAATCTCAGAGGATTCTTGATGAAAACAGGAGGGGATGGCAGCGTGAAATATTGAGGTTTAGAATTCCTAAAGTATATACTGTAACATTTGAGGTTGCTACCACATTTTACGGTTACAGAAAAAGCTTTTCAATGAGAGTTGATGTTGAAAAGTTTGTTACAACAGTTTATAAAAGGTCTGCACTGTGGTTTTACAATTCATATGCACATTACAGATTTGTGCCCCTTTCTCACCTTCACAACGACTTATCAGCTTATTGTTCAACACTTCATTATTCATGTATTATGAGAGGCCAGACAGTGTAAACCTCCCACTTATGGGTACTTTAAACAGTTCTAAGATGACCTGCTTCTGCCGAGACTGGTTATCAGAAGACTTTTGATGAGCTCGCATTACAATAACCAGTTTGCAGTATTCTGATGGACGGGCTTCCTTCCTTCCTTGATTTTACTTCCTATGTGTCCTTCATTTCCTTCTAGTCTTCCTTCTGTTTATCAGTCTCCCCCTTCTATATTATTCTAGTGTCTGTGGAATGTGAACACTTGGATTCAGTGCATACATAAATTTGTATACCACTGCTCTTTGCTGTTTAATAACCCATAGGTTATTGCTTTCAGTTCATTCTTAAGTAACTGCTCCCAGGTCTACTCTTGAAGCATTGGCAGAACTGTTTCTAAATGTGTTGTTAGCATTTCCCTTTCCAATGATCAGAAGGGATGAAATAGTATTCGAGGCAGCCAGGTGTGCTTCAGCCACCGGCACACCTGTACAGGTGGCATTCACTTCTTCTGGTATCAGAAACAAACCCTATCGGAGCCTTGTTCCTCTATCTTTGTACCCCTGGACTTGTAATAGTGCAAGCTGCTTTATTTTAAAGAATGCCTTCAAGAAATCCCATTTTAAACCAGCAAACTTTTTTTAAAAAAACTTAAAACTGGAGTGAACATTAGTTATAACAGTAAATTTCTATTTGAATTTAGTTTTCTCTTCCCAGTGAATTACGTGGTTAATTTTAGGAACTAAAGGGAGTTTTCAAAGACACAACTGAGTTGACGAACCTCAGTAAAAAAAGACCCTGGTACAAGATGACAATCCTGCTTTAAGGATTCATTTCAAGTCCTCTAACATTAGCTGTTGAATTTTTAGAATGTTTTCTGCTGTGGCAGTTTGAACCCATGGTTTTATTAATCTATCCACAAAAATCACCAGCATTAATCCTGAATAAACATCCTTGTGTTATTCTTAGACAGAGGATCTGCACTTTTCATTTTGTGAGGTGTTCATTTTTATTAGTTTTGGATCCAAATTTTGCAAGATCCTAATTAGTTGCCATTCTTCCGTCAGTTTTAGTGGCACCCTTTCCTGTTGCGATTGTGTAATTCACCGAGGATAGTGCTTCTTACTGCTACACTGTCAACAATGCAGAGAGCATAGAAATCTGGATTAAATAGCACTAGCTGAGTGAGAGATTAAGTCATTGGTTTGTGTCCAGGGTTGTTTTGTATTGTCCTCTCCTGAAAGACCACACCCATCTTGGGAAACAGTTTGATCGGTGCCAGTCACCATCTGAAGCCTGACCCAACAAGATGATCTACAATGATGAACCAGTACAGAGCACACAAAGAGGCTATGTTACTGCCTGGAGGGGTGGTGGAGGAACAGGAAAGGGGAATCATTACTGAGCCCCATCTAACAGCCACTCATTTTCCAGTAATAGTTACTTACAATCTGGAATCTCTGTGCTGCCAAGTCCAGGATACTGAAGACACACACTATTCCTTTCCTCCGGTTCCTCACTCGAGTGAAATCCAGCCACACTGAACAGTTTCCTACTTTAATTTTCTGAAATTTGCAAAATAAACATATCGAATCCTCTGGTCTGTATGGTTTCATGCAATCCTGACTGGGCAGTCCATTTACCATCTAAACATTCCAGATCATTTTATTCTGAACTAAAATGTATCAACGTAGATCTTGCAGGTACAATGAAAGACTCCCCAATGCAGACTGTTTAAATGGGTACCCAGATGATGAGTAGGTAGCACTTCAGACATCAAACAATCAGGGCGAGCACAAATATTATACTCCTGGTGCTTGTCCTTTAAGAATTTCGAGATCAACTTCCTCTCTTGNAAAAAATCTGTAACTTGTGAAGAAAAATCAAATGAGTTTCTCTTCGGCCAATCTAGTCAGAGGAATGAGATGAATGGGGTTCTTAGAAACTGCCCTCACTTGGCGATAGCAATAAGGAGCATGCTACTAAGAATGGGATCAACTAAATCGCAATCACTGGGCAATGGCAATAGGCAGTGCGCCAAATGCACTGGCTTCTGTGAACTGAGCGTACGTTAGTTAGGCTTTCATTTTAGTTGTTTCAGCTCCAGCTTAATGGTTGGGACAATAACTGGGATAAAACTTGGAGTTGGGCCTAGATTTAACTTGGGCTACCAACTGTGGCTCAGTGATGTTAATTGCTTCAGGTCAGGTGTCGAGTGCAATGGGTCGGGTCCTGGTTGGGTCAAAATGACCTGGGAGTCTGAAAGTCACGACTGATCCTTAATGAATAACCAACACTTTGCTTCATAACCACCAGTTGAGCCTCATTATTGAAGATTTCTTGCTAAGACAAACTACCCCTGGCACCACTAGAAGGCCTATCAGTCATTGGAGGAACTCAACGCATTAGTCAGAAGAACCCCAGTTTAGAAATATTGCTTCACCATTGACTGACACAGGGACAACAAAGGTTGACTTCAATGGAACTTCAAGAATAAGACTCATAATATAATAACCAATTTCACACACAGCAATATAATTATAAGCATCGTTTGTAGAGAACCAAACCCCTACCCTTACTCTCCTATTGCTTAGACCTTTGTCTAAAATTGTTGCAAAGTCGAGATTTTTCTCTGCTGAATATCCATGAAAATGACCACCTGAGCACAATTGAAGGAAGGATTGAGATAATGGGACATACAGTATTCTCCTTATTCAAAAAAAAACTGGACCTGGATCGATTTAGGAAATGTGACTTAGTCACCTGGCTAATTGCTCAATCAAAGCCAACACCAGAACAGGACACCCACATCTCAATACCAATAGCAAGGTTCGAAAAAATGGAAGAAGCCAATCAGAATTCTCCTGGCTGTGGAGTTACCAGGAACGCAAACTAACATAACTCAACTCTTTACAGTGCACTCTGATGAAAATGGAAGATTCTAATCTTGCATGACTTGGAGATCAGATGATACGGCATCAAAGGGTTAATTAAAGTTAAAAGCAGAGCTTAGCCCTTTTTGAATAATGACAAATGTCAATAGTTTACTCGCAAACGCAGTCTTCTGCCAAGTCTGGTGACCTGTGTGCGTGTTTCTGCACTGCTCAAACATGTAGCTCAGAGGCCAAGTCACTCTCGCTATGAATGGTTTCTTATTTAGGCAATGCACTATGGGATGGATTTTCTCTATCTTTTTTGCAACGCATTGTGGGCAAAGCAACACAACCTGTCTGTCCATATCATATTACCTCACCTATTGGGTAAATATTTAAGCACATATTTTCTCTCCTTTAACAGTGGCAAGTTAATTTCCTTGTTTGGAACCGAGCCATACAGATCTGGAAAGTCCCAGGTTTGATTTCTGGACAGTTAAAGTATCTCAGCTCAGGTGGCAGTGTGGGTGCAACAATTTGTCTCAGCTCTGGGCGTTGGTGTGTGTAGGGAGGGGGAGGGAATCAGATAGGGCTTACCCTCTAGATTACTGCTGGACATGTTTACTCCCAAAACCATTGGAGATATTATCCCAGAATGCAATGCATTATGTAGAAGCATTGGTGTCCCCTGGTGGTAGGAATGATATTGCAACTTTTATAACAATTTTTTTTACACTGCTGAGGAGCGGGGGAAGGGGAGAGGGGCATCAGAACACTAGGCTGTGGATTGAGATAGAATGAGTGAAACTCAGGAGTTTTTGAGCCAGTGTATAGTGCTTTTAGTAAAATTACCACCAAAGGGTTAAACCGACAAACAGCCTATGAGGTTAACAGGGCCCAAAGATGTCAGTATGAGAAAAGGATATTATGCTCCTAACAAATACTATAAAATACATATTTCAATAGCATTCAGCACAACATTACAGAGGGGGCTGGGGAGCTAAATGAGATGCGTTAACAGAATGAATCACAGTCCTGATGCTCCAGACAAAATGTGTCATTTCAAGTTCCCCTGTGGAAAGGGGGTAAATACATTTCTCAGTGTACAACTGAGTTATAGATACTGGGAAGGTGTTGAGTCAGATCTAAGCTGGGCAATAGGGTTGTTCAGTGCCCTATGCTCAGAGGGTTGAGGGGGAGAATTGAAAACAAATCCTGATTGCTGGACACTGATGATGTCAACTGGTCTACAAGAGAAGGAAGCATTCATTTCATCCTTGCACGGGTTGCAAAGCCACAGCCACGTGGTGAAGCTGACTTTTAAATTGATTTTTTTAAAAAATTGGAGCAATTGTTACGACTGCCTTTAAGCTTCTAATGAATTGCCACCAGCAGTCGGAAGCAGTGAGCTGCCTGTGATCTGGGTCCACACCCACAGGGTCTGGAGACAATGAAAGTGGGGAGCAACACTCACTGCTGCTCTGCCCAACTGGTACAAGCCAGGTGGCACTACCTGCACTCTAAGTGGAGCATCAATGACTCAATGATAATTCAGAGGGATAGGAAATTAGGAGGGTGACTGTAAATAAATAAATAAATTTTGCATTTGATATTGCGCTTTTTATGTCTTCTAGACATCTCACAGCGCATGACAGAATATACTGTAAAGTGAATTGACTGTATGTTTGTGGGCAAGACGCAGCAGCCAATTGAGCAGTTATCCTACAGTAGGCAGATCCAAATGAAGGCCAGCACTTCCCCTCAGAAAGGGAAGAATAAAACCAGAGGACCAATAGTGCAGTTAAAGCTAGAGGTCATCCTTTTAATACAGCCATTACACTTGCTCTATGGATTCTGTGATAGATAACCTACCTCCTAATGGTGTTCCCTCTCTCACTAGGGACTTGAAGGGAGAGGGAACTGCACTGAACCCCATAGCCAGCTCCTCATTTCAGCACATGAGTAGGCTTAAACATATGGAACTACAAGTCAGCTAAGGGCGATTGGGCGAAGGGAAGGGATTGGCTAAAAATGGCCCTTCAGTCGTATTATGACTGTTCCTGGGCTGAAGAAATGTAATCTAACCAGCTGAGAGCAAGTTCCATTTGCCACATTTATAACATGAACTTCCACCATTAATAATTGATCCTGGCACTGATCCGTGGGGAACCATTGGCTCCAAACTAGATGCTCTTTACACAGTGACCGTCTGAATGTGTGAGCAAAATGAATGTGGTGGACATCAGGGACAAGCATAACCTGGGCTTCCTTAGCAGGTTGGGAAAGAAAACAGAAGAAGTCTACAATTGGGAAGGTGTTTCTATGGTGGTGAGCAAGAAATATCACCTAACACCATGATGCTACCTAAGATTTGGTCTCAGACATCCATTCATCCGGAGTAAGCAGTGGTTAGCTCCAAGGTGGAAGATTGGAATAAATGGTGTAGACAATTACATGCGCTGAATGGTTTGCAAAATATCTTTGCTGAAAAATCAAGAAATGAATCCACACAACTTCCTTTGTGGCTTAGTGTGGAACTGAACCTTACAGAGCAGGAAGGCTGACCTCCAGTATGTCCTGTACTCTATTTTGATAAACTAAGTTATTTTTCCCTGATAATTATTGCATTCAGTTTAATAATAAAAATAAGACAGTCAGCATATCATGCAGCTGGGCCATTGTGGAGTTTGTGGGAAATCGAAGGCCTTGTGTGAGCAAATGGTTAGCCTTTGTCTGAGGCATCCAAATTCCGCCGATTTTTACACTTAAAATACTCAAGTCCAGTCTCACTTTGGAAGACAGTTTATCACAGTGTTTAAATAGACAACCTTCCATATTAACACTGAGTTTAGGAATTTGCCACAATTTTGTATAATCACAGATTTACAGGTTACGACCAGGTCAAATTTCAAACATCTTCAAGTTAGGACCTTGGACTGCTCACGCAATGATTTCCTGGCACGGGGAGACGAGGCATAGGGGATGAGAGTCAGCATTGTGCTTTGTGGTCACTTGCTGAATGGTCCAGCCAGAAAGCACTTTGCTTGACCTCTTGGAGAAGGTGTAGCATGGGGAATTGGACTATAAAACAAGGGAGAAAATATCTGACAAGGTGCAGCCCAAAAACAGCAGGGAGATAATACATACAGTATTATATAAAAATTAAGCACTTCTTTTGTTAAATTGAAAAACATGATAAATGTCTGCTATCTTACTTCCCGTTGATTAATTTGTCCATTTAATCATCTCAGTGGCAGTGCGGGTGGGTGTAATGAACACCTTTTCCGCTATATTGATCTGCACTGACTCGTTTTAGTGCAGCCAAGGTTTGTAGAGAGCTGCTTTTCAGGTTAGCTCAACTCAGTTGCTCCAGCCTGCAATAACATCCTAATGGAAGAATAATCAGTGTGAAGCAATACCCAGGGGAGCTTGCTGGCTGTGCAGTCAGCTTGCGTAGGCCAATTGTGATGCTTTCTTTACTGCCATCATTTTCATTTAGCTCCATGTGCTTTGGGGAGCAGTTAGGTTTAAAGATCTGGTATCATAATGAAGTCTTTAACTAGGTCTTTCCCCTCAGAGCTGGTCGATGGAAAGCGCGAAATGTTGATGCATGATCTTAATTGTTGTGATTAATCCTCCCCGGCCTGTCTCAAAGAGGCCAGATTCCATTCCTGGAGTGTAAAGATTCTTTATGACAACAAGTGCTGTCAAAACACTGCAACAATAGACCCCTAATCCTAGCATTCTGCAAAATGCAACAACTCTTTGACAGGCTTCCACCACCCCCACCCCCCCACCAAGTCATCCTGCACTCTCCAGTGCCCAATGTCTCAGGGATGTAGTGTCCGGACAGACAGTTTTGGGGGAGAAAAGAAAGCCAATCATGCTACAGCTCGTGAAATGTGTGGTTGTGTAATTATGTGCTTCAGTGGAGTGGGGCAAGACTGGGGCGGAGGTGCTGAAAGGCAGCGTGAAATCGGTCGCAGAAAGAGACTGTCCTCATTGACCCTACAGGTATAATGGCCACTTGCGGGGGGGGAGGCAAGCGGTGGTGGTTCCCCGGTGGTCTCTGGAAGCACATCCCACCACATTATCTCCAACCCCTCGCCCCTTCGACCCCCACCCCACACACACACACACACAACAGAAGAAACAAACACCTTGATGCACAAATAAGCTACTATTCAAATTCCACCAAGATCATATTGTCTCGCTGCTGGGAGGTCCGTCCATCCCCATCCGCCCCCCAAAAGGCATTAAAACTATAAATACACACTCCGCAAACGCCAGTGTAAATAAAGACAAGTCATAGCTGCAGGAATGATCTAGAACTTTGGCTTACTCTCGGCGAACTGTTTGCCAGCTGAACTGTCAGCATTTCTCAGTTTTCAGCACCTCAGGCCCATCAAACGTGTGCCAATAATGACAAACCTGACCCTTGTTCTTTGAAGTCCCAGTGTTTGAGCACTAGACATGTGATTCTAGCAGGACCCCCAGACAACGACTCATCAAACGGAAAAGGTGTCGTTTCCACTCTCATTTCCCATGTAAATTTAGTTTCTGGCTGCTGTTTCTACAGCAGATGATCCCTCCGGCCTGGCTTCAATTTCACTCTTTTATGCTTAGCTGCGACCAGTCTGATCAGTAAGCACTTTCTCTAGTGTGGAACAAAGCCACAAAGAGCAGGAAGAACAGGCTTGATCCGAGCAGAGTTAGCTGATCAACTCTCCAGCAGTCGCCAGAGCACGAGTGTTACTTTGGCTCAGTTGCTAGCACTCTCACCTCCCGATCAGAAAGTTCTGGGTTTAATCTATAGATCGAAATTGGAGTCCAGAGTCCAGGCTGCCACTTAAGTACAGTCCTGGGGGAACGCTGCATTGGTGGAAGTGCCTTTATATCATATAATAATCCTTGCATTTGGTATGCCTGCCCTTCACGTCTTTCTGACGTGAAGGGTGCTTTACAAGTGTAGATTGTTGTTGGTACAGCGCCTTAGCACGTTGTTGAGACGCCTCAGAACATGGCAGCCAATTGCACACAGCAATATCCCACAAACAGTCGTGGATTGAGTGACCAAATTATTATTTTTAGTGAATTAATTTTGTGGGTGATTCTTCAGATATAACCTTAAACCAAGCACCCATTTGGTGGTTCAGATGGACATTGATTATATGGAAGAGGAGGGAAGTTTCCCCCACTGTCCTGGGTAATATAGCTCCCTTGCACAAATTCACAAATAAAACTTCAATTGGTTATTGTTCATTTTGCTGCCTGTGGAATGTCGCTGGCGCAAATTAGATGCTACATTTGCTTGTGTAAGATTCACTGAGCTTCAAGTAATTACTTGAGTGATGAGCTTTGATGGGATAAGGTCTAGATCTCGAATGTAAATATTATTTATTATTTTCATTATTATTGCCCTCGCTAGTTAAGGAATGTCAGGCTTACTGCTGGTGATGACTATACCATGACCCTGTTGAGACACGTGCATTCATGATCATCAGCTTTGGAGACAATCAAGTTTGACTGTGATGTCCCCTTAGGTAGAACAGCCCACCAATACTCAGTATACATCTGTCCTCACTAAAGAATACCATTTAGCGGATTCTCAGAGCCTGTAAAATGTCACCCTAGTATGAGCCAGCACATAGATTCATAGATTCATAGAATGTTACGGCACAGAAGGAGGCCATTCGGCCCATCGAGTCTGTGCCGGCTCTTTGGCAGAGCAAGTCACTTTCACTAACGCCAATCACCAGCTTTCTCCCCATAACCCTGCAAATCCGTCTTCCCCAGATACCTATCTAGTTTTCTCTCTTAAAAGTTGTTATCGAATCGGACTTCACTACCCTTTCAGGCAGATTATTCCAAATTCGAACAACTCACTGAGTGAAAACATTTCTTCTAACCTCCCCTCTGCTTCTTTTGGTAGATATCTTAAGACTGTGACCACGGGTCACAGATACACCTACCAGCGGAAACAGCTTTTCCTTATCTAGCCTGTCGAAACCTTTGATGATCTTGAAGACCTCTATCAGGTCCCCATGTAACCTTCTCTGCTCTAATGGGAAACATCCTAACTTCTCCAGCCTGCCCTCATAGCTAAGATTCCCCATTCCTGGTATCATTCTCGTGAATCTCCTCTGCACCCTTTCCAGTGCCTTAATGTCCTTCCTGAAGTAAGGTGCCCAGAACTGGATGCAGTACTCCAGCTGAGACCTAACCAGTGTTTTGTACAGATTAACCATAACCTCCCTACTCGTATACCTTTTTTACTGCCTTATCTACCTGCCCCGTTACCTTTAATGATTCGCTTACTTGAGCAACGAAATCTCTCTGTACGTTCACTCCCCTTAAGATTGAGCTACCAAGTCTATATTGCCTCCTATCATTTTTCCTACCTAAGTGTATCACCTCACACTTACCCACATTGAAATCCATCTGCCACATGTCAGCCCATTCCACCATTCTGTGTATGTCTGCTTGCAGTTGGTTACAGTCCTCCTCACTATTTACTATCCTACCTAACTTTGTATCATCTGCAAACATCATGAAGAGGATGAGAGGAACTAGTAAATGGGAAATTATTTCTGTTTTGGAGACTATGAGTAAGCAACTGCAATGCTCCTTGTTGCCACCACAGATCCAGACCTTTTTTTTAATCAAACAGCTTCCTTAAAGAGGTGTCCCCCTAAACTCAGCAGGAATTAATTAACAGCCATACCCTTTCAATCCACCCCCCACCCCCCCCACCACACACACACACAGACACACACAGTCAAGGGTGAGCCTCTATTGCTTGTGTGTGTGTCACAGACTGCTCATTTCCCCTTAACCAGCGAAAGACTGAATGGTCGGTCACGTGTCCCAATTAGCTACGCGAAATACGGCAGTCCTTACATTCAATCTATACAAACTTTCAAAAGCCTGAGATGTCATTCGAAAAGACAGTTATTTGGATAATGAAAGCAAGCTGCACAGAACATTTATTTTCCCACAAAGCAAGCAGGCGTTTGGCCTTGTGTTGAGCGGTGTGACGTTTTGCACTTCTACTTGGTGAAGAAATAAATATTAAACAAATTACTCGATGAATTGTTATGGTGCTGAATTGCATCATTTCACTTAAAGGAATTTCAGAGCTCAGCTTTAAACCCAGAGTTACAATTGCAGTTAGGTTTTCTTTGGAAGTGTAGCCAGTTAGAGATGGAGAATATCAGTGCTCAAGAACAGGATGTTTTTTTCCTTTGTGTTGCCAATGTCAGTAATTAAGCACTGAGGCCAGGTGCAATAGAGATATTTCCTTATTTTTACTCAATATGGTTCAAAGGAGAGGTTGTGATTGTTGTGCATGTGTGTGTGGTGGGGGTCGGGGGGGGGGGGGGGGGGAATGAGAGGAAAGTAAGTTGAATACTTTGTTCTCAGTTCTAGGGTAGATCATTAGGAGTCAATAGGAGTGTTTTGAATTGCTCTGGAGTCGATCAAGTTTCCAAAGGCTGGGAGCTGGGTGGGGGGGGGGTTTCAATGTCGAGGTGAAATTACAGCTACCTCCTATCTCCACATAACACCCATTTCCAAGTCACTTCAAGCATCGCTTTGGGACATCAACCAGTGCTTTCGGACATCCTCCTACTGTGAAAGGGGCTATACATATGTCATTTATTGTTGTTGTTCAACCTACTGACAATTCAATTGAGGCACTTACAGAACTTACAGTTCTCCATTTCCATGTTGCTTTATTTCCCAGTTAAACCAATGTCTCATCTCGCGCTCTCTCTCTCTCGCTCTGGTTTCCACGTTTACAGGTGCAGAAAGCCACACCCTGTACAGCACAGCTTGGCAGGGTCAGCTTCACCTCAGCAACAAGTCAGGCGCTCAGTATGGTCAATAGATTCAGTACAATGTACCCCTCAGATTCCCTTCCTTCTTGTAATTTTTCTGTGCTAATTCTGGTCCCTTCCTGACTTGGAGCAAATAGTAAAAGTGCGTACAACAATTGGTTTCAGGAACCAAACGGAGCAGAATATTCCCATGGATTTCTTTTTCTTGTTTCCCTTCATGCCTTCCTATCATCAGTTTTTTGCTTAGCCTTTGATGGGAGTGGCAGCAATGTAGGAAATGTAACACAATGTGTGTAAGGAAGCTTTTTTGTATGCTAAAAAACACAGGCATAAATTGCACTAAATTACAAGCTTATCTCAAGTGCTCAAGGAAAATCTTCTGTTAACATGAATGAAAATGTCCAGGCAACAAATGAGATGTCTCAAAATGCTTAACAGAATATACTGCAAAGTGAATTGACTGCATATTTTGTGGGCCTATATTTTGTGAGATGTGCATCATCACTGGACAGAAACGGTTAGAAACTCAATCTTCAATATGTAGATAGCAGGTGCCAGGAAATTTTCCATGTGAAGGTAGCATAAATATGTGGAACTCTCAGTCTGGTTTGGATACTTTGCATGGTGATGGGTTTCCGCATGTATCAGACACTCAGCTGATCAAAAGCAAAAATTGGGACTTTGGTATGATTGAAGAGAGACAAAACGTAATGTAAGAAAAAGTCATTCACCCTCTAAAGCCCATCACCCAACGCAATGGCTCTCCCACATGCATTATTAGTAATCCCAATACCTATCTCTTTTACTGGGATTGGTAGATTGTTCCAAGCCTTTTCCCTGATATTGGTTCTATAATTATTCATTGTACATATTCTTCACTGCTCTAATAGATTTCAACCCAAAGCAAATAGTTACCGCACTTGAAAGCAATTCCCTGTAAAGCACTTTGAAACATTTTGGCATTAGAGACAATAATTTTGGTTGGACTTTGCAAAATCAATGAGTTTTCAGCACAGATGGGGGCTATTTAATACACAGTCTATGCTGAATTGGAGCAAGTTGAATCTCTACTAATGGGATTTACAATATGGCAAACTAATTTGAAGAGGAGTGAAAAGACAAATCTTATAGAATTTTTTGAGGATGTAACTAGCAGGTTAGATAGAGGATCCAGTAGATGTGGTGTATTTTGATTTCCAGAAGGCATTCGACAAGGTGCGATATAGAAGGCTGTTGCATAAGATTAGAGCCCATGGAATTAAAGGCAATATGGATTGGAGAGTGGCTAACAGGAAGAAAACTGAGAGTAGGGATAAATGGGTCTTTCTCAGATTGGCGGGATGTGACTGGTGGAGTGCCACAAGGATCAGTGCTTGGGCCTCAAGTATTTACAGTCTATATCAATGATTTAGATGAGGAAATAGAACTTAACATACCTAAATTTGCGGATGATACGAAGATAGGTGGAAGGGTAAGCTGTGAGGATGACACACAAAGAATGCAAAGGGAAATAGACAGGCTAGGGGCTAGGTGAGTGGGCAAGAAGGTGGCAGATGGAGTATAACTTGGGGAAGTGTGAAGTTATTCACCTAGGTAGTAAAAATAGAAAAGCGGAATATTTTCTAGAGGGGGAGAGACAAGGTAGTTTTAGTGTTCAGAAGGATTTGGGTGTCCTTGTACACCCATCATAAAAAGTTAGTATGCAGGTACAGCAAGCAATTTGGAAGGCTGAATGCCATGTTTGCGTTTGTTGCAAAAAGGTTAGAATACAAGAGTAGGGAAGTCTTGCTGCAGTTGTACAAGGCCTTGGTGAGACCTCACCTAGAATATTGTGTGCAGTTTTGGTCTCCTTATTTAAGAAAGGACATACTCGTCTTAAAGGGGGTGCAGCATATGTTCACTAAGTTGGTTCCTGCGATGAGAGGGTTGACCTATGAAGATAGGTTGAATAAACTAGGTCTATATTCTCTATAATATAGAAGAATTAGAGGTGATCTTACAGAAGCCTATAAGATTCTTAAGGGTCTTGACCAGGGGTCATAGTCTCAAGATTAACAGTCAGCCTTTTCGAACTGAGTTGAGGAAACATTTCTTCACTCAGAGGATAGTGCATTTGCGGAATTATCTACCCCAGAAGGCTGTGGATGCTCAGTCCTTGAACATATTCAAGACTGAGGTTGATAGATTTCTAAAGGATAGAGGGATTAAAGGATGTGGGGATAGGGCGAGTAAATAGAATTAGGTTAGAAGATTAAATGGGGGAGCAGGCTCGAGGGTCCGAATGGCCTACTCCTGCTCCTACGTCTTATGGTCTTAAACCAAAACTGATGATATAAATGAAATAGGCAGTGGGTTAGCACATTGGCCTTTCACATCTGAGATCAGAGTTCAAATCCAGCCCACGCTAAGGAGATGAAAGTCTCCTCTATTCGTTTGCAAACTGTTCATTTACCAACATCTAACCAGTGATGTACCTGACCTGGGAGTGTTGAGTCTGGAGAGAATGGCAGAAAGAGAGAGGTCACAATATAGCAAATCCTGGAGTAACAATACAACTCTTGATGGGCAGAAGTTTGGGATTAGCATTAAAGCATTTTAGTACTAATAAACATTAAATACAAAAGTATTTTTCGCTTGATAACCAATTTTACACACAATTTATTTATCTACAATGAGGTCAGTCCTAAATTAGTGTAGATAACTGGCTCTCTACTATATACATATCTTATATAATTGCTTTCACATCGGATAATATTATAAAGCATTTCACAGAGACAGGGGGGAACCTGACCAAGATGAGAAATGGAGAGCAGGTAGAAGGGAGTTGACGAAAGCATTAAGTCTGTCAAGGCCGCAGGTGAAAAAAAAGGAGAGGGTTGTCAATGTTCCCCAGGCTATATTACACGTGCCACTACTTCAAGGTGTGAAAATAAACATTGGTAGTTGACCATAATATGTACTGAAGCCTAGTGACAGCTGTGACTGCACACTCACAGTATTTAATGATAGTATTTTGAGTTTTGTTTTAAAACAATGTGGTGCACAGCTTTGTAAGCTGAAGGTTTGTACATCAAGGCTGCGTTGCCTGTTCCCCAGGGCAGAGGGAGAAGGCTTCACTGGTGAAGCTGTCATTTTGAAAAATCTGTGTTGATTGAGCTCCTGGTGAGAAACTCAACAGAGGAGTGTGCGACGTGAATCACAGCCTTGGCTGTAACCTCCTAACCAGCCTGCCACCCTCATTTTGAGCCATTTTGTTCGTTTCATGTTTGGCTAGACAAACCATAAACACACTCCCTCCAGTACTCACTTCTCTATCCCTTACACACAATCATCTTATTTTTAAAGCTTCTATAACAGCTTGCTTTCCAGTGTTTTTTTTACATATTTCAGCTCCGGGTGCATCCTGCACAGCGTGCTATTAATTCACAAGCCATTTCGAGGCACTCATTCAATTACATTTTGATAAAGATGAATTGCTCACTACCTCAGTGCTGTCCTTTCATGAGGGAGAAAAGTCCTGTGTAAACTGGGGGGATATCGCAAGCTCCTCTGTGTTTAGGAGGGTCACTGTGTGGATAAGTCTCCCTGGAGGGAGGGGACAGCTGTGTGGCCATGCATCCAAGAGATACCGTGTAGCCTGCACCCAGCAGACGATTTAGAACCATGCGGGAATGGTCTACGCTCGATATCCATGCAAACAAAGCAGTTGCACTGTTCAAACCTGGCTTTTATTCAGGGAATACTCAAATACTTGACTGTTAAGAAATAAATGGTTTGTATCTTCTTTAATAATGTTACACATTGTAATAATAATAATCTTTGTATTTGATATAGCACCTTATCACATTATTGAGGGTCTCAAAGCGCTTTATAGAATATATTGAAAAGTGAATTGACTGCGTATGTTGTGGGTAAAATGTGGTGGCCAAGTGCACACAGTAGTGTCCTCCCATAAGTTGTGGATTGAGTGTCCAAGTTTTTTTTTGGGGGGGAGGGATTATTACCCTATTAATATTCTTTGTTAGATAATCTAGATTAGAAACTGAGCCATTCAAAAACCAGCAAGGTCTTGGGATCGATTTCTATTCTATTTTGATTTAACAGATTTCAGCCCAAAGATAGTGGGCAGCAGGAACATGACAATTAGCCTTTTATTCCAGGATAGGCGAGGGTCAGTTTTCATAAACAAAACTCGTAGGAAAGGTAAATCAGAGCGATAAACCAATTTGAAGAGGTCTCTCTTCTAGCAACTCACTGAATGCATGACATGGGCTGGGCAATGGGTTGCCCCTCAGACGAAACAGCACCAGACAAACTCATTAAAACATACACACACTGATTTAGAAATTCCCAGGCAACAAACTGAAAATTATTTCTCAATAAGCCTGCAGTCATTCATGGCAAGGGGCAGACTAGTGGTTGGCAGACCTTGCTGGTCCAAGTTGACTAGCACTCAATAAAACAAAGAGCAAGAGCAACAAATCTAAGGAATTATCTGAACAGCAATAATGCAATCACGGTGGGTTTGATTAAACACTTAGGAACTCCTTATTTCACATATGAACCATATACATCTGAACCCTATCAATTAGATTACAGCCTGTAACTCACTCCCAAGTATTGAATATATATGCAGAATATATAAATAAACCACCTGAAGCACTTGATTATATTGCAGTCTTGTAATTGTTTCCAGGTAACCATTATTGCTCATATGTTCTTTAAATACAAAATAAATGTTTATTTGACTGCCACCAGAGGAAGAGTTCTGAGCAACATCTGGGCTAGATTGGAATCATTAGTGCATCATCAGATCATATGAATTAGCCTTACGCTCACATAGAGTGAAAAATAGTGTGGGTGTGAATCGTGACCAATGCTGACTTGAACTATATAGTGTTAACAGTTGTTACCAAATAATCTCACCAAAAAAATTCAGTTAACAATGAGTTTTGCTATTGCAAAAATCAATTGTTTACTTTCCCTGTCTTTGCAAATATATATGGTTCTTTGTTAACTTTGTTTAAAAAAGGACTCAAAACTCAACATATTCAGAAAGATAATTATTTGACAGGGACATCCATGAGGGAATATAGAGCAGGTTACAAGACAAAAGATGGCAAGTGTCACTTTTGATCACCAAACTATTTTGGGAATGAGATACAATCTTCTTTGTAAGAGAAACATCTCACTCCCAAAAGAATGTAGAGCCTTAGAAACAAGTATAGTTTAATTTCACTCTGAGCTCACTTTTAATCATTTAAATGATATTGTGTTGAGTGTTTGGCTGCATTGAGCTCAAGGTGTTAATATTCTGAATAATTTAATTAGTTCACTCCTTCGCAGTTAACAAGAGTACCACTTCACAAATATCAGCTAAGTTGATATTAAAATAATTTTCTGGTGCATAAAAGATAATGCAATAACAATTCTTACATATGATATATAACCTCATCAAATCATCCAGATATCTCAAAGCACTTTACAGGATTTTACTGTGAAGTGTCATGACTGTATTTGTAGGCAAATGCAGCAACCAATTTGTGTACAGCAATATCCCAGAAACAGCCATGTATTGAATGACCAATTTTATCTGATGTTAACATAACATAGGAGTTTACCCCATTCTCAGCCAAAAGGTGGAGGCATGGAGTTGAGCAGGGATAAAATGAAAGAACTCGATGCATAATTAGAACTGCGGGTTTCTGGAAAGTCCGAATGGTTCCCCCTCCAATTGCCTTGGGAAAATATATATCAAAAAAATCAAGGATTATTTCATACCCAGCAAGACAAAGACAAGTCTACACCTCTACATGTTATGTTAACTGTGAGACACACAATATAGGCCTCAATAACTCATTCACCAGTTAATGTGCAAACTGTATGTTATCCAAGTGCACTATTTCTAACACTCTAAATTTATTTAATGCTGCAGCACTCCATTTTCAAGAAGATCAGCAGCTTCAAGAGCAAAGAACATGAATTGAGCTTTCATTCCGTTACTGTGAGGGATAAGTGTCAGGTTACATTGCAGGATGGCTAAATGAATGCCCAATTCACAGAATATTTATTCACTGGCATTTGAGCATTACATATATAAACATAAAACACTTCAACCTGTTTGTTTTAGAATTTTTAAAAGAAATTATGGTCAGATAACAATTTGGTAATTGTAGTTGGGTTGCGTGTAAAGCCAGTGAAATGGCCTAGTGACCTTGTCTAGGAAAGATTCACATAATTTGCACAGCCAGCGGTAGGAGAAATGGAAGCAGTTCAAACGATAACCTTGACTACAGATGGTGTTTACCAATTTGCTATTGCATCTTGGTAGGAAGTAGAACTAAGAAAGGTTTCTTATCAAGGACATCCCTAAAACAACTGTTGAGTCTTTCTCTGGTACTTCCCATCACTGTGGAAATGCCATCTTTAGCCTTTGACTTTGAGAGGAAGGATGGAATCTTGGGGTAGCATTTGTATTAGTTCTGGAACATTGCACCCTGAAGAACGTTAAGGGATAATTCACTGGAGTAGTTTATTGCTTTTTTCCCCAGTGAATTATCACTTGTCTGGGCAGCGCAAAGAGCCTCCACGCCCAATGCATAAATTAGCTTCACTCCACTACATTTCATACAGTTTGACAATCCTCGTCTTAAATCTTAAGCAAAAGTCATTAAATGTTTAAAGCACCTTTTAAATTATGGTTCTTCAACCTGATTGTACTTAAAATTCAAAGAGGGAGCGACAACAATAAGAAGGCGGCCACTCCGCCCTTGAGTGCCCTGCTGGGATTATTTTTGTGGAGATTCCAGATGGCGCCGTTGACCTTCTTGATTTCTATCAGATCAAGCCCAACATTGAAAGGAAGAAAGACGCTCGTCTAGGAAGCACGCCACTAAACACCTGTATGACCCCAATCGGTAGGCCTCGGTTGGCACTGCACCCAGTCCACTCAGTTGAAGAGACACAGAACAAGATTTTATTTGATTCAGAAGCCTGGCTGAAGGGCCAAGACCTGGAGCGTAGGTCACCATCCATGTTGAAAAGAGTACGAACAAGACCAGTTAAGAAACACCGCAGATTGAAGCAGAAAGGGCAAACTGAGGGAGAGAAGTGGTTCCAAAGTGAGATTTTGGTAAAGAATGAGTTGAAATGGGAAAGAATGCAAATTTAAATAGTGAGGGTGCTGGAAGGACGTGCTCCTGCATTTCTGTTTTTTTTAAAAGAGTTTAGGTGGACCAGGAAAGGAGCATTTAGAAGACAAATTGACCATAGCCACGTATCTATAAAACAGAGAAAGAGAGAAAAGTATAGAGATTAGAGATCGATGAAGAATGAACCAGATTATGACAAGGTATGGCCAAAGGGCAGGGTATTAGGATTAAAAGATTTCCCAGATCTAATAAACTGGTGAAACAGGCTCAATTGGCTGAATGGTCTCCTCTTGTTTATGTTTTCCTATTTTTCTAAGATTCTTCTTGTACCCCGTCCAGGATTAGATATCGGTTATTAACATTTGAGAGCAAAAATGTGCATAAAGTCGCCATCACTGGTAAAAAAAAAAATGACTCGCTGCTTATCTGTTAAATTCATGAGTTATTTGACCTGGCATTTTGGCATGGACATACTTGAACAAATACAATTGCAGACCACACCCTTTTTCTTATAGAGAGATAAGATTTCATCCACCCAGGTCACTGCCACTAACATCTAGATATTGCACTCGGGCTTTGTTCCCAAACTTTCAACAATCCAAACTATGGGCCCTTGGGTGCACTTTTCCAGACCGCTAGGTTTTTCACATCTGCTTAAGAACTTTTTGAAGCAAGAAGTCAGCAGTACAAATGTTTAAATGAAACAACCCAAAAGTACAAATTAAAAGAGCAGAAAGCTTAGATCCAATGAAAAAATAAGTTTGTACCTCATAAGATGAGAGGATCCATTCACTTTTGTGGATGAAGAAGGTGAATGTATGCGACTCAAACACCTCAAGGTCATGTGAACCAGAATACCAAAATGACATGACAGCATAAAGCTTTTCTTAAAGTTAATTCAGTACCCTAGCCTCACCCATACTGTCCTGGCCAACAGTCCCCCAAATAAAATTGGTCATTCATTCCATGTTTGTTTGTGGGACAGTGCTGTGTACAAATTAGCTGCTGCTTTTGCTCACAAAATACACAGTCAATTCACTTTACAGTATATCCTGTAAAGCGCTTTGAGATGTCTCGATACATGATAAAGTAATACATCAAATGCAAAGATTATTATTATATTTCCTAGAAAAAATATCATATTCACTGATTACTCTCTGCAAGGAAATACTTTGTGTCATTTGTTCATTCCCAATCCTAAACGTGAGGTCTCTAACTTGCCCTTCCCAACCCTGGACCTGTGCCCTCTTGTCCTGGCATTTCTAAAAATATTGTTCTGAACTTTCTGTGTCCTGTTTGGCATTTTAGATGCCTCCAGATCCTCTGAGACATGCTTCGAAGACTGACAAGTCTCACTTAATCTCATCAATCGCCGTTCTACATTGCATTGTCTTGGTGCCTTCCATTCCTTGAACTTCTAATAATTCCCAGATTGTAACTCACGATATCTTTCCTTGGAAAGTAGAGCAAATCCATTTCAAAGGACAGAGCCATAAACCAAAGAGACATAAAAAAGATTTAACTCAAGAAATCCATGGTCACTACCTTACATCTAGTTATCCTTCCTCAAGCCATCCATTGTCAAAAGTGCACCATTTAGAAGCCACGAGAGAAAACACAAGTCATTTCGCTAAAGCAATAACCTTTAAGCTACATCAACTGACTCTTCATTATGTCATCAAGATGCTCATTACTGTTGACGTGATTGCTAGTGTTATTCTAAGCAATAGCTTTTATTCACTCAAATATCTCCTCTGTTACCATCTGGATGGTGTACATTTTTTCCCTTTTCTGAAAACCATGAGAAGTTGAAATACCTCCAAGAGCTTTTTGATTCACAGTTCTGGTATGTGTGCAGCACACAGGAGAGAAAAACTGTACCTTACCGACCTAATGCCCTCGCCAATTAGAAATTAAATCATTTCCATTTAAGGAGAGCGTCTCTGGTGGGAGCTTATACAAATGTAATTTTGTTGTTGTTATTGTTATCATCACATTCTTGGACGTGAGTAACTGCAGCCCAAATTTGGAGGAAGAATATATACACATCTACTTGCTTTTCTGCACAGGAACACAGTGCTTCGCCCTGGCACCACATATGTTTGGCAAATGTGAAGTCAAAAGACTGAAATTGAAAGATGATTTTAGATT
The DNA here is from genome assembly GCF_018977255.1 of Callorhinchus milii. NCBI lineage: Eukaryota > Metazoa > Chordata > Chondrichthyes > Chimaeriformes > Callorhinchidae > Callorhinchus > Callorhinchus milii. The sequence goes on along the minus strand of NW_024704752.1, from coordinate 8,086,674 downwards.
TGAAGTGTGAACTTTCATCATAAACAGACTTCAGACAAGCAGAACACTGACCCGTCATCCTGATTTCAGGTTCTGATCAATGAGTTGTGCCTTTTCAGCATTGACCCCTACATGTTTTACAGAATAATAATCCAAAAATAAGTTTGTAAGCCTAAAGTTATTTTTCCTAAACTTTATGAATACATCAGACGCTTTTGGTTTTCATTGGGCTGAATATTGGGGGAAAAGTACTTTGGTCAATTTAATTAGATGCAACCTTTGTAGATAGCTGGAGTTTAGAGACATTGACTGCAGTGATTCTGACAGTGAAATATTGAAATTGCTCATTGCTGGTCTCGTTGTGTCTCCAGTTCTGTGACAACCATTCTCTGATTATCTGGTTTCTATGCACGGGGCGAACAGTTGTATCAAAAATCAATGCATCATCTTGCAGAATATTTCCTCCACCCGGCAGATTTTTTCCTTAACCTAAATTCTGTTGGATTTGTTTCCATTTCTGTAGGATTGAGTAGTTTTATTTTAGTTGCTTTAGGAGAGGAATTTTTCCTTTATTTAACAAAAATCATCCTTCCCCAAATTATTTCCCCCCCTTTCAGGTTTTCCTACAATATACCACCCGCTCGATTCCCAGTTTTCTTTTGCCTACATCACTCTATATTTAAGAACGATTGAAACCACAAGGGAAATCCATGACAAGGTGGTGGTAACAGCAATTTACTCCTGACATGGAAAGAAAAATCACATTTATTCTCTGTATAGAATTCACAGTACCTCAACTGCACCAGATGGTTGAAATGACAAATCGTCGCCGTCACTAGTTCATTCTTTCCAAGGATCTCAAGACTGTGGAGTTCCCTTTCCTCTCTCTATCTTCTCTTCTTCTACAATCCACAGGCTTTATGAACCAAAGCTTGGTGCCATTTAATCACATCTAGATTTATCTTGTCTTCTCTGTACACTTTTCAAACTTGGTGGTAACCCTGCAATAAAGGTTTTTGTCCTGCACCCAAGTTTCTCAAATAAAAAAAAGCAACGCCCTAAAATACATTAAATAATGTAAAAATACGATTTCTTCAATATAGAAATGGTTTATGTAACCATACGATACTCAGTGAAATTCTATCTACTACTGTTTAATGAAAACTGATGGATTTTCTTAATCCAGACCTCGAAACACAGTGGCCCTCATGGAAACCTGAAAAAGGTTCCAGATGAGGTGTGCTCAGCTCCTGGAGTAAGAAAAGAGCCAAGTTCATCTGTCACCTTGTTTTTACAAAAAGTGCATTATAAGCACATTCAGAGGCTGTAAACAGGTGACTGTTGATCATTAATATTGAGTAATGGACAGGATGCAGAAAAACAGGGTGTAAAGGTCAATTTAAGAGGGGAGAGAGGCGGGGGTGCGGGGGGTCAGGCAATGCTGAAATTGACAAAACCCAGGGAAGCAGCTGGCTCTTATTATAAAGCTGGTTCCATTGAAAGTACCGGAAGAGCAATCTGCTACACCACTTATTCTTCCACCACAGGTAATGGGACAAGTCCAGTGAATGTGCATGGTGAGATAACTCAATTCCTGCTGATATGGTTCGCAGACAATGACTTAAGTTTAACCACCACTGCAAGCTTCCCAACAGTAAAATACAGCACTGAATCTGCCAAGCTAAAACCTCTGAGGTGCCCTTCATTTTGTTACTTTATCTTAGAAAGTAATGATTGGACCAGAAAGGTCCCAGGGTGGAATCCTGGTCTAATGCTGATGGAGCAGAATGTGTCAAAGGATTTTGAAAGCTTCCTGTTCACAATGCAGCAAGTAAAGACACCATCACAAAGTAGCATTGTGAATTTACTGCAGTTGATAGAACCATAGAAATTTACAACACTGAAGAAGGTCATTCTGTCCATTGTGTCTGTGATGGATTGTTTGATTTCTACTGTGTAATAATTAAGGAGTTATGGGGAAAAGTCAGGTAAATAGGACTGAATGGATTGCTTTTTCAAAAATCCATCAAAGACACGATGGTTTGAATGACCTTCTCCAGTGTTGTAAATTTCTACGGATGCCATACACACCAATGTGTAAGGCCTATGTTGAAGACAAAGTCTCCCAGCTCACAGTCGCCCAATGCAGGCAGAGGATATTTGGTCAAGTTCTTCACTCCAAAATCTTAAATTTGAATGGTGACAGTTGAGTCCTGGTAGTGCTTTGTAGGCTAATCTCTTAACCACCCATTTCAGGCCTCAGTTCCAGCCTAAGACCCACTGTCTTATTCTATTTGCCTGGTAATTGGCACACCACATACCTACCATAACTTCCTCCCATTGCTCTGCTGCACTTCCTCCAGATCTTGTCAAAATTCTGCCCCAAGATTCACATCTTCAGTAGCCCTAATCATTCTGCTAGAACTTCTGAGGATACAAACTCCAGATCCCAGAGAGCATGTAGTTACCCTGCACCTGGTCAGAATCATGATCCTTTGGGAATCCCAGAGACACCTCCCTCTCCAGCTCTGGGGAACCAGCTGGGCTTGAGTTGCACATGTGCTGAGAGGTAGTTACCTACTATTAGAATCAATCACACACTTACGCAGGAAGAGAGACTGAGGACCTGTGATTCCACACCTGCTAACCAGGGAAGGACTGATCCCATCCCCCACATTTGCTGTTTCCACTGATCACAATCTTCTGAGTATATGTCACTCTGAGAAACCCTCAACACCACTTCAATCTGATCATGTTCAAATCCCCTTCGCTGAGCAACAGCACAGAAGCCAGGTAAGATTAAAAACACAAATTGTGGGGAGCCCACAACAGATCAAAGGAAACAAAATCTATTTCTAAGTATAGGATAGCATTTATACATTGCTCCATAAGCTCACCTACCACTATGGCCACAGTCCATTAGCTCATTTAAAAATTAACAAGCACAAGATGTGCATTACTGAAGGTGTCTCCTCAATGGCTGTTGTGATTTATTTACTGTCAACAGTCACAGTTGGTACAGTTGGTTTGGCACAATCGCTCGAGATTCCTGACATTTTGTTACCATCACTGAATTGTTTGTTGCAATGACTTTGCAGCCATTTTTAATAAACAGGGATTTAGGGACCATAGTTCCTTTTTCTCCTGTGGTTCTGGCCAACAGTGCCCCCAAATAAAATTGGTCGTTGTCTTCATGGCTCTCTGTGGGATATTGCTGTGAACAAATTGGATGTTGCGTTCACCTACAAAATACATGGTCACTATAGTAAATCCTGTGAAGCACTTTAAGTCAGCTTGACAACATGTTAAGGAAACATAACAAATGTAAGAATTATTTCTATTAACCTGGGATATGGTTCCACTTTCTGGGGGTCAGTGGACAGCAATTGCTGAGTGAGTCAGTGACTGGACTAAGCTGCAGTCATCCTGAGTTGCCAGGAAACCCAGTTGCATTGTGAGATGTACCAAATAGAGGCAATGCATTCTTTTTGAATAATTATAATGAAAATGGAAAGCAGGACAAGTTGCACAAAATGTCATGTTGGGGCCAGTCTCGTTCAGAGTCTATACGTTTTTTTCCTTCAGTTGAGTAACNTTTTTTCCCATTACATTTACTGAATCCATCAGTCTAATCCCCTGAGCTGATATATAATAAAGTATGGAGCCTATTGTTGGTTCAAATCCATTTAATTGTTTTAGTGAAAGATTTATCTTGTTTCCAAAATAAATCAGAATGAAAAAAAGAGTCTTTACTGAGGCTTCTGTGGGCTCAAATCTTCCCTGTGCATCACATTCTATTGAGCAGTGAGACTGGTGGAGATGTGTTATCGCGTCACCCATCCGCCTGGATTTGGGAAATTTAGCTGATGCAAAATAAGGCATTAATTTGGAGAGGCCCTAGCTACTTACAATGCTTAGTGTTCTGACAATGATGAATGGCATCGTTCGAAGAAAATGGTAATTTCACTTTTTTTTGACAGTACTTTAGAGTAAAACCGACTCTCATTGCACAAAGCATTCACAGTCCCATTCAAATAAAGCTGTACCTGAATATCAGAAATCCTTCATTGTTAAGTATCATCTGATATTCTTGATTGGCTTTGCACTAAAGTTTCAGAGATGAATTCAGAGGAACGGAGGTTAAGTCCTAACCTTGAAAGATTTAACATCTATTGAAATACTGTCTTAAGACCCTCCTTATTTTGCATTTGCCAAACTTTCAAATTCAATGAGAGGGAGGGTTAAACACAAACTCTGTCACATTCATCAAGTGAATCTGCTGAGAAGACAGCGAAGGGAGAATGTATTCAAAACAAGGGGGAAAAAAACCTCTACAGTCCATCACCGGAGCTGTGAGTGCAGATTGAGTGGAATCAAGTTTTTCTACTATACCAGTCTCCTATGCCTGACAAGATCACAGTGCTCTGTACCCTAAATTCAGAGCATACTCGATTCTGAGTAAAGAGAGTATAGAGCACTATGATCCAGTCAGGCATTGGAAACTGGTGTATTGCAAAATATTATCCTCATACCCCACATCTCTGAATACCTCTGCATTCTACATTTTTTCTCATGGGACATCCTCCCAACGTGAAAGCGCTATATAAATGTAATTTTGTATTTTATTGTATCCTCTATTCTCCCTGCTGCTAAAGGCAGCAACTTATCCCACTGTATGGTTCCACGGGCATTTGCTATTCTCACCCAACTGATCATTCTTGATGTACGTGTGATCCTAGATAGGGAGTGCTACAGGTGGTGTGACTGTGGAGGGTATCATAGGCGAGCCCAATCATGTCCTCACATGGTATTCACACATACGTTACACCAGGAGTCATTGGTTTGTGGTCAGAAGTAGAAGACTGTGACTGATGTATGTCTCCCTAGCCAAGGGTATTAGAGGCTATTACTGCTCAACTAATATCACTAATTAACTCCTTCCGGACAGAGGATTGAAACTGGGACCTTCATCCCTCCACTCCCCGTGGTCAAATAGCCTGCTGACACTCGGAATCTTGGCTCACACTTGGATAATAGAACTTGTGTGGGATACTGGAGTACTGCCAATACCCTTAGAACTGTTCCCCAGCCAGATTCAATGCCTTCAGAAGAGGAGTGGATATAATTTGCAACACAGAAGAAACATATATGTTCCTATAACCTGTTGTGTAACAGCAGATAGACACCAAGATAGCTAAATTGCTGAAACAATAGCTTTAAGTACACAAAGATTAAATTGTTTTAAAAGTCTGAAGCTGGAAGGTCTCAGGTTCGAGTCCTGGTCTGTGCTGAATTAGCTTGTGTCAAGTGGGACAGCAGCAGGGGTGTTATAATTGGCTTCAGTGCCCCTGGGCTAAGGAGGGGTAAATCAGTCAGGGTTTCTGTTCCTCAATGTTATCCATTGAGCTGTGTTGAAAGGTGGGCTTGTGTGGACTTTGGGTGGGCACCTCTCTGGTTGAATCGCCTGCCAGCACTCACTATCTTGTCTTGCACAAGAACGAATCCTATCCTGGGACTGTGGAGCAGTAAGTAAGCATGTGTCAGCACCTTCAACAAACAGAAAACAAATCAGGAAACATACACTTTAGACATCACTCTCTCCCAGGCTTCTAAACCCTCAGCACTCACTACCACAAACCCTCAGTTCTCACCGCCCCATCATTTCAGTGGTGACTGCCTGGAATCATTATTGGTGGGATGCCACACCACTCCAAATAAACCTTAAAATATGACTTAATTCAATTTTCACAAAATGTCTCAAACAATGACCAGCTTTACATTTGTCAAATTAATGTATCTGCTGTTTGACACCCACCAACTGAACAAGAACAATTGTTGAAGAATTACGAAGCATATAGTCATGACTTTGGGGCTGCCATTAAAATGGACAAGCCTGGAATGCACAGATCTGCATTAGGTTTCACAACTGCTGCCTTTACCTGACCTTGGAAAGTTAACTAAGGTCCAAAATGCAAACTGCCTTCCAGGCACTTTCTCCTGTTTGCTTGACCAAAAGCAGATTTGTGAAAGTGAAAGCAGAGGCCTAGAGATGTTCGGTAGCAGATGAAACGATGCATCCTAAAATCTAATAAAGATGTAAAGGTTTTTGTATTTTTTATCGTCAGCAGATGAGGGATGGGAATGCTTTAATGGGGAATATGTTTTCAGCATAGCACCCACCGAGTGGGCTAAGAAAGGTTCAGACACAAATTCTGAACCCCCGAGCAATCTCTTTCTAATAAACCTGAAAAACTGTCCATCTGACACTCTGCACCAGCACTGCCATTAGAGGGACCTTTCACACCATATAGAACTGAGGTACACCATCCAGATCTGAGCTGTCTCCCGGGACAGAAATCTTCTGGTTCCTTTAACTTACAGTCCTTTGCATCTAGAGACTTTTAGCACTTTGGTCTCTGGGTAGATAATAACTCATATTCCAGCACAGATTACCAAATGGTGCAGTTTATGTAAAAATGGAGTATTTTTATCAGGACAGTTTGGGATTCTTAATGAGCAAATCTCTGGTGATAGAGCAGTAGAGTTTCATTTTGTTGGTTTTGGCGTTGTGATGGAAAAGTGCTGGGCTCTCACTTTGAGAGCTCAATAAGAAGAACTCTAGGCTTTCATGCAAAGGACCTTGTTCATAACAGAATGGTGCACCAGTCACCCTTTGGCGGGACTCAGTCATTTTTCATCGGTCTCATTGCTCCAGGAGGGCAGCTTTGTATTCTCATTAGGAGGGCTCAAAAGGTACAAGAAGTTCCTTCGAGCCTTCACAACGAGGATCTAGTGCTTCATTGCTAGAGCTGCCGAAGTTAGTCTGCCATCAGAGAGCTGAAGAGCTCCAGAGATAACTTCTGAATTGGAATCCTACTCCTCACTCTCAGAGCACAGGAATATAGTGAATAAGAGCAAGGACAGCTATTCCAAAAAGCAACAGTACTAGTGATGGGCCTTGGGAGCATGATAAAAGCCATTGAGAACTTGGGAACTTTTTGGCCTGTATATTGCTTAGTTCTACACTGGTTTACGCCCAATATTAGGAGTACTGTATGGGATAGGCTGCACAGTGCAGCTTCTATTCTAAATGAAGGTAAATGTCCTAAAGATCCTAATTTTGTCTGGAGAGAGATAAAAGCTCATTCATATATATCTAATAAATATTAACTGGGCTGAATGTGGTTGACGTTAGACACAAGTACTATTGCACTCTGATAGAGCAGACTGTGAGCAAGTTAGAGGAATCTCATTATTATGGGCTTTACTATTTGATAACTGCTGTAGAAGAGGAACAGAACAGAAGTTAGAGGGTTCTGATAGAACAACAACAACAAAATTACATTTATAGAGCGCTTTTCACATCGGGAGGATGCCCCAAAGTACTGTGGTTTCAAACAACGGATAATATGGGGCATGAAGAAAAGGAAATAGAGAGTCATTCTGCTCTTTCATTCAATGGAGCCACAGGTGCCTAATACAGAGAGATTACAAAACAGAAAATCAAGAAAAAGGTGTTTAGAGTTTTCAATAAACAGGAACTAGCCACACATGGCACCTTCATTGAGCTTAAAGTGAAAATATCAATACACACAAATACACATACAAAATACACAGTGCTCTGTCCCTCCAATACACGCTTGTTTGTGCATACTCACACAGCAAGCCCCCCCACCCCCCTTCTTTTCTCCCTATAACAGAGACACATAAATGTACTTGAACACAGATGCGCAGAAATATCATTACACACCTCAACATACAAATACTTATCTACTCTCAAATGCCAAACGCACACACCTACACTCACACACATGCATGCGTGCATACACGTACACACGCAGACATATATCCGCACAGACAGACATACACACACACAAACAGACTGATATGAACTTGATCCTCTTTTATCTGATGCTTCTTTTCTTTCTCTAGATAGATGACGATTCTCTCAAGAGTCTGCAAAGATCTCCCTTAACAGCTGCACGGGCTTTTTCTCCCCCTTCCTTCTTTTCAGCAGTTCTCTCACTTTAGACAACACGCTTCATTACATCGCCTCTTACTTGAGCTGCAAGGGCCCATTCAAGGAAGATAAGCCTCTTAGAAATGAAGTAGCATTGAGTTTAAGTTCTGACTGACAGCAGGAAGGTTTATCCATTCAGTGGACAATACTGCATTCTCTACATTAATCTAGGAGGCGCACAATGATCTGTTTTTGGGCCACATTGCATCTCTTTCCCACAGCAGAAGGTGATTAGAGTTAGGAAACAGGGAGTGAGAAAGAAAACTCTGTGCTATCTCCTCAGCCCTCCTGCTTCCTCTATATCTTTTTGGGAAGTTCGAGGCCAAATGCATCAATCGCAGATTCACAATCAGGAATTGGATGGTTCAACAGTCACTGACTGACACATTGGCAGGTGATGGTGGGGTGGGGGGAAGGGAAGAAATTGACAGGGGCCTCAGTGGAGCTTTGTTATCTAGATTGCTGACCGTCATGGGGTGTCTTGCAAGCACTTGGCGGCTTCCTTAGTTGTGAGGCCAGTCGGATGCTTTAGGTAAATGCTCAGAGGGTGTTCGATGTAGTCAGGGTGGGAAGTGTCACTATCCACAAATCACTGCAGTTAATTCTTTCTGGGGTTCATAGTTCACGGATGCCATGCTGTGTTAATAGTTAAAACATCTCCCGATTGGTGTATCAGTGAGTGAAACTGGGTGGGGGGAGGAGAATCCCAATGTCCAATTGTGGACGGTTGTTCCACCTTGCAATCCATGGCTCTTAATTCTAACTCATTCTTCACGTTTCTACAGGGCAGCTTCACGTATGTCCAGAACCGCTCAATATTTCTGTAACAATAATCTAAAGTCTTTACATAGCATAAAATGAACAAGCCTCTGTCACCTGCGCCAATGTGTGAGATACTGAAAGCAAGTGAGGTATAAGTCAAAGGGAAGTAAAAAAAAGAAGGAAAAGATTAATTCCCAAAGGAAAGGAAAACATAGCACATGTGACTCCAAGAGCTATGGGAGGCACCTCAGTCTGAATGAATGTATGCCAATATGTGGAATATATAGACTTAAAACAAGGTGGACTGGTCCCGGTTCCTGTTGAAGCGAGTGTCTTCCCATATCTTAAACAGGAACCACCCACATACTATATAAAACCTTTGAACCCTAGTTTTAATCCATGAGTACAAGGATTGATCAGGCCTGTAGAATCCCTCTTCCATATCAGAGTATATTGCTGCTAGCTAATATTTGTAACACAACTAGACTATGGATGCCTTTCCCTCCCATTTAATAATAATAATCCTTGCATTTACCATTATCATCATTATTATTGATATAGCGCCTTATCATGCCTTTGAGACATCTCAAAGCGCTTCACAGAATATGCCGTAAAGTGAATCAACTGTATATTTTGTGGGCGGAACGCTGCAGCCAATTGCGCACAGCAGTATCCCACAAACTCATGCATTGAGTGACCAAATTGTTATTAAAAGATAAAGTGTTTAGAGGAAACCTTCCCAATCGAAAACTTACTTATATACTTTAAAAATATATAAAACTTACATGTATATCGTAGTACTCCCAAATGAAGAATAAAAGATAGGCTCACCAAATGCAGCAAATCAAATTATTAATTGAAACCCAACTTTATATAGCTATTTATGCAAATGTATAATAATTAACCAGCTGTCTCTTTGTATATATAACATTGATATTCACTCCATTATTTTCTTGTATGCACTTTATAAAGATTCTATACGTACTCTTCATGTCATATGTTTTCTTTTTTAAGTGAAAATATAACTCTTTCAGAAAAAATCAGAGGGGGAATGTGTGCTCTCTAACCTAGCTTAGCTCGAAGGAACATTGATCATATGTTCAGAGGCTGATCAGATCATTTGAACCTCTTAGTTAAAGAGAATCACCTGGACAGAGCAGACTTTTATGTGGGTAATTAGCAAAAGGAGTATTGTCTGGGGCAGGAAGCACAGACAGGGTTATCTCCTGGGGTAAAGAAGACACAGTCAGCGAATAGTATAAGTTATAATGAATAATGAGAAGATCAAGTAACAAAAAAAACTATTTCCCCCATTTGCAATTTCTATATCATGACTCTCCAAGGAAGAAACACCAACTTTTCAAAAAGATTAATCTCTTAATTGTCTTGCTGACCTCAAGAAAGAACAGGCAAACCTTCAGAATATGAAATTGTAACCACACTGCCAGTTCTGATCACCTATTTGCTATAGGTGACATGACATGGAAAGCAGTCTCTGCTGTCGGAGGCAATATGGGTGACCCTTGCAGTAGACCATGAACCATTCTGTTCTATGGAGCCAACAAACATCTGTATCTTTGGCCTCATAACCCTCAGTCGTGTTCCTAAGCAGGCTGTTTTCAAAAGGAGCTAATCGTTGGCTGGGAGTCTCTGTCATATAACCAATACCCTGTCGTAAAACATTCTAATTTTCAAACCAACTTCATGCTTGTTAATTCTGCACTTGTGTTCTTCAGCTCTAAAGTTGCAGTCCACCTTATATAACTTGCCTGTGCATCCCATCATTTTAAAGACCTGGTTCATTTGCCCACTCACACTGTGGTTTTCCAATGAAAACAAGTTCAGTTCTTTCAATCGCTCTTCACAACTTGGAATCATCTCTGCCACTTGACTCAGAACTTATTCCTGTGCATCAATACCCTTTTTAATGTTGATGTATGTACAAAATTTCACAAAGTGGTCTCATGAGGGCTGTTTAACCGAATGTTATTTCTCTTAGACTCACTTTCTGTACATCGATTGGTGGCACCAGCAGTAGATTCAGTTAGAATTGGAATCTGTCCCAGACATGCCACAGAGGGGGCTGATGTGAGACATGGAGGATGTCACATTCAACACCAACAACTTGCATTTACATAATGCCCTTCACACCGTACGGCATCTTGGAGTGCTTCATACAGAAAGGGGCTATTTTAAAAATTAGGACTGAGGTAGTGCACAGGGAGCTTTACTTTCCAACTGACTGTGCTGTACCTAACCAGGAGTGCTCAATGCTAACTCTGGTATTATGAGGTGTTCCGAGATGCTACCTCAAGTGAATGTCGCTTTATAAATGCAAGCTGTTGTTGTTGTTGTTTTTGTTAGGTGACCAGAATAGAAAACACTAAAACCCTGCACTTCAAAGAGCATGAACTTTCACCCCTCCCCACTCAAAAAAATCTCATCGTGTTTCAGTTTTTTTCCTATTGGGAAATGATCCAAGCAATTCCTGAATGAATTCCAACCAAAGGCAAGATTTGAATGTAGATGCACTATGGTCGCAACCTTTCAGCGAACCAAACAAGCCATAGCTTCAGTAGTACGGAAGTAACCAGTCTTTGGATTCTGTTCACAACATGCTTAACAAAAACGCCTGCAAAAATATTTATCAGAGCACTGTCTTTAGTTCTGATACATTAATGTTGCTAGATCGAGGGTGTCAGGTAAATTTCACTGCTCCGGAGAACAATTAATTGCAGCAATGAGTTTAACGACAGACCTGATTAGTGCTCAGACCTGAAAGGGCAATGAATGGGATTCTTGTCTTTTCCCTCAAATACTGGGTGGGATACAAACTGGCACAGTAACTGTGAAGAGGGCGGATGTCTCGCTAAATTGATCTTGCTAAAACCACAGAACAACTGGGAAAATTTGTGCTGCTTCACCAAAGGGCATTTGGAGAATTTCTGTAGTTGAGTGCATGCTTCAGCAACCCTGGGTCACCAACTAATGGTGAACTCTGTGTATAATGCAGCTCACTGACACTTCCCTGAGAAGTGCTGCTGTGTTGTAACTCCTCTCTCGTTCTCTTCTCCGCAGTAAAACGCTGACCTCTTAGGTGGGCAGGAAGTGGCTGAAGGAGCCAAGGCTCTGGCACTTAACTATGCCTCGGCAACATGTTTAAACCAGCCGCAATAAGATTTGGCTCTGTTACTTTGTGTGTCCGTCGCTTATATTTATACAATACCATTTGGAGTTTAGTACATCACCAACAAGACAGTTTTCCTTTGCTCTCTTCACAGTACTTGTACTGTAACATGGAAAGAGCAGACAATTTGATGCCTTTCCATCTTGATCTTGTTTGTCCGTCTGGGAGGTGAGCTGGTTATTTCAGTACTGAAGTGTGACGGGGCGGTGGGGCCACTAGGAGGGTGGAGGGGGTGGGGGGTGCAGTTTACAGGGCAGGAGGCAGATTAGCCTATGTGGTGTTCTGTAGACACTAAAGGTTTTCATTTCAGCTCCTTAATGAGGCTGAGCTTTGACCTAGACTGATGAGTTCCATACCTGCGCTGGTGTGCATTTTCCAAAACATCTGACACCAGTTTTACTTCTGACATGGATGTGACTAATGAAACCGAGGTACAAAATAATGGCTTGCAATTGTGAGTTATTTGTATGAACCCAAAACCCTGTTAAATAGGCCTGTTTTCCTTCATTTGACATCCAGAATACCAATAATAAATATCAGCTGCTTTACAAACAAAAATAAATTATCATTAGGGGAATTATTCTGTTTCAAACCCTCTGTATAGTGCCTAAGTGATGTGAGCTGAGCACAAAGTATGTTTTGTGAATTTATCTTTGTAATAACTAACTGGAATGCAATTCTTAATATGTAATTTTGTGTATTTTTAATGCATCATTTATACTTCTAAAATCCCATTCCAATCTTTATAAGCACAGAGAAATTAACAGAACTTGCTGAAAAGAGGAGGATTGTGCTCAGTTCAAAGCCACAAATCCACTACAGTACATAGAGAACACAGAACACAATAACCTTACTTGCAAACAATTTGGAGGTTAAATATAGTCATAAATTAAATTGTAATAATAATCCTTGAATTAAATATAGCGGCTATAACGTAAAATAGTCTCACAGGTAATCGCCGTCAAGTGTAGTGATTGCATATTTTGTGGGCAAACAAATAATAATAATAATAATCCTTGCATTTTGAATATAGCGCCTTATCACATCTTCGAAACGTCTCAAAGTGCTTCAAGGAAACACTGTAAGGTGAATTGACTGTATATTTTGTGGGTGAAATGCAGCAACCAATTTGCACACAGCAAGGTCCTACAAACAGTCATGAAGTGAAAGATCAGTTTATCTGGAAGACTATTTGACAATGACATCGGAAGAAACTCCCTGCTCTTTTTTAGTTAAATTTCTCATCTAAAATACAAACTTCCCAGAATACAGCGCACCCCAGTACTGCACTGGGAGTGTTGGCCTAAACTATGAGCTCACTCCCCAAAGTGGGGCTAGAATCCCACAACCTTTCTGATCCAGAGGTGAGAGCACTACTACCACTGAGCCAAACAGATTCTGAAACAATGCTTGTAACGCTGTTGGCATCTATCTCTGTCAGTATCCTCACAGTGGGGGCTTTGGAGGGCTGTACAGGGGCTCTATGACCTGAGCTTTATTCTTTCTGGTTCAGCATTATATTTCTTTTTGTGGCGGGGGGGGTGGTGGGAGTCAATTATCAGTGGAGGGAGAATACGCAACAGCACAAATCGAACAAAGAATGCTTTATTTTTAAATGCTGATAAGTTCAGCATGTGCCTAGAATGTTGACAAGCTGAGAGAAGAAGGGTTAACCGTGAAGGTGACACCAGACTGCCGTGCCGACAGAGTAAGAAATAAGATTACAGTAGTTTTTGTTACATTATAATCAGCATTGCATTAGAAGGGGCCTTAAACCAACAGGCCTGAGGGCGTGCTTTCCTGTTTAAAATGGTGCCACATTGTACTGATGGCACTTGGCTCTATACAGCTGAAGGAATTCACTCAGTCATTCAGACTCTCTGCATGGTCATGGACATGCCGTGTGAGCCTCGCGGGTCATCTCAATAATGGTCCATTCGAACTCATACATTAAACATCTAGGATAAAACCATTCTGTATGAATCGCTTTCTTCAGCAGCGCCTCATTGTTACCTCCTCCGCAAAGTAGTTCTCTCAACTTTTCTCACTTCTTCATAACCTTTCTACTCTTTACTTCATCAATAACGGCCGCCAGTAGAGCTCTGCCTCAATTATTAGGCAAGCAGGTGATAGACATTTTTGTAACATCAAAGCACGAAAATCTTGCTATTGTGAGACTACACTAACGCGGCAGTGGAGTTCATTGAGTGCTGTCTGGCTCTCACATGACGTACTCTACTTTTCACTCAAAATCAAGGGAAAGGAATACATCACACCTCAGTGATATCATGAACTTAGAAGTGCTGACCACGGTGGTTGTTTTAGCCTGGTTTGGGATTTTCGGGATCCCAACGATCACGTTATGCAATGCAATACAATTTATATTGATATATAGCGGGGGATGTAGCAGGGTTCCTCTGGATTTTGCTCCTCTGACCGTTCCTGCTAAACTCTAATTGCACTGTCCTGCCCTCTATTCCTCCTCCCTGTTTTTGCATCATGTTCAAATTAAACTCATCGTTTTGTCATTTACTCTAACCCCTTCTTTCTCAGGGTTTTGAGACCATAGACTCCCTCAGTCCTCCCTTCCTGACACGTTTTACAGGCTTTTAAAACCAAACTTGGTGTTACCTGATCGCTACTTTCAGTCATTCGTGATTTATCTGGTCTGCTCTCCTACATTTTCCAAGCTTGGGAGCGTCCTGCACTGTAGGTCATGGCTTTTCACTGAGGCTTCTCAATAAAAAAAAACTTTGCAAGGACTTTTTCCCCCTTTTCACCTTTTTCCACCTTCTCCCCCCCCCACCCGCCCCCTCCAAACTGTTACACACTATTCTATGAACAAAAAAGGGCAACATCTCCCCTGGGCCTGTCTCAATGCTCCACTTGATCTGGAGGTTTGCAGTTTCAAAAGAGAGCCCAAGTCTGCTGTTTTAAGCATTCTTTTCATTTCCCTCGACAGTTTTCTCTCCTCCCCCCACCTTTTTTTCTCAATTCCACTGTCACTTTTGGACACTAAACACTGGATCCGATGCTCACACGAGGCACCCACTGGCAATCAAACATTTAATTGGCTATCTGCGACGTTTCACCCCAAATAATTTGTTCTCCACAGCTGCATTAGGTCACTTTTAGATGGTAATTAATGTTTTATCCAGCACAAATGTGTAAAGGTTCCATTAAAGCTGTGCTCACCCAATAGCCACTGCTCCTCCATAATGGTTAGCAAATTCAACATACTAGGAGAACAAGGAGCACATTATAGCACCAGTCTGCCGATCCTTTACTAAACATGGGCAGCTTTTATCATTTTACCCACATTTTCAACAAACGGCCCTGGAAGTATTCAGAGCATCCTTTTCCAAGACTGATCTTCCCACCTAATCAGTGCATGATGAGAAGCAAAACACAATTGTGATGTCTCTTCTTTTGAAAAAAAAGGTCGATTCATGTCTGATGTTATTTCATATACTCAGGAAGGTCTGGGAGCCGCTAATGTGCAGCTAATTTACCATGATGCATTAAGTCTATGCTGCTCATCAATCATAATTAAAGCTGTTTGTTATTTCATTAAAGGATCTCGAGATGCCCTTTCAAAGTTAAATGACCCTCCCCACACACAAATAATTATATAAAGATCTGGTTTCTTTAAACCTCCCAATAACATTGTTTACAGAATAAGAAGGTTACAATTGTATTATTGCACCGATATTTACTGCCTGGAGTGAAGATTCTCCCAGCGGGATAAAAGCAGTTGTGTTTAACTTCATACAATAAAATTTAACGGTCCCAATGAAGGTTAAATTATTTAAACATTTGCAGTGGTTGTCATGAACGTTTACTTGCTCTTGTGCCATTTGATGGGTTCCTTTCACGACGTTTGCTCGGTTATTTAATTACAAATCTCCATTTAAAAAAGAATTATAAACTGGGTTAGAGTTTTGTGCAGGATGTATACCCTGTTGTGCAACATTACATGACTGAATAGAACAGCGAGCTTGGTGACAGCAACATCTCACATGCCTTGGAGCTACGTAACTTAGATTAAAATAGCACACAAAATACGGAAGACAGACACCTACAAGAGGAGAGGGATTTTGATCATTCGGGATTGTTTCCATGGAGCTGCACAACAACGTCTTGGAGTAGTGAAGATGAAATCTCAGCAACTCTGAATAAACGTAACGCTGAACTTACGGGAAGTTATAACTTAGAATCAGAGCTTTCGCTTGACCAAACCCACAGTGAGCGCTCTCTGGGGCTCTCATTTCCACACGCACTCAACCATTCTCTCTTTAAGAAACATGCTCAACTGGGTCGAGTTAGTGGACTTTTATTTGCTTTGTCTTGAAACAAGCTCAATTTTGCCTCAAGCCTAGATGATTCCTGTCTCAGTTGTGTCTCTATCTACAGATATGTTTTCTCTGCACGTTCTCTTTGGGACATTGCTGTGCACAAATTGGCTGCCACAACTACATAAATCTGGAGCACTTCACCTTACAGGAACTAACTGTGAATCGCTTTAAGACTTTTCAATGTTATAGGTGCTATATCAAATGCAAGAATTAATATTTATCATTACTATCCGCACAAGCAAATATTGAGGTCAATTGTTGGTTTAAATTACTGATATAGTAAGGTGTATCTATCACTTAAGTGCTAAAAACAAGCAACTATTTGTGTTTGCCTTTACAAAGGGATTGATACTTTAACAATCAACGTACAATAGAAGAAAGTAACAAGTTAGTGGCATTACACCCCTGAAAAACTCGGTTGGAATGGGCTCTGCGGAGTGTGAAAAGGAGCCATGAAGACAAGAGAGACCACAGGTCCATCTATGCTTTGTGCTTGGTTAGCTGATCTCAGTTATTAATAATAATCCTTGCATTTGATGTAGCACATTATCACATTGTTGAGACGTCTCAAAGTACTTCACAGAGTATATTGTAACGACTGCAATATGTTGTGGGCGAAACGCTGGTAAGCTGGGAGCAGGGTGGCAGAATTGGCCTCAGTGCCTCTGTCCTGGGGAGAGGAAACGAGCTTTCCTGCTCCTAATTGTTATCCAGTGAGCCCTGATGGAAAGCGCATGTGCGTAGATATCGGGATAGAATCAGGCTCCACTCCAACGCTGCTACCGAATAACTCGTCAACACTCACTACCTAGGTTAAGGCATAAAGACCGGTTAGCCAACTAATCAAAGGCAGGCAGTGCCCATGTAATGAAACCCCAGCACGAGTCAGCACCTTCAGGAGAGGACAACAGAGACCAGAGAATGGAAAGAAATAATATAACTAAACTGAAAAGGAAGCTCTTATGTTTAGAACAAAGACAGACTCAAGTTTTCCAAGCCCATTTCTTTATGCCAATACATGGTAGAGATGCGCAAAGGCATTAAGGGATCACACTCATTGTGCAAACTCCGAACTCCAACATATTAATTTCTCTCTCAATCTCTCTCGAAACAAATTTGCACTGCAGCTGCTCTTGGCAAAGAGGGCATCAGACAAAAATAACGAAACTGTTGCCAAAGAGAAAGGAATTTATATGACATTTCTTCACAAGGATTAGATTTATTTTGTGGCAGGAAGTCAGAATGGGAGAACGAGAGATGTGTGTGGGAAGAGATGCCGGGTAACTACTTTTTTAATTGAAATTATTTTTTACATGTAGTACTTCAGTATGTCGGGGAGGAGGTGTGTGGGGGGAGGGAGGGGGTTGGGGGGAGGGGCATGGGGGTTGGGGAGGAGGGAGGGAGGGCCAGTCTTTAGAACAGTTAAAAAAATAAAAAACTTAATAACAAGGTGTATCATTATCAAATAATCCGCGGGGCATAGACTGTGGAAACTGAGAGGATAGGCTTCCAAGACCCCTTCCTCAAAATACTTGGATTTTGGGGTGATTCCAGAATGCCTTGACAACAGCATCTTTGTGCAGAATGACACTAGGGAAAACTGAGGGAGACTCCAGGAAATCCATTGAAAGCAAGCCAATCCTTGTGTGTTAGGCCCTACGGAGAACTTTGAATCATATGAGCTGGAGACTGGTATTAGGAACAGTTTTGCTAAATTAAAGACCATCAAATATGTGTAACATCAGAAGATCCCATGCAGAAATGGACTGGAGGGTTTTCAGCTCTGAATTTAGCTTTTTCTTGATGTATCAATGTAGTCTAGATACATTTCCTTAAACATTTACTCTGTAGATCCAGCCAGGCTAGTCTTATACTTTACTCATGTTGGCAGAGTCCTGCAAACATCTTTACAAGGCGTTCGAAGTGGGGATAGTATGAGAGGTTCATTGAGCGGCAAAAGACAGGAAATCATTCCAAACCTGGCTTCCTGTTGAAAGACCACCTTCCTTTGTCAATGACTTTTTTCAGCTAAAAGATTTTATTTCCTCAACATTCCTCATCAAACATCTTATTTTTTCAATCACGCAAGCAGATTTCTGCTCTTATCCCAAATGTCATGTTTTTTCTTTGATTGACTTAGTTAAAGAGATGTTAAACTGATGGCCCATATGTCTATTCAGCCAGACATTAAAGATGCAATGGCACTATTTCAAAAGAGAGGAGAGTTACTCTCAGTATCCTGGGTAACAATCCTCAGATAAATTGATCATTCACCCCATGATTGTCTATGGGAATTTGGCTGCCACACTTGGAAATAGTTACTAAACATGACAGCAATTATCTGTGAAGCACTTTGAGACATCTAGTCATGATAGGCTATATCAAATGCAAGGATTATTATTAGTGTTGTATAATTTAAGTCTTAGAGGTTTGAGGGCTTGAAAAGGTTCTAATGTATGCTCTTTTGATTCATAATCTGTAAATCCAATGTTGTGTGCTTGTCTTCATGGACTCCGCCAGTCAGAACAGGGTGGTGGGGGGGGGGACTATGATAAGCACCACTGGGTCCATTCAAAGCTCTAAAAATTGAATGTGCTAAATTGGCTCCATTTTATCCAAGTTTCCTGCTCTATGTTTTGTGTTTTATCTGTCTTATTATCACTCCATCTCCTGTTCTACACCATCCATGGCTGTGTGGTAACCACGCAACCTTCTCTCCTATATTGGAATACCAGCACAATTGAGAGATCCTCTACAACAGTAGAGCTCTTTATAATAATGGCCTCTATCATGTTTCATTGCTCTCTGGAAGAGTAGATAGCATTAAGTATTGGAGGACTACCTAGAGTAATAAGTGGGAGTGCATTCTGATGGCTAGTTACCTATAGTGATGGGCAATATAATTCAAGTTCTTGTAATAGATGACTTTCTATAACAGAGGGAAAGGGAGTGAGTGGGTCTCTGTCAGGGGACATTGCACTAATGAGAAGCTCACTTTGATGATAGGGGCAATTCTGTAACCATGATTGCCTTTGACACTGAAACTCCTTAATTAATAAAGAAAAGAGTAGGTTCTTATTTAAATGAATATGGCTGTTGTGCAATTCATTGCCATCATAGCATAGCAGTTAAGTCTGTGGGAAAAAGGGAATGAACTCACATGACTCTCTTTACATCAATAGATGTGCATTATTGATCATATGATGAGAACAGTAAAATAAACAGTTTTTAGTGACCTTACAGTACATGCTGGTTATTGGACTGTTAATGGGAATGCTCAATTAAAGGGAGTAGTTCCTGAGGCCAATTCCTTCACCAATATTTCAACAGGAAATCCAATGGTTTAGAGGTGGGGCTTGGATGTTGAGTCACTGTTTTATAGAAACCATTTAATAAAAGATATATTTGCAATGAATTGGCCAATCAGCCAAGAAAACACAACAGCCATTCATTGGCCTCACAGATAAAATAAAACCAACAGACACAGTAACATTTGCATACAATTCCTTGAGACCTTCTAACCCTTGGTGAGTTATTATAATAATAATTCTTATATTTGATATAGGGCTTTCGTATCAAAATGCTTCACAGGATTTCACTGTAATGTATAGTGACTGTATATTTTGTAGGTGAACATGATAGTGAATTTGTGCACAGCAATGTCTCACAAGCAGCCATGAAGTGAATGTCCAATTTTATCTAAGGGGATTGTTGGTTAGGACACTGGGAGAAACTACCTTTTCTTTTCAAATAGTGCCATGGGATCTTTAACGTTTACCTGAACAGGCAGACAGACCTTTGTTTAATATCTCAATCAATGAGGGCATCTCCTATGCTACAGCACTCACCTAGCATAATATTGGAGCCGACACTGTGAATTCAAAATTCTGACTTGGGGCTTGAATCTACAACATTCTGACTTAGAAGCGAGAGTGTTACCGACTAAGCCAGGCTGACACCATGTGGTTATTACAACATCACGAACTAGAACGAATGAATGACTCCTCTCCTGCTATTATTACAAACACCCAACAGACCCAGTGCTAATGAGTTCAATGTGTCAGATTTAGATCCTCAAACTGAAACTGCTGATAGACATGGCGAATGCGCATGAAATCTTTAACGTCCACCTGAAAAGCCAGACAGGATCTCGGTTTAACATCTCATCTGAAGGACGGCATCTCCAACAATGCAACACCTCCCCATACAAGTTCCAAGTCTCAACTTGGATTTCTAAGCCTTAACAATATCAAACTGTAAGGTAGTACATTTACATTAGGATACATCATACACTATTGGGGGAGGGAGATCAAACATAATGAGTCCCATCCTAACCTCACAATCCTGCACTTTGTTGGGTAATGATGGGCATGTTGATGTTGCAACTACTCTGATTTCCTATCATCAATGCAAATAATCTTTCTAATGCGACTTTCTGAGAAACTTGCTCACAGTAAAAACTCCAGTCAGGGCTTTTTTTTAAACAACCTATGGAGCATTATGATTGTTGTCACATACCTAGGTACTTTTCTATAAGTGCGTGCTGTATTTTACAATAGAAGATTTTATGGTACTTGCTCCATTCCTTCAGAAGTGACAGACTGTTTGTCAGCTAAACTCCCCGTCATGTATCCCTACCAATGCCAACTCATGCATGGAGACCTTCACTTTTAGTGCTACCACTTGTACCCTTATGCAACCTTTGTCATTGATCGTTGATCCAATCCAGTGCCCGCATGTTCTCCAAGTGTCTGCACAAGTAATGAGGTGCTTGTGCTGTAAAATTAAACTGTCAACTGTCAGCGATTGATAACCGCAAAGAGAGCTGACCTCGAACACCTGCACTAGTGGGCAAGACAGGTGGGACATGTTTGATCGTTGAGGCCTACTAGTCAGGCTGACCCCGTGGTGTCCCTTTGTGTATTCTGTAGATGACAGAGACATCACAGCCTCGCAGGCGCCCCTGCATTACGTTAAGATGTGTAATAAATCCTGCTTCCATGTTTGTAAATCAATATCAAGAATTCATTTGTATTTAGAGTTATCTACTTTTTGTTAACCTTTATCCATTCAATTCAATTCGGACATTAACCACTTTTTTTTGGCTCACAATCAATTGCACACTTCACGCGACATTTATTGAAGTTGTTGTGCAGAACAAACAGCAGACGAACATTTTAAAAATTTTTAAAAATATTTTTTGTCTGTCAGTAACCTTCAGTGATAATGTGTGCTGCCGGTGTATGTATTCCCGATGAGTTAGTTTGAACAAACATTGGGTGAAGGTAAGAGGGGAATAAAATAATAGGATGACCACATATCCATGCTTTCAGGGGACAGTCACCAGATGATGTGTTGTGGCCCTAGATGAATTTGCCCTGTCTTGAATTCAGCGGCAAATTGAGCAAGAACAAAAAAAATCTAAATTTTAGAATTTAAAAACAGATACACCCATCAGAGAAATACAACCACTGATCCAACAAGCTTCTCCAGTCCTATACTGCCAGCATCAGGAATTGTGGTGAGATCAATTTTTTTATATGTGTGTCCCCAGATTTGGTTTACAAAATAAGATCACCCTAGATTAAAAATCATTTGCAGACCACAAATGTGAATTCCTTCAAGGTGGATCTTTAAATGTCTGCTTCAATGTCTGAGAAGGGGAGTAATTTCAGAAGTAAAGAGTGCATGGAGTGAGAATCTAGATGAAGGCAGTAAGAATCAGGAGTTGAGGAGAGTGAGAATTAGGCATCGCGTGTAAATTTCCCAAGTGCTTGTTTCAGAATGGGGTTTGGCAAAGCTTCTGGCATAGTGTTGGCCACCTACCCTTTAGTTAGGTAACATAGCTGATGTGGGGCAGAGCGTACAAAGCGGGGTAGGGAGGGGGATTACATCAATGAAAATTACAATAAAGCAGAATAATAAAACACTTTTAAAAAACAAACTTTTTAAAAATGTAACTCAGTGGATGAATGGGTGTAATGTACCAGGAAACTGAGGCACCTGGTGGTTGTGAAAGGCAGAACGACAGGCTAGAAGTTACAAAGCACCTGCTATCAGATGATTGCTGCATTCCAGATATTCACCCTTTACAAATATTCAGTCACTGTTTGGGTTTTTGTTTGAGCCGCAAATTTGTGCCTTTCAAACTGAGTCTCCTAAATACTAGACTTTATAGGAGCTGCGGGAGAATAACAAGACTGTTTGTGGGCCACTGCTGTGTGCAATTGACTGCTGCGTTCCATCCACAAAATATGCAGTCAATTCACTTTACAGTATATTCTGTGAAGTGCTTTGGGACAGCTCAACAACGTGATAAAGCAAGGATATTATCATTATTAAGAACTCCTGTGCAAAATCTGAGTTTGTAATAATAAACTGATTGAAACAATATTGTAATTTGAGCAGTTTGTATTGAGACCATGCGATTGCGTCTCTGATCTGGAAGAACTCAATTGAGAATAAGAAGTATAAGAAAAGTTAGAAGGTTGGGTCTGTCAATCCTAACTCTCAGTTTGTTGCAAGTCTAATCAAAATTAAAACAGGAAAATGCTGCTTCGTAAAAGCAAAAAGTTTCAACGGAGCTGAATAACAGAGTTGTCATTGGCAAATCTATACGGTCAGTTTAGAGGAAACAAACAGCAAATCAATTCCACCAGTTCTGCCATAGGTGCTTACCATAGGCCAGGCCCCACATTATCACAAATCTGAAATGATTACACAATAATATAGTTTGTTAAATTGTAACAGAAAGTATGTTACCATATAAAGCACAAATGTGTTATATATGCAGGAGCTTAACATCTAAGGAATGCAGAGTATATTATTATTATATGAAGGAAACATCCCAGAGGGAACATTATAGAGGTGTATGAAATTTTAAATGGAATTGAAAAAACAAATCTTTTTCACTGGACTCATTTAAAAAAAACAGTTTGGTGATGGGAAGACCATCTTGCAATCTTTTAAGATATGGCGAATCATTATAGCCCAGTACACATGACAAGCTGCAAGGTATCTACTATATATATTTTTAAAGATCCCATTCAAAAAGAGAAGGGTGGTTTCTTTCAATTTCCTAGCCAACAATCCTCCAAATAAAAACTGGCCATTCACTTCATGGCTATTTGTGGGATATTACTGTGTCCAAATTGGCTGCTGCAATCACCTACAAAATATGAAAGCACTACACTTGACAACACATCCTGTGAAGCATTTGAGATGTCCTCCTGGTGTGAAAGACACTGTATCAAATGGAAGGATTATTAGTTTTTACAGGAGTATTACACCCATCAATGTGTGTTATTAAATAGAGTATTTCCTCCCAGTTACACTGCATTTTTTTATGATGCATAAACAATGTGCAACAGCCTCTGTTAATTTCGTTCCTGCTCTTTACGCTGTATTGGCAGGAAATCAATGTGAAGGTCCCATCAAACTAACTCAAACAGTGTCATCTCTATTAGACGGTTAAGCATTGGCAATGTAACTCTGAACACTGAACGAGGAAAATAAGAAAAAACATAATCAGCATGTTACATCCAGTGAAGACAATTGGGACTATGTAGGTATGCAGGTAACTCTTGACCAATAACGCAAGCAATTGAGTTGAATAAACATTGTTTCTCCTCATACAGTAAGTCCATTCCAACGGTCCGTATTGTGTTTGAGACAAACTGCACCATTCTCCCTCTGAAAGTAACATACTCCAACCCGTGTGTGAGCCATCAGACTGACATTTGTAGATCTATGTGGCCTCAGACTTGCATTTATGAAAATCACCACATCTGAAGCCACTATTGCAATGGAAACATTTTGCAATTAGGCTTCTGGGCCCTGCTCAAATACTTCATCTGGGGAAGAGGGGGAGCAATGGCACTGTTTAAATTTAAAGCTTATTGCTGGTTGACGGAGAAGGGTTCTAGAAAATCTCTTGCCTGCCTGTTAGTTCTTCGTTGACTTGGAGCCTCTTTCCTCCTGTGTTGACAGAATAGTTCTACAGTATCTTCAGATCCCGCTGGGAACAACAAACTATACTCTTTCACAAGGCTTTGTGCCACCAAGATAAACCACCTGGAGACACTGAAGCGTAAAGGTGATCCCATCTGATGCCTTGGCTTTGGTCATTACAAGTTCCTTTCTATTTCTTCTAGTCACAGGTCAGAAGGCTTTGCCTGTTCCAATCTCTCAATGATTAGTCTCAACAAAGGTTTAATTCAACAATTCTGGGCTCACTCTTGAGTAAGATGTGTGTCCAGCCAGGTGCCAGGAGCGACCCCAGAGAACAATGTCACACATCGTGTCAAGTCACAGGCACTACTGACTTGACATGTGATGGATGGTGCCCCTTCTCTCGTGAAGCTTTCAAATCATCCATCCATTTCTGGGTCATGTGTGGTTATCGAGTGACTTACAGTTACCTTTTGTCGATGAAAGCTCCTTCGCTTCACCATCTGCCATTTCTTCTGCATTTTAATTCAAAAGTTTATTCAAAAGGTCGGCATTGATCCAAATGGACACAGGCAGCTCTAGGCAGACTGTCGATACTTGCGCAACAATTCACTACGTACCTCTATTGGTCTGAAATAAATAGTTTGGTATCTGTCTTCCTTTTGTTTCCCCATCACACAGAGATACAGAAAGACCAATTAATAACAAACTATTTTATATTCTCTTAGATCAGGCTATTACCCACAATGGCATAGTTGCCCAGCCTAATGTACAGCCGAGCCAAGCAGACGACAGTGCAGGTTTCTATCACACATGCCCACTCTCAGCCCTTGATGATTTTTCTCAACCCATTTTTTACCAGCCTGAAACCCATGACCAAAAATGAGAGTTACTGGACTGATGTACTGAAATGCTCCCTGCAACGCAAGTCTCTTTTACGTTATATATTGTTATGGCCAAAGTCTCTTTCTGATAGTTGATTTGCTGAATGATTCAATCAGCTCCTGTTTCCTCCAAACAACACTGTGCACACGGGAATGAAATGAGGTCCCGACGACTCATTTGTTACCAAACATTGCTTTCAACAAGACATGATAAAAATGATTTTTTTTAAAAATCTTTTTTTTATTTAAGACTTATTGATCTTCCTGACATAAACCACAGAGTCTGACAATCCCACAGTGTCCAGCAATGTTTCAATTAATCTATTTTATTACACAGCTCAATCAATAAAGGTTTCAATTCACTCTGATGAAGAGAGAAAGACAGCTCCCCATTCATTCTACTAAACCCCTGTTATTGACTAACTTTTGTCGAAGATCTCAATCCCAAGCAGGGTCTTGCTTCAAGGTCTGATCTGGAAATGTTGCAACACCTTTCACCACAGAGTGACGGGACCCACGCTGGTCTGCCTGTGACTCCCAGCAGTCAGCTCCTAATTTCAATCACTCTGCAAGAAGTAGTGCCAAGTTAGAGGGCAGACACTTCCCACAGGAAGAAAGGACAAACACCAAGATCCATAGCTCTAACGGACCTCATCAGCCGTTTGTCTTGCTCCATGGATGCTGGAATGAACCTGCCACTTAACGGTATTCCTTCATTTTTTTTCCATCAGAAAGGAAAGAGAGAAGAGCGCCAATTCCCAACGCTATCAACATCCCATACCCAAACAGATCATTAACACAAGCCTGAAAACACTCGGAGTAGCAGGTCATTTGAGCACTGCAGGTGGAATGCAAATAGCTCCCTTGCTGCCTTACAAGTAGCTCTGTCCTGAGCCCTTTTAGAATTACAATAATATTGTTTCAGCAGCAAAGGATGTTGATGAGCTAGTATGTTAGCACTGTCAATGAACAGGATTCTCCTAATATCCTCAGGATGATGTCTCCTAAAAATACTTAGATCTTGTGCCTTGACTTATTACCAATGATAATTGGATTGTGTTCTAATCAGAATTGTTATTGTTCCAAAGGGTCACAATATCAGGAAACAGGAGATCACCCATCAAAGGCTGCTGCTAGCTCCTAGGGGAAGCTTTTCTCATCCTCAGGACATGGAGTTTGTGTTGAGGAACAGAGAGGAAATACATCTCCGCTCAGCCATTGTTCTTGTGTTTCCGTCTTGTCTTTAAGCTCGCAAGAGTCACGTCGTAGAGCAACAACGCATCACTCATTGCATCGTCATCTTTAATCATCATAACTCACTTCGAAACCAGATAAAGGTCAAGAGATTCAGCCATAACAAGCTGGCTTTTTATCTCTATGAAAGAGGTTACAGCTATGGTGAATTGCAGTGAAATTCCCTCTGGCATGAACTTAAAAGAACAGAGGCTGTCTGCTATTGACTGACCCTGTACCTGCAAGGCTACATGCAGGAATACAGGAAATTTATTTTGTGTTGAAATGCCAGAAAAGTCCTAAGAGTTGACCACAGCTGATGACTCCTACATGTAACATCTCCAATCCTACATTCTTAATTACAATATATTTCTCATGACTGACCCTGTACCTGCAAGGCTACATGCAGGAATACAGGAAATTTATTTTGTGTTGAATGCCAGAAAGGTCCTAGGAGTTGATCTCAGCTGATGACTCCTACATGTAACATCTCCAATCCTACATTCTTAATTACAATATGTTTCTCATGTTTTTCTGAATCGAGGGGATAAGTTGTAGATATCACAAACTTTCCCTGAGCTGTCATGGTCATCAGTCACATGGCAATATAACTGCGCCATCAAGGGTTCAGTCACACAGTGCACTGTGTGGCCAAAATGTCAAAGAGCAGTAATACTAATAGAAGTAATACTACTGTGTAATAGCTAACACTGGGAGCTGATGTTAACAGGGCTTCAAATATTAGCCTGGCTCAAGTGTAAGTAGCTACTTGTGTTTAAAATCAGGAAATCCAAAAGGTCAAAATTTCATATAGGACACCACAAGGGCTATATACATTGATGACCTGGTACATCTTCAAGACATACTTTATCCATTTTATTCACCATTTCTAATTGGAGAACATTGGAATCAAGGATGGGTGAATTTTACTGTCGCTACACAGTGACAGACTAAAAGACAATAGTGTCAGTGCTCCAGTTTAGACGGATAAGGTTACTTATTCACTGTGTAACTCTGCACAGCTCCTGTTTATTAATCAGGAAAAGGATTATCCAAGTTTATTGCTTAGATAATCTCATATTGTGAAAAAGTGCCTAGAAGCAGTTAGTGCTCTTTACATCACAGTGACGGTACAAGCACCCACTTGTTGATATCTTTACAACAAGCATGACATGAGAGAGCTGCGTAATTACCAATGTAGAATACTCTGAGGAGTGCAATCAGCTTGCGGGGGATACAATTCTCATGTGGTTGTTGCATTTCAGATGTATATAAACTAGGTGTCAGCCTGAATCAATTGATAGCATTCTTGCATCTCAGACAAAAGATTATGGGTTCAAATCCCCACATCCCCCCCCCCCCCCACTTTGAATTCACAGATTGACACTCCAATACAGTTCTGGGAGAAGACTGCAATGTTGGAGGTGCCGTCCTTACATAAATATTATGATAACCGAGATCCCATTTGCCTATTGAGGTGGACGTTAATGATCCCAGGGTACTACTCAAAAAGGGAAACTAGCATGACCAACAATCCCCCAAATAAGATTGGTCATCATTCTTTGTTATTTGTTATTTTGATGAAATGATAAAGCACTACATTGAACACAAGAATTATTAGTACAGTACTTAAGGGATTGATCAAAATATCCAATCCATCTAGTTCTAAAACTAACATTCCAATGCAATAAAAAAGTCCTCTTTTTGATTACTTGACAGACCTCAATCAGTTATTTTAAGTGCAGTGACTGCCTTTATGTAGGGTAACAAAAACTAAACCATTTGAACAAAATATCACTAAGACCATTATGCTGATTGCTTCATTAATCTGTTAACTGGAGATACTGGAAGAGGGAAGAGTGAGATCACTGTGAGAACTCATCGCTTATCTTCAAAATCACTCTATGGGATCTTTAACATCCACCTGAACCATCAGAGCAGTGAGAGGGCAACTCAGTTTAATGTTTCATCGAAAGTGCAGCACCCCCCAACAATAAAGTGTTCTCGCAACACTACATTGGCGTGTCAGCCGTGCTTATCAGTTCAAAGCCACTAATGGGGCCTCGAACGGCTTAACCCTTTCAATTTTATGGTATCATCTGCTTCTCAGCTGTGCCGCACATCTTCAATAAGCGCCTTCTCTGTGCTCTTAAAGATCTCGTTGCAGAGTGCACCAACAGCACAGCTCAGCAATTGCCTGTTATCATTCTCTTTGACTCAGGCTTTTTGCCAAGTTTCTGGTTATGGAGCAATTGTGATTATCTGCACAGTAAATCACTACGCACCAGTAATATTCCCTTGTTCTGGAAACAAGCCCCAAAGAATAATTATCCCTTTTCTTCAGAAGATAACTATTCCAGCTCAACCAATATCCCAAACCATGGTTGCTTTTATATAATTGCGATGGTTACAGACCTCATGTAATGCGCTCCACTGAAATAAGTCATATTTTAGCAGCAGTTTAATTGCAGAGGTAATTACAATTGCCTTTAAGTTTTTTCCTACATAAGAGGAATAGAAGCCATGCCAATAGCTTCCTCCCACCCCCAAGAAATCCCTTTGTGGTGGGACAGACTGTTATCTGCAGTTTTTGCAGAGCAATTGTTCCACATTGCTTTCTGTGGCCCTTGTCCAAAGCTGCCTGTTTTTTTCTACTTTTTTTTAATGGTCTAGACAGCGAGTGCTTAAAATATGTGACAGCAGTAGCTGCAAAAGTGCTGGCCATCATTCAGTGGGTCAGAGGATAATGGGTGTAGTTCATAACCATACACCATTCTGATGCACATTAGATATGCTGACCAGGACACAACCACATAGATTAAAGCTTACACATATACATGCACACACAGACTGGCAAACAAGACCCACAAAAAATATCCATGCACATACAGACACAGGCAAAAATGTGTAAAAACTCTGAACTCCCCCATGCATCTAGACATACTAGGAGTTCTCAGGAAATGTTCACTTTGACATTCAATGCCTCATCATTTCCCAGGCCTCAAAAATTTGGAACTCCTCAGCTTCCTCAGTCTTCATGTCCTCGCACAACCTGGAGGGTTCTAGAACCCAAGTTTGGTGTCATCAATTTCATTTATCTTTTCTCCTACACTTTTCAAACTTGACAGTGTCCTTCACTGTGGGCTTGGGTTTCTTAATGAAATAACAGCCATTCGAAGAAAAATGACCTTCACGGAGAGTGAATGTGAGGAGTCAGTAGCAGCTGTCATTTCACTGCTGGGTACAAATCCAACCGCTCCAGGCAAGGGTCAAAGCCTACTTTCTGTCTCTCTCTAGGCTTTGGAATTAAATAGGTTTGCACAGTATCAACCCAAATTGAAGTGATAGTGAGTCTGCAGCACATAACAATCTGAAATTCAGTCCATATTGCATTCATTAATAGCTTTCAGCAGGTCAGTAACATGTAAAGATGAGAGCTGTGATCGGTCAAGCTGGGCAGAAAATTATGCACTTTATATTCTTCTAGCCTGGGGCACTAGCAACAACTCTGTGAAGTTTTACCCTCATGTAGAATATTCTTATAGAGGCAGTGTGGCCAGCCCTGTCATGTAGCTTAGTTGAGATCAGTTGTACATTTAGACGTATAGCACAGACCTTTTGTAATGATGTACTCAGAGCTTGCCCTTCTCATTTCACTGCCTCTCATGCCTTGAGAAATGGAAATTCAGCCATCTTTCATGCATATCACAAACATTGCTTTCTACTTTGTCCTCTCGCGTGTGCATGTGTGGGGTGGGGAGGGGGGAGAAGAGGATAAATATATAATATGTATCTTGACATAGGATAAGGATGTGAGATATGGCAAGGTGGTGGATTGAGGGGAGTAAGTAGAGAATACTTAGGGCATGGAATAGTCTATGGTGGAGTGGGCTCGATGGGTTTTCTGCTCCTAGTTTCCCATGTTCCTTTAAGGAGGCACCTTATTTGCGTTGAGTGTTTTGCTCACATTGTAGAAGCCATTGACTCATATGGGATATGAGAGCAATGGAATCTCTAGCCAATACCTCCTTCAAATGTCCATTCATTATGTTTGAACCTTAAACAGTGAGTGTTGGCAGAATACCAGGAGAGGGAATCACAGCTAAGCCTGATCCTGTCTTTACACAATGTTCACAGGGGTCACCGGGCAGCATCTGGAGTGGGATTCCTGCCATATTCTCTCTTTCTGGCCCAGGAGCACTGATTGCATCTACCACCAGTCAATGTGGTTTACAAGCAAGACAAATATAAAATCAATTGTGCGGTGCCAAGCTATTGGCCTCTCTGCCATCTGTACCACCCCACCCGCCCAGGGAAACAAATGAGCACAGTATTTTGGTCAAATATAAAAGATAATAGCTTTAGAAAGATTTTCAGTCTCATATTATAATATACATAATAATAATAATAATAATAATATTCCTTACATTTGATATAGCGTCTTTCACATTGGAATAATGTCTGAAAGTGCTTCACAAAATATACTGCAAAGTGTGTTGACTATGTATTTTGTAGGCAATCATATCAACTAATTTGAAAACAGCAACATCCCACACATAGCCATGAAGTGACTGGACCATTTCATTTGTGGGATTGTTGGCCAGGACACTGAGAGAAACACCTTTTTCTTTTCGGGTAATGCCATAGGAACTTTCTGAACAGGCAAATGGGATCTAATCTTAACTTGTCATCCACAAGAGGTCACAAAAATGCCCACTAATGTTGGTAACATAGACTATTTTAGCGTCAGAAGTAAAAGCAATCATACAAAATTGATCCAAATTAGCTTTGCTTGTACAATAATAGTAGAAGTGGCTGGAGAGGTGACATCACACAATCCAGAGAAATCACAGAGTATCTGCTAATCTCCCCAATCACTATCAATTACATTACACCATTAATTCCACACCATTAATTATTAACAAAAAAATCCCAATTTACCAGATACTTCTGCAAACAATTGGTACCTTACAGGAAACAAAAGCTCAAAGCATTTTTTATTAAATACTCTAATTGATGCTTTAGACCTAACGTTTTAAGTCAAGAGGGTCTTGGCAATGAAACCTTCAGTGCATTTTGAAAAAGCCAAGTCCTCCTGCAGTTCAGGCAGAGTTCAGCCCTGTGAAAGGCTTATTTGTGAGTTTTAAGAACACTTAAATAATTGTGTAATTTTAATAATCATTTAATTTTGTTGCCATGTAATCAAAGCTGTATTTAGTGTAACTTCCTGCAACTAGCTCAAGCAACAAGTCTTGAATGGATGTATTTTATGCTCAGGAGCACAGACCGCAGAACATATTGACCTTTTCCTTCCTGCCTTCTTTAAAGATCACTTTGTTATCNTTTTTAACTTTCAGCAGGTTCGTTTCCACTATGTTCCCCTGTTGCCCTACATTGGCTTAGTCCAATGCTTGGCACATGCCTGCATTTTAGTTTCCAGGCGCTGGGTAGAGCAAGTCTTTAATTGCTGTTTGAGCAAATTCACAAGATTCTTCCTCTGTTGAAGTGGTTTGTACAAAGCGAGCCCTGAGAAAACTCTTGCCAAAGCATCCAGCCGACCTTCCAAAAAAATCTGTTTTTACTATATTAGCTTCATTATTTTGTGGCTTTATAGGCTTATTTACTGCAGCTCTCTGTAGCGCCGAGGAGTTCTCTCAAAGGATGAGTTAAGACAACTGACAATGTCCCTGTGTGTATACTTCACTTTCATTAAGAGATGCAATGCCTGGTCTAAGTCTATTTGCTGAATGCTACTTCTAAGTAGAAGAGTCAGTTCAAAGAACAAGACATTTTACCAGTCGCTTCTGTGGTTGGCTCAGAACCGAGAACTCTTATGGAAGATGAGCCTCTCCATGACTTTCAAAAAGAACATTCATCATGCAGATTGGGGAGCGGGGATCCAGAATTGATTGCAAGATCACTGTGGGGGTAAATCTGTGGTGTTTCATAACGATTCATATCGCATAGAACACATAATGAAACACTGCTAATTTTACCCTATAATTTAAGATCATGCCCTCACCTTAGATTGTTTGTTTTAAAGCTGCCCCCTTTACAATAATTAATCATCCTGGAAACTGCCAATGTATTCAGCTGACTTAAAGGTGGAACCCAGATGTTAATTGTGAAAACAGAGGTGCCAAAGTAAATAAATGTAGATGATTAGCTTTAACTTCCATTTACAAAGGTGAATGAAGTCTGGGGCAAAGGAACATCTAATATACCTCTTAATCTAACCTCTGAGCTAGAGGATAAGTTTTGTGTGTTCTCTGAATTGCCTCCATTGTGAAGTTTTTCCCTTCCACTCTCTTCCTGGGTTTCACGTGATTCAGAGATTTTCCTGTTAATGTTCGTATTTGTTCCCTCATCAGCTGCGTTATGCTGGCTATCTGAACAGAATGAATAATTACTGTAGAGGTTTTATAAAAAGCCATTGGTATCAAGTTCTATATTGTTAGTCCAACAATATAGGTTTGGGTTTCTAGAGCTAGACCACCTGAGAGATGATGAATTCACTTTAGATTCATCTGCAGGGTGATCCATATCAAAACACAAAAGCTGAGTGCCCAGAGTGTGAGGTCAAAGCTTAATATAAACTTGGAAAGTCTCAACTACAGTATTTGTTCTTTTGTTCCGTACATATTATGCTCATCGGGGTGAAGGGCATTAATGTTGGGAAATGGAAAACTTCCCCAGTGTCACCATCAAACGCTATAGATAGCATTAGTTAGATGAGGTGTAAAGGCCCCACAACATACTGTGCCTCTCCCAATCTTAGAGTTGTGCCCTTACTGCAGTGGAGAATTTTACACTTCCCATGCCAAACACTGTGTGACCACTCTGAGTGACATTACCAATATTAGTCCCATTTTTACGCAATGAACCACGGGTTTGAACTGTAATACAGGGTTCACTAGGATCTGGGTTGAAACTGTCCCCAAACTCTTTTCATGTAAACCGGCAGAGAGTGGATGTGTTAGTCACATCAGTAGTAATAATAATAATCCTTACATTTAATATAGCGCATATCATGTCTTCAAGTTGTCTCAAAGTGCTTCACAGTATATACTGTAAAGTGAATTGACTGTATAGTTTGTGGGCAAAACACGGCAGCCAATTGTGCATAGCAGTGTCCCACAAACAGTCATGGATTAACAGCCAGTAATAGAGAAATTCAAACCTGAGGTTCGGAGGGATTGCAAGTGCTACCTGATCCCTAACCTCAGTCTTTGTGAATGCAGCACTCCATGCCACAACGTTCAAATCCATTTCCCCAGAGGGATCCGTCAGTCTTGTAAATTCAGAATCAGCCAGCTACTGTCCATTCAGGACGATTTAGACACAGTGCCACAGATTACTGTAGTAAGCAAACTTCAGCAAGAAAAACACAGATGAAATAACAAAATACAGCAATCATTTATTTTCACAAACTCCAGCATAAACCTAGCAAGGCTTAGTGACGGAGATACTGTAGCTAATGCAACTGCAGCCAATTCACATTAAAAACAAATCTCAGAACTGTACACTGCACAACGTGAAATTGCAGGGAGAGCTTTTTATTCGTAGCCCATTAGAAAACATGTTTAAATAATTAAAGTTGCTTTTGAGTGGAACTAACTCTTAAATAGGAGGAATGAGAACGAAGGGAACCAACTGACTTGCCACAGTATCATAGTGTGTCTTTCTCATTCTCCTAACATCAATAACCCTTTGATTAACACAACCATCTTCTGTTACCTTAGGTGCTACGATCTACTTCCAGAGACCTGTATCCATAATATTGCAGTAATGGACAGAGAACAATAAATAGAAATCTTTTGTAGTCAACGGCTGGATTGGGTTGCCAGGAAAGATGGTTCAGGCCATAACACTGCACTCATTTAAGAAACAGTTTGATGCCTCAACAGAAAGACCCAAAGGCTTGATATACTGAGTGGATGAGATTAAAGGATCAAAGGGGATGGTTCATTCAAATATCTCTTATGATCCTAAATAAACTTTCGCCCACAAAATATATAGTCAATTCACTTTACAGTATATTCTGTGATCGCTTTGAGACGTCTCGAAGATATGATAAGACGCTATATCAAATGCAAGGATTATCATTATTATTATTATACGAATATTGTGTGCCACAGATCAGAATGTACGGTTTATGCAATCTCATCTTCTTCCTCCTCCCGTCCTTTCTTCTACACTTTTTAATCTTACTGTTGTCCAACACTATGGGCCTTGGTCTTCTATTTAGATTTCTTAATTAAAAATAGATGATGTCTAGGAATTATACAACACATACACACACACACACAAATATATGTGCCCAGTAATGTAACAAGAGCTAGTTCATAGCATATTATTACTTATTTTCTGTAATATTTAACAATAATATAGCTGCTTGTAATTTTATACAGTATGTGACATAATATAATACAAAATGTTTAGCACATTGTATGATAAAATAATTTATATAATGTAATGTATATAATTATATAATATATTTTGCTGTAATCTGCTAGAAAAATATGTGCAAATTGGCTGCCATGTTGGCCTACAAATACACAGTCACTACACATTACAGTATACCCTGTGAAATGCTTTGCGATGTCTCAACATGATAAGGTGTTACATCAAAAGCAAGGATTATTATTATTGTATTACTCTTGCGCCAGTCAATATTATATTCTAAACACTTCACCTAAGTTTCTTTCCTGAATATAATGCTCAGCAACAAACACTCACTGCAATTGAAACAAAATTGAAAAATCTGTTGTTTTTTAAAACAAGTAAGTTGTTGGGTGTACTTTGAGAAGGGACATCTAGCTGTCTGTTGCAGAATTTGCGGCAGTAAATCAATCTCAGGAGTGCTGTTCTAGTTTATTTATCACTGTTGGCGGATTAATTTGTAACCCATTTCCAAGTTGTCTATTTCGCTAGTTGAGGTTTTTTAATTCTTTGTGTTCAGCCCAGTTTTGTAAAATTAATTGCTCCCAACATGCTGTAGGACTCCCTGCCTCCGCACGTTCCACGCAATTTTCCCCATCGAACCGAGCAGACAGGAATCCTGTCCTGTCTACAAGCCTTTTCTATCGCCGCTGTGAACTGGCTGCCTTTTCTCCAATATATAATTTCCACGGAAAAGAGCAGGGGCCTTTTTGTTCTCTCTCTCTCTCTCTCTGGTGAAAGAAACCTGGTTTTCATTAGATTGTTTCAAAATGCAACAGCATACGGGAGACGTCCAATGTCAGGCAGCACTCCGGCTGAATTCCCCTGCTCCCTTTGACGCGCTGTCAAATTGTACAGTATTTCTTTTATATATAAATCTGAGTGCAGGCTAATAAATAGCTTGTGGGGAAATGAAATAGGTGCAGGTAGGGAGCATGTGTCTGCGTCTGGATTTAAAATACCCTACTCTTAGTTCACCACTTCATCAGAGAGGTCCAGCAAGTGTCATCTCCCTGACAAAAGGTCAGTTTGACTCTCCCTGAGGGGGAGTAAAGTGAGAGCACAGGAGGCATTACCATACCCCTTTAAGAGGAGTGAAGGGGCATTACCGTTCAGCTTTAATGGGACGAAGCAGAGCTTTAGATACTCCTTGAGGGGAGGAATAGCAGGGCGATAACAGTTTCTCTTTGAAAACAGAGCAAGAGAAACAACATACCGTATGACAAAAGTGGAAATATTAAAGTAATGTCAACTAATTAATTTGCCAGCTATCATTTCTTAAGGAAGCTTAGGTCCTTGGCTATTTGCGAGCTGGGCTTTTGAAGAATTGAGTGCAGGCAGAAAGAGAGGGCCCTGACAACACAATCATTTATTCATTGACAGGAGTTTAATATTATTGTATTTTCATTTTGGCGCTGTTCTTCTGTTCTGTACTTTTACCAAGCCAAGAACCGAAGAAAATCGGTACGCTTTTCGTTAATTTCAATCTGTTTGTGTCTTTCTTTCTGTCTCTATATGTTCACGCCTGTCTGTATCTTTCCATCCATATACGTGTCCATTTCAATCTGCAGAGATTAAGCTACCCGAAGACTGAGCTCCAGGCGTGTTGAAAAAGAATGTGTAAAAAAAGTGAACTATTTCTAACAGATGCCTCAATTGTTATTAACAAGCTACATACACAGCTGCCAATACTTAAAAACGTTTTATGAGCAATTCTTTATTGTTAAAAGCGCCTGTTCTGCTTTCAGATAAGTAAATAAAATTCAGTTATTTGATTCTTTCCAAAGCTTGACAGGGTACTTTTTTTATTTATCAATATTTAATACTGTGGCCAAAGTATAATATAGTTAACCCTCAAATATAGAAGGACTTTATCAACTTTCAATGTACAAGGCTGCTTTTGTTTTTTCGAACTAAGAATTTGATTTTCTTTTCAGGTTTGAAGGCTAANTTTTTGTTATATTCTCAAACCTGAACCCAATGTTCAAATGTTAACATTATTTGTACACAGAAATATTGGACCAGCTACCCTCCAAATTGGACAAGAAAATAGTCAGCCAACATATTAATTTGCTTTGGCAAACCTATGGCTCGGAGTTTCTGATGAAGGCAGGCAAGGGAGAGTTGAGTAAATCTGAAGAAATCAACCACACTAGAATTAAACTTTCACATTTAGACAATATCAGTGTTCAAGAAGCCATTGGCTTATTAAGACTAGACTATTTGAAGAATAAATGAAGTGCTGATTTAGAACACTGCCTTTTTACCTCTGTTACCTGTCTTGAATCCAGCCTGGACAGATTACATGACCTTCTCTCTATGGCCACTCATAGCAGAATATTCTCACCTCTGGAAGCCAGATTCAGATCCAGGTCAACTGGTAGTACAACAACTTGCATTTATACAGTGCCCTTCACACTGGGTAGTTTTAGGGCAGTTGAACTACTTAATAATGATTTAGTTTGATGCTGAGCCAGGGATAAGAAGGAGAAAGGGCCCGGTTGAAGAGGAAAGTCTTCAGGATGAAGATCCCCTTCAATATAAAACCTGATACATTATCTACTCACATGGAATTGGGTTCATTTCCATCGTAGTTTACTAGGGTGAATAAACGCCTCCTCAGCCAGAGAGCTGGGTGGTAGAGTGATTTGGAAGAGTACTACTTACCTTTGGTTTAAATTGGATGAAAATCGTTTTACTTCCTGCTTTTCAGTAAAATCCATTTAAGCAACATGAAAACTCATTAACCTGCTTAAAGATATTCATAGCAGACTAAGAGTGCCACATGTGTATGCCACCTACATACGGGAATTTCTCGGTGTCTTGAATAGAATGTACCCTCTCCCCCTGAAAGGACATACCCTGCTTACCTAATTCCCGGAGAGTATTGGTTGCATGTTGGCTTGAGCCAAGGCTTAGGAACTTCAGAATTTGGAGTACTGCTAGAACTTAACTAGCTCAAACTGCACAGCTTACCATTGATAGCAATGCTTGGCAAGCCTCGCATTACTTGTCCAGCCTGGACCATCCTATGACTAGGGTTTTGGTTTGCAGGATTAACAGGAGTGAAAACCTTGTACGACAACACTACCTCTATAATGTGACCATTAGCATCCCTGAAGTCCTCCTCATTCTGAAGCCTACTGAAGATAGCACTACCATGGTCTGAGCTTGGCTCAGGTGCTATCTGACAAAAGATATCATTTTAAAATAGGTGTTCAATGGGTTTCCTTGGATTCGTACACTACTTAACAGAATTTATGTAGTGTACATCGCCAAGGAAACCCATTGAACAAAATATTAATAAATGATTTATGGTAAAAATGGATATCTGTTTACATTTATAGAGAAAGCGGGGAGAGTGAGTGATATGGTGATATGGTGAGATTGAAATTAATCAAAATGAAAGGACAAGCTTGTGGGAAAAATGGTCTTTTTCTATTAGTAAGCTGTCCTATGTCAAACAAAGATCCACAGTGCATTTGGTACTTTGTAATGTACATGTTATATTGTGTTCTAGGAAGAATGAAAAATAAAAAAAAAATCCAGATAAAGTTCTCAAACTGAAACGGCAGCTAAACAGTGATATCAAAATGAGTTTACGGAAAGAACTGATGCTTGATGCGACAAACAACCAATTCATGTCATAGACGCCAACTCGAGTCCATAGACATTGCCAGGACCCTTGGAAATAGCAGTTGACGAGATTCACTTTCGGCTGCCATGTCAGCAAGCTCATAGGCCCTTCCAAGGACAGACTCAATGAAGCGTGCAGAGTGAAGAAATTTGTTCCCTTGACCTTTTTGGAACTACTGCCAGCAAACCTGGTACTCAGTAAACAGAGGATCCAAAATGGTACAGCATGTGATACTATTGTTAAATGGTTGTGCATCGTGTCATAATTCACCAGCGTTGTTAATGTGAGTTAGTTACAAGGTCACAGACAAACATTTCATAACAATGGTATCACACGCTGTACCGTGTAAGATTCTGATCCTATAGAGATTGGATGATGTAATGGAGTTGCTTCTGTTCCAGTTTTGTTAGGTATCATGCAGCATCTTGAATGGATTTGGTTTCATTGGAATAAATGCGTAAACACTCTGGGCTGCAGTAACTGCCTTAATGTCCACAATGTGGCAAAATGTTTATGCTAAGTGTGAACTTGCATTTAACATGTACAATTGTGCAGCACCCCTCACTTATTCAATAGCTCAGATAGCAAACAGTTCAAGTCCAAGACTGTAATAGCCAACTTGCAGAATGTTCATTTTTAACTTGCAACCAAACCAAACTTCCAACTAAATCTCCTAAAATACTATAATTATACACAGAGCTAATTGAACAAGATTGTGATACATCAACTATTACCGAGTAATTGAGTTGCTTCCTAAAGCACTTATCAAGAACTTATCAAGTTCTGCGCTGGACAAATGCCCATTTGGATTGGTCTATATTGCCTGAAATCATATTCACTGGTAATGTAATATAGGGACTCTAGTACTATATAAGAGTGATAAGACGGTATTCAGTGTGACAATATTATACCAATTGGAAGTATATCCAATGGTGAATTACAGTGTGCGGCAGCAGTTAAGAATGCAGTTTAGGTTTATGTGGCATGCCATTTGGAACTGCAGCCGCTGCAATGGGACTGCATTGTTTGAACTGTATTCACTAATACTGAATAGTGACTGAGAATGCATTTACTAACACTGTACAGTACTGACAGGCACTACAACCACTCTAGCTGTGCTAACTAGTATTACATTATGTACGATACTGTTGTGATTCTACTTTTTCATTGCTGACTTTAGCTTCTTTTTTGGCCTCAACATGTTTCTCGATATATATTTCAAACTACCATGTACTTATCATTCAAAAGTGGTGCAATTTTACCTGCTCACCAGCTCAGTGTAGAAAATGCAAATCTCCTCAATATATTGTGAAAATAACAAGTGCAAACTTTCACAAATTTACTGGTTGATTGTTTCTATCCATGCTGGTTAGCATTACTGCTGTTCCTTAAAGTCAGAATCTCTCCGTTCATGTTTGTCTCTATAAAAAGGATTTTGGCAACTTGATCAAAAACTGGAATCTAAATCATGTTGCAGCACTGGTTGAAGTGGACCTCTCGTTTCATCTTATAATGAGCCATTACTTTTCTGCTTTGTTTTGTCTGTTTCAAGACGTGGACATTGGCTCCACAATGGAAAATGGGGTCTAAATCATGTTGTAGTACTTTGTTACATTACATCTATTGTTTCATTTTGTAGTGACCTATTTGTCAATGCTTGGCTTTCCATGACTGAATCACTTATTGGATAGTCCTGCTTGCCATTCTATTGTCACTGTCTTTACTGAAGGTGAGATTTATGAACGACTGAAATTCGCTTTGTACTAAAGTCATTTTTTAACATTTTATTTATGCTTTCTCTATACTTCAGGCAGTTGCTGTCATCTACCTGGGTAAAGCTGCCCATGATGGGGAAGCATTCCTCTTAAAGGTGGATGAATAATGTATTTTGTTCCCAGACAATGAACAATCTGCTATTATCCAGATAGACATATGCAAGAGTGAGTTGACATCCAATTGTCCCTTGTTCCTTCAGGTGAAGTAGCTTTCCTCCACATACTGTTAACCATGACTTAGATCAGAAGCTCATCTGTGGGCTGAAATTCCAGTCACGTTATGTGTTGTGCCATTGACAGTGTTGGCCACTAATGGGGTTTCCCCATTATAATGCATCACCAAAGGCACTACACGTATTAGTGACTGGAATGTCAGCCCTCCAGTGTGGAACCTTGGTTATGAGAACAGATTTGCCAGTCTGTGACACGGTGCGACACCCGTCTAGTATTCTTTACTATCTCTGGCTCTCTCTCCATTAAATCAATGTGTTATTACACAACATCAGTTGAATGATAATACTTAATCCCTTTAATTGAATCTCAATCTGACCCAGGGAGGATACAAGGGGGGCTGATTTGGGAAATGGGAAGTATTGCAATGATATTGCATGGGGTGATCTCATGAACTTCGAGTTAAAGCACATTTTTTGGAGAGAGGTGAAACTATTGTCTACAATATCTATGTTTTATATGTGACCTGGAAGTGCTAGATACTGACAATGAGTATCTCAAATAGAAAAGTTCCATTATCCAGTGTTAACATCCCTTGGCTCAGTGACCACAAAACTTTATTTAATAGCTAAATAAGTAAAAGGTTAGCATTCTTAGATAAACCACATAACAGACAAGTAATAAAACAACACTATGATTAATGTCTGTCCTGTTCTGATGCAAAATTAAACCTTCTTTATACAAACGGCCCCAAGTAATGATGTGCATTTTAAACAGAAATTCAAGAGCTTTTCAGTAATCGAATACAGTCAGCTTGCAATATGCCAGCCAGAGTATTTAGACAATACAACAAATTGACCCTCCAAGACATTGGCCTTTCAATATAGAGGTTTTAAAATGTTTAGGCCTGGTCATTGTTATTTATACTTAGCATTTCCCTAGTGGTAAACAAGATACTATTTTCCCATGCCATTCACAGGACACTCCCAAGATAGTCAGACTTCATGTCTAGACCAGAGCATTTTCTTGACCAACAAGTGGGCAGTTGAAGCTGCTGAACTGCTTCGGCATCATGCTTTATTAGCTTGCCTATCTTTTTTGTTAGATAATGGATCTAGTGGGCGTTCTGAGAACTAGAATTCTGTTTTTGTGCCATCTCATATTTTTATAACATTTATAAATGTTATCCCAGGTCTCAGATTTAACCAATATTGTAGGAAACTCAGAATTTACATAAAGGTAAGGTTTCATTCTCAGTCACTTGGCTTTTTGTACTGTCCAACGGACTGGAAAATGTCCGAGGGGAAATCTATAGGGCCACACATAGACTTCATAAGAATTATAGAAGTTATAATTTAGGAGGTTGTGAGGCCATGCAGCCCATTGAGTCTAAGATAGCTCATCTTTTGGGGCTAACTACTCTTAACTCAATCCCTTTCTATACCCTTTTATATTATTTCTATTTGAAATGATTATCCAATTTCCCTTTTAAATGTTGTTACGCTCTCAGCTTCAATAGCCGCTTTTACCAAGCTTTCCAAGTTCTAAAAAGCCTCTGTGCGAAAACGTTTCTCTAGCTTTTCTAACTTCTTAACTCTTCCACTGACAATTCTAAATACATCCCCCCTTGTCACTGATGTACCAAGCGGCATCTATCTTTTCAGAATTATGAAGATCTCTACCAGATCCATTACCTTTACCTACTTTACATACATCATTTCTGCAACAAATCTACTTTATCTCACTCCCTGTACTGTTTATATTGGTCCCTGAACTGACTCCACTTCACCCAACTCCTGCATTCTGCCCAAATATCCTCCAGATTAATTGGACAACACCTCATGGCTGTTTGTGGGACCTTGCTGGTGGAAATGGCTGATGTGTTTGCCTATAAAACGGCTTGACTATACTATACTTGACTATAAGTTCTGTGAAGTGCTTCGAGAAATTTTGATGTATAAAGATGCTATAAAATTCCATATTCTTTCTTGGACTGCACTGCACTTCATCTTCACCCAGTAAATAACGATTATAGAGACTCAAATTATAACCACTGGACAGATTTGACAAATAAAACTCCTGACTTCTGGTTTCGCAAAGTGTACGACTCACTCCCCTTCGCACATCTATCCAGGATCAATAGCCGACTTTTCCACTGCATATT
This sequence comes from Callorhinchus milii, assembly GCF_018977255.1. NCBI lineage: Eukaryota > Metazoa > Chordata > Chondrichthyes > Chimaeriformes > Callorhinchidae > Callorhinchus > Callorhinchus milii. The sequence goes on along the minus strand of NW_024704752.1, from coordinate 8,044,115 downwards.
AGCACTGCTGATTCTATGCATAATTAAACACAGATGCTGCCTCTACAATCGCCCACAGTTTGGTTCAATGTTAACATGATGTGAAACAGCACAATTAATAAAAAGCCCACAGTGTTCACTTTGATCTAACCATCTTCTCATTTTAAAGTCTCACCATTTAAATCATGAATTATCCTTGGCCCTTATAATTTCATTGCAGTAAGCCAATTTTAACAACAAAATCAACAAATAATTACCACGGAAATGCACCCTGAATGTCTCCAGAATAATTTTGCTAAGTGTCCACTCCTGCAACGGTCTGTAATTTGTGAATAACTGTGAATTGATTCCTCAGTCACTTGTATCGCTCAATGCAGTGCTTTTCAGTTTGGGGGCTGTCTCAAGCTGTGTTTTACAAAGATGTAAAGATCAGTGTGGTGCTGGGCAAGAAACTTCTACTTTCAGGGATACATTCCCCTAAACTCGCAGTATGGTGAATGCCTGTAATTTTCCATTTGGTACTGTATTGGGAGGAGCGGCAAAACTCTACCTTTACGAAGTTGCAACTGAAACATTTGGAACAAAGTCTGTTCATTTACAGACCAAACCTCATTTTTTCCAGGATGCTGGTAGCCCCCCTGTGTACGCTTACTGCTTTCCATATGTTTAGCAGCTTTTGAGCCACTCCTTTATCTCAGGGCTGTTTTAATAAAGAACCGTTGCAGCCCTATAGGAATCATTCACACACTGTTTATATGCCAATCGAATCAGGCACAAGCTAAAACACTACAAAGAAATGGGTGTGTTAAGTACTCTGTGCTGGAGTTCTTGCTAGCGTCTTGCACAGGGAGTGAAATTTCTAAAATTACTCTTTTGTCCCCTGGTGCCTCTTTTTTCCCTCTGTTCTATATGTTTTACATCAATGAGAATTTGCAGGGGTGGGATTTTTTCCCGTTTAAATCCCATGAGCATATGTTCATTAAAGCTGACCCTTCATTTGTCACTATTATTAGGACAGGAACAGTAACCCAATTGTTTAATTGTATTTAATGGGAATTTGATTCATTTTCTTAACTTAAAGAGGACGAAACTATGATTATTATCATTATTATTATAAATAGGCACTGCTAATGCTTCATTAATTGGAGAATGCATCTTTCTGTTCTATGTTTTATTTAGCTTCATTTCATCTCAAGACTATTATTTTATTATAACTCCCCCCACCACACACACACACACACAATTTGCTCTGCTTCTCTTGTTGGGTTATGCTTCTATCAATATCAGTCATTCCCTAGGGCCTTGCTGGCCAATCCTTATGTGTGAACTGAATCAGTGAGCATACAACTATTGGGACTATCACAGTGATTGTACAGTTTTTGTCATCAACTCACCCAACAGTCATTGGACAGTGATTGGAAAAAGGAACCTTGGCTTATTTTCCCCCAGCCTACCCAAACCCAAAGCTTGGCATTATCCAGCCACTATTTCTCTCCCACTCTTTTCAACTACACTTACACTTAATAGCAAATCCTGTAAAGCCCTTTCAGGTGGCCTCCTGACGTGAAAGGTGCTATATCAACTGCAAGGATTTTTATTATTAGTATACAAGAAAATCTAATTTGTGACAATATTCAATAGATTTGTTGATATGGACTCTGGATCATAGGTAAGATATCCTGCCAGTAACTGGAAGTGTGCCATGCTGACCGATTTGAATCTCTTGCAGGATTCCCACAGAGTGGTGTGACTCACTTCTAATTTCTGTCAGGATTCGACATTCGGGATTTGGAGTCTATATGAACAAATCCCTTTAGATATCACTGCAGATCAGATGGCAATAACTTCCATTCCATTGTATTCATTCTGAGGTATTGCCATGTTCCTCTTCATCCATAAACACTATGAGCCAACATTGATAAAACTCACTCCTTGGGGAAACCTTGTGAGTGAATGCAGTCGAGACTGTAACATGAACTCAGAGCTTCAAGTTAAAAATGCAGAGCTTCAATCCAAACTGCAAATGTTCAAGTCAAGTTGGAGTATTTGTTGAATACCTATAATGTTCTGTGACAGGCAGAGACTACAAGATCCCTCTAATAGTGCAGAAGCATTGAAACAGGATGTAACGCCAAACTGCTATGAAATCAACAACCCTAAAGTAATCATTTTAATAAGATATTACATTATTTTTCAATTTCTCACATCTAGAACATTTCAGTACTTTCTGCATCACTCAGATCAGATAACCCTTTACTGTGCTACAGTTCTCTTCAAAACTCACTGTTTCAGACAGGTTGTTGGAAAATATCTCAAACTGCTTTCACTGGAACATTTCAATTCATGTGTTTACCAATCCTTTATTAAAAAAAGACCTTGAAGTGAATACTTTGATGGAGGTTGGCTTCCTGATTACAGTAGATGTGCCTGGGTTGTTCAGTAAATTGGGTGTGGGCTTTGGGACATCCTTCTGATGTGAAAGGTGCTACACAAATGTAATTTGTTGCTGTTGGGACTGGGGTTGTTGACGAGAGTGGGTAGGGGTTGGGTTGTTAAATTGAATGTGTGGCAACTGGGGTTGTTCAGCAGCGTGAGTGAGGGCTTGTATATTGAAATTTATTAAAATATGAAATCAACTAGGTGGCATATAAACACTCAGAAGTCCTTAACAAAGGCTCATCAAACACTATCCCACACTGTAGTTACGTTGCCAACAGGATAAGGTGCCGTTAATTTTTTCCATCAGACAGATTACAATGAAACTCAAACCACCATCAAAACCAATCATGTCAAAAGGACCGAAGGTGTTGGGAATGTTCAAGGCATGCTGAAAATCTAAACAGACCTTGTGGCATTAAATAGGTATAAAGAGACAGCGTAGGAGGACTAGCTTCCAGCGATCAGAGGGAAACAGGCTACAGATGTTAAGATGGAAAAACTATTTTTAAAATAGGAAAAACATGAAATTATGTCCAAACTCATGAAGTTCCAGGGTGCTGTAGGGTATTAGAAAAAATATATCAAAAGATTTGAAGAGTATAGCTTGTCATCATCAGGTGGGTTCCAATAAAAATATTTGGCTACTTCACTTTTCCCCATCTGGTTTCATTGGTCTGCCATTTTTAATAAAGAACTTGAAGTTGAACAATTTTAGAGATTTTTCAGCACAGCTACTGCAGTGGTCTGCAACATTGATTGTCAGTGGTATTCAATAGCCTTTTCTGAAGTGTGCCATTGCCACCAGGTTTAATGCTGCATTAAATCAATCTCAGATTTGTTTTTAAAAGGAGTATGACTTCAAACCACATCCAGTTACTCTGAACTTTGCTAAAACTAAACATCAGATGCTATTGAATCAATATTTCGGAAAACAATTGGAATGGGTGGCCCAACCCTGGAAACCCTGAAAGACACTGGTCTTTCATCTCTGGAATCTGGTCATAATTCAAGTCCAGACTGATTGGGATGAAACGTCTCCTCTGTACTTTGGTTATAATAATAATCCTTGCATTTTAAACAGCACCTTATCAGGTCGTCGAGATGTCTGAAAGCGCTTCACAGAATATACTGTAAAATGAATTGACTGCATCTTTTATGGGTGAAACGTTTTGTGACTGTATATTTTGTGGTTATAAGAATCCCAGATATGAAGTGAGTTCTTAGTAGGCGAGTTCACACAGCACTAAAACTATTTTTTTAATTTGGAGCTAAATTAGCAATCTGGTTCAGAGGAGCCACAGGTCAGATAGCTGGTGTCAGAACTGGAAAATATCGCCTTGGTGCAACGGGGGGGCGCTCTCTTGAGGTGGGAGCTGACACACTTTGTCGGGGGCAGAATGGGGAAACTATTCTATCCAACCTTGGGCTCAGGTTAGCTTCACACTAACAACTGATCGAATGAAATAGGAAGGAGTTCGGCTTCCCAATGCTAACATCCTTCACGTTGACAAGCACAAAATGCACCCAAAAGGTTCAGAAAAATACACGATTGGTGATTTGCCAACTTACACCATTCGCTCAAAGAAGCCTATGCACAGTATAAAGGAATTGGTTGGATTGAGAACTGAGTCGTGTGGAATTTATTCTTTGGGCGAGTTATGAAGCTCTTTAACAACTCCTTCTTTAACCACCACCTCCACCCGCGTGTAATATTTATGCAACAGATGTGGAACTGCCTCTGCAAAGGACATCGTGAGGTTATTTTCAAAAGACGATAATATTACAACTCCTTTGGAAATAAAAAGTGGCAAACGTTTTACTCCTCCTGCCTCTTAAACGTATGGCGGGGTTTTGTGATTTTTTTTGGGGGGGGCCACTTTCCCTCTTTCCTTTTCGAATGGCGCTCTGCAAGGCATTCTGCGCGTTTCGCTAATTGTGATGATGCACTACTTTACACGGCGTGTTTCTGAGCTGCTGTGTGTGTGGCAGATCACGCAGTCAGTCCCGTACAACTAACTCAGGAGTGAACCAGTTTCCCCGTCACTTAGGACACACCACCCGGAGGTCAAGGTGGTTTCAGGAGCAGTTCAGTCTGCCTCCCTGCAAATATAGGCACATCAGGTGTGAATCGAATCCGCTCTCCATCCTCTGAACGGTTCCTTTTAAAAAAACAGTTACTTCCATAGGATTTTTTTTTTTTTTTTTTTTTGGTGTGTTAAGAGAATCCACCGTACTTTTTTTTTCTGGCTCTTTAATAACATCGAAACCACAACAGCTCATTGCAGTGTCCTGCTCATACACTAAGCTGCACATGGAGAAATAACACTGTAAAAGGCTGGTGTGTGGGCGACCTGGATGCAGTGTGGAGCAGACGGTATAAAATCAGGCTTCACAGCGATGAAGGGCAAAGTGGTTTCCCGTCCAGTGTTGGACGTGCAGCATTGCCTATCTTTCTCTTTCAGATGTTAATGAACCTGCTGCACTTTTCTGTAGTAGAGTGTACAGCTGACGACAATGGTGGAGCTTTCAGAAATAAAGTAAGGTTGTATTTCCTGCCCAATAGGTTTCAGTGCTTTGACGGCCCCCAGTAGCAGGTTTTGCCACTCGTAAGGAATATCGCCACCACTTGAATTTGCAGACAGCAGAGAAGAAAGGCTGCGTTTCTGTTACTCTGCAGGTTTCCTATTCTTGTGCTTAACAAGCTCTTCTGTCCACATAAAATGCTCAACATGGTGAATTTCCAATATTTCACCCTTACTTCACAAGCTTCTGGAATCTTGTAAATCTCTTCAGCAGGTTCCAAATTGTTAACTTGGAAGATTCATTGTCACTGCGGTAAAGGGCTTTGTGAGGTACTTTTCATTCGTACACAATGGGAATTGCAAAGTAAATGTCTACATCCCTTCCATTAGGAAACCACCTGGATCCCCCCCCCCCCCCTCCAAATCTGACTGAACTACCTCAGGTTTTCATCGTATTGAGACATGGAGGCACTTTCTACAAAATGTTTTGCCTTGAAAAACTGCACAGAAAGAGTGTAAAGTTGAGCACTTTGTCAGTGTTGATAAAAGTGTCTATAAAGTTCGGACAAAACGAAAAAGAGAAGTAGAGGCCATCGGCTCACCCATCAGGTGACACACTATTCAGTCTGCTTTCTGGTGGGCAATAATAATAATAATCATCATTCCATTTGATTCAGCACCTTATCACATCATGGAAACATGTCCTTGCAGTTAATATAGTGCCTAATCATGTCGTTGAGACCTCTCAAAGCGTTTTAGGGTGAAGTAGATTGACTGCATATTTTCTGAGCAAAACAGAAGCACAAGAATAGATTTACTGTGAGGTGCAACAACTGTTTATTCCTAGACGAACAAGACTGGAGTTTGAAGGTGGGGAGGGTTCATGACTGCCTAAGCTGCTGGATGGGGGTGCTCAGATGTGGAAGTGATGAGCGTAGGGCTTATAAAAAGAGTAGCTGGTGTAAAATATGGCACAAATCAAAAAGTTTTTCATTCTTTTAAGTTTTAATTAAAAATAGGTTTTATTCATCTGTATTCTGTATTCTCAACTACTATGTAGTATTTAATAATTTCAGGGTTTTTTTTACATTTGCTTATGAATGTTGAGAGTTTAAAAGGAAACCTGGTATTGAATGGATTAATAAATCAATCTTCTGTCCTATCAGTAAAGTGACTGAATAAACAAAGGGATTGTGGAGTGGAAGATGGCGTCCGTCAAACACATCCACAGTTTGCGCCCATGTGAGTTTTCCTTTCTCAGAGTTCAACCCGAATCTTTTGAAACTGAGCTAGAGAGTTTCACCACAGGCTGGAGTCTACTGAGCCATCAATCCCCACCTCATATAGCTCTGTCCTTGTCTAGGTATCTCTTTGTTTACCCAAGTTGCTTTCCATTGCTTTTTAGGCTGGCTGGTGCTTGCCCCACCTTTCAAGTGGTCTGGTCCGTCCATTATCCTTTCAGAACCCTGTAATAATGATCTATGACAGGCAAAGATTTGGTCTGTGATCTTTTAAACAAACTCAAGGCCAAGCTGTTGAGTTTACAGGGATGTTTTGGTGTGCAGCAACATTGCTACTGGACATAAGAAGAGATTTGAAAAAGTGCCTTGTTACTTAATAATAACAATAATATTCTTTGCATTTGCTATAGCGCCTTGTCACTTGAACTAAGTTGCTTTGTTTTGTTGACTGGGTGATCTAACAAGTCCAAATTTTGTCACCTGATGTGAGTCACAAGGAAATGCTTAATCTACAATTCTAATGATAACCCACCTCAGTCAAAGGTCAAGTGCTACATTGTTAGCATGTTCTGTATACAGAGCAACTATGCGTATGTTAATCAGGTGATACATGCTCTGAAGCAAGAGACATACTTTCTGCCTTGTTTACCTCCTGTTTACATGTAGCTGCTAACCTGGCCCATTTAATTTAGTCCTAGGTCTTAATGGAATGCTTCCCAGTCCTGCCTGTAACTATCGATTGATTATGGTTGTGTGTGTGTGTCCACATGCATATAATATACCTCACACATATTGATAAATATAGAAATATATGCACAGTGAAATAACTTATAACCAGGTTTAAAATTAAATTGTCCCCTGCAAGACAACAGAACAGGATTGACTGTTCAAACACTAATGGTATAATATAGGAATGACTGTACAACAGGACTATTTGTTCCATTAGAGGCTGTGTATAATAAGGCTGGATATTGTCTTACAGATTGTAGTTCTAGCCAGCTTGATTATTACATGCTTGAGTATTCTATCAGTCAAATTTGGCATCTAACTTGTGCACAGCAATGTCCCACAAACGGTTATGAAGAGAATGACCAATTTTATCAGAGAGACCGTTGGCCAGGATACAAGGAGAAACTCTCTTCTCTTTTCAAATAGTGCCACGGGATGTTTAATATCCACCAGAACAGGCAGACAGGCCCTCGGTTAAAGTTTCAGATGAAGGGCAACACCTCTGACAATGCAGCTCTCGCAGCATTGCACAAGAGTTAGCTTAGACTATGAATGCAAAGTGCCAATATAGGGCTTGCGCACACAACTTTCTGACTCAGAGGCGAGAGTGCTATCAACTGAACTCATATCAACTGTTGCTGCAGAAATACAACAGGCACTGAAGGCACCAATTGATGCGATAATTGCAGGTATAATACTTGCGCCACAACACTCACATTTGGAGAGGAATCCAAATAAAGTGGACAGTGCCATTACGCTAACCAGTGCCGAAACCCAGTTAATGCTTAAAGTGATTAAAGAGCTGGCAAAGCAGCTGGCTCTCTAATAACATTAAGAATTTAAGGGTGATCCACAGGAACTCTTAAACTTAATCTTTTTACATTTAAAAAACGATTGCGCGTCAGCCGCAGTGTGTTGTACAGCAGCAATGCACATCGATTGACTCCTGGACTATCCGCCTGGAGATGGTTTCACAAGCTGCTACTCCGGGTTCCAATCAATGCCACTTTTACACTTTCTGTGTTAATTCGAAATGAAAATCATCTCAAGACTAATGCAAGTTCTTTCACTGTTACGTCTAACTACAGCACTAGCTGGTACTGACTGGGTGTATATCTACGAAAACAGTCACTGCAAGAGCCGTGAAATTGCCTATGAAGCATTTTGAAGCGTTTCAACAGTGACAAGGCAATACAATACAAATTTACATTTATATAGAGCCTTTCACATTGGGAGGACGTCCCAAAGCGCTTAACAGTGCTGGCTAAGCACCAAGCTGGGAGTGGGTGCCAAGGTGGTGGGGAGGAGGAAGAGGTAGGTCTTGAGACACACATTGAACGAGGTGAGGATGTGAGTTGCAGGACTCTAAGATGGAATTCCAGGGTTAAAAAAAATGGAAAGTTTTATGAAAATGTATAACATGGCTGACTGCACTAGTACTATTGTGCTAAGGAGCTGTTGGATTTGGGTGACAATTTGCTTAAACTCAATGGTGGATTTGTGGAAACCTCTTTACACCAGATCTGTTTTCCTAACAGTAAGTATGAACCCGGTTGTTAGTCGATTGGCAGATAGTTTTCCAGGGATAATAATCCCTCCCAAAAAAATAATTTGGTAACTCAATCCACGATTATTTGTGGGACACCACTGTGTGCAATTGGCTGTAGCGATTTGCCCACAAAATACACAAATACTACACTTTATAGTATATTCTATGGAGCTCTTTGAGACGTCTCAACGACCTGATAAGGTGTTATATCAAATGTAAGGCTTATTATCATCTGTGCAGTATTCTATTTCTGAGCGAATGCAAACCATATACATCTTTTAAAACCCTCAACCTCCCAGTTCTCACTCTGTATTAATAGCAAACGCTGTGTGTGTTTTTTTAGCCCCAACACAAAGACAAAAGGCCAAGATAAGTTGCAGATGAATAATACCGAGGGTCTGGACTTCACAAAAACACCTTCAAGCCTATTCTTTTTTTCATAGTTAAATGTCTATATGTTGGGGAGGGTAGAAACCTTCACGGTACAACTGAAATGATGCAGTTTGTGCGACACAAGTTGGGAAATGTAGCGAAAACTAAGCGTCTAAAATAGCGGAGGAATGTGAACATGATTTCGGCGCTCACCGGGCAATGGGCACATTGCGGTGAAATGTTTGGTTAATCGGGACGTGTCGCCCTTTACTTGCGAACAGTCCACAACTTAATGCCCACGAAACCGGCTGATCTTTTCGCAAGGCTTTGCTTCCACCGATTTCCTTTCTTTTTAGCAATTTTCTTGTTTTTTGCAAAAGAATTTTTTTTTTTAACACAGAAAACACAATAGCTTTCATTTACATTAATTGTAAATCGCGGCTTTCGGAGGACTGGAGTGTGTCGGCCAGGACCTGGGCTGTGGGATAAATTCCACTTGGTACTCGGGAGTAATCCCTATTGCTCCTGTTTCACGTCCTTTTTGTTAACGTACGTTTTGTTGAGCCGCTTTCAGCATTATAACTGATATTGTAATGGACTGTTGGGTTGTGTGACGGTGACGATTGTTATGTTGAGACTCCCGATTCCCTCGGGGGTAACGAGAATTATTAGTGTGTGTGTGTGTGTTTAAATAAAAACAAAAAGCGAGTACATTTCAAGGAAATGCAGGTTCCCAAATTTCTCCCCAACTCCCCCCCCCCCCAACCCCCCCACACACACACACACATACATACGTACATACATACATACATACACACACACACACACACACACACACACATACATACATACATACATACAAAGATAAACACAACTGAAAGGGCACAGAATGGCTCGGGTTTCTTGTCGATAGCGTCTATCAGCTTCAACTAAAGTGCCAATTCAACCCAAGTCTGTTGGTTCGTTCTGGATCGTCTGCACTTAAAGTGAGTGGTGTCATTTTTAAATAAAAATAAAAGAAAAAAGTCAAGCTGCGCGACTGGTAAATGAAGGAGAGCGGTGTCTGTGGAGTTGTGGGCAATGCACATGCAATCCCATTAGCCAGGACCCGAGTGAGGGGCTCTGCTGCTCTGTGTCTGTATGTTGCAAAGCCACATGGCCCCCTTCCTTAACATTCATTTGCATAGAACTCACTTGTTCTAACTTCACTAAATTACGACCGCTTATCATATAGCATTGGAGTCGTAAGGGTCTATACTGTGTGGCTACCCCCCCCCCCCCCCCCCCCCCAGCCCTGCCTTGCCTGGAGGGGTACATCTGTATATACAGCAATGTTCAGCCCCTGTGATGTATGACGGTAAGGATCCCCGCCTTTGAGGCAACTATAATGAGATGCCGAGGCTTGTAAAGGAGGTGAAATAATTTTAAACACAGACGCACAATGAGTTTATTTATTTAGAAAGTAGTTAAAAGTAGTCTGGGGATTGAAATATTCAGCGTTGACATTGTACAGGGCTGGCTTAGAGCCAGGTTAGGTCTCGGGGGGAGATGCCAGTGGACAAGAATTCAGACCATTCCACTTTCCTCTGATTTCACAGATAGACATCAGCAATCACAGTGGGGTTGAGCTCAGATACGCACACATCTCCGATAGTTGTAATAATAATTTGCTTTATCGGTATAAGGTAAATTGTCACAACGGAATAAATGGTGCTTATTTGGCAATCTGTGCGTTTTGGCCTATTTTCGATTGGGTGAAGATTGAGAAAACTCCAGGGTAAAAGTTAGCTTCAGATGTTGTGTTGCTCAAGTCTACTTCTGGCCCTGGCACATCTACCATGTGAATCGTTTTTGGTCGTATTTTGTCTTTCTATCATTACACTTTCCGTCTAGTCAGCGATTAGCGAGAGAACCCCCACTTACCCCCCCCCCCCCCCCACCACCCCACCCCAACACATATATACACACACATACACAAAAATAAACAAACAAAAATAAAAGTTTGAGTTTTGTTCACAGGTTTCCCACCCACCCTCGCCAGCATATCTCGAAACATTGATTTCATCCGAAAGCCTGCTTTCTCCAGCCTCCCACTCTCCCTATTAAAAACAGTTTTTAAACCCACAAACGTTATGACACGACAGCTTCATCTATGATACAAGGTCGAGTTAGTTACCAATGTTTTACGCCTCTCTGGCTATTACATAATAAACCCGGGCTCTTGTATAATAACCGGGTCCACTTCCACTCTACCAGATCCACTCGCCTCCATCCTTTTCCCCAGCATTCAAACATATGAGCGTTGTTTCTTTTTAACGCTGTAATCTGAGCGCAATGCATTTCAATGACCGTTGCTTACATTTTAGGGGGTTGTAATTTGGGTATTATGGGGCGCCTAATATAATGCTTAAAACTGTGACTTGGTCTCGCCCCCACGATCTCGCCGCTCTCCTCACGCCCGCCGCAGAGGTAAAGGTGGCTGGAGTGACCAAGAGTGCAAATTGAGGTGGGAAGTATGTGTGAGAGGTGGGTGGTGGTGGTGGGGAGGGGGAAGTGGAGTGGAAAGTGAATGTGAAATCAACTCATGGCCTGGAGCACAATGAGGGAAAGTGACCTAATATACAGACAGCAACCAGTGCACTTCACCGAGACAGACACAGAGGGTGAAACTGACATAGATAGACACACACACACACACACACATAAAGGGGGTGAAAGAGAGAAAGAGTCCCAACGAGAGATAAGACAGACATATAACTTCTGTTGGTGGCAAAAAGGAGAGACAGAGCCGACAGTGAGGCAAAAGAAAGTTAAAGGGTGGGGGGGAGAAAAAAGAGAGAGAAATAGAGAAACAGATCGCGAGGCAGATAAAAGCAGAAAGAGGGAGAGAGACAGAAAACAAGAAATATAAAGATAATAACAGACAGCCACAAGGACAGGGAGAAAAAAAGAGCCAGAGTAAGATCCAGTGAAGAGAATAACTTCAACACAGTCTCTCTCTCTCTCTCTCTCTATATATATATATATATATATACTTTCTTAAACATTTCACCCGATGGATAAAGCTTAAGAGCCACAAAAAGATGAGTTTAGTCTTTAAACAAAACACACACACGCACAAACACGCGGCTATTGATGTGGAATACTTTGAAGTGGAAACATTTAGGCTAATGTAAATGACAGAGGCAGAAGTTTCAAGAGAAAAAAAAAGCTTCTGAGAAGCGTGAGCTTGTTTTAGAGCCAAACAGAAGAGGACTGGTTGCCGCTAATGGATGGCAGTCAGAAATGCAGAAATTGTATAAATAAAGCGGGGACGGCTTGCGTGCATTTGTGTTTACAGTCAACACTGCATTCAAGTCACTGTAACCCCCCGTGTTACAAACTAGCCTTGCACCATTTAACGACATCCAACCAGATGCTGTAATAAGGTATTTTCTTTCCAGCTTTGATCATCAAAAAACCTATTGAACCCTGGTCGCACTTCGGACCAGGTGAGGTGTTGCATATTGCTGAACATTCACACCAAAGGGTGAAGCGGTTTAGGAAATCCTTTATTTGGAAATTAAACTTCTATGTGGGGGGGGGGAGTATGCACTGGTTGCAAAGGGAAGGATATAGAGCTGTTTCTTGCTCACAACCGTTAGGTAACCCAGTGGCACATGCCGAACACCGCAGGGCTTTCGTAAAAATATATAAATGCAAACATTCATTTAAGGACGGTCCAATAACTGCTTGCCGATCAAACAAATGCGATCAAAAGCTCCGCCACAAAAGGGGAGATTTGGAGGTGAAAGTTTGCAAAATAGCCTTAAAATGATCTAACATATGCGGTGCATTGGTCAGCGAGTCGGATGGAGATTATTCTGAATCTTTTGCATCTTTCCCAGGACTCTTACAAAGTAACGGACAGTCAGCAAGTCCCGACTCTTTTTTTATATATCCCACAAATGTAGTACTGAGTAACAAACCTTGTTACTGAGTCGCAAAGTTTTTTTTCAAAAAAAACTAATAAATATTTTTGACTCATCTTCTCGTGTTCCGCTCTTCCTGCCTTGAATAAAACTCTCGGTGTGAGAAAGGAGGAGGTAAAATGCACTCAAACATTTCTCTCTCAGTCTCCAATTTACACCCGATTTGTTTTTATTTATATATATATAAAGGACATGAGAGACGATGCTCGCAGTTGTATTTTACCTTGTTAAATTACAATATATTCTGAGCGATTCCCACTTATCCCCGCTGTAGACATGTCGACTCTATTCTCACTAAAACTCAACACAATGTAATAAAACAACAATCTCTTCAAACTGATTTTGAACTCCTTTAATAATAGTGGATGGAGAACTCGGTTGAAAAGGGAACAGGTCAGAGAATTGGTTTCGTTTTTAAGAGGGAATTGGAAATGGACAATTGGATGGATGACTTTGGGAGAGAAAGGGCTTTTAACTGTGGTATTAAATTCAACTTGAGGCCAAGAAAACTAATGTTTAGATTTTATTAGCTAGCTGTCGTCTGAATTTTTTTTAAAAAAAATCGATATTCTTATCATGCGGGAGGCAGGGAGAGGTACCTGTGTATTTTTCACTGTTATATATCACAGGTTTTCTGAAAAAGAACGATGCGAAAGTGAATGGAAAATAATCAGGTATATGAATGCCAAGGCCGAAGCGGCTACAGGCAACAGGGCTCAGTGATACCACAAACACAGGCGAGAAATAGCGATATTGTTGATAAAAGTGGGATCTGGACATAAAAGTGCCTCAAACACGGTCCGTGTAACATTTCTGGCAGAATAGGTACCCGGGTTTGCGAGACAGGCTGAATCTGCAGTGATTTTCTCCAGGCTTAAAGCATCCTTATAACACAAGTCTTTATTAATTCACTTGTTCGTGTGAAACTCTATTGTGAGGAGGTGGATGGTGGTGGGGGGGGGAGGGAGGGAGGGGGGGACTCGCCATAAATTTTTAATCCTGTCCAGTGCAAAAGTGTAGTTTTAGTATAAAGTTGGGACTGCTCTCTCTTTTTCCCCAACATGTAAGTCAGAAATGGGAAAGAGAGAGAGACAGTGAGTTGCCAATGACAGACCAGTGCCTCTGTAACAATTAGACAAAACCCGACACGACAAAACCACTAAGACTGGAGTTCTTTTAAAAATATATACCGCCCCCCCCCCAACCCCCCATCTCCCATTGCAACGCTCAGTCCTGCACACTTCCACCGTGTTTACATCTTTCGTGTAAACTGCTGAATAACAGAGAACTTATATATTTTTTTATATGACTTAAGAAGTTAGGCATTGCACAATCGGTGTGTCCTCTTGCAGCCCCCGTGCGCCGGAAACACAAACTACAAAGCTTTATTGGTGTAAAGTCTAAACGCGTTGGAAATTGCCTGTTTAAGTATTTACTGGAAAAATCCAAATCCTTTGCGGAGAGGCTGATAATGCTAATAATGACTGCCAGTTTTTTTGGGGGGATCTGACACTGTGTTTCTGTTTTTTTTTACTTCTCTGGACGCTCATCCCACACATTTGACTGGTGTACCCTCACTTAAACATATTAAAATATAAATAGAATTTATTCGACAGATATTTCTCCCCCCCCCCCCCCCTCCCTTTTTCATGTTGCATTGTCAACCGAAAGATTGTCAAAAGTGCACTGAAAAGAAACGAGAACGTTTGTCGGCAGTGGAAAAGGAGAGGCCGACTTCAAATAGAAGTGGATTTCTATGAGTTATGTAACCACACAGACTTTATCAGACTATCACAAACACATCAGTCCGGGTGGAAAGGATATCAGGACGGATTTGAAAAATTATTATTATTAAGTGAGGCGGGTTTAAAGCATTAGGGGCTGGGGGTTTGGTACATGGGAAATCTTAGTAGAGAGAGAGAGACACACGCACCACACATACACACACACACACACGCACACAGGTGTTAAAGGGAGCCGATCTTCCCTTGTTGGTGAGTCTGACTCCCTCCCTCACAGTTACCTGGGTCAGTCACGGGCCACTTTGCTTCTGGTCAGATTAGTTGCCAGACGCACGCATATTCATTCACCTGCTTTGCTTTGCTGCTCTGTTTGCAGAGCCTGAAGTTTGAAGGTGCCTTGGAGCGCGGGCAACAGCGCCCACTGTTTGCAAACCCAAAAAACTCTTCCAACAGGGGACCCTGTTTCATAAAGTTCCCATCTCTCCCCTCTCTCTCTCTCTCTCACACACACACACACACTCCCTCTCACTCTCAACTTTACGAACTTCATTGACAGATTATTCTGGACACACATTTTTTTTTCCCCAGCGTCTTTGCCCCCTCCCCACCACCCCAAGAGCGAAGTTCGTGGAAAACAACTGTCCCTTTCTCCGGATGGCAGTTGTTATAGCCGAAAGGCAAGAGAGAGAGAGAGAGAGAGAGAGTGAGAGTGTGTGTGAGACAGAGAGAGGGAGAGAGAGAGTGAAGCAGATCTGCCCAATCCCAGTCCCAACAGCTGACTCGGGATGAGATTGAGCAGTCAGTGAGTGTCCAGCGTTGGGGAGGTGTGTGTGTGTGTGTGGATGGTGGGGGGGGGTTGGTGTGGGAGGGGGTGTAGGGTGAGAGGGGGTGTGTGGGGTGGGTGGGGGGGGTGTTGTGTGTTTGTGTGTGGGTGGGTGGGTGGTGTGGAGGGGGGGGGGGGGGGGAGGGGGTCAAACGGAAAGGGAGCGATCATGGCTTCAGCAGGTCTGTAGATGGTGAGACCAGACGCGGATCGGACGGACGGACGGACACACAACAACAACAAAGTGATACAAAATGGCAGAGAAGGGAAAGTGACAGAGAAATGGGATGGGGTGTTGCACCTACTTGTGGCCAGTTTCCGAGCTCTGCCTTTGGATCTCATGGTGGTCTGTGTCCGGCGCTGATGGGGAGTCTGTGAATCACGGATGTCTTTCTCTCTCTCTCTCTTTCTTTCTTTCTTTCTTTCTTTCTCTCCCTCTCTCTCTCTCTCTCTCTCTTACCTTCTCTTCCTTTTTCTCTCTGTGTCTCTCTCTGTCTCTCTCTCTCTCTCTCACTCACTCAGTCTCGCTCTCTCTCTCAGTCTCTCTCTCTCTCATACAGTCTCTCTCTCTCTCTCTCTCTTTCTCTCTATCCGGACTCGCTATCTCTCCCGTATTGTCAGTTTGGACACCTTCGCACATGCGCACTGACTGCATCGCTGCCGCGCCGCCAACACAAAAAAAAGTTACAGCAGCAAATGGATCACTTTTTTTTTGCCCCGAGATGGTGTCAGGACGTGTCAGGAAAGGGCACTGCAAACCCCCTCCAGCAGCCGGCAACACGCTTTATAGCCTCCGCCCGAGGATCCACCACATGCCCCGCGACTGTCCCCCCCCCCCCCCCCAGTGACGATACCAAATAATAATAATAATAACAACAACAACAACAACAACAACGATGTGCAAGACAGCCCACAGACTGCCTTAATAGAACCTGGGACTAATATGACTGCACTTTTCAGGGTCATGAGTTTTCTCCCACTATTTAATATGATTGCATTATTATTATTATTATTATTATTGCATTGAATCCCTAGTTGCATGTTATTACTAGTTTGACACGCAGGCAGTCATATATGTATATTATATATATACACACACATATATATATAGTATGTGTGTGGGTACATTAGTGCTAAAATGATGCTTGTGCCAGAAACAACCCCCCCCCTGAAATGTTTAATAATATTTCAAATATTTTAGTTAATATTTTAAGAGGTGACAGCGTATGGAATGGATTGGAAGAACATTACGTCTGAGGGTGTAAATGAGTGGAATGTTTCTCTCTCTCTCTCTCTCTCTTGCTTTCTCTCTCTGTCTTTCTTTTTTTTAAAAAAAAATCAGTCATCTATTTCACCGTAAACTACTACACTCACAAACACACACACACAAACACACACAGACGCGAACTCGCTCGAATTGTGGTGAAATAAACATTGCACACAGTACGGGATGGAGGGCAGAGGGGGTGTTTGAGCGCTGTTGCCGTGGGTGGAATATGGCAAACGTGAAAATCTTCGGAATGGAAATCCTTCGTTTGGAATTATTTCCCCAGATTTGTGAGTTTGCGTAAATTTCGGTTGCAAATGATATAAATCCCAGCCCTAACCCCTGCACCAGCTCTGGGTTTCATTTACTATCAGTTCTCCTGATTTATTAGAGTTTATTATTAGCTCTAATACTGGACTGCAGCCAGTGGTCATTCTGGAGGAAACTGTTAAGAAAATACCCGGGCATCAAGTGTCTAAACTACTTTGGAAAGTATTTCTTAACTTCAATTGAATGGGATTAAACCGGTTTCCTTTTGTATTTAGCTGTGTGGCAAATGGCACTTCCGACTCCAGTTGATACTCACAATATTGATTCACAGAAAGTGTTTTTTTTAAAAAGAAAACCAAAATGAAATCGATTTTTTTTCTCGCTCTCAGAATAGACCGAACCATTTGTGCGTTTCAAAGACATTCGTCTTTCTATCCCGTCACCATGCACCCCAGAAATTAGATTTGTTTTCCTTATTTGGGGGAGGCAATTTCGTTCCTAAAATATTCCAATCGATTATTTACAATAACAGTTTATTTTAAACTTCCTGATGCAGTACATCATTGACATTGAGCGACTCTCTCACTCTCTCTTCCCCTCCCTCCCTCTCTCTCTCTCTCTCTCTCTCTGGCTCAGATTGCGACCACAAACAAAATCGACCAGAACTACTAACTTTTTTTTTAAAAAAATTAAAAAAAGTCATTTGGAATTTCGCATCTTGGGAAAAGGGTCCGTGGCAATGTGGAGATGTCCCTGTTGCTCGCTCGCTGACCCGGTGTCGCCTGCTATACCGAAAGCAAAATAACTGCGCCTCCTCTCAACATGGCTTTATTTCCCGATATGAAAATTAAACCAGTCACTGAACGATAGGTTTAAATTAGCCATCCTTTTTTTTTGCCAGTTTGTACACCATTTGCAGAAACACAAGCTAACACACACACACACACAAACACACACACACACGCACATATGCCCCCAAACAGCCACCACACTTCTCCCAATTTTATTCGGTCAATACATAAAAGTAACCGTTTCACGACCTCAGGTTTACCTTTTTTTTTGAAAAAAAGAAAAATTTCGAATCGAGTGTAAAACACCAATGCCCAGGCTTTTCCGAGACTGTGATGTGATTGACAAACACTTTAGCCTTTCCTTCTGAGTCAGGGCTGAGAAATATTCATTCACAGCATCGATAAGTTGGAATACAGACCAGGCGCAGGGAGGCGAACAGAGTGGGGAAAATGCTTAGATTTACACAGCCGAGGCTCTCGAGTTCGTTCCGATTCTATTCATTTTATGTGAACTGTACAGAAACCAATTGGCGCTGCCCTAAGTGATTCATTGCCCCCACTTAAATATTATTATTTAAATTTTCTTGTGGGGGTGGCATTGAGATTGACAAAATAGGCTCACTTCTTTCAAAATATTTATATATATATATATTTGAAATCAAACTGGCACATTGCTATAATGATTTGGGGTTGGGGGTTGTGGCAGTTATGCCAAAATATTGTGTGGAATTAGAATTTGTTCCGCTTTAATTAAGACTATCCGCTTTAATTAAGATTGTCCGCTTTAATTAAGATTGTCCGCTTCGTTTAAGGTCTGGTGGAAGAGATGCGATCATGAGATAAAAGCAACTTCGACCGTATCAATAACTCGGTTACAGGGAGCAATAGTGCTCCAGTAAAGTATTAATAGTCTTAGGTTCAAGGAAACAAATTACTTATTGGTCATCAGTCGGTCACCCATCGGCGGTGTTCTGCTTGCATTATTCTTTACACACACTAATATCATATTTCTCATTGGCCTTATTAATCATATTATTAATTTTAATACTCATTGGATTCATTGTAACATCACTTTCCCAATGTTTCTTGCATTGATTACATTAGTACTTTTAGGATTCATTGCAATTCCATTGTTACTCGTGGCTATTAATCGCATTATGGTTATTAATATTTCCTAGTGCTCGCTACCAGCGCTTTTTTGTGTGCTAATACGTCTCGTTGCTGGTACAATATTACTTTAATTGACTATTATCAATCCTTGTGATCGGTTTTTAAGGTCACCCGCTTAATACTGTTATATTCTTATTTATTTTCTTGACATGCCGCATCCGTTTCATTCGAATTCCGATTATTATAATGTATCAACGATGTGATTGATCTGTTATTTAGACTTTGTTTTTGTATTTACCCTATTGTGGGACCTATAGACAAGTTTGACACCCAGTTTTAACCCTCCAACGCCTCCTCCGTTATATATATATACACACACACACACCCACGCACACACCCACACACGTACAGTGTTGCCACTTGGCCTTGCGGTGTGTATGATATTTTTTCCTGTTGCTATTTTATGTGTATATTACATTGGAATGAAATTCCACCACAATAAAAATGGAGTTTGCATTCCATGACATGTAGCCCGAACGTGTGTATACATCAGCCGCGCCGGAACGAGTCGGGGAGAAAGCGTTCATTTTAAACACCGCGACCCCTCTCGCCCTCCGGTATCTTTTTTTTTAATAAAAAAAAATAGATTTTTTTTTAAAAAAAGGGAAGGAATTTTTTTTTCGTTGCCTCTCTTATTGTCAAACAATTACGTGTTTGTTGGACGAGCTATCCGCAGTTTCTGCCTCCTCCATTGTGCATGTTCAGTGAACTTTATATCATTCCATTCAATTCCAAGAGAAGGGGTACAATAGAAAAAAAAATCAAGATTCCCTTAACTACCAGTAGATTAATTTAATCACTGTAATGCAATTATATACTGTTTATTCAGGGGCTGATTTAAAGCGAGCCGTTTAAAAATTAAACTGGGCTCTCTCTGACCAAAGGCAAGGGGATGGGAGATTAAACAAGTCTCTCATTTGAAGGCACGGGCTCGGGCTCGCTTCACAAGCCTCAATTAGTCTAAATGGAAACTGTTTCTCCTTCCATTGCCATAACTCAGCGTTCTTAATAACACTTTTTTTTAAAAAAAACACACACACTTATTATATGCCGACCTCCGTGGCATTAAGTGGCAGAGGTAAGAGAGTGGCAGAGATATGTAGAGCCCCTTGGGCTGTAATTATTAGAAATTAATTGGGTTCATGACTCTGGGTAGTCGGGGTAAATTAATAGCTTGTCCGACGGTTCAAATCCAAATCCTGTCCAGGGGAGAACATGCAGTTTGAGACCCAGGAGACGCCAAGTGCGGCCAGGTTTGCCAGCAGTTTCTATTCTATATACCTTTACATTACACGAAGCAAGCGTGGGCTTGGAGAGGTTCTGCAGGAGGCGACCTGAACAAATTAAATCTCTTGCCTTTTTAGAGGAGGGATATTTTCGTAAGGTTTCATCGAGAGAAAGTGAGGGGAGGTGGTGTGGTGGAGGGGGATGGTGGTGGTGGTGGTGGTGGTGGGGTGGTGGGGGGGGGGGTTATCTTGATCACATCGAGCTGTCCTTAGATGGAGTAAAAGTGAAAAGGAAGCCTCGGGCAAAAGGAAATTACTGCAAGCCCGCGTGACCTTTGAGAGAGGTAATCAATCAAGTGATCAGGAGGCATATTTATCATTGTTGTATGGAGTTAGTGTGCGAGTGCACGTTAGCCCATCCAACACTCTCTCTCTCTCTCACACACACACAACTTCAGAGCTCTCAAAGAGCAAGCACACTCCATCAACTCCCTACACGGAGGGGTGGTCAGTTATGTCTTCATCTGGTAAATTTACACCTAGTACTCAAACTCCCAAATATTGCTCATCTATGGGGATGAGAGAGAGAGAGGGAGAGGGGGGGGGGGGGGTGATAGGGAGATTGCAAGAAGGGGAAAAAAAGGAAAAGGGGAAAATAGAGCCAGTACCTAAGACAAACAGTGAGCCAAAGAGAGACAGACTGAACTGGAGATCCAAAGCACAGAGCTTGATATATATATATATATATGCATAGAGAGAGAGTCACACAAGGTATACGGAATAGAAGGCAAGACAGACAGTAGGGGGGAGACAAAGAGAGAGAGAGAGAGAGAGGGAGGGTGGGGGTGGTGGCCTGGATGAGGCAGTGGTTTCAGACACTGGTCTTTCACCTCTGGAATCTGCGTTTGATTCCATCCCAGATTGATGGTGTGAAAATCCTCCAACGATGCTGAGTGCAAGGGTCCATCCAGCACCAAATGAGTTTAATCAATGCGAGTTCGGGTCCCAGTGGGTCTGAACCACCAAACCCAAACTGCCCAATTCAGCATCAATTAGTAACCACACTCGGAGACCAGAGGCTGTCTGGGGTGGGGGAATGTCACAGTGGATGCTGATATTCTCAGAGTACAGCTTATTTTACATTATATGGACAAACAGAGAGGGATGTGGCCCATTCTAGATATTCCCTGAGCCAAGTTCACACGTTAGGTACAGAACTCCTTTCACTCATTCTGTCATGTCTCTGTTTCAAACAAACCATGGTGGGGGGGGGGGTTACATTGGGAAATTGGGAACTATTTTAATATTGCCGGGAAGTTTGTTGTGGGTGTTGGTGGGTGGGGGGGGGGGGGGCTTGATCATTGAATGTCCCTCATCCAGATGAATGAGATTCACACACACACTGAGGTATGATTTGTAGTTACTGGAATATCGTACCGAATATTTAAGAACGGTTCAAATAATGTACAAAACCACAACAATCAACTGTAGTAAATATTTTGCGGGTCCTGTAAACCATTACTGTTGCTGCTGGATAACAATCGGATGAGAAGTCCGCGCTTCTGTCTGTGCTAAGTCGCTTTCATTGGTTGCAAACTTTTTTGTTTGCTGAGGTGAACTATTTGGAGAGCATTGAGCTGTAAACCCACAAAAAAGAAAAGAGATGACAAAAGCGAAAGAGCGCATGAGGAGAGTTTTAAGAAAATCCTTCACGAAACGTTTACGGAAGTCAGAGTTTTACGAAATCAAATTAGATTTATACTTAATCGATAGCTCCTTGATTCTATTTTCTTGCACCTTCACTTTTACTTGTATCTCTGTATTTGGCATAAAACACACAACACAACCTCAAAGGCTTCCAAGTCCAGACATCTACTCCATCGCCTGGAAACACCTTGCAAACTGCAGGAGTTGTGTCTCATTTACTGAGTGGGAGAATCCCGTTGAAACGATGTAGATTTTAAAATGAACGTTTTAGATAAGTATTTTTGATGCAATGCTTCAAAAACACGGTTTTCCCCCACGTAGATACATACTTACAAGCTTTCAAAACTAGTATTTGCAACGCCAAAGAAGTCACCAGCGGCGACTTCGCGATGAAGTTTTAACATTTTCTGTGAAACTTTGTGGCGCAATATCTTCTCTCAGAAAGCGGTTTCCTCATTCTTCACCTTGAAGAAAGACAGTCACACCGAAGGGAACTGTCCCAACACGAGGACGTGCGATAACACTTGATTTTCATGAATTAGAAAGCATTAGCACTTTTTTTTTATTTGCAAGTATCGTAGATGCATATCTACCAACAACATTTGTTCTTGATTGTATATTAGGGAGTGCTGTTCTATTTTATGTAATGCAGTGTAGAATTTGTCATTAATGTTTTGCAGGGTCCACGCTCCATGACTGCGAGCCTGCAGTGCCTCCTACTGATCGACTCTCCCCATTGCAATAGGCTCTGATGCAAATAATTACTGAAATTTCTTTAAGCGCTCTGAGACGCTACCCTGCAAGTTGCTGTTTCTTCAAAATATCTATTTAAATGTTGCAATAATTTCATATATAGAGTACAAATTACTCATGTGTCTGACACACTCTCCCTCTTTCTTTCTCTCTGACACACACACACACAGCGCGGGACATCTTACTCCAAACACACTATTCTTTACCCAGCAATAAGTAGGAACCTGCTTGTTAGTCGATTGGAGGATTGCTTTCCGGGGGTAAAAATCCCTTCAAAAAATTAATAATTTGGTCACTCAATCCGCGACTGTTTGTGGGAGACTACTGTGCACAATTGACTGCCACTTTGCAGTATATTCTATGAAGCTTTTTGAGACGTCTCAATGAAGTGATAAGACGCTATATCAAATGCAAGGATTATTATTATTTTTATAAAGTAATCCGCCAGTGATGCATTCTCAGCAATGCACAACAATGCAATTGGAGAGTATAGGAAGTGCCAATCTCTTCACAATCACATGATAGATTGCTGCGTCACTCTGAACCCCATGCTGATACTATATAATTAGCGAACCTCAGAAAGAAGAGAGCACCCTTGCCAAAGGGATTGGCCTCAACTTTGAAGCTGCATGGTTGGCCAACAAAATAAATGTTAGTGATTGAATATTTCTTGATTTATGCCATAAATCAATAAATATTCAATAAAACAAACTGAAAATACACTAACGATCAACTATGGACTCACCTAGACTTGTGCGAATGTTGGTGGGGGACGGGGGGGGGGCACGGGGACGGGGGACACTTCCTGACATATACCAAATTACATATACCAAACTCCCATAAGGAGCAAATAGACCATCAGAAAACCATTGTGTGAAGCACCCACAGCCTTAAGTGTCCTTTGGCACTTAGAACCATGAAACATTTGAGGAATGTATACAAATTCCACAAACTAGGGTATATATCCCCTATAGAGCATCTTTGCCTGGACAAGATTACCCGAACACATTGACTTCCATTGCAATTACGTCCTGGTTAGTATTTGTATCTGGGTCAAACGTCCCTTCAACTGCCTGATACACATGAAATGCAGGCTACAATTACTGACCATTCCACATATTTCCATATAGAGCACCTAAACAAGTATAAATGAAGGTTAAGAGAATCTATCAATCCCTCTCTCTCTCATTTTTCCTTACTCCACTCCACACATCTCTGTTTACCTAACAGTAAGTAGGAATCCGGTTGTTAGTCAATTGACGGATCACTTTGCGGGGGGTAATATTCCCTCAAAAAAATTAAAAATTTGGTCACTAAATCCATGTTTGTGGAACACTGCTGTGTGCAATTGGCTGCCGCATTTCGCCCACAAAATACAGAGGCAATTCACTTTACAATATATTCTGTGAAGTACCTTGAGATATCGGCCTTATCACATCTCAACGTGATAAAGCCTATATCAAATCCAAGGATGATATTATTATTATTTTCACAATTCCAGTAAAAGTATTTTAAAAATATGACGATATAATAATTGGAAATATTACTTTAAAAACAACTAAAATTAAAAAGGTCTGCCTGACCTACTGTTGTGCCTTTTTAGAAGCTCATGCCGTCGTATCCTACTGAGAATAAAGTCTATTTTTAAAAAATTTAAGGAAATATTCAAGCAGAACTAAGTGTTCAACATTTTCACTGCAATATTGCCTGGTGACTTCTGGACTACAGCGATACTGTTTAATGATGGCGTCACGGCGCCACCTCCTGATAGTATTGAGAATGTCCTTCTCTTACAATCGTACAATTTCAAGCTCCCATTAGAAAGATTGCCTTGCCTTGTCAAACAGATATTTGTGACGTCTTCTTCCCCACCCCACCACTGTGAGTGGTTACAGATTAATGCAGGCTATATTTCCAAAGAAACCCATGATACCTAAGAATTGAAAGCATTTTCAATTTGGGGAGGACAAGTTTGCAGGGCTGTGGGGAGAGAGCGGGCGAGTGGGATTGAATTGGATATTTCTTTTCAAAGAGCCGACACAGACACGATGGGCTGAATGGCCTCCTTCTGTGCTGTATAATTCTACGATTCTATGATATACACCAGTGTCTCTTCTAAAATAGGAATTATAATGGCAACGTTAGAGCAGAGAAGGAGCATTATATTTCAAATTGCTCGATTATAAACCCGCATCAAATCCCACTGTAGGAGTCACTATACATAACAGTATTTACCTAAAGTACTTTAGAAATGCATTTAGTATAACTTGGATATCATTCTGCTTTACTTATACTCTGTGTTCAAAGTGGGGGTAAAAAAATTCCCAGCAGTGTTATCCCTGACAAGGAATTCAGCTGAAATTTTTTTTTATACACTCACTGCCAGGATAATAGGTTTATGATCAAAATCCAGGCAAATAGCATATTAAAATGCCTCACTGTATAAGTGTTGGAATGGGACCAATGGTATTGTGTGTATTGCTCCCCCCTACCTCTGCGACCTCCTAACCCCCTACCAACCTGCCCGCTCCTTCCGCTCAGTGAGCTCCGACCTGCTTCACGTCTCCTGCTTTGCCCACCCCACCATTGGCGGGCAGGCCTTCTGCCATTCTGCCCTGACCCTCTGGAACTCCATCCCGCACTCCCTCCGTCTCACCCCCTCCCTTGCCTCCTTCAAGACCCGTATCAAGACCCTCCTCTTCGACCGTGCCTTCGGTCATCCTTGTTGCCCCTCCCCCCCACTCTCCCCAATCCCCAGCTCTGGTCCGAAACATTGATTGCCCAGCGCCTTGGGACGTCCTCCCGATGTGAAAGGCACTATACAATTGTAATTTTGTTGGTGGTTTTGTTGTTGTATATAACACTTGGAAATATACTTTTATTCACATGTTCTAGGTGCTAAAAGAACCTTCCAACATATGAAAGTAATAATAAAAATAATTCTTGCAATCCTTCAATACACCTTATCATGTCGAGACATCTCAATGTTCTTCACTGGATTTTATTGCGAAGTGTAGTGACTGTGTATTTGTAGGCGAATGCAGCTGTCAATTTGCACTTATCAATACTCCACGAATAGTCACGAATGGAATAAAAGTATTCAAATCTTGGATAAACTGAAAATGTCTAGTATATAAATGGAATACCGACTGGAGTATATATCTTGTCATAGCATTGAGATTAAATGTCTCTTCCGCTCAAGCTTTTGGAAGTGTGTGGTACGATCACCCTGTACTTCATTATTGTTGCCAACTACAAAAAGATTAGAATTTTGCATTGCCATGACAGATGATGCATTTGATCAAGTTTGTTCCTTCCATCACATGATGTGCGGTTTGCAGGTAATGTCTCAGTTATTCTCCGGAAAGAAATGAATAACTGGAAGTAAAAATTCCAGCAATAATTGCTTTAACAATTCAGGTCCCGAGTTATCATCTTGGGCAGTGCCTAGCACTTATACCATGTTGTAATTTTGACACATTAATTAATTAGCAAGAATCCAGTTTCTGCATTGAATTAAACCCAGACATAATGCATTACCACCACACAATGACAAAAATATCAATTAAGACAAGGGCTCATGGACAGTCCCAACTAAACTGGGGCATTAATTTTTTCCACGTTTTATGAGATGCCAGATGTAATACTGTATCTCTTTTGCCGCTTTAATACTTTGGCAAGTTTATATTTAACAGCACATTGATTCCTTGATAAATTAGGAAACTCTCGACACAATTGCCACTGTAGTCTCCTTTACTTCAACGTGAACAGATCCAGTTCTTCAAACCTTTCATTATAGAGGTTCACTCTGGATCCTGGTCCAGTGCTAGACTGAATTATCTAGGTCTATTTTTTTTTCTTTTACACACATACCCACACACTCAGGAATGAAGGAATCCTTACACATACAAGTGGAAGAATATTGGTCTTGCATTGCAGATTGTACTTGACAGTATATCCTTTGCTCCAAAAGACTAGAACCACACTGCATAAACATCTTAGACTTGAAAGTAATAGTAAATATAGCCAATTCTTAAGTAACAGACATGCATCAATAGCTTTTTAAAGGATATGAACATAGCTTTTAAACTGCTGTTCATGGAACTATTCCTTAATACTACCAGTGGAGGGACAGAAAAAGAGGAATTTCATTAGTTTCGGTTGAGGTTTTGCCAATAAATACTCATATTCTCAAACTATTTTCATACTTTCAATGAAATAACTGATTAGTCTTGACACTCAACATTATAAAGACTGTGGTCCCCACCACCCCAGAATATTTTGATAAACATTTTTTCCATTATATTGATATTCGAGGATAGAATAGATGGCCTCCAATTTTCTCACAATAAGTCTGTCACGTACCAATTACTAAACTAGCACTAGTTACTTGTTTATAATGGAGCTTCCAAGCCATGTTAGCTATTAGCTTTATTGAGCCAAATAGTCAGACCTGTTTAAGGAACCACCTCCATTCACCAACCAGTTAACAATCACCCTGGAATAACCCCTTCAGTTCACACACCAACAGCCACCCTTATATAAAGGTCACTTTGGCCCAATCCCCTGAGTGGTTGCTAAAGACAGGTTTGACTATATTTCAAATCTACCTTTACTGGTGAATCACAGTATTAAAATGCAACTATTTTAGCTTCTATTCCAATACTCCTGAAATGAGCTCCAGGACTCGATTAGTCTTCACAATGCCTCGATTCAACACGATTCTCAAATATTAAGCTATATCAGCTTCCCACCACCCTTCGATAGCATTGTTGATGGGCATCCAGTCATCCATTGTACACATGTTTCTTATAAAAATCTGGTTTACTTTACATTTAACATTCCTTCTGCCATTGACTAGCCCATCAGATACAGAAGACCATCAGCACGTGGACTAGGGAAATTTTAAACTACCTGAATGATTTATTGACTGACATTTTAAATCATTCAGATTCATATCAGGCTGTTTCAACCAGTCTGTCAATCTTTTGGCTGCAATTCTGCACATACTGGTGTCAAGGCAATCCCAGGAGTAAGGAAGTGTAATCTGGCAGCATGGAGTTATACAGTACTACTGTCTTCACAGAGACATGTTTACGCAGAGTTCCTCACATATATGCTTATATGTGTCCAGATTTCTGGTGACTGGTATCCAAAGTCAATCAAATGTCATACACTTTACAGTATATTCTGTGAAGCGCTTTGAGACATCACAACGTGATAAGGTGCTGTATCAAATACAAGGATTATAAATACTTGGTAAAATCATTGGATCACATTAACTAAATGCTCCCCTCCCCACAGGCTGGAAAAACTGGAATAATCCCTTCAAAAAAAAACAAGTAATTTGGTCACTCAATCTGACTGTTTCTGTGACACTGCTGTGTGCAATTGGCTGCCATGTTTTGCCCACAAAATACAGTCACACTTTGTGTCGCCTTACAGTATCAGGATTTTCTATGCCACGTCAAGCACAAGAATTAGCATAAATAAGTTGATTCATGAATAGGAACTCCATGCACTTTAATGCTATACAATTCAAAAATCCAATTAAAACTTCAAACTTTATTGAAATATCAAAAAAAAATTGGACAACTCAAGATGTCAACAACAAAGTACATTTGTATATCACCTTTCACACCAGGATGTCCCAAGGTGATGGACAATCAGGGGTCCGCATTCGAGCTGGTGGATAGGATCAGCAGGAGTGGAAGGCGGGGAGGGTAGTGGTAGGGGGGTGACCAAAGGCAAGGTCAAAGAGGGACTTGAAGGATGCAAGGATGTCCTAAGGGATAATAATCCTTCCAAAAAAGCAAACCAATAATAAATTGGTCATTTTCAATCCACGACTGTTTGTGGGACATTGCTGTGCGCAATTGGCTGCCGCATTCGCCCACAAATATACAGTCAATTCACTTTACAGTATATTCTGTGACGCGCTTTGGGACGTCTAAAGACGTGAAAAGCGCTATATCAAATGCAAGGATTATTATTATTATTAAGGCGCTGGACAGTTGAGGATTCGCACGCAAGGTGAATTCAGGGATGGTGGAGCAGGAAGATGACCAAAGACTCTGTCAAAGAGATCGAGTCAGATCTTGAAGGAGGTAAAGGAAGGGGCGAGGCAAAGGGACTCCGGGAAGAAGTTCCAAATGTGGGGGCAGGAAGGCTGAAGGCTCAACTGCCGACAGTGGGGTGCAGGACGTGAGGCAGGCCAGTGCCTACCAAGCAGAGGGAGCGGGCGGGTTGGTAGGGTTTTAGAAGGACACTGAGGTCGGGTGGGACACCATTGAGGGATTAAAAGTCAAATTCCTATTCACAACTGAATGGACATTAGGTACAAGCCCAAACATGCCCCCACCCCCACCCCAGCCAAGGTGCCTATTGTTAAGTACTTGGGAGGCACTATATAAACGCAAATTGCATGGGCTTGTATCAAAGCAAATAAAATTGGCCTTCAATCTGAATAAGTGTGCCTAAACACCATATGCAAACTAATTTGTGTTTCGCTTTTTAGCTGTAGAATCCTGGAAGTTTCACAAATTTTTCATTTTAAAAGGTCTTTTTGAGCCAGAGGTGAGCACGACCGACTTGAGATACCTAAAATTGACATTGTAAAATGGGAGAAAATAAGACGCGCACACGCCGATATTTTAACAGGGACGAACGCTTCAAAACAAACGTTCAAGTTGGGTAAAAGTGTATATGCAGTGAATTCAGAAGCGCAAGTTTTAAACTGCATAAAATATTATAAATGGCATATATATATATATACATATATACGCAAAGGACAAGGGATTGGTCAGAACAATAAAAATCCAGAGACGCCTCAGGAAATTCATACATTTATTGAGGTGTAGCCCGGGGTGGGGGGTCAAACCAGGATCAGGAGAGGAGAGAATGAACTTT
This sequence comes from Callorhinchus milii, assembly GCF_018977255.1. Lineage (NCBI taxonomy): Eukaryota > Metazoa > Chordata > Chondrichthyes > Chimaeriformes > Callorhinchidae > Callorhinchus > Callorhinchus milii. The sequence goes on along the minus strand of NW_024704752.1, from coordinate 8,014,655 downwards.
TTTCCCCCACAAAGTTGTTGCTGTTTAGTTCGAGTCACTCCTGGAGACCAGAAAAACCATCCTCTCCACACAAAATGGCCTCCCCACCACATTCCCCCTGTACCCCGGGGGGGGGGGGGGAAGGCTCACACTGCATCCCCCCCCCCCCCACACACACAGGCTCAATCAGTGAATCCCCCCCCCCACACACACACACAGGGCTCAATCAGTCCCCCACCCCACACACACAGGGCTCAATCAGTGTCCCCCCCACACACACACACACACGGGCTCAATCAGTCCCCCACCCCACACACACACACACAGGCTCAGTGTCTCCCCCGCCCACCGCGGGTGACTCACACCATTATCGGGTCCCCCCCTCCCCACCCCCAGCAGAGGGGGCTCACACATTCCCTCCCGAACAGATCGCCCACACCCAGACTCCCGGGGGGGGGGGGGAAGAGAGAGAGAGAGGCCCTCCCCGTTGTGAATGTGCGACCAGCGCCGTCCCGCAGGTCCCACTCCCTGGGAGATGCGGAGTACAAGGCAACCGGTCGCCGCTTTACTCTCCCTGCAGCACCCGTCCTGCCGGCGCCAGGCTCCGGGTACAGAGACCAGCTCTTAGCGGCAGCATCGGGCCTTCCCCACCACCACCACAAGGGGCGCCCCCGGGGGAGGCGGAGGGGGTGAAAGGCCAGGGCTGACCGCGGCCTGACGGCGCGGCTCCACCGCCGGCCTGTGCTCTCGCGGCCTGGGGGTGTGTGTCGGTGCCGCAGCAGCAGCCGCCGCCCGCGGGTCCGGGAACAGGCCTCGCTCGGCCCTAACTTTTTTCCTCTCCTCCTCTCCTCCCCCCGCCTTCGCCTCACCTGCGCTGAAAGTCAGGGCGGAAAAAACAGCGCAGTCTCCCCCGCCGCCGCCCCCCCTCCTCCCACATCGGCGGCAGCGGCGGCGGCGGCGGCGGCCGGAGCGTGAGGGAGGCCCCCGGTATGCACTTAGGGTTAGGATCCTGGCGGCCGCTCCGGGCCCGCGGGCGGCAGAGAGAGACCGGCGCCCGCGCGCGCTATATACACGCCCCGAACCCCGCCCCCCCGCCTCGAGACCCCGCCCCCCCGCCTCGAGTCCCCGCCCACCTCGAGTCCCCGCCCCCCCGCCTCGAGTCCCCGCCCACCTCGAGTCCCCGCCCACCTCGAGTCCCCGCCCACCCGCCCCGAGTCCCCGCCCACCCGCCCCGAGTCCCCGCCCACCCGCCCCGAGTCCCCGCCCACCCGCCCCGAGTCCCCGCCCCCCACCCACCAGGCTCAAGTCCCCCCCCACCCTCCAACGCCCACCAGGCTCAAGTCCACCCCCCCCCCGCCCACCTGGCTCACGTCCCCCCCCCCCGCCCAAAGTCCCCCCCCCCGCCCACCTGGCTCACGTCCCCCCCCCCCGCCCAAAGTCCCCCCCCCCGCCCACCTGGCTCACGTCCCCCCGCCCACAGTTGTGGTTTTTTTGAGGTGGGGGGTGTGGTCAGCTGACAAACTGTTTGTGGGACACTCACTGCTGTGCGCAATTGGCTGCCGGGTTTTGCCCACAAATATACGGTCAATTCTCTTCACAGTCTATTCTGTGAAGCTCTTTGAGACGTCGAGAAGACGTGAAAAGCGCTATATCAAATGCAAGGATTATTATCATTATTATTTATTATTAAGAGAATCCAAACCAGACTCAGCATCTGACCTACACGAGGACATTCCAGAGATAGATTGTTGGATTGGATGGAATGTGCACCCTCTCCCCCCCCGTGGAGGGAATGCAACTTGCTCACCTAATTCCAGAAAGCACGAGGCGCGGGTTGGCCGGAGCCAAGGCTTCGGGACCCCAGAGTGTGCGCGTTGGGGGTAACTGCTGGGGTCTAACCAGCTAACACCGCAGCTTGCCGTTGTGCCATTGATATCGCTGCTTGTTCAGCTTGGACCACCCGACCCGTTAGGGCATGGGCTTGCAGGATTAACAGGAGCTGAAGGGGAGGATTCCATGCCTCCTGTGACTGCCTCGAGTCGATAGCCTGGCCCACAGTCTGCACCAGTCCTGCCCCTGGCTCTGTGTGCATGTGTGTGGGGCTCACACTGTGTCCCCTTACCGCCGTGCTGTCCAACCCAAATTGATAAGTGGTCACAGGTTTGGCCATTGAAAAACAGAAATGGCCACTCTATAATAAAAAAAACACCAGCCCTCTGTGGCGATCTCGGTGGTCTGGTTTCTGAGCCAAGTGGGTATGCAGTACTCCAGGGCACTGCTGATCTTAAGCACGACATATGCTCTTTTAGCATTGCTTTCACCAATGAACTGAAATGGTAATACTGTACTGTATCTATGTACATAAAGGCACACAGTATAAACTGAAACACAAATCACACCACAGCAAAGGTCATAGGATATTACTACACACAACACAACTGATTCAGATAAGAGAACAGCGTCTGCATGACAGTACTACGATACCAGCGACTTGACTGCCAACACACGAGGGAAAGAAACCGTTATGTCTCACAGGTGCATCCAGCCAATCTGAAACAATCCGAGACCAAGCAAAGAAGATGCTGCTGAAATGACGTATGATAATACATGATAATAAAGCTCCACTATAACAAGCACAGAAAACATGCGCATCGGATCACATAAAGTGAGTGATTTTGGCCTCTGTATTTTTTTTGTGTTAAACACAAGTTGATTCATCAATGTGACAAAGCAAAATGGTCACTTGGGGGGAGGGGTGCACCACATCCCCTTGCAGCCCTCGGGGAAGTGGGGTGAGGAAGTGTCATACCATGTCCTCCTACAGTACCTGGGACTATCAATATTTGATGCACCGGTGTATGAACTGAAAACATGCAAAATCAGCCAAGTCCAGGCAGTTTGAGAATCAACATGTGTGAGCCAGAGGTAGCTTTTAACAACAATAACCTGCATTTAAATAGTCCCCTTCATGCAGAGTAGCGTCCCAGAGTGGAGCAAAAGCTTAGTTAAGTTTTCTTACTCCACGTGTCGTTGTTTACCGAGCAGTAAGGAGGAACCCGATTGATTGTCTAGAAATGTTTTTGGTTACTCAATCCACGACTGTTTGTTGGACAATGCTGTGCGCAATTGGCAGCTGCATTTCGCCCACAAAATACAGTCAAACCACTTTACAATATATTCTGTAAAGCGCTTTGAAACGTCTCAACGACTCGATATGGCGCTATATCAAATGCAAGGATTATTATTATTAACCAGTGTCAAGGATCTGCGTACTCTTTTGTATGACAGAAACCCATCCGCTATATACAATATACAAAACAAGTAACATTTAAAATTGCAAGGACAGCCAACACATTAACCAGGCAAGTCTCTTTTTTTTTTCCACAATCATGTCGCACTTTTATTTTGTCAGTACTTTGCTTTTCTCTTTGTTAAATACAGTAGGATTTTAAAACATTTTAGAAACACTTTCTGTGCACGATGTTGGCGCCCACTTCCTTGTACTCGCAAGCCAAGATCCACATTTGCTGGAAAGCGGAAAGAGAAGACAGGATGGAGCCTCCCATCCACACGGAGTATTTTCTCTCAGAAGGAGCGCAGACCTTGATGGGAGTGCCGGTGGGTACCATCTTGGTCATCTCCTTCAACATGCGCTCATCCAAACATGGGAACATGCTGGAGCCCCCCGCCAGGATAATGTTGGCGTACAGCTCCCGCCTCAGGTCAATGTCACATTTCATGATGGTGTTAAAGCACAGCTTGTCGATGCCCGGCGCTTCGATGCCGATGTTGGCCGGGATGAAGAGAGTCTCTGGGCAACGGAAGCGTTGGTTTTGGATCTTGATGACCTGCCCGTCTGGGAGCTTGTAGTCCTTCTCCACGTCGCAGGGCTTCTTGCACATCTCGGCTTGGAGGTCCACGGCCACGTAGCACAGCTTCTCCTTGATGTCCCTCACGATCTCCTTCTCCGCCGTGCTGACGAAGGAGACCCCGCTCTCCGTCAGGATCCTCACCAGGTACTCGGTGAGGTCTCGGCCTCCCAGCTCCAGCCTCAGCACGGCGTGGGGCAGGCAGTAACCCTCGTAGATGGGCACGGTGTGTGTCACTCCATCTCCGCTGTCCATCACGCATCCCGACGTTCTCCCGGAGGCGTAGAGAGCCAGGACCGCCTGAATGGCCACGTACATGGCTGGCAACTCAAACCCCTCGAAGAGGATCTGACACATCTTCTCTCTGTTGGTCAGAGGGTTCAAAGGGGCCTCGGTCATCAGAGCAGGTCTCTCGTTGGACTTGATCTTCAAATCGTTGTCGTAGACGTACCTCCAGATCTTCTCCATGTCGTCCCACGACGTGACGATGCCATGTTCCACTGGGTACTTGATGGAGAGGACCCCTCTCTTGGCTTGAGCTTCCTCGCCGATGTAGAAGTCTTTCTGTCCGGCCCCGATGATGAGGGCTTTCTGCCGGGGTTTGCCGATCACGTTGGTGAAGATGGATCGAGGCTCCTTGTCTCCCGAGATACCCGACTTGATCAGACCGGAGCCGTTGTCGATCACCACAGCGGTCTGGAGCTCCATTTGTCACGAGGTGTTGAGGTCCGGGAAGGAGCGAAAGAAAAGAAAAAACCTCCGCCTGAGATGTCGTTCTTAACGCTGCTCAAACGGCAGTGAGCGGGTAACACGTCCTGTCCGCGTTTATAATGTTTTCTGGGAGTTGTACGTGGTTCAATTGTGACCATTTTGCTCAGAATTATGAGGGCACAATAATATCGCGTCATGTAGCAACGTCCAAGTAACCATCACACCTCTCCCTCACCACGTCCTGGAGGGGGTTTTTTTTTTTTTTTTTAGCCATTATTATACATCGGGAATAATGCAACGCCTTCCGAAACGTACAGTCAGGACCTCATATCATCATCATAATAATAATAATCCTGGCATTTGATATAGCGCTTTTCACGTCGTGGAGGACGTCCCAAAGCGCTTCGCAGAACACACTGTGAAGTGAATTGACTGTGTGTTTGTTATTATTATTATTATTATTATTATTATGTGTGTTTGTGGGCGAACGCGGCAGCCGATGGCGCACAGCAATGTCCCGCAAACAGTCGTGGATTGAAAATGACCAATTTGTTATTGTTTTTGGTTTTGGAGGGATTATTATTAGGGCTCTGTGTGGAGTAAGGAAACTTGCCCGAGGTTTGGCCCTCTGCCTGGAATTGAACTCAGGTCTCTCGCTTGCAAAGCGAGTGCTCTAACCACTGAGCTGCAGGACTCCTTTCTCCATATAAGAAAGGAACAGCTTTAGTAAAACCCGATATGTGAAGTAGTGAAAGGCCAATTATTAAATTCACTACCAGGCGACCACTTTCCTGTGTGGTGGGGTTTTTTTTTTTATTGTTGTATTTTCTTTTCTATCCAGGACGCCTGCAGTTCTCTTTTGCATTTATCGCTAGAAATTAGTGTATTTCCCCCCCCCCAAAAAAAAATTGTTTAATGCGCGGAGTGACTTCCGGTTCAGACTCGATGGGCCGAATGGCCTCCTTCTGTGTCGTAACATTCTATGATTCTATGAAAACGATATTTCACGCGATGTGCACCTCAGATAGTCTTCATTTCTGTCCAACGCCGTCAAAGTACAGCCAATGTGTTTGTTGGTTGTATTAGCAGCGAGGTGCTCAAAGGGCAACTCAGTTTCAACTGGCAAAGGTGAACTATCGCATCACGGCATAGCACTGTATCAGCCCAAACTATCTTTCCACGCAACTAACACCATAGATGGTTCCATTAATAAACTCTAGTCTTGCATCTTACTGCAAAGAGGAAACGTTCTGTATCAGACACATCTAAAATAGACCATCGCCACTGCTAAGCAAACCACATGGGATCAACACATATAATAAATGCATTCAAACATCTGTATCAGCCCATCAATACATTCGAATCACTCGTAATCCTTGTTCACTGATTCATAAAAACTTTTTTCATCATCGCCTGCTGCAGTTTCCTTGGAGCTCAGTTAGTTAGTTAGTTCCAGGCCCTAAGACACTTTCTGGATTCATTTACTTGTTTTGTGCCAATGCCAACTTCCATGATTACCCCACGTTTCTGTCAACTCACGTGCATTAGACTCCAGTTAAATGAATGTTATAATATAAACAACAAAGATGAACATCTGGGGTTCAAATGATAATGCCTTCTGTCAGAGGCTGAGAATGGGAAGCCATACACTTTTGAGCACTGATACTTTTAAACCTACCTTGGGGTCCAATATACGCCGATCGTTTACAACAGGGAAACTTCATTACATATTTATAAAGGGAAACAATGGCTTTGAGTACAACATTATTTCCCAGAGAGGTAGGCAATGCTGAATACTTATGCTTGAAGGAGACTAGGGGAGAGAGAAATGGTAATATCAAAATGCCTTAAACATTGGCCAAATAATTTAATGAGTTTCAGCAATCCCAGTCTAATATTAAAGAAAAGATAGCAGTCTTACCTCAACTGTTGTCCTCGTGCATTAACAGATTGTGTGTCCCAGAGGATTTATATTTGGGATTGGATAATGAACTCTTCAGCTTTCTCAGTTCCTGTATAAAATTGTTCAGAAGGAAATCCATTTAAGGCGTATGCACTTTTTGCTTGCCATGTTATCAAAACTATATCTTCTGTTGCTTTCAATCATAAAACAAACTGTCCACCATCAGAAGGTTAGGACAACCTTCAGGAAGACTAGAGATCCAGTGAGTGTTATTCCATTGTTATCCTGGCATTTGCTTTACATTCTTAAACTAATTTTTTGGTCTCAGCTTCAACCTCTCTCTCCAATGCAACCATCCTTGTCTGTTTATATGAATGTTAACCCAGTTCTGTTGGTAGCATTCTCGCTTCTGAGTCGGAAGGTTTTTTAACCTATTAATCTTTAGTCTTTTACAGGGCACTGTTCTCTTGCTCAGCACAGAACATCATTGCTGTCCAAAGATTTCCCTTCAGACAGTTGGCCTAGCATCATAATGCTGCAATTTCTGCTTCTTGTCAAGGAGCAGTGAAACCACATGGAGAAATCAACCACGAGTGTTGTGGGTGAAGAAAACTCAATTGGGTGGGGTCAGTGAATATTGGTAAACTTTTGGGAAACTGAGTCCAAATGTTGGCAGAAAAAACATACCAGAGAATCTTGCTGTAACTGTGCTTCTCCTTTCCACTTGGACAAAAGTAGAGCCTGACTAGATCTTCAACAGCTCGATGCAGCCCAGCTCCAACCAATCAACTAGCATGCTCCAGCTGGTAAAGAGGTTGGAACCGCTTTCCCTGATGAGCCAGGTGGCTGGGGTTAGTAGGTAATTTTTCCTGAGGAAGAGCCAGGGACAAGTGTTCCTGCTCTGGATAGTACAGGATCTCCACAAAGTCCTATTGTTTTTATCTGCAGCGCACTGACCAAGAACTGGAACGTGTGGAAGAATGATGACAATTGTATTTAGAAGTACTTAATAGTATTCAGTACAAGTGTTTAATTGTATTTAGGTGACCAGATGGCCAGAGGTTTGCTGTGAGCACTATCATTTTCGCAGCAGATAATGATCTGCCACCATGTTTGGTGCAATATCTTCTATAACGTGATGGAGTGACAAGGTGAAACACATCGCTGATCGCTTGTTTCAGCTCCTCCGTAGCCTCATATTGATGTTTTGTAATAAGGGGTAAGAGGATTTGTGGACACACTGTACAACAAATGCTGGTGCAATATAGTACTGGGCTTGATTCTTATGCACATCAACACTCACTGACTACAACAAAAACAATATATATTTGTAATACATCAGGAGGATGTCTCAAAGAGCTTCACATGGATGAATGGGAGACAGAGCAAGGGTGGGGGAAACTGGAATGTGGAGGGAGGGAAGGAAGGTGACCAAAAGTGTGGATAAAAAGAAACGTCTTAAGGTGGACTAGACTGAGACTTGAATAAAGGCCACTTGGAGACCGGCTGATGTTTGTATAGCTGTCATTCAGCAATAATCGCTGCCTTTAGGAGAGGAAGGGACAAAATTGGAGGGAAAGTTGCAGCACCACAATTACCAATTCAGGAGGCAAAATATCAGCCAGTACTGCTTGGCATTCAGTGAGCCAACAGATGGCACTGTTTGCCTTTCTGGCATATATATATCTACAGACACTTGGATATAGACACAGTGATATAGATATAGACACACGTGGATATAGACAATGTGATACTAATAATAATCCTTGGATTTGGTATAGCGCCTTAGCACGTCTTCGAGAGGTATCAAGGTGCTTCACAGAATATGCTGTAAAGTGAATTGACTATATTTTCTGTGGGAGAAACACAGCAGCCAATTGTGCACAGAAGGTTCCACAAACAATCATGGATTGAGTGACCAATTTATTATTTTTTTTTTAAGAAATTATTACCGCCAGAGAAGAGATCCGCCAATCGACTAACAACCGGGTTCCTACTTACTGCTAGGTAAAGAGAGGCATGTGGAGTAATGAAACTTGCCCAATGTTTTGCTCTGCCGGAAATCAAACCAAGGTCTCTCGCTTGCGAGGCGAGTACTCTACACCACTGAGCTACAAGACTTCATGATAGTTACACTGGGTTGGTTCACCTCTGGGGCCATGTTGATTCTTTACATATGAGCTGATGAATCATAAGAAATCTAAACACAAATTAATGAAGTGGAATAGTACTTCAATATTCACACGTACACTTCAGAACACTTAGCTTTGAACATACGACCAGCGATAAATAATATCGCTGGTCGCACATCCAGTTAAATAATAACTGGAAAATGAATTGCTCAGACTCCAGAGAAGATGCATTGTGTAGGATTCTAAAGCCACAGCAAAGGATGAAGGTTTATGATTCTAGGTATTGTTTAGATGACCATGAGTTGATAATCTAGATTGACACTAGTGAGGTACTGAGAGAATGCTATATTGTTGGAGGTTCTGTGCTTTGGATGAGATTTACTATTGTTTCTTCTGGTAGCTCAGGTTGGCTTAATCAGTCTGAAAAAGCGCAGAGAGTTCTCTAGGTTCCATATTTATGTCCAATCCGAATTCACTAAAACACAGATTCATCTCACTTTTGCTTTTAGGACATTATTTCAATTGGCTTCTGTGATTCCTTCAATCCTTTCTCTCCAGGAACACAAATCTGATTACCTCTTGAATCAACTTATATTGTGCATTCCAATATTTTTTGCCTGGGATCTACAAGGCTCCACTAAAGTTAAAAATAGTAGGAGAAAAGAAGTGAAAAATATATGTCAGCCTGGTTTAGTTGGTAATACTCTCACCTTTGAATAAGAAGGTTGTGTGTTCAACAACAACAACAACAACAAGATTCCATTTATAAAGCGCCTTTCACGTCAGGAGGACGTCCCAAGGCGCTGCACAGTTGGGTCAGGACCCGAGCAGGGGGGAAATGGTCAGGGTGAGGGGAGGGAGCGAGGAGGGGGAAATGGTCAGGGTGAGGGGAGGGAAGGGAGGGAGCGAGGAGGGGGAAGAGAGTCGAGAGGGGAGCTGAAGGCTCGGTCAAAGAGAAAGGTTTTGAGACCGGCCTTGAAGGAGGAGAGGGAGGAAGCAAGGCGAAGGCACTGGGGGATGGAGTTCCAGAGCCTGGGGCTGAGAGGCTGAAGGCCCGACCACCGATGGTAGGGCGATTGGGGCGGGGGACGTGGAGCAGACCGGAGCCGGAGGAACGGAGGGTACGGGCAGGTAGGTAGGGGGATAGTAGGTCAGAGAGGTAGGAGGGAGCAAGGCCGTGAATGGCCTTATAGGTGAGGATGAGGATCTTGAAATCAATCCTCTGGGGGATGGGGAGCCAGTGGAGGCGAGCGAGGGTGGGAGTGATGTGGTCCGAAGCCTGGTGCGGGACAGTACACGAGCTGCAGAGTTCTGAATGACCTGCAGCTTGTGGAGGGAGGTGCCGGGAAGGCCGGCGAGGAGAGAGTTCCCATAGTCCAGCCTTGAGGTGACAAAGGCGTGGACCAGGGTTTCAGCAGGGTGAGGGGTGAGGTAGTGCCGTAGTCTGGCGATGTTCCGGAGGTGATGGAAGGCGGTGCCAGTTGTGGTGCGGATGTGAGGGAGAAAGGACAGCTCAGGGTCGAACAAAACGCAGAGGTTCCTGACTGGCTTTGAGAGGTGGAGAGTGCAGCCTTGGATGCTGATGGTGTCGGCGCCTGAGGTGCGGAGGCGCTGACGTGAGCCAATCAGGAGGGACTCGGTTTTTCGCACGTTGAGCTGAAGAAAGTTATCTCTCGTCCAGGACTCGATGTCGGACAGCCAGCTGTCAGGACATCGGTGGTCGTAGAGTTGAGAGTAGAGGAGGAAAGGTAGAGTTGGGTGTTATCCGCATACATGTGGAAGTTAACTCCATGTCTGCGGATGATGTCACCAAGGGGGAGCATATAGAGGGTGAAGAGGAGGGGACCGAGGACAGAGCCCTGAGGGACACCACATGAGACAGTGCGGGGGGTGGAGGAGAAGCCATTTGTCGAGACAAAGTGAAGACGGTGAGAAAGGTACGACCTAAACCACTCAAGGATTCAAGTGTTCAAGTCCCACATTAGGACTTTGAACTCAAATAGTCCAGGTTGACACTCCAATGTTGTGCCGGGGAAATGCTGCATTGTTGCAGGCACTCTTCAGATGAGATGGTAATCTAAGGTCCTGTCTACCTGGTCATGTGGATGTTAAATATCCCAAAGCACAACTCAAAAAGAGAAAGTGCTTGCTCACAGTGACCTAACCAAAAATTCTCCAGTTAAAATTGGTTAGTCACTTCATGGCTGATTGTTAGATATTGCTGCGTGCAAACTGGCTGTTGCATTTGCCTGTAAAATACTCAACCACTTTATAGCACAATCTGTGCAGCAGGTTGAGATGATGTGAAAGACTCTATATCAAATGTAATTATCAAAGCAAGCAACTAACCAGAGGGTTTAAAAATCCACTTATTGTAGGAGAAGAAAAGATTGAAAGGTAAGTTGTTCCACAATACTGATATCTGCTGTGTGCAATTGGCTGTAGTGTATCTCCCACAAAATATACATTTAATTCACTTTACAGTATATTCTGTGAAGTGCTTTGAGACTTCTCGAAGACGTGATAAGGTGCTATATCAAATGCAAGGACTATTATTATTATTATCTTGTGGTAATGAATATGGTGTAATGAATCTTGATTTCAACATATTAAGAAAACAGGTACAACAACAACAAGATTTCATTTATAGAGCGCCTTTCACATCAGGAGGACGTCCCAAGGCGCTGGACAGTTGGGTCAGGATCCGAGCAGGGGGGAAATGGTCAGAATGAGGGGAAGGGAGGGAGCGAGGAGGGGGTAGAGAGTCGAGAGGGGAGCTGAAGGCATGGTCAAAGAGAAAGGTCTTGAGACCGGCCTTGAAGGAGAAAAGGGAAGAAGCAAGGTGAAGGCACTGGGGGATGGAGTTCCAGAGCCTAGGGGCTGAGAGGCTGAAGGGCCGGCCACCGATGGTAGGGCGGTTGGGGCGGGGGATGTGGAGCAGACCGGAGCCAGAGGAACAGAGGGTACGGACAGGTATGTAGGGGGATAGTAGGTCAGAGAGGTAGGAGGGAGCAAGGCCGTGAATGGCCTTGTAGGTGAGGATGAGGATCTTGAATTCGATCCTCTGGGGGATGGGAAGCCAGTGGAGGCGAGCGAGGGTGGGAGTGATGTGGTAGAAGGAAGCGCGTAGAAAGAGGGACATTAAGACCATTTATGGTCCTAATGGAAGTTGCTTCACCTCAAATGTGTCCTGGATTGAGGAGTCTTTCAGAGAGATTTAAAAAAACACAGAGCTGGGTTAATCAATAGATCATTCTGAGTTTAGATATGTCCCTCTACACTTGAAACATTGAGCTCTGAGTAATTCATAAGGGTTTTTTTTTACACAATAAATCCTGTTGTTTTCAAGGATTGTAAAAAGAAGTAACAATAGCTATCAGTGGTGGCACTGTGCCAAGACCTCAGGCAGTGAGAGGAGGAAGCTTTTATTCCTGTAAAAATGCTCCTAGCCAACTATACAGCTATTGCATTGTGTGCCTTTGTGTAAAACCAATTACCGCTCAGCTAAACAGAAACAGTTATAAATAAAAGCTGCTGTTATTGTGCAGTCAATTGCTGACGGAGCAAGTGGGCACCATTTAACTTATTTAACCTCTTTTTCTGGAGGGCAAAGAATGTGATATAATTTCCTATGTTGTCTATTTGTTTTATTTTACAAGCGCTCTGGGACGCTACCACTTGTGAGAGGCACTATATAAATGCTAGTTGTGATGTTGAATGTAGTAAAATCATAATGTTATTTCATGTATTCTTTTTAATTTCTTTCCTCTCTACAGGTTCCCTCTATTTTGAATTTTTAAAAATAAATTGAGAATCTAACAAAAAAAACATCTGTGCATGGCGGAGCCCAGAGTGGATGCAGGGTGAAGGGACAAGGTGTAAAAAAATTGGGAGAAACAAGGCAAGAAGGTTTGGACAGCCAGTGACCAAATGTTTCATCATACTCGAGCCCTGAATTTAAACCTTATAAAACCATTTTGCTGTAAAATTTAAGATTAGGAATTGTGGAATATTTAGAAAATCAATCTCAATTTGGATGCTGTTTTTCCACAAAACATGAAATAATCTGCTTTCAAATTAAAGGCACATTGAAGCATTTTCTGCAGCAATGCCACAATCCACCAAGACAGTAGAACAAGAGGACTTAGGTTCAGATCTGCAAAGGGCAATTTCAGGACAGACACCAGGAAGTACTTCTTTACGCAGAGTAATGACTAGAGCAAGTTACCAGGAAAGGGTAATTGGAGGCTAGGACGCTGGACTTATTTTAAAAAACACAGGTGATGCTCTGATAGGAAGACAGTAGGGTGGATATTCTGGAAGGAAGAGTTGAAATGGGCAGAAGGGTATTCTTCATCTGAAACGACCTTTGATCTAAATTTTAAGACAAAGCAGTCTTACGGCCCAAGAAGAGGTAACATTTTGAACCTATATTTGTTCTTCTGGTAGAGGAAGGTGAGAGGAACAAGGCAAATGATGTCTAATCAGATCAGATTGATCAGATATTTGGCTCTACGACTGAAACAATTGAAAAATTGGAGCAGGACTCCAATGATATGAGGTTAACTGAGGAGCACGCAGAACTTCCACTTTTTGTTAAAACCGCTTCCAAGTCATGCTTCACTGTTGAGCCAGAGGTCCATTCAGCCCCCTAGAGTTGGCACTTTATCTTATTTCACTGCGGAAAATTGCCTGAACACGCCAGAGGAGAATGGAACATTTTCTAACAGGTAACGTGGTCCTCGGTCCTTCATGTGTTGAGCTGGGTAACAGCAGGGTAGAAATGTGCTTGACAACAAGGTAAATAGAAAATGTCCCCTCACCTGTGACGTCACAATCCTGCAAGGAAAGCAACGGCTTCATACACCGCAGGAAGATCAGAATAAAAGAGAGGAAAGGACACATGCAACAAGAGAAGTCCAGGTTTTTGTTGTTTGTATCCGAAATCCAGGGTTCAGCCTAGCTCAGTTGGTAGCACTTCTGCTTTTGAGTTAGAAGGTTGTGGGTTCAAGCCCAAAGTCCAAACTTTGAACTTACAATCTAGACCGATATTCCAGAGCAACTGTCTCATCCTCGTCCTTTGGATGAGATGTAAACTGAGGCTCTGTCTGACTTTTCCATGGACGGTAAAGATCCTATGGCACTATTCAAAAAGAAAAGATGTCCTTACCAACAATCCCTTACATAAAATTGATCATGGCTGTTTATAAGACATTGCTATGTGCAAATTGGCTGCCGTATTTATCTTCAAAACACAGTCAATACATTTTACAGTAATTCCTGTGAAGCGCTTTGAGGCATCTCTTCGATGTGATATGATACAATATCAGAATGTGAGGATTATTATTATATCAGTATATACTCCCTTCACAGAGCATTCACAAACTACTCCAACATGGTATAACCTACCCAACAAAACACTATATTATATTCCTTGCATTTGATACAACTCCCTAAACATTGAATTTACCCACAAAATACAGTTGCTACAGTTTACAATAAATCCTGAAGCACATTGAGGCACGCTCCTGATGCCAAAAGCACTATTTCAAATGCAATGATTATTATTTTTTAATGGGAAATAATTCTTCCAATCTCAAGCCCCACTAGAGACTTGTTCACTTTAAACCTGTGCCCTTTTAGATCTGGAACAAAGTCAGCTTAGTTCAGGGGTTCAATCATCTTCAGAAGGGTACAAATCAATTTCAGAAACTTGCACCTCTCTCTTGTATACTTTATGCACCATGGATCATGTAATCATCATTAAAAGCTATGAATATTTTGATTTATACACATAATCAAGCGAGAGCCTGGAGGCACTTGTAGATTTGAATGTTCATTTGGCCTCCAGTGTAGCATGTTGTCATGGTGACAGCATTGTGCGGCCTGCTCCGTGCAAATTATTTCTTGACTGTGAGCGAATAGAAAGGAATCAGTGCCATTTCCCCAACTTCCCACCAGCACTTCCCATTGAAACCCCAGCTAGAGAAATTGCCTGTCTCTCTGGGCCAGACAGTTTTGCATCTCTTGACCTGTGACATTGGAATAAAATTAACGTTCCACCAATTCTATTGCACTATTCAAATGTCAAGTAAAATTATTAATGTACCATTAATCCCAAGGAGCTAAAACAAACTTTAAGCAACATTTTAATTAAAAATAGAACAGCGGAACACATTTTAATTATTGTTGTCACCCAAGTGACGCAACCTTCAGGTAGGTTGATGCCTTAGGCTCTAACCTTCTCTCTCCCCACAGCAGTTCCCACTGCCTCTGCTTTACTGGGTCCAGCCTCCTCCACTTCCCCCGAATACTCTGCTCCACCAATGGCCGCCGTGTCTTCAGTCACTACATCCCGAAACTTTGGAACTCCCTCCCCCAACCTCTTCACCTTATACCCTCCTTCCCCATCTTCAGGTTGCATCTGAAGACCTTCCTTTTCGACCGCGCCTACAGTGACCTCCCCCACCCCCTGGCTCGGCCTCGGGCTCCACCACTGTTAAGCGCTCTGAGACGCCGCCCGGTGTGGAAGGTGCTATATAAGTGCAAGTTGTCGTTGTGGTTGTTGTTGGAGCACTTCACAAAGATGGGGTTGGACATGCAGGAGGCACTCCATGAAGTTATCCGACAATGAAGGGAACTTTATAAATGGAAACTGTTAATTTCTTTCCATTCTTCCTTTTAAAACTTTCATAATTTAATTTACATTATTGCAAACTAATCCAAGCTACCTTATCCTTTCTATTTCTTTCCATAAAAATAGTATTATCTGCCCAGATAGTAAATGCAAATTCTTGTTCAGGGCTCAAAACCACAATCTTCTGACAAACAAACTTTTTTTTTCTTTTACCTCCAGGGCTGTGGGGTTGAGAGTGGGCAAATCTTAGTGTCAGCCCCAGCTCCATCCACCACAACACCACTCCAAACGATGGAACTAGCATTCATTTCCACACGTCGAATGACCAAACAATTCTTATGGCTCATCCATGACATTGACCATAACAAATTATATAACAAAGGACTGTTTGTATGATTGTGTTGACAGTGCAGATATATTCAGAATTTTTCAAAACATATTGTGCAAAATATGCTGTCTTTCATTTTGTCAATGTTGTCAAGAGCATTCCTTTCTTGCTCTTGTGATGTGTATGGACCAGTCAAATGTTTCAGTCTCCAAACTAGGCTATGAAGAAAGTTATACCTCTTATTCTGGTTCCTAATGAGGCACAGAGTTCTCTTATAGCCTATGTCCCCTCACCCGTGCGCCTTTTGAGATCTCCATTCATAGGTTCTCCAGCAATCGGATTTAGCTCTAATCCCTGACTTTCTCTTGGATCTACTAATAGACACCAAGGGAATGCTAGAAAGAGGCAAGTTTATGCATATGAAAACAACAGCTCCAAGTACCCATTCACAGCTGTATGGCCTAACACTTTAATTAAATTATATGTGTAGTTTGCCCCTTCCCCTATCTTGCCTGCTCTCCACTTATCAAATGGATATGGTAGGCTGATTGAAATTGGGAGCTCACTGAGGTAGGGAATCATTGGTACAAACCTAAGTCTCACCCCCCTGTGAGTAGGATGTTAGAGCATTAGGTGTGACCCTAGACCAAAAGCTACAAGCAATCCTGCACATCATCACACAGAAAAGGGACATCACACCCTGATATAGTATAATATTGTTTAATGACCTATAAAAGCCTCTGGTAGATTTTCCAAAAAAACTACTGAAGTGAAATCGATAATTTCCGTTTCATCTGCTCGGAGCTGAATCCAGCTAGGTTTTTATGGCGGGGTGGGGAGATGTTCAATGCATAAATTAGGTCAGTAAAGAGATCTCAGTAAAGCACAAAGCTGTTTATTTATGTGTTGGATGGCATATGATAGATTGTTATTATATATAAAGTAATATGGAGGCAAAGCGAACATAGTTGGCAATATGGTCACAGCTGTGAAGCTACCATCTAATGCATGGACCGAATCTGTCAGACAGAATTAATGTAGTTAGTCTGCAAAGCTTACTCAACTCTGACCAGATGCTTCCCAGTGGTTATGTTGCCCATTTATACTCTTATGAGACATCAACAGCTATTTAGCTATATATTCTACTTTTGTTTATTCAGATTCCAGTGGTACACAGAAGGCCTTTCTTGATATGAAGCTGCAATAAAAAGTACACAAAAGCACTGTGTTCTTCCCCCCTTTGCTTGAAGACATGCTAGGTTCACTGTAATGTTTCATGTGCTTGAGAAGCCTGTTGATGGTGACTAACATGTCTCACGTATGAACAATAGCCACTTTGTTAAGAAACAAACTTTGTTAGGGGGAGCCTGTTGCCTGTGGATATATATGGTAGAAATCAAAGTGCCTTCAGGGAAGAGATGAAAAAGGAGTTAAATAGAATCAGAGGGGAAAATGGAGATGGAGGGAGAGAAATATGACAAAAGGAGGTGCATAGAAAATCACAACAAGTTGGGGGTCAATTTTTTCACCATCAGTAAACTTACCAAACTCGAATATTGAATGGGTATAGAATCAAACAATATAGGTAATTTGAAATAATTACAGGCTGTGGAGAAGTTAAATAGAGGTAAGTAATACTGTAGAATTCAAAAATCCGTAAAGACAATTGCTTTCAACACATGCCTGAGTGTCTGTGATATTCATACCTAATGGGACAAGTAACAACAAGCTCTCTGAGGGCTAATGGCTTGAACTCTCCACTGAGAGTCATGTCAGCTGAGCACCAGCTGAATGTGAAACGTAGCCGAGAAGAGAGGGTTGCGACTATAAGAGCAAGTGGCGTTTCTGTCGCTGGCAAATCCCATAGCATTGCATGACTTGCCGCTGAAATCTCCATTGGGGAGGGTACCAAGAGCTTTAGGGCAATTCTGATCTCACCTTCAGATGGGAATTAACAAGACACCAATTGGTGTAAGTGACATGTAAATCAGTGAGCTGTCGGCACATTTTATAGAATTTGTTTGTAAATAGATACACTTAAAAAGATCATAGTTACTCTTCCGATGGTTCTGTCTGAGCTCCCAGACTAGGCTCACACTCTAGTGCAATACTGGAGAAGTGCTGCATTGGCAGAGGTGCCACCTTTCAGATGAGACGTTCAACTGCAGTCTCAACCACTTATTAAAGTTCTCATGAAACTATTTGAAAAGAGAAGGGAGCTTCTCACAGTGTCCTGGTCAAAATCCTCCAGAATAAAACGGTCATTCACCTCATGCCTCTATGATTTCTGGAAGGTTGATGTAATATGGACTGGGCAGTTAGTATGGGCGAAAGCATCAGTCTGTAGCTTTCATTATTACCTTTCCCTCTGGTATCAATACTTAAAGTGATTTTTTGTGCAACAACAAAAAATTACAAGTTGTCAGTTTGTCATAGGGTGGAATAATGCATTTTTAAATAATGAATATCTAAATTGTCAATTAAACCTACTGCCTCTGTATTAGTGTTCCAGAGAGGTACTGTTGCATAAAGCTCTGCAAATTAATACTGTTGTATTCCCTCTCATTCCTCCCTGTTATACAAAATAATCAAATAAAGGGCCACATTTGGAGGCAAAATAACTTTGCTCACCCTGCAGAGTTGCTTTGTATTGGTAAAGATGCAACCCGCTGCTGGTGATTAACCCCTCCATAAACAACAATGGTTTCGATGCCCACAAAGATTAGCGTGGTAACTAGTACTTACTGCCTGTGAGTTACTCCGTTTTGTGAAGAACAGCAAAGAGCCATGTAATTATCTCTTGCCTGCGAAGAATAAAGCAGATCCCTTTCTCTGGTCAGTGAAGTAAATCTTGTTCTATCTGAAGAGTAATACGAAGAACAGTATGATTACACTAGTGAAGAACAAAGTGGTTACTTCCATGAAGTTTAGCTATTCATCAGCATAAAGAATAGTTACCGCTCTCCTTGGTTAAGAACCATCAATAAAGTATAGTATTGTTACTTCTCCAGTGAAGAATAGTGTGGTTTGCTCTGCATTCGCTATCACTGCTGCTCTCTCCAACGTTCCTATGTCCAAAAATGAATGAAACAAACTAATTCAGGTTAATTCTCAGTTACAATAGTATGGTCTCATCCAATGAGCTTCGCATGTGATTGATTAATGAACTCAGGAAAGAGTCACATGGCAGTGGTTTACACCATCAATCTCATTCATTAAGAATAGCCAGGATACAATACGAATAATGTACTGTATAGAAACTCTGGGAAAAAGTCCAGCAGTGTTGCAGATCGCAGTTCTCCCTTTGATCATCAGTTCCACGCTCACATTACCTGCCATACCATTCCTCACCAGTTTGTTTGAACAGGCAAGTACACAACACAGTTTGACATTCACATGGTCTTGCTGAGTGCATGTTTCCATCAGGTCAGTGTCAGCACCAACAAGGCTTGACCTTCTGACTTTAAGTCTGCCAAATCCTACGTTTAGTCCTCCATTAAGAAACCACCCCTTTATAATAGGGTGACCTGTACTAACTTACTCTGCCATTTACTCTCTGACAAGGTTTCTCTACCACACAAGGCCAGATTACTTCATAATAATAATAATAATAATCCTTGCATTTGACATAGCGCTTTTCACGTCGGGAGGACGTCCCAAAGCGCTTCACAGAACACACTGTAAAGTGAATTGACTGTATATTTGTGGGCGAACGCGGCAGCCAATTGCGCACAGCAATGTCCCACATTCTTAAATTAAAAATGACCAATTTATTATTGTTTTTGTTTTTGGAGGGATTATTATTATTATTATTATTCATTCCATCAATTTGCACTTATTTTCATTCCTTGATTCAGAAATAGTCCATTTCACCTTTAATTTTGAATTGTGTAATGTATTAATTGTGGTGAACCTCACCCCTATTTGCTTCACTCTGTTACAACCTTTGCTCTGGGTTTGTTCTCTTCACTTTCCTCCCTTATTCTTAGGTTCCCAATACTGCAGTATTCTCAACTTTGCTGCGTTGAAATGAAAACTGCCTCAAACTTGAAATATTTTTTTCCAGGATCTCTAAATTGAAATTTATACCTCCCTTAGCTTTCCCTTCATCCTACAATCAACACCAGGATTCATGGTAAATAGACTTTATATAAATGACAATATTAAATAAAGCATTTAAGAAGCAGAAAAGCAAACAAAAGTGTCGAAAGAATGAGCAATGATTAGACAAGTTATAAAATAACTACTGTTTTATTCATACACTATGTAAGAGAGTGGTTTCAGATGGAAAGAGACAAATGTTTAGAGTCAATTTGGACTAAGTACATAAGTTGTGATATGATTGCATTAAAGCCTACGTGTTTCTGCCACTTCTATCTCCACCTATGATTATTATTAGGTATTCAGATATTACATAATACGTTTTTCAATGTGCTTTGTTCAACTATTCACATTCCTGTATATCCATGTGAGCATATCTTCACATGTGTTTATGTTCATCAGCCATGAGTTCAACTACATGTGATCATATGTTGCTGTCTCCATATATTCAAGGGTCTGTGTCAGTGTCCAAGGTGTTCCTTTGTGTGTGTTATTTGTTTGTATGTTCCTTTATCTGTGTTCCTGAGTGTCTGGATCTGTGCAAAGATTCACTTTGTCAAAGATATTCTGTTTCTTCCAATTTCGGGTCTTTCCCTAGGTCGCTGGCTCATGTGTCAGAGCCTGTTGAGAAGCTTCAAATCCCGCAGTCACTCACATCACAGCACATTACTCAAACCTGAGAACACCTGACAGACCATCAACTGTGCTGTAAGCTCTATTCAGACCGGGGCTCTCAGGGGTTGGCTGTCAGAGTTCCTGATGTGATCCACATTAATGGGCACATGCCTACAGCCTGAAGAATAGCACATACCTATAATGTTTCTCTCATCCTTTTACAATACAAAGCAGCTAGGAGGAAAAGACTGTAGCACCTGTTTACAATCCTCATAATTTTGCAAACATCTTAGGATGTTCATCATGATGGACGGCACTGTTAATATTGTATGAACATTGGTCATTCGTTTTATGGTTGTTTGTGCGCAATTGGGCTGCCTGTGTTTGCCTACAAATCACAGTCACTCCACTTCACAATAAATCCTGTGAAGCGCTTTGAGATGTCCTTCTGACGTGATAAGGTCCCATTCCAAATGCAAGGATTATCATTATTATTAATAAGAATTAGCAGCTAAAAATACTCAATGGCCCCAGGGCACAACTCTAATACCTACATACTGAACCAGAAGATATTCAATCATAGGAGTGGCCACACCAGATATGTCCTTCTTCACACTGCTTTAGAAATATTGGGATCTAATCTGCAGTATTTCTAAGTGGGATTGACTAATAAGAAATCCCATACGAATTCCAACAGACCAGTGGGATCTTTGCTGCTGAAGTACAGTGCGTTGGGAGTGCGAGGTTATCCATTGGTGAAATTTGCATATACTAAAAATTAGACTGTACATCAGGGTGACAGCTCAGCCACTTCCTGGTGTGAAATAGTCATACAGCTCACAGAGGTTGGATCCCTGCACTGTGCTGCTACTTGTAATATAACTGAAGCACTTCACTCAGTGCTTTAGTGTAACAAATATTGTTCAGTGCCTGTAGTATCTGTAGTATGAGAGGAATTATTCAGTGTCTGTACTATAACAAGCAGCACTCAATGCAGGATCACACTTGTGCCAAGTCCATTTTCTGCCTTGTTTTCATGATCCACCAGCATTTTACAGAAATCTCCCTGATAATTTAAATTTAAAGTCTAACCCCCACGTTACTACTTTCAGGGACACAATGAATCAGGGATTAAAAAAAAGGCTTAGACAATTACTGATCACGTTGACCATTTCTTGCACCGTAGCTTCCTGTTTATTTAAAATTCCAAGTTGTTGTCCTCTGAGAATTTGAATAGATTAATACGGCAGATAGCACTTAAATTGATGAGAATCTTTCACAAGGTTAATGAATCACATTGACTCAGAGAAATGACCTGACCTCATTTTATCAGCTTTCACCAACATGAACCTATATTTAGGTTTGAAGAAAGTGCCTGACCTAGATTCCTGTTTGCACGCTATCATCATGTGTTTTACTGCAACAGTGATGCTTCTATGGTGGTCTGGGAGTGGAAAACAAAAATTTCCAAAGCACCACACAAACCATCATCTCACATTAGAATTATAAACACCCATTGTGAAATATACAGAGTACAACAGAAATTATCATCCCTTAGAGGGTGAACCAGATGCTGTGCCTTGAATTAATAATCTTTTGCTGTTTCCACCTATCGCCCTAATAAGTATTAAGAATAATGAAGCTTTTGTAGAAGCAGTACTGCCTTCAGACAAGATTACAACAGCAAATAATAAATTATATTTATATAGCGCCTTTCACATCAGGAGGACATTCCCAAGGCGCTGGACAGTCAGGCATTTGGACCTGAGCAGGCGTTTGGGATCAGGAGGGGTGGAGGGAAGAGAGGGTAGGGGTAGGATGGTGGCCAAAGGCGCGGTCGAAGAGGACGCTCTTTGAAGGAGGCTAGGGAGGGATCAAGGTGAAGAAGCTATGGGATGGATTTCCAAAGGTTGGGGGCAGAGATGTTGAAGGCCTAACCACCGATGGTGGGGCAGGCCAGACGGGGGACGTACAACCCATGAAATCAGAAGAACAAAAGCAGGGAATGAGAAAGGTCTTTTTGACCATCTCTCCCACACTCTGGACAATCTACCTTTTAAAAGGCCATCCTGACAGGAAAGGCTCTGCCTTTTCCCAAACACCCATCAAGCAAGTTCCAGAATATCTATCTGGCCTACATTAAGGTTCATTGACCTGTTAAAGCCCTCAGACATGGACATTCCAAGATCATATTCACTTACTTCTCCCTCTCTGAATCTTATAATAATCCTTGCATTTAATATAGAGTCTTATTACATCATTGAGATGTCTTAGAGCACTTCACAGAATATACTGTAAAGTGAATTGACTGTATATTTTAAAACCTCAACCCAGTTCCTAACCAGGTACTTATTATGTAATGCCAAGGTGAGAATAATCCCCAAGGAGGTTTTGAAAAATGAAACATTTATTTTAAAGCTTCCTTTCCTCAGTCCTGATGATAATTACAATACAATATCAATTTACATTTATATAGTGCCTTTCACATTGAGAAGATGTCCCAAGGCACTTAACATTGCTGTCTGGGCTCACAAGCTGGGTGGGAGCTGAGAGGAGTGGGAAAATACAACTGAAAGCGCAGTCAAAGAGGTAGATATTAAGAGAGACCTTGAACGAAGTTAGAAAGGGAGCAAGTCAGATTGACTCTGGGATGGAGTTCCAGAGAGTGAAGGCTGAAATATTGAAGCCCCACCCACTAACGATGGGTAACAGAGAGCAGGGGATATGAAGCAGGCAGGTGTCTGCTGAGCGAAGGGAGCAGTCGGGTTGGTAGGGTTTGAGGAGGTTACAGAAGTATGGTGAGGTGAAACCATGGAGGGATTTAAAGGTGAAAATGAGGATCTTGTCCTTGATCCACTGAACCTATCAGAACTTAATGCAGGAAAGGATATGAGCTGCAGAGTTCCGGATAGCCTGCAGCTTGTGTAGTGAAGAGCTGGAGAGTCCGGGGAGTAGAGCATTGGTGTAATTATGGTTGAACATGATAAATGGGCTAAAGACTCCGCAAACACTATTTCAGTGAACGAATAGTGAACCTGTAGAACAGGCCCCCTAGGGAAATGGTTGAAGCAGGAAGTGTTGATTCTTTCAAACACAGATTAGATAGTTTTCTTTTAGGAAATAACATTATTGGATGTAGTGCACAGGTAGTTTGTGACATATGTGCATGCAACCGCCAAGAAGGTGGAAGGCAAACTAGATGGACTTTGATCTTTTTTTGTCTAGCATTTCTTATGTTCTTACGTTCTTATAAAGGGGACTGATAGTGGTGGTGGGAGGCAATGTTTCGGAGGTGGGAGAAAAACTGAGCGGATTAAGGCAAAGATTTGGGGATTAAAGGGCAATTCAGAGTTAATTAAGCACCAAGGTTCGGCCCCAGCTCTGTGAGGTGGTGTGTGCACTCATGCATGTTGATGCTATCTGGAACCAAGGTGAGAAGGTGCTGACAAAGGCCAAGCAGGAGAGCCTCCATCTTCATACAGTATATTCCTAAACTTCTATTACAACTACTGAGCTAACAGTAGTTAGCATTCTTGGCCTTGGTAAAGTCAGTCAGGAATCCCGCTCCTGATCGTAATCCAGTAGCTCCCCTCCCCCAGCTGCAGGAAAGTTTATATGTGAATATCGGGTAAAGACAGGACCAGGCTTGTCTGTAATCTCCTTCCCCCTTAATCTGAATGATCAGTTAGCCAACACTCATTAGGTATTATACACTGATGGCTAAAAGTAGCTATCTTATTATAACTTACTTTTCGTGAGATTTGCTATTATAAATAGGCAACAGGAAGACTGTTTTATTGAGCAATTTTAACAAGAGAGATCGTATTGTCTTGATTCACACATGAAGAATGGGTACTTGATCAAGGTATCAGGAGACATGTGATGCCGACACACTGTACTCCAGAATGAATCAGCGCCTTCCTTAGAGGAGGGGAGAGGAAAGGTGATGACTTAAAGGAGATCAAGTGCTCCAGTTAAAGAAACCCTGGTAACTTTTGAACCTTTGTGCCAGTCCACCCATGATATGAATCACAGAGAAACAATATATCTCCTGGTGTCCTGGCCATCAATCCTCCAGAAACAATTGGTCATTCACTTTATGGCTATTTGTGCAACATTTCTATGTGCAAATGGACTACTCCATCCACATATGTATACACAGTCGCTACACTTTACAATAAATCTTATTAAGTGCTTTGAGATGTTTTGACAATAATAATAAAGCACTATGTCAACTTACCAAAAGATTATTATTACATAATTGTCCTGGAGCTTAATTTAAATCTTTAGCTTACTGATTATATTGCTGTCCAAATATTAAATGGACTTTATCAGTGCCGGTATGAAGCCTTTCTGCTTACCCTGGTTGATAGACACACAAACTCTATCCCCATCAACATCCTACCAGCTGTGGTCCGTTTTGGATGAGGCTTAGCAACATCCCATCTGGAGTAGGTTTAACCTAAAGCTGGGTCACAGTGGTGACATTGCCGGGAGACCTAGGCCATGATTTAATCTGTCATAGCAATGGCCCTGCTTAGTAAATAATAATAATAATAATCCTTGTATTTGATATCATAGAATCATAGAATTATACAGCACAGAAGGAGGCCATTTGGCCCATTGTGTCTGTGCCGGTTCTTTGAAAAGAGCTATCCAAATCAATCCCACTCCCCCACTCTCTCCCAAAGCCCTGCAAACTTGCCCTCCCCAAATAATTATCTACTTCTCTCTTAAAAGTTGTTATCGAATCGGCTTCCACCACCCTTTCAAGCAATGCATTCCAGATCCGAGTAACTCACTGTGTGAAAAATATAGTGCCTTATTATGTTGTTGAAAGGTCTCAAAGCGCTTCACAGGATGCATAACAACAGAAAAGAAATATCATCCGGATTTCCAGCCAAAGGATAAGAGGATAGATTTGTTTAAAGTTTCCTTTGGTTGTTTTATGCTTGACTAGACTGCTGCGGCTAAATCTCCAGGAAAATCATAACAGGGAGTAAAGTGTCAGTTTGGTTCAGGTAGCAGCACTCTTCCCCCTAGGTGAGAAGATGGTAGGTTCAAACACCATGGCAGGTCGTGGAATTCACAATCTAGGTTCATGTACCACAAGGAGAACGGTTGCAATGTCAGAGGTGTTGTCCTTTAATGAGACACTCTGTATGCCTACTCAGGTAGACATTAAAGATCCAATGATACTATTCGAAAAGAGAAAGAATTTCCCCACTGACCCAGTCAACAATCTTCCAGATAAATTGTTCATTTACTTCATGGCATTTTGTGCTACAAATTGTGTTTGCTTTTGTACAAATTATCTGCTGTGTTTGCCTACAGATATATAGTCACAACACTTGTTAGAAAATGGCTGCAAAGTTTCTTTGTGTCTTTCAACACTATAGGCCCAACATCGAAATACAAGGATTATTTATAAATGTTATCAAAATGAAAGATCCAGTGTTGATGTGGATGCACACAGCACAGCTAGTTTCAGGCAGCAACCGTCTGAGAGCTTTTCTTGTTTTTAAAGCCAGAAACATACTCTTAAATGTTCCAATGGTGCTCTTCACCGAGCTGAAAGAATGTTTTCAGGTTGTGGTAATAATCCCACAGGAAACCCAAGGCTCCCTAATTTACCTGGAATTCTTCCACTGATTTCTGGAGGGAATGTAATACTGTGTGCTCAGAGTTACGTTGCTACAATACTTCCCTTGTTTGCATTCGGCCACAGATAGACTGGTTTTCCTGTGTGTTCACAACCCTGTCTGCAGCAGCACACCATGACATGGGTTGCGCGTGTTATTGGCAAGCTTTGAGGGCAGCTACGTGATACTGTGGACAAGTTGCTTTGAAAAGGTTTGCAGTTTTAGCCAATCTGAAAAGCAAGTGTAAACATGATCTGTTGTAATTACACTAAGAGCGTAGCCCTGAACCCAGAGGTTCACATCAGAGGGAATTAGGTTCAAACAGGGTGAAACTAACCGAATTGGTCAACTGAGGCCAAAGAAACATATACTGAGCAGAGAGGCAAGAGAAGGTTGCAGCACCTTCCATCAGATTGAAACACCTTTCGTCAAGTAGACAAAAAGATTCAGGGGATCAGAGTTGGTGGGCCCTACACACCCGATGGTGGGAGTACAGGAGCAGGCAATGCACCCACAACTCAGCGCTCCCATTGAACCATAGATATTTATGGTAAAGAAGAAGGCAATTCAGTCCATTGTGTCTGTGCCGGCTCCTTTAAAAGCAATCCTTTCAGTCCCATTTTCCTGCCCTTTCCCATACGCTCATAGCTGACTCTTTTTAAGTTATTTATCTAGTTCATTTTTTGAAAGCCAATATGGATTCTGCCTTAACCACCACTCTGGGCAGGGCATTCCATATCCTAACCACTCTGTGTGTGAAAAACTACACATGGAAATTTCCATGTGTGGAGAGGAATATGCACTCTCTCCAAGAAGGGACACAACCCTGCTTACCTAATTCCAGAGAGTATTCGGTGTAGGTTGACAAGGCTTGGGCATCCTAGATATGGAGTTGAACTATCTATAACTGCATAGCTTGCCATTGAAAGTAACAAGAGTTGAGTGGGAAGAATACCTGCCCCCAATAATAACCCCAGCTTTTGTGTGCCCCACCACCACCATTTGTGTGTGTATGTGGGACCCTACGCCATGACTAGTCAGCCTTGGCTGTTTGCTCCCTGCCTAAGAGGGAAAGAAATGGTCATCTGCAGAGGGTAGCAGGCCAAGGTTGGATAACATGGATGAACATTGGGGAATGTAAGTCATTCAGAACTCTGCAGCTCGTGTACTGTCCCGCACCAGGCTTCGGGAACACATCACTCCCACCCTCGCTCGCCTCCACTGGCTCCCCCTCCCCCAGAGGATCGAATTCAAGATCCTCACCCTCACCTACAAGGCCATTCACGGCCTTGCTCCCTCCTACCTCTCCGACCTACTATCCCCCTACCTACCCGCCCGTACCCTCCGTTCCTCTGGCTCCGGTCTGCTCCACATCCCCCGCCCCAACCGCCCTACTATCGGTGGCCGGGCCTTCAGCCTCTCAGCCTCTAGGCTCTGGAACTCTATCCCCCAGTGCCTTCGCCTTGCCTCCTCCCTTTTCTCCTTCAAGGCCGGTCTCAAGACCTTTCTCTTTGACCGTGCCTTCAGCTCCCCTCTCGACTCTCTACCCCCTCCTCGCTCCCTCCCTCCCTTCCCTCACCCTGACCATTTCCCCCTTGCTCGGGTCCTGACCCAACTGTACAGCGCCTTGGGACGTCCTCCCGACGTGAAAGGCGCTCAATAAATGGAATCTTGTTGTTGTAAGTGCTGGGCTGACAATAGCAAGGATCTAACTGTAATCTGGCAGGAGACTGGTAACTCAATGATGTAAACTGGCTTCTGCCAAAGTAGCAGCAAACATGATCCAGTTCAGTGGTCCTAACAGCTCTGAGCTGTACCCGGTCATTGAGCAAAGCTTTCTCTGCAGCTTCCGAAACACAAGTCCAGCATTCCGTCACTGGGCAGGTGGTGTCTTTGCGTTGCATTTAAGTCGCTGACTCCAACAAATCCTGCTCATTGTCTGAGGATTCCCACTCTCCTGCCAGTTTGTGTTTCCAGGTATTATAGAAATTGGTGTTGACAACTGTAGACGTTGTGCCAATGAGCAAGTGTCTAATGTGGCAACAGCCTCAGAGCGTGCTGTCATTTTCATAATAGCTACACTTTTGAATACTTTCGAAGATGCAATCTGCTGGGAAATATAAAACTTGTTTACCTCGTTTTCAACTCCTTGTTATCCACAAGGAAGGATCCCTTTTACAGTAGTGTGAAAGATACACTTAAATATACAGGCCCAGGCATATACATGCAAGCCTATTCTCGCTCTTAACATTTTTTTCCAGGATCTCTGAACCTGTTTACCTCCCTCAGTCTTTTCTTTCTCCAACAGTCTACAGGCTCTTAATACCCGCTTTGGGCATCAACTGCATCAACAATAAATTGCATTTATAAAACACCTTTCACATATCATTGCAGCTTTCCCTCTGTCTTGCACTGTGTACCTTTGTACTAACCATTCAGATTATCTACATACGCACCAACACACCTACGCATATACCCGGACACAACCACAGAGACTGCAAACCTCCACTCACAAACTAGGTGAGGAAATTAATTGCTCATCATATTTCGACAAGCTGAAAGCAAACTAACTCACCAGCTTTAGAGCAATGTCTTATTTCACCGTCACTTCTCCAATGCTTCAATAGGGATTTCCCATTATAAGCATGCAACCTAACCTTCTTCACTACCGCCAGTAGACAGCACTATAATCCTAAATATGTTTTCTCTCCTCATTTCTTCCGCTTATTTATTCCATTCTTATCCAAATCTTCCAAGTCTTCAAAATCAGCTTGGATCAGTTGCTTCTGGGTCAGAGATTGTGGTTTATGATGAAGGCGTGGATTAATCACATTTTTCTATCCTAAGGACATTAAAGACCTCTTGGTATTATTCAAAAAGAGCAGTGAGTTTCTCCAAGTGTCCTGAACCAACAGTACTCCAGATTAATTGACGCTTCACCTCATAACTGTTTATGTGTCAGTTGTCTTCATCCCACTCACTACATTTAATCATTCTGCCTCCAGTACATCAATGTCTCTCCTTTACTCTCCAATCCTTCTGACTACCTTTTTTCTGTCTTGCTCTACGTGGGCATTCTTGATCATTTCAACCGGACTGGAGGATAAATCTCCTCAGGTTAAAATTGAATAGTGGAGTGAAATGTTAAATTGAGTGAAGCTCAAGTTCTCAAGCTTCCCTCTGTGTTCTCATACAGATGGGAACAAACAACAGACTGAGTAAATATGAACAAATATTTTGCTTTGAGGAGTGATTATCATTGATAAAATGCATCTTGTCTATTGTGGTGGTGGCAGATCATGTAGCAAAATAAGACAAGGTTGTAACAGCGAACTCCCTCTCAGACAATAACAAGGTGTTAGTAGAGTCTTGGTTCTGCTTCCAAATATAGGATAGGGCAGCCATGAAAGAGAAAATGAGGAAATTAAATGGTTATTAAGCAGATGAAAATAAACCTCCTGTCTCCATGGAAACCCAGTGGCAACAACAAACATCAAACGCAATTGAGGTGGAACAGCACAATACTGTCATTCTGCATCAACTCTGGATTTGCAATGCCGTGGCTGCATTAAAAGGGAATTAGATCCTGAGACTGGCCTGAGTGCTTGTGATGAAGATGCGGATTAATCACATCTTTTATGTTTTTAACTGGCTTGTGTGTGACCGATGAGGCTATTCTCCTGGTAAAGAATGTGTTCTATTTGTACTATGCACATCGAAGGAAAAAACAAACATCTCAAAGGTACCAAAGCCATAGGTTAGCCTGTGTGCTGGTAAATAAACATTTTATATATATATCCATCTAGTGAATTACTGCTGTGTAAATCAGCAACTGGAGAAACACACAGTTTGTATGATCTGCTATCCTACTAAATGGCCATTTCATATAAGAAGATAAGAATTTTTAGGTTCAGGAAAATGCCATTACTCTGAACTCCTGTCTAATAGATGTCAACCCCAGCTTTCTCCAAATCTCTTAATCTCCCCTTCCTCAAGACATGGTATCTAGTTCCAACTTGAACCCAATTATATTGCCTGCTCTAATTGTCTTTCCTGATAACTCATTCCACAAATCTATTACCCTTTGTCTGAAAATGGTTCCATCTGACATTCCCACTTACTCTCAGCTTCTTAATATTTAACTTGTGCTTCAGATATCCAAACTCTTAAATAATAAATAACAATAATCTTTGCCTTCCATGTCTGGAGGATGTTTTAAAGCTCTTCACAGGCTTTTTACTGTAAAATGTAGTGACTGTCTATTTTGTAGGCGAACTCAGCAGCCAATTTACACACAGCAATGTCCCACAATTAGCCATGAGGTGAATGACCAATTTTATCTGGGGGATTGTTGACTAGAACATGTTGGAGTGGATGAATGTTCCATGTTTTTTTGTTTGATTTCCTTTGGAATTCAAGGAGTATTTTGTGTATCCTTGGAATTCAAGGAGAAATACAGTAAAGAGAATGAGGTGTGGATTTAGTGTAGATTGTAGACAAGCATTCTTGATTGACAGAATGATCTTTTTTTGTCCCATCCTTTCTCATTCTCTGGTTGATTCCACATCGTATTCCGACTTTAATTTTATGCCTGTGATCCCCTGGGGAACAGAGCAGAGCAAAACCTATATACCTTACTGGTCTGTCAGATGTATTGCAGGTCATCGCCAGTGCTGCAATTTAACCAGGGTATAAAAAAGTCACATTGCAGTTTGCTGTTACCAGCAATGGTGTGATCTTATGAATATTTACAGAAAGGCTATGGATGAACATTCATGAGGTTGCAGCTCATACATATTCATACCTAGTACTCAAACTGACCTCTAAATGCCATAGATACACCTGAATCCAGGTAAGAAAATTCTAAAATAACACTAATTTTGAAAGTGGAGCAATGTTTTACACAGAGAACTCAAGGCAAGGATTGTTTTGCTATATCTTCCAATGTGACCAATCCCGTTGAAAAGAAGATTGAGTAGATCACTGCCTTTCGAGATTATTGAAACACAGACCCCTGGTGAGATCACATATATGCATATATGCAACATGATTGCAACATATGTTGTACGCATGTCCTTTCACTGTCTTCTGGGGCCACGGGGGAACCAAGACTGAAGGGAGGAGGAATCTAACCTCGAGGATTACAAGATTCATTAATTTTAAATCTACATATTTGACTGGGGCTAGGATTGTAGGGAAAGCAGCATGGAGGCTGGAGTGCCATCCTTGACTTGACAATGTAGCTCCAAATGAAGGATGATTTTTAGCTGTGAGCTCACGCCAGCCAGGTGGAAACTGTCCAAGCTCACAATACATTCACCTTCAGTGCTGGCCAAATTCAAACTCTGGGTCCAGCAGTGAGAGGCAGCAAACTGTCAGTGTAGAGTAGCTGACACACGTCACAGAGTTTGTGTCAGAAGGATGCGTATTGCGTCAGTCTGGCTCAGTTGATACATTCTATTATTACATTATTACATTTGGAGTCCTGTAGCTTAGTGGTTAGAGCACTCTCTCAAAAGTGAGAGGACTAGGGTTCAATTCTCACGCAGGGTGAAGTGTTGGGCAAGTTTCCTTACTCCACACTCCTCTGTTTACATAGCAGTAAGTAGGAACCCAGTTGTTAGTCGATTAGTGGATTGCTTTCCCAGGAGTAATAATACCTTCAATTATTATTATTATTATTAAGCCCCAATTTTTGCTGCGATCAACAATCCCTTATTTACTAAGGGCGTAAGTGGCGAGGATTTTGCATTTGCTCCCTGGTGAATGATGACTTGATTAATACAGTTGCAATACAATGCGCTTATCCAGACTCCAAGCTTCAAAGGGAGGAGGTGGCGCTGATAATCGTGTTGAAGAATCACTCTTACAAATTATTTAAGAGTTACATATCCAGGCTCTCCCAAAGCATGTCACAGAGCTGTGGAAGTAGGTCAGAGTGAAGCATTCCCAGCACATTCCTAAGAGCAGGTCAGGGGTTCTCATGTCTGTACAATGCTCCTCTTGCTAATTTTAGCAAAGCTTTGAGAAAATATGAGTCCCACTTTGTTTTCTTACGATTTTTTGATATCTTTATATTCCACTTAATACGATTTGCTGCTTTTCCTTACAACTGATAATTGGAAATCCTGAAGGTCGAAGTGTATGAAATGCAATAAAATGGGCATCAGGTGTATGTTGTCGGTGAAGCGCTGTGTGTAAAGAAGTTGGGGGTTCGGGTATCTATGAGAGACTAGGAGCAGAGAAAGAGAGAGAGACTGGGAACAGACAGGGAGAAAGACTGGGAGTGCAGGGAGAGACCTTGTGAGCACAGGGAGAGAGGCTCGGAGATGGGAGAGTGGGAGCAGCAGATTGATAGGTTGGAGGTAAATGCTGCCTATGGAGGGAAGGTCAGTTCTGTGAAAGAAAATTCTGGAGTTTTTGCTTAATCGGCTTTGAGGATCAGTGAATCTTTCCCGAGATCTGTGCCCAGGGTGTTAGCGTATGTGCAGTGATGTCTGTGGTAAGGGGGCAACTTGATGGCCTAAAAGAGCCGAGCACAATCAGAGGATGTATGTGGAGGATGAGAGCAGTGTTACTGCAATCTGTAGTTCCTGAGTCGAACCAGCTGACGGCAGTCTAGTGCTGGAAACAGCACACCTGCCGAAGCTGCTGTTACCGTCACACCTGGAGGCCTGGCCTGGGTTTATATCGACTCCATTCTGCACTCAATACAACAACAACACCAAATTGCATTTACACAGCGCCTTTCACATTGGGAGGACATCCTAAATTGCTCGACAATGAGAGGTTTGCACCTGAGCTGCGGGTTGAGATTAGAGTGGGGTGCAGGACGAGGAGGGTGTAACACACAGTGATTTTTACATTCATATTATTATGATGCTTTCCCTGATAGCTCAGCAGATAAATGCATTGATCAGTGGGTTGGGTGACAGAGCCATAAACAGAAAGACAGTCTCTGGCTCAATCTGTGATACTTAAGATCTTGTTTCTGGGTCAAAAGCTTTGGGCACAAGTCTTGAAAAGAGAACTTGAGATCATGATCTGGATTGTGGTGCAGTGTAGCACTGTAGAAGGTGCTGTCCTTCAGTTGGGAATCTGGATCCTTTCTGGTGCATCATGTAGGTGTTACAGATGATAATGCTTGCATTCGATCTAGCGCTTTATCACATCATTGAGGCGCCTCAAAGTGCTTCACAGAATACACCGTAAAGTGGATTGACTGTGTATTTTGTGGGTGAAAGATCCCATTGCCCCACTTTGGAGAAGGTGAAGACAAGTTTTCCCAATGTTTTAGCTGACATTTCTTTCTCATTCAAGTTTCAACCAAACAGATTCATTGCTATTTGTGGGTCTTTCGGTAATGCAGATTAGCTGCCTCGCCTTGCTCAGGAAACAACGGTCACTACACTGCAAAGTCACTCACTGTTCCAGGTGGTTGTCAGGAGAAAAGGTGCCTAAATCAAGGGAAAGCGCTGTTATTTTTATATCTTTTACAATGCTAGAGTTCAGCCAATCTCAGCCAGGACAGAAGTAGAGCTGTTAAAATTGGCCTCAGCATTCCTGGGAAGCAGTGTGTCAGCACTAGCACATGGGAGCCATGGTGGCTCAATAGCAAACATCATTGCAGCTCTGGTAGATTTCTTTCCTGGTTTTTGCTGCTGCTCCTATTTTTTCTCTTTTCTTCGCTCCGTATCTCTTGTTCAAGCATGACTGGTAGATTTGCCACAGTAGAATTGAAGCATCTTTCGTTCACCGTTAGATTATAACCCCCCAAGATGGTTTATAACACATCTGTCTGAGTAATCTGCCTCTTGTGAGGCTGAAAAAAGACACCTGTTCTTGTCTAAGCAACAGAGGCATTTGGTTCTCCAGCCACTCGACACTTAAACGTGAGACATAAAATGTAAACACATGATTCACCGTACTCTTATCAGGTTGAGGTAATCCAATTACTAACGTTCCTAATGCATTTCGGAATGAACCTGTCTGACCACACCTTGTTGAGCTGCATAGTACCAGCCAGTTCCTTTCAGCTATTGATCTTGCCACCCATTAGCAGAACTGGAATTTGCTGCTGCACTTTTCTTTTAAATCCCGGGACTACAAAAAGACATACACCAATGCTCCCTTTTCAATACCATTCGAATGGAGAGAGTCTTATTGTAGGCAATAATTTTAGCTAAATCTCAAAATTGGACTTAGCACGGCAGAATATCTTTCTTCACGTGCAGGGTTGCAATTGTGCGGAATCCATTTCCCCAAAAGGCCACAGCGGGTCACATAATAAAATTGGAAATAAAGAAGGAAGATAGAAAAATATTTGGGAAATACAAGTGTTGAAGGGTATGGAGAAAATATTTGCCAATATCTAATAAACTGGTAGAACAAGCACTCGATGGGTTGAATGGCTTCCTTTTGTACCTAACTCAAGCTAGAGATGACTTAGTGGTGATGTGTGCTGTCCACAAAAAGAAAAACCTGCAGCAGACTTGGAATTTGAGGAAGCAAAATAAAAGTGGCTTTAGTGGGATAAGAGATAATTATAGAGGAATTGGCTAGAACAAAGCACTAGCCTCCTGTTCTTTCCTGTGTTGTTGAAAGTCCAGTAGTTTAAGAAGTTGTGATTAACTAGCTGTTAAATTAACTGGTGATGAATGAATGAGTTTACTGTTTGGCTCTCCAGCCTTGCCTCCAACCCCACCACATATATAGTGCCTTATCATGTCATTGAGACGTTTCAAAGCGCTTCACAGAATATATTGTAAAGTGAATTGATTGTGTATTTTGTGGGCAAAATCCGTCAGCCAATTGCACACAGCAGTGACCCATAAATGGTCATTGAATGACCAAATTTTGGGGGACGAGGGATTATTATCTCCAGAATGCGATGCACCAAAAGACTAACGACAACAAAATTATATTTGTATAGCGACTTTCACGTCGGCAGAACGTCCCAAGGCACTAACAACCAGGTTCCTACTTCTTGTTAGGTAAACAGATGAGTATGAACTAAGGAAACTTGCTTAAGGTTTCGCCCTACCCAGGGAGTCCTGTAGAGTAATTGCCTTCTGTAACCTTGAGCCAAACTCTATTTCTCTTTCTGTGAAACTAAGGCCAGCTCTGAAGTTGAAAAGAGTAGGAGCGGTGATCAGATAAATCAGGAAGATGTGGTTAGTTAGCTGATACCAAGCTTGGGAGTTTAAAAGTCATAAATTTGGGGAGGAAGGGGAGACTGATAAAAATCAGTGATAATCTCACAACCACAGTTGTAACTCACTGAGATGTGAACTATTGTCCTTCTGTGAACCAATTTTTTATACAGAGTGAATGGAGAGACAGAATGCGAGTTGGGTTTCCATTAGTTAAATAATTCATCACTGTAAAAGTGGTTACGAGCAACACAGCACAAACCTGGAATTCATACACACATTACAAGTCATATATAAAGACTGGCTTTGTTCCTTGCTAGGTTCTGGTGAGCGTGTGTCTGAATTTAAATAACATTTACTGTAAGGTTACTATTCGAAAATCCTGTAAAAACACAATCCAGAAAGGAAAATAAACTGAGATATAAGAAAAAAATTACTTTCTGTTTTATATTCTGACCCAGTTAACTCTTCCACTGATGGCATTCTGATCGTTACTGTGAAATAAAACCTCAAGCATCAGCCAATCTGCTTTGCGGAGCACAAAGTTCCATATACAAATATACTATATTAAATACACAAATAAAATATTAATAATGCTCTTCCATCATTTTGAAACAACATGCTTCAGTCTGAAGTGTAGTGACTGTCGTCATTTCACCAAATGCAGCAACTAATCTGAGACAGCATGTCCCACAAAACAGCAACAAGATGAAATAACCAACTAATCTCTGCTTTAATGAATTAGAATAAGGGAGGAATATTGTCTAGGACACTCATACATCTCCACGTCTTCCTCCAAATGGTTCTTTGGGATCTTGAATCCACAACCTTCTAATTCAAAGGTGATAGTGCTGCCAACTGACCCAAAGTAAAGTAAATATCAGGATAACCCCATCATAATAAGAGATTCAGATGAAGAAGTCCCTCGGATCATTGTATCTCATCCTTCCAGAATATACATCCCACATCCCATTGTTTCTTAAGTACATCCAGTGTCCTGGCCTCAACCACTCTTCCCAATCACTTGTTCCAACTGTTAATTAACCTCTAAGTAAAGCACAAAATGAGCCACATAATTACTTGCCTGGTGCTTTTAAAATTAATACTCTCAAAGTTTGCCTGGAGAAATAGCAAAGGAAATTAAAGGCTTCAGAAAGAGGGGTGATTGAAGGACCAACAACATATGCTATTGTTTTTACCATTTATTTATAGCTGTTTATGCTGTAGGTTTGAATTAAGGAGACCTTTACTTTTAATGCAGAAAACCAACCTGCAGTTCAGCAGCTGAATGCATTTGTTACATTTATCACAAACATCATGCTTTAGGTAAGCACCACATGACGGGGGATTAGTATTCTGCACAGTGATTTCTCCTGCTTTTCAGATTCTCTTTAACTCAACTCAGATTAATTCAGCAGTGCACCCTGACATTTGAATGCCTGATGCTCTAATGTAGGACTGGAGGGTAGGATGATGCACAGGAACCTTTGAAAATATAAACTCCTCCCACACAGGGAGGTTCAAATGGTCAACTGTGCAGTGAAAATCCATGTGTAAATCCAGCCGTGGGCCCTTGGTGTGCATTTGGGATGAGGACGTGGGCTGGAGGAAGTGGGATGATACGTTTTCCCCAGTTCTGCTTTGATGCTGGATGGCGTAAACCTGTGTTTCTGAAGCAGGTTGTTAGACAGCCTCTAGATTCCCAGATTGTTTCTCAACCGATGTTAATACTCTGATTGACATCAGCACACCAATGGGAACCAGATTGTCTTCCACTGCAGGACAGACCAGCATGTAGTTGTGAGCTTTTTGCATCTGTAACAGTGAGCTAGTTTCCTCCCACCCCCACCCTAAATAATAGAAAGCACAGTATTTTATCTCTGCTTCACACAAGGCCCATACATCAGCAATTCACTTATTCGATTCATATGCATAGTATGACAAGGTAAAAGCAGGCAATTTGTGAAGCCAAGTACTCTCGGACTTGTATCTGACAGGGCCAATGTCTTCATACGGACATGAACAGCAAACAAATCAACAGATGAGGGGATGAATGGGGGGGGTGGGGGTGTGAGGGGACGATTGGTAACAGGTTTGGATTAGCATCTGGTTTACTCTCTTTGACTCCAAAAAACAACAATTTGCATTTATACAGTGCACTTCACGTGGGATAGCATCCCGGAGGCTCCACCCACCTAACAAACTCACCTGTAAAAGCTGACAGGCTGAACATTTGGTTATTTCTCTTGACTTTTGAAGGATCAACATTTATTTTTGTGGTTGCCAAATGCTTGGGAATAATTTTGTATGAAAAGGAAAAACGAGAGAGAGAGAGAGAGATCTGTCAGCCTGTGTTTGCTGCAGGGAAAATATACAATGGTGGGATGAATACAAAATACAGCAATATCAAACTACATCTACAGGAAGACCCCACTGTCACTTAATCAGTGTTTCTTTTACCTAATTGTGCTAATTTCGTGTACTTTATAATCAAGTTGTATTTGGGATTCATATATGTCGATTATATCCTTTTCTTTTTGTCCACAAATTCACACAGTCACTACACTTTGCAGTATACCCTGTGAAGTGCTTTGAAACATCTAACATCTAATAGAATCATTTAAGCTCTCCGAAATGCTACCCATGTGTTATTGCTGTGCACAATTGGCTGCCGCATTTCGCCCACAAATATACGGTCAATTCACTTTACAGTGCTTTGAGACGTCTAAAACACGTGAAAAGCGCTCTATCAAATGCAAGGATTATTATTGTTAGTATTATTGTTATTATAACTGCAAGTTGTTGTTGAATTTCGCTTATTTCCCATAAGCGATCCACTTTATTTTTGAAGCCACTTGAACTCTCCAGTATAATGTATGCATATCTTATTAAACAGTTCTTTTCAATCTTACGCCTTCTTGAGTGAAGATTAATTATTATTTTTGAAGCATTTTGGAGAATATACCCACCGATTGATACATAAAATCACATTTGTTTATATTGGTTCATGAAAAGATTATTCCTTTTTATTTGTTTGGCATATGACAGACCCTAGTAGCTGTTGAGCTGTGTCCCAGAAAATGGATGGTTTTCTGCCCGTGTATGAGTCAACCTTTAATCTTCACTCAAGAAGGCGGAAGATTGA
Source organism: Callorhinchus milii (assembly GCF_018977255.1). Lineage (NCBI taxonomy): Eukaryota > Metazoa > Chordata > Chondrichthyes > Chimaeriformes > Callorhinchidae > Callorhinchus > Callorhinchus milii. Next base: position 7,976,441 of record NW_024704752.1, on the reverse strand, counting down.
AAAGAACTGTTTAATAAGATATGCATACATTATACTGGAGTGTTCAAGTGGCTCTGTAGAGATTCAGGACTTGCTTAAAGCGAGCGTTTATTTTGGAAATGCAAAGCGCTTTGAAGGCTTGTGCAGAATTTCGTTCGCTCTATCATCTGCTGATGTGGGTTTGATCTTTTTTTTATATTGGAATCATTTGTTGTTGAACGTGTATTTGTGTCACCGAGGAGAAATGCAGCCAAACACCGACTAGTAATTAGAAGTCAGTATCCAACGGTGCAACTCGACTGGAGATGGTTGGCTGAGAAACAGCTTCCAAATGTTTTGATCTTTGCACTGTCTGATTCTGTGCTGTGCCTGGGAGCTTCATGACAGCATAACATTCATTTTTCCCCATGTTTTGATGATAGATGATAGTAATTGTTTTGAGTGAGTGGTTGCCTACAAATGAACAGACAGATGCACACAAACACACAAATACATACCGACACACGTACACACAAACATGCATGCATACATACAAATACACACAGATAAACCATACATACAAACGCAAATGCACATACACATGTACAAACACACATGCAAAAAAAAATTATCGGATAGATTAGGTAGGAAATAGTCCAAATAAAAAAGACAGTAGTTAGGGAGAAGGAAAAGGGACAACAGAACAACTGTAAATAAAGATTTTAAATAGTTTCTATGTAAAATGATATTTTGATTTTGTTTTAATGGGATAGGGTTATTTTTGCAGTAATAAAGCTTTTCTGGGATGATACTGCCCTCAAGTCATTTCCCACGGGAACCTTCCAGCCAACAAACTGAGTGGATTCTCATATCATTCATCTGAGCTGGATTCAAACACAGTGCTTGGTAGGACAGTGCCGAGGGAGTTTCACTCTGCATCTAACCTGTGCTATACCTAGCCTGATGGGACAGTGTAAAGGGAACTTTACTCTGGATCTAACCTGTCATTGTTCCTCATATCCGCGCCACAACTGGCACCGCCTTCCATCACCTCCGAAACATCGCCAGACTACGGCACTACCTCACTCCTCACGCTGCTGAAACTCTGGTCCACGCCTTTATCACCTCAAGGCTGGACTATGGGAACTCTCTCCTCGCCGGCCTTCCCGGCACCTCCCTCCACAAGCTGCAGGTCATTCAGAACTCTGCAGCTCGTGTACTGTCCCGCACCAGGCTTCGGGACCACATCACTCCCACCCTCACTCGCCTCCACTGGCTTCCCATCCCCCAGATTCCCCAGGATCGAATTCAAGATCCTCATCCTCACATACAAGGCCATTCACGGCCTTGCTACCTCCTATCTCTCTAACCTACTATCCCCCTACTTACCTACCCGTACCCTCCGTTCCTCTGGCTCCGGTCTGCTCCACATCCCCCGCCCCAACTGCCCTACCATCGGTGGCCGGGCCTTCAGCCTTTCAGCCCCTAGGCTCTGGAGCTCCATTCCCCAGTGCCTTCGCCTTGCCTCCTCCCTTTCCTCCTTCAAGGCCAGTCTCAAGACCTTTCTCTTTGACCGTGCCTTCAGCTCCCCTCTCGACTCTCTACCCCCTCCTCGCTCCCTCCCTTCCCTCCCCTCACCATTTCCCCCCTGCTCGGGTCCTGACCCAACTGCCCAGTGCCTTGCGATGTCCTCCCGACGTGAAAGGCGCTCTATAAATGAAACCTTATTGTTGTTGTTGTTGTTGTTGTCATGTACCTGGCCAGAAAATACTTGATCGGATAGTATATTTGATGCTGTGCCTGTCTGGAGACAATTGGATGGTGAACTGAGCGTAGACAATGAGGAAACTCTTCAGTTTCTTAACCCTAACCTTGAAGAGCACATTATGCACACCAATTGTTTTCAAATTATTTTGCAAGATCTGTGAGCAATAATGATTGATGGACAGCACAACACATCATCACATTCTTGTTGGGAAACGTGTCAAAAACCATCAGTGGACCTGCTCTGCTTTTGTCGTTTGCAGACCCCATGTTTTCTATTCCTGCATCTTAAATCTGACATCAATCAAACAATCAAATAAAACCTCAAGTCTTGAAGAAAACGAGATTACATCAAAAACGCAGATGCCTAGGAGAAGCCACATGAATAGTTTATGATGTTTCCACAGGTTCCAGGAAATTCTGCAAACTCTGGTTTTTTTTTATGAGTTGGGGAGTGGGGTGCAGTTGTAAGCATTAAATTAAAAAAGATACATAATTATCTCAAAATGCACTTGCAATCTTAGGGGGTTATTTCTGCAAAGACCTCTCTGAGTATTTAGACTGCTTCTTGTCAACAACAACAACTTGCATTTTTATAGCGCGCCCGTCACATAGGGTAGTGTGCCGGAGGGCTTGTCAGGTGAATAGAGTCATCAGATGCATTTATTTCTTTGATCTAACAAAACTGTGGCCAGTGATCGAGTGAAAAGTACCAGCGTGGCAAAGGTACATACCCACATTTGATTGTGGAGAGCACAAAGTAACTGCTACCTTTGAGCTAGGGAGGTGCTTAGATCCCGCTGGTGGAAAGGTCTGTGCTGCCTCCAATAACTCGGAGGAGTTAACAAGAATGAGTAGCTGAAAGGACCCCAAGGTTGGACATTCTTCCTAGACTTAGCCTGTAAGATCATTTTGTCTTAGAATTTACCACTGCGCATAAATGTGTTAGTTTGCCCACAGTTCCTAAATAGAAATTAAAATTGAAGAATTTTGTACAATTCTTTGAGATCTCAAATGGACTCACAGGCTAAGTAAGGCCCGGTGGAATTTCAGAAGTCATGTTTCTTCCCTAGTCTGTGCTGAGTTACCTGATCTCAGCTGGGGAAGGCACGAAGGTGAGTGAGTAATATTACTCTGAGTTAAAATCAGCCAGGATTCCCGCTCCTAATCACTAACCAGAGACCTCTACTGGTGGTGTGCGTGTGTGTGCATGTGTGATTCCAATTCCATTACATTATTCGAAAAGAAAAGGGAGTTTCTCTCTGACCAATAATGCCCAAAATAATATGGGTTATTCACTTCATGGCTGTGTGTGAGTCGTTGGTATGTGCTAATTAGCTATTGTGTTTGCCTGAAAGATAGACAGTCACTACACTTCACAGCAAACCCCATGCATTGGCTTAAGACATCCTTCTGGTGTGAAAGGCTCTGTATCAAATGCAAGGATTAAGATTGTGCACTTCTTTATCTCCTGACATTGTGAAACAGAGGCAGCACGTACGTCAATAGAGATCCATGTTCTGCGATGCTCCTTCTCTCTCCTTGATCAGTGAGAATGATTTCTGTGCCAGTAAGGTTATGTATTGCTCCGGAATCAAGCACTCTTTGTATTTTGGATCTGAGGTTAGTTCAGAGAGTGACACGTGTCTCTCTACCTGCTTGCCAGCACTCAGCAATGACAGGAACTGTCTGAACCCTGAATCTATAAGTAGGTGACACGTTGTGGGTTTCATGTGGATTTGAAACCTGCACCAGGGCTTCCCAATCTGCCTCTCTTTGGCAGATGGGATGCACGCATGAGTCCATTCCCATGGCAACTGCAGCTGCACTAGGCAACCGGTGCTCTACTGATTAAAAAAAAAGCCATGACATGGAGATCTAAGTTGCATGGTCATCAGAACTGGGAAACATCATCAGCACAAGTGGGGAAGAGAGAGAGACTGGGGGCGAGAGAACGCAAGGGTGGGGGAAGAGTGCTGTGGGGGGAATAAAATGAAAAGGGAGAGTGGGGAGAGAGAGACTGGGGGGGAAAGAATAAGGGGGGGGTAAGAGATAGAGGGGGGAAAATAAGACAGAGAGAAAGGGAAATGAGAAGGAAATGCATTCACACAGAGCTTTCCTTATTTCTGGCTACGATGTATTTCTTTCAGAAATGGAGCAGGATTAACCGTGCAGAAATGTAATTGGATTAACCCTTAGCGTCTTGAATTCCCTGGGCAACAATCTCTAAATGTATGACTGACAGCAATGCTGTGCACGATTGCTCTGTGTTCTAAGCCAGAAATCTAAAACAAAATCTAAAGTACATTTGATATAGATCTGCCACCAGCTCCCTCCTACTCCCTTATATCTTTCTCCGAGCTCAGAATCCCACTTTGTCAAGAGCTGTGAAACGGTCTCCCATCGTGAACGATGCTGCATGAGTACCGTATTAATTGTTATTGTTGACTTATTACTCTTTTGATTGAAGTCTCGGGTTTCTAGATTCGATATTTGCCACGATAATAACCATGATGTTTACAAAGCGCAAACAATAGACAGATATGAAAGCCCCACATTCTCCCTGCTCCACTAGAACAACTATGATTGTATGTAAGCAAAACAGCAACCTCAGTCTTTCTCAGTCACTGCTTTGTTCACTCCACAACACCTCCTGCACAAAGTGTAAACATGACCCACGTCCACTCCCCCCCACCCCCACCACACTCTTATTTCCTCTCACTCACTCCCAATCCCTCCCATCACTCCTATTTCCTCCCCGCATCCACTCTGTCTCCTCCCTCAGCACATTCCATCCTTTCCAGCCTCCTTTACTCACAAACCCCCCTCCTCCCCTCACGCTGCAAATTTAAAACCATTAAATTTTTGAAAAAAGGAATGAAACTGAAAGCATCTCAGGAATGTATCATTCATCCTGACAGGATAGGGGACTTTCACTCTAAGAGTTAGATCAGTATGGATTCTATAGATACCATAGATGCTGTATAATCTATATATACATACTATTGAAGGTCATGGGACATGGTGTATATAAAACTAATAAAAGCACAACTGATATGCAGACTCAGTGGGCTGGCTAGAATGATTTCATCCTGTCCCATACAGTTTGATGATTCTTTGATTCAAATGAAATCTATACTATAATGATATTATGAAACCATTGCATTTGCCATCTCCCATGACGCTACATGAAAGGAGAGGGTCCAGCAATCCTCAAATAGAAAAAGAATGGTTGTTCACATGCTGGTTATTTGTGGGATATTGCTGTGCACATGTTTGCTGTTGCGTTCACCTACAAAAGCACATTTTGCAGTAAATCCTGTGAAGCATTTTGAGATAATAGGATAAGCTACTATATCAAATGCAAGAATTATGAACCCTGTATTTTAGCAAAATAAGAAAAAGCTGGAATCTGTTCCTCAGGGGAAGAGCAGCCTTCTGCCTGTTGTTATGACAATATGTTCATTGCTGTGAACACAGAGAAAAGCAGTGACATCTGTCAGTCAAAAAAAAATGCATCTTAAATTTTTTAAATGATCAAATTCTCAATGAGAAGCAAGTGCTGGTGGAATTAACTTTGCAGACTAGCCGTGCTCTCATAGTGTGCAATGCACCGTCACTCGTGCATTCCCTGCCAATTAACGTTGATCTTTTGTTTACGAGGTTCTCTGTCCTGTAGGGCATCACTGGGCTCATTCTCCCAGCAGCGATTCCAGCCAACAAGGGAATTGTTCCGATGCAGTAACACAGACATGTGGAAAGTGGCGTTCTTTCAAAATAGAAGTCCTCATTGAGGGAAGAAGTAGCAATCACTGATTTCTTTTCCTTTTCTCACTAAGATGTCTGAATATCCATTCGGTAGGTTTAACCGTTGAGCAAGGTGTACCCTGTAGAAAGAGAATATCTACTCCATTCCAGACAAATACTAATTTTCATGCATATGTGGAACTCTCAGTAGTTTGGTTTGGATTCTCTTAAGGATTGCCAAGGCAATCCATATACAAAATACAAAATACAAAATCCATATACAAAGAAGCGCTTTGAGAAGACCTCCTGATGAGAAAGACACTGTCAAATGCAAGGATTATTATTATTACAGTAAGAAGCAAGGGTTAGGTGATGCCAATCTTGTGCTTATGTGCTCCTGATGTGAAAGGCACCATACAAATGTAATTTGTTGTTGTTGTTCGAAAAGATCCAAAGCTCCACCACTGTTGTGAGTTTAAGACGATGCAGAATTTTGGAAGATTCTTCAACTTAAAACCAAGACCTTCGGGACTCTGAATGCAACATCAGTCAAGGGTCCTGAATTCTCAACCCAAAACATAGAATGGGAGAGGGGAACAATCTCATCCCACATCTACTACCTGGGATTTATTAGGTGAGCAGGATGTACCCTCTGGGAAGAGATTGTGTACTCCATTCCAGAAAAATGGAAATTTTCATGCATATGTGGAATTCTCAGTAGTTTGGTTCGGATTCTCTTAAGCACTGTGATGGAATGCCACATGTCAGCCTCCTAGCTGACCAAAAGAATTCCCATCTCAGATGTAGGTATTTCTGAACTGTCACTCACACACCAGTATGAGCATGCAAAACCTGCACATTGATGCTGTCACTGCTTGAAGCTATTAGTTGTCAGTGTAAACTAATGGTTTCAAAAAGAGGATCTGCTTTGTAGTGATCTTTCAAAGAGTCAAATGGGGCTGAACAAAGTGTTTTGTTCTTAGGCGTTGCCACTGTGGTATTTTACTCAAGCCTTTAATCATTGTCCTTATTGGTTATCGTTCCACCAGTAAGAGATTGCATTTTCTAAGCAGCGATCTGTTTAGTGAGGGCAAAGATTAACCACTCAGAACAACAAATGTCAACCCTTTATGAGCAAACTGTTTTAGGTCCATCAGGAAGCATCCTCTAAGGAATCATACAATACAGCACAAATCTACATTTATATAATGCCTTTAATGTCAGGAGGATATCTCAAGGTACTTAACAATCCTGGCTTTGCACCCAAACTGGATGTGGGAATTGAGGGAGTGGGGAAGGGAAAGATAACTGTCTGCTTGATCAAGTGAACATTAAAGATCACATAGCACTATTCAAAAAGAGAAGGGAGTTTCTCCCAGTGTCCTGGGCCAACAACTCCCATTCATTTCATAGCTGTTGGTGGAATCTTGCTGTATGCAAATTGGGTGAGGCGTTCATCTACAAAATGCAGAATCACTGCACTCTACAGTAAATCCTGTGAAGTGCTTTGAGACCGATCAACAATGTGACAAGGTGCTATAACAAATGCAAGGCTTAATATTATTGTACTCTTCATATTCCAATGACTTTGCCCACTAACACTGTGTTTTTGCAATTTGCATCTGGGTTTATTACCAATACAATAACAGAATAAACTCAAAGCAATTGTTTTTCACATCTGGCAGGATGTACAACAAAGAATGAAAGAATGAATCTCCAATTGCCGGTCTGACAAGCTGACACACTGCCAGTTGAGGATGCTAGTCAGTGACCCCAAATTCTGACATCCTCTGGATGACTTGACAGGTTGTGGTGCTTGAAGGGTTAACATCCTCTTGGCAGTAAATTGAGATGCTGTGTCTCACAATATGCTGGATTGATTGCTGGGCGGTAATGTGAATGCATTTGTACTGCCACATTATTGTCCAAACCATGTTCGCAACCGACAGTCAGAAAATAGCCCCTTAACGTTCCATTAATTCATGTCTCACTCTTAATATTATAAATTCTCACCTAACACAATCTTCTAGAGATTTTCAGCAACCTCTGGATTATGAATACTGGTTAAATTGGTACTTAATTTTGATCCTGTACTTCGCACAAACTTCACTCACTTCTCTACTCACCAGATTCTGTACATTGTGTAGATTGTTGATAATTAACTACAATATACACAGTCACTACACATTAGATCCCGTAATTCCTGTGAAGTGCTTTGAGACATCATTCTGATGGGACAGGCGCTATACCAAATGCAAAGATTATTATAATAACTATCTCTTCCATTGCTTATTAATTAAGATTTTAACATGTAAATTCTAACATGCTAGCTATAGATGTACATCTTTTATACTCTTCCTTGCCTTCCGCAAATAGTTTAAATTTTTGGATTTTTCTCAATTCAGGGTTTTGCAGTTTTTAGAAAGATGGCTCGCTCCTTTTTCTGTAGATTCCTGACAGGTTGTGTGCACTGCTGATTACACTGTTATAATTAGGCTTGCGTCAGAAGAAAGTCTACTCTCCGAAATGTTGTGAGTTTCTGATAAGTTCATAGAACCCAGGATTCCAATAACCATTAAGAGAGATGTTTAATTTAATGTAATGAGTTACCTTTCCAAAGCGAAAATGTTGTTGAAAGTTCCCAATTCTCTCCATTACACTCTAATCTGTATCTCTCCAGGTATGAGGACAATGAAACATAACTCGCCAACTGAGTTCAATTACTCCCCAGTCACATAATTAACTTTAGTTCTGCAAAGTTTACAGCTTTGAAGCTAGTCTCTGTCATAAAGTGTGTCTGATTAGCTGGTGAGATTTGAATTGGATTCACTGCCTGAAAGCCACTGCATGTTTTTCATTCGTCTTTCATTCTGAGACTGAGCCTGATAGCAGACAGAGATCTCTCAAAATTTAATTTAATATTTGTCACAAAATATACAGTCAATTCACTTTACAGTATATTCTATGAAGCGCTTTGAGACGTCTCAATCATGTGATAAGGCACTATATCAAATGCAAGGATTATTATTATTTTTATTATATTAATCCTTATAATGATCCTTGCATTTGAAGCTGGCTTATTCGTAAAACAGCTTAAAACTTTGAAGCATGTGTAGTAAGGAAACTTGCCCAACATTTCCCCTGCCCAGGAATCGAACCCAGGTCCTCTCATTTGTGATGCAAGTGCTCTCACCACTGAGCTGCAGGACTCCACATTGATTATTATGAATGTTGGGTTTAGACTGCTGGGAATGAAAACACTGCAAATTTAGCAATGGAGTAGAGAACCCGAGTTATACTTCCCCATTTCCCATTGCTTCACATTGGAGCCATCCTGAGACCACCTCCTCCTAAATCCACCTCCCATTTAAATGATCTTAATAGTAGTTTCCAGCTCATTTTGTAGTGTATCAACTCTGGATTCACTGCAAATCTCCACAAAGTAAGTTAATAACCCTCTGCAAGTGACCAATTGAGTTCAAATCAAACCACTTAAGTCATGATGCTCTCAGTCTCACGGTCCCAATAATAGAATCATTGACTCAATGTTCAGCTTCATTTTACAATGATAGCCTTAGCATCTCTTATAGCTTTGATGGCTTAAGGCATCCTGATTTCAATGAGTTCTTGTTTCTTGTAGAGTATTAAGTGAGCCACTGACCCATATGCATGGCATCCTCAGTAGCCACAGGGGTTCATCAGCGAAGATTGTCCTAGTATATCTCATTCAATCAGTGATTTGTTAGATATCAGGATCTATATTGCAGTCTATATCTATAAGTCTCCAATGGACTTATAACTAGTGAATTCCAGATGTGCTGAGGCCTCTCCTCTTAGATCTGCTCAGGCGTTGAACTGAGTTCCAACTTCTAGGAACTCAGAGGCCAAGTGGAATTTCATTCCACAGAATTAGCTTCAACATGCCTGTGATTTGCTAGTTTTGAATCCGTTTGCTACTCCTGCACATAATCCTGTGGAGAGCACTCCAAGTGTCAGTTTCTTCAACACTGAACAGCTGCGAGACCACTTCTGCAAGACCACTTCTCCAAAAACATTATATGAGTGTCATTCCTCTACCTTCTGAAGACAAAACTCTCCTCGATAGAGTTGCTTCCCCTCCCTTCTGAAAGATAAGTGGTGGAAATGGACAAACTTAAGATTCTGAGCTCATTGTATATACAAGTTTCAGCAAATAGTTTCACTTTTGACACACCTGTAAGTAAAATGTATGTTCATCTCTAAGATAGAAATGTAAGAGGTTGCTGTGTAAAATTGGACCAAATATTTCTCTCTCAAGGTTGGTAAGAGAAAGTTGTAAAGAGATACTAAACACTAGTTTGGCAACTACATCTGATCTACACCTGATCACACAAGTGCTGAACATTGCTGGAAAAATTGCTACATATTAAAATCCTCATGACAGCTATTCCCTATCTCACGCCATTGGAACTTCAGTGTTAGAAAGCCTCTACCTGTCCGCCATTAAGTACTGTTGTTTTGTTCAGCAGAGTCTGGGGTAGACACATCTGTTTCTCCAGGGTCAATTCAGTGTTATGCAGGCCAGTGGAATACATGAGGTGGTTTACTCCATTTCAGGTTTCATTCCCTTTAACACTGAACAGCTGTGAGTCCTCTTTTACAAATCCGTTGCAACTTCAAGAGCACTTCATGGCTGATTAGAGAAATGAAAGCAGCAACCTTGTGGAATTACACCGTCTTGAGAATCATCGCCACTCCCCCCCACCCTCCCGAATGATTATAGTTCAGTGACAGCTTCTCTTACACAAGAGGCATGAAGATCATTTATTTTAGACCCTTGGGTACTGAAAAACATCTTCAGCTTACAAAATACACACGTCATTCTATTTACAGCATCTGGCAACTTTATTTTTGTATAACTATTAGCACTGAATATTGTAAATTTAGAAATATGTGAGACATTCCTTAGATTTTTTGTATTTTTGGAATAAGTAAAATATAATTCAATTGTTTTATTATTATTTAATTTTAATGGAAAATTCCATTGTTTCCCCCGTGGGGGGTAAACATGGGATTTAATTAGCTCCTAGGTCAAGATACCTATCAAAGTCTTAGCATCTACTGATTATATTCGGTGAGATTTCATTGATGTTTTAAAAAAGGCCAGCAAAAACAATAATTTTAAATTAAAAATTGTGTCCTAGACTTCCTTGGGGGCTCAAAGTTACTACCCAATATTTTACTTAGTCTTGCAGATCAGAAAATGCTTTACTTTAATCCATTGTCTGTGCTGAACTACCTTATGATATCAAGAATGAGGCATTATAGTTAAGAAGATATTGGAGAAGTTGGGTCTGGTTTCATTAGACCAGAGAAGATTGACAGGGGAACTGATAGAGGTGTATAAAACTATGAGGGGTTTTGATAGGGTAAATACAGATAATCTATTTCTACTAGTAGAGGAGTCAATGACTAGAAGACATAGATATAACAATAATCACAAGAAGAGCAAAAGGATAGTTTAGGAGCATATTTTGCACATAGACAGCTGGGACATGGCATGCCCTGCCAAGTAAAGTGGTAAAGGCAGAGTTTATTGTGGGTTTGAAGAGGAAAGTAGACTAGTACATAAAAGATAAAGGCTTGAAGGAATATGGGGTTAGGGTGGAGCAGTAGGATTGAATGAACAGCTTGCTCTGAGAGCCAGTGCAGACTCGATGGGCTGAATGGCTTCCTTCTGTGCTTTAAATGTCTATGATTCTACGTTTCTATCTCAGTCAGGGTGCCAGTTAGTGTATTACATTTTTTTCATTGGACGTTTAGAAAAAATTCTATCTTTTTTGTCCAATAAGTAAAAAGTAGAACTGTTCTCCAGGAATGTTAGTCTTTCCTTGACCTGTCTCACACCTAGGAAGGTTGTGTGGCCTCAAGGATCAATGATGAGAGAGTATTGTTTGCATCAAACACAGCGACGGGGCGTATTTACAAGAAGCTATCCTCTATTAATAGAAAATTAATGCATATTTAACTGAATTATTCATTTATTGCAGTGTAACCATTCAACCACACTGAGGAGACAATAAGCAAATCTCTTGTGCTTACTGCTCCAAGAAATGCCACTATCACCTTCAATTGCAGAAACAAGAATTTCGGCTTAATAAATTCATTATTTAAAAAAAATATATACAGAGAGAGAGAGAAGCAATAAGCACTTGTGACTGCTGGATACTGTCATAATCTGCAGAAGTATCCCAGCTCTGTAGCAGCCAGGAAGACTGTGTGGGAGGCTCATGGCTGGATCTCCGGAGCTGTCCGTGGTGCTGAAGCCAGCTGCCCTACCATATGGAGCTTGAGAGAGTCGCTGTCTGAGGAATGGATTCACTCCTTCACCCTGTCTGTCCTGGCAGAGTGTAAAACCCAGTGTGCAAGGCACTCAACAAAAAAAAAATCACAACAAGGCTAAGTGTGTCTGCTATTTCTGCATAGGAGGATGAAGGCAGAAAGACGTGTCATGTGAAAATTCTTGGAAGGAAGGTAGAGACGTTAAGAGGGGCAATCTCCTGGAGGCAAGTCATGCTTTCTTTTATCTATTAATGCATCGCTCAATCTCCTCAATACAATGCTGTAATAGCTGCTCATCGGGCTGAGTGCACACCCTGGAGGAACAAGGAAAAGTTGATTTTTTTTTTGGGGGGGCGGTTGATTTTTTTGCAAACTTTTCTCGGGTGCTCTCAGTGTGCAAAGTGCGAGACATTGGCTCTGGTCGTTACAACGCCAGGGAGCACTGTATTGTGCGAGATAATTATTATTACAGCGCTGAGCTTCAGACTGATTGTTCCTGAGATTCCCCCAGGCTAAAGTCATTGTGAAGAGTGCCAACTGTTTTCTCTCTCTCTCTCTCTCTCTCTATTCAAAATGAGAAGAGAGAATTAAATTGAACAGTCAGCTACCACGCAAATAGTTCCACTTATATTCTGGTGGTCATTGGGGATGGGTGGGGAGTGTGTGTGAGTGTGCGTGTGTTAACTGGGCTTTGCATTTCGATTAGGCAACTGAGGGAGACTTCTGGTTCATTTCGCTTCACAGCAGCTTTTCCGACCAAGTATTAAGCCTGCTTTCAAATGATTTTCATTTTACAGGGAGCTTAGGCTTTTCATCTGACGTAGTTTGTACTTATTCCCCCCACCCCCACCACCACCACCCTCTCTCTGTGTGAATGGGGGCTAGAGGAGAATAAGACAGCTACTAAAATTATTTGAAAGCCATGTTTCACAGCACAAGAATGCTGCTACAGTATATTCTTTGTGGACGACCCTGTGATGCTTTGAGTGATATGATACTTGGCATCTAAACGTATTTCAAAGGCTGTCAGTGTCAAACGAGTAACCATCACTTTACTGAATTGGGTAACGTGTGATATGCTTGTTGGATTTTTTTCCGAAGCAAAAGCCATGGTGATAGTTCAGTATTCTTCTTTAATAAACATGAACACAACAGCCTCGTGTGGATTGCTTTCACACATTAACGAAGATCATTACATCCTGAAATAGTGATACATCAGCTGAGGGCAAAAGTTAAACCTTTTGCATTGCCTCCCTGGAAAATATACATAATCACTTTTCATACATGAAAGGTTTATGTGTGATCAGAGGGTTCGCACGAGACATATCAAAGTCTAACAACCCCTCTGGTCAACCACAGTCCCGCAACTCTTCCATTTTGACATCCACCTAAACAGTTATAATAACAATAATGCTTACATTTGATATAGCACCTTATCACGTCATTGAGACGTCTCAAAGTGCTTCACAGAATATACTATAAAGTGAATTGACTGTATGTTGCTATTCTGGGTATAATGATACCTTCAATTTTTTTAAAATAATAATTTGAGCACTCAATCCATGACTTTTTGTGATGAGGTATATCAAACGCAAAGATTATTATTATTATTATTATTATTATATGTTGTGGGCAAATGCAGCAGCCAATTGCACACAGCAGTGTCCCACAAACAGTTGTGGATTGAGTGAACATATTTTTTAAAGGGATTATTACCCCAGAAAGTGATCTGCCAATTGACTAATAACCAGATTATTAATAGGTAATTTAATAGATATGTAACAATCAGTAATTTTCTTTTCAAGGATCATTTTAGCCCATAATCCAATATTCTCCTGAACAATTCACATCTGAGTTATTATCATATTTTTTTCCTGGCTCGAATTTAGGTCAGTTTAATCACTTCCAGTTCATCCAACCAGAAATTTCCAGGCACGTGGACTGATTTCATTATTGTTTTCTTCCCCCACCCTCCCTATTAAAGCACCAAAACCTCAATAACTTTTTTAATTAAAATACCCCACACACAATATTGTGCCTCCCCCCCGAGAATGAGTGTAGTACAATAAACTGATAGTGTGCTTCATAGTCACTGAGGTACTGGCGCACAGCTAATGAGCTCTGGTAATATCCATTGTATGCTTCAGATTTCAACTATTTCCTTCCAAATACAATGAAATGCTCATGGAAATGGGTTAGTTCCACAATTCTGCCTCAGATTTTCTCCATTGAGCTAGAGTTATATATTCCCTCCTTTGTAATCCGCCAACACTACCACCTCCCCCCACCCCACACACACACACATACAATGTGACCCAGTTTTTAAGGCATTGCTTTGAACAGGGCAGATGTGGTAGGTTTGCTATTGGCGCTGTGACTGAAGTCAACCCAGGGGGGAGGAGGGGGTTGCAGAAGATGGAGAAGATGCAAAGGTTCGTGGGAGTTTACAAAACCTTTCTCATTTTGAGTTTAAAATGACAGTTGAAATAATCACTCCCCTCGGTCGGAATCAGAGTACATGTTCCTTTCGTTTAGAATATATTTGCTATCTTCTCTGTACCATAGAGTTTTATTGTGATGGGAGTTCGCTTATAAAAGTGTTGTGTTGCAGCAATTTGATTGTGAAGGAAGTTCCATGCCAATGTTTTATTGCAGAGTGAGTCTCATTGCAAAAATAGATCCATTATCACAAAACTTCATTATAAAGGCAGTCTCATTACAGCAGACTTCAGAATAATCACTAAAATAGGCATTTCATGACACAAAAGCCATGATTTTAGTTTACTTTTTTTCTAATCTCATCTAACCTCTGACATTTTCCCAAACCTTTCTACCTTAAATGATCAATTTAAAAATACCTGCTCCCTCCCCGAGGTAGTAACAACTCATGGGTAAATGCACTGCAATAGCACAGCACTAAGTTATAAAGTTCAGAAGGTCTCGAGTTTGATTTTTGGTCTGTGCTGAGATCAGCAGGTGGGTGGAGGGAATTGGCCTCAGTACTCTTGGTTTGCGATTGGAAAGCTCAGCCAGAGTTCCAGCTCCGGGTCACTATCCAAGCCAGGATTCCCATTAAAAATTTAAGAATTTGCTTGGTGAAAGACCAAGGTCCGTCCATTTCACCTTCTGCCACCCTGGCAGTCACATGCACATGTCATGTCCCAAACTATATACTGTATCCCAAGATATTGTTTCCTAAGAGAAATCTATCTAATTTGCTTTTGAAAGAATTGACACTTTCTGCTTTCACCGTCTCCCTAGCAAGCCTGTTCCATAGTTACTTTTTGAACTTTTGATGTTGCAACGGGAATCGCTATTTATACTACACACTCCGAATGGCATTGGATAGGGACCGTAAAGAAGGAAACATACATGTTTGACATTCCGCATAAGTTACCAAGGAGTGCCATTAAAGCAAATTACATAAATTGGTTCAAGACACAAATGAATTTGTTTCTGAAGAAAGAGGGGTTGTAGGGATATGTTGAGACAGATGGGATTGAGCCCAGGGTGGGGTTAGCCTGATTCAGTTGGTAGCGCTGTCACCTCTGAATCAGAAGTTTGTAGGTTCAAGTCCCACATCAGAACTTTGAGCCTAGGCTAGCAATCCAGTGGAGTGCTGCACTGTTAAAGGTGTCATCTTTTGGATGAGAGTTAAACCAAGGAGCTGTCTGCCTGTTTGGGGGGGCATTAAATATCCCACTGCACTATTCGAACAGAGAAGGGAGTTTCTCCTAGAATTCTGGCCAACAATCCCTTTGATAAAATTGTTCATTCACTTCATAGATGCATGGGGGACAATACTGTGCACAAATTGGCTACTTGTTTACCTACAAAATACACAGGCACTGGACTTACAGTAAATGCTGTGAAGCATTTGAGACCTCAACTGACATGTAATATATCAAATGCAAGGATTATTATCATTAACCTAAATAGAGATAGGATTGGTGATCGAAATGGCCTTTTTTGCAGTACCTCATTTTTGGCAGTGATAAGCCGTAAAATGTAGTGTATTTCGCTGATGTTCATTCTCTCCATTTGTCAGTCTTACAATGATTGCCACTATCAGACAATTGCTAATTGAGTTTTAAATTTTACTCCATTACTCTGCACTCCACTACAGCCACTGAAGTCGCCACAGAAATATAAACCCTCAAATGAGTTTTGTTGACCAGTTGTGTGTAATTGTAATCCAAAGCTAAACAGCGATACTGACAAGCAGAACATAATTATAGTCCTAAAGTTGAATCCAGGCAGACTAACTCTTGGTTATTGGATTGATTGAAGTGTGTTGCTTGTTAACAGAAAAAGGTAATTAGCTTTTCATGTACATCAGTGATGGCAGCATCCTTTATTTGAGAGTGAGCACTTTTCTCACTTTAATTAAGAATCATTATTTCACGTAAGAGAGGAAAGAGACAGTTAGTCAGTCGTTGGAATGATACACGTCTGCTTATGAAAGGTGAACAAAACCGTGTTTTATGAAGTAAATTAAATAGAGTTGTCGAGTTGTCCCAATGTATATAGCTTTTGCGGATTTATAGCATGTTTGTAGTCTTGACCTTTTAGTGTCCTCTAAAACAGCAGTTTCCTCTACATTGTAAACTATTCTCCACTCTATCCTAACAAAATCCCTCAGTTGTAATCTCAATAAAACACCTCTACTGTGTGATCGTTTTTATGTTCCACACCAGACATCTTGTCCTCTCTCTGAGTTAGATTACGAATAATAATAAGAGTGGGTTTGTGCTGCGAGTCCACATCAACTAGGAATTGGGCTAAACGTCCACAAAATATACTGTAAAGTGGGATACTATCCACTTTGTCGGTGAACTGACATGCAATTGCACACAGCAGTGCTCCCCAAACAGCCATGAAGTGAGTAACCAATTTTATTTGGGGGGGATTGTTGCCAGGATGGAAACTCTCTTCTCTTTTGAAATATTGCCAAGGGATTTTTAACATCACCTGAACTGAGGACCTCAGTTTAACGTCTCATCCAAAGGACAGTACTTCCAACAATGCAGCACTCCTCCAGCACTGCATTGGAGTATCACCACCGACTATATGAATTCCAATTTCAAAAGTGAGGCTTGAACCCACAACCTGATGTCTCGGTGGCAAGAGTGCTACCAATTGAGCCAGGCTGACACGCAACTGGTATAGAACTATAGGACCCCAGGTTTGATCTGGTCCATGCTGAGTTAATTGGGGTAATGATAGAGTGAGGACTCTACAATTGGAAAATCAGCCAGATTTCCTACTCCTGACTGCTGTTTAGTGACCTCTGCTATATTTATGGGGGAGGGGGAAGGAGAGGACTGTGAACTTGGCTCTATGTCCCCAATGGCTGATTAGTAGAATTAGCAGCTGACACTTAATGTCTAGGCTCACATGTGAAGAATGGCCACTTGGGAGAGAGATTACAAGCTGAACTGCAGAGTACAGTAGAGAAGAGGAGAAAATTGTAAAAGTTTCACAGCCCTCCAAAAAAATATATAAATAACTGTGGGCTTTTAAACATTATTTTGTTGAATGATCTATTGAATGAATTCATGAAACAGTACACAGTACGATTTTTTGCAAACAAATTTAAGGTGTAGATGCAAGAGTGCTGTAGTTCAGTGGTTGGACCACTCGCCTTGCAAGCGAGAGACCTGGGTTCGATTTCCAGCAGAGTGAAATGTTGAGCAAGTTTCCTTACTCCACACACCTTTGTTTACCTAGCAGTAAGTAGGAACCCGGTTGTTAGTCGATTGGCAGATCGCTTTTCTGGGGGTAATAATAATTCCTTCAAATACAATTTTTTTAAAAAAATAATAAATTGGTCACTTCAATCCATGACTGTTTGTGGGACATTGCTGTGCGTAACTGGCTGCCGCATTTCACCCACAAAATATACAGTCAATTCACTTTATTCTGTGAAGCGCTTTGAGACGTCTCAAAGACGTGATAAGGCGCTATCTCAAATGTGCTATCTCAAATGCAAGGATTATTATTATTATTTAACAATGGGTTTCATTAAAGTTTTTTTTTGAGTCTGGGATTTACTACAAAATAGGTAATTACTGTGTAGTAGCAACAATTAAAAAAGAACTATGAAGAACTACTAGTGATAAGAAACTAGAATGTTCCCTAATCTTGAAGAAGCAGATAGGAGCAAGTGATATGAAACTGTAGAATTCATTCGACAGAATAAGGAGCTTGGAGATTGGACTTTCAAATCAAGAACCCAATTTCAAATCCCATGGCCTGAGAGTCTCTTCCTCCTTGGGGGGAGGAAAGCAGGGTCTTCTTGTAGCTGAGTTTCTTCCAGGTGACATGTTCAACAACAACAACTTGCATTTATATAGCACCCTTCATGCAGGGAGAAAGTATACATTCTATTCCAGATACAGGAAAATTCCAGTGTGTAAATGGCATACATATGTCAAACTCTCAATCTGGTTAGGGATCTCTTAAACGTGGTGATAGGTTTCCGCATGTTTCAGTCATCCAGCTGACCCAAAAAATGAGCGCCTCTTCACTTTATTCACTATATTGATGCAATTGAAATGAATCTGAGAAGCATCTATGTAGACATAAATACATATCACAGAACTTGATCTGCCAAACGACTATTAACTGGGTTCCTACTTACTGCTAGGTAAAGTCCTCTCGCTTGCGAGGCAAGTGCTCTAACCACCATACTATGGAACTCCACTTGTAGCATCCCCTCCCACTCCCCCATTTGAGATAGGCCCTCAGAGTGTTACATTACTTACTCAAATCCATTATTCAACAAGAGATACCCATTCCTGATATTGCAGGATCTTGGTGTAAATGTGTGGCACCTCTGTCAGCAGCGTCGTGCCCTGGATACAGAAGCTCAGTAAAGTCTGAGTGCCATTCGATGCAGACCATAAATATTTTAAAACACATACATTACGTCTGGGTTCTGATCTTTTATTGCATTTACCTGACTGGGTCAGACTGCACTACAATAATGTAACAGGTTATTCTATAATAATAAGAATAATAATCCTTGCATTTGATATAGCGCTTTTCATGTCTTCTAGACGTCCCAAAGCGCTTCACAGAATATACTGTAAAGTGAATTGACTGTATATTTGTGGGCGAACGTGGCAGCCAATTGCGCAGAGCAATGTCCCACAAATAGTTGTGGATTGAAAATGACCAATTTATTATTGTTTTGTTTTGGAGGGATTATTATTAGGCGTGTGGAGTAAGGAAACTTACCCAAGGTTTCGCCCTCTGCCTGGAATTGAACTCAGGTCTCTCGCTTGCAAAGCGAGTGCTCTAATCACTGAGTTACCGGACTCCACTGTATCAATATAAATTGATCTACTTGCAAGTGGGTTTCCATCCTGACTAGATCTAGGAAAAAAATGAAGAAAGGTTTCACCTACATCCACTCCAAATTCTACACCCAAGTTGCTGGAGCCTTTTCTAGATTTGATGTGTCATGTGACCATAGTGTGATCATGTCATTCAGGGGAGAGATTGAGATAACATCTGAGTCTGATCCTATCTGTCCAACAGTGGTCACTGGATAGCAATGCAGAGTGGGCATCCTGGCTGATTCCTCCCGTTCCCCCACCTTGTAGTTCAAGCAAATTGCAATGCAGCTATTCCTGCCCCAGCTGAAAACAACAACCGACAACAACTTGCATTCATATAGTGCCTTTCATGCGGATTCTATCTTGAATTGCTGTGCTGAAAACAGTTCATTCAACACAGATCAGCGATCAAACCTGGGACCTTTTCTAATCACCATGACTTCATTTCACATGATTTGAGCTATGGGGGTTGGATACTCTCTGAAAGACATCTTGCATTTATGCTGATACTATGGGGTACTTTTACATACGCTGCCACCTCCAATATTTTCCCCTATTACAATTCAATAAATGAAATGACAGCTGAATATTGTATCGTTCGACCACATCCAGAGGTTTCAGCAACTTAAGCCTCAAGGAGGTTTGCAGCTCTGAGGAAGATTAGCAACATTAACCTCGTTGAGAGCCTGTCAGGTTCATTTTTGTTGCTTCCTGAAATCCTGTACTTCAAAGCAGATATTGCTGCTAATTGTATTCCTGCTTTCATTTCTCCCACCTTCCTCCACAGCCTGCTTCAAGTTTCAGGATGGCTTTAGATGAAGCATTTTTACACAACTGTCACTCTCAGTATTGCTGGCAAAACCTCATGTAAAGCTGGGATGGTTTTGTGGCTTATTTATAGTTATTTAGAATGATGGACTAATCTCTGTATATACCATCGTTCTGTGCCTTCAGTAGTCTGCAGCAGTCTGACAGTCAGTATATATAACAGATTATGTTGGCCAAATCTGCGGCCAAGACATTGATTGGGCTTTCTCTCTCTTTCTCATAAGGGGAATTGGTGTCCTTAAATTGAACATTCTTGCTGATGGTTATATCTACTTCAAATGTTCCCCAATCATATCTCTAGGACTCAGGTAGTGGCTTGCCAAACATTCACACTAGTCTAGCTAAGTATGTGTTATATCAGTATTTTGTTTCCAGTAACTACTGAGTAGCGGTATTTATGGTGTGGCCATAAATCAAGAAATATTCAATCAAGAAAAAAATATTTGGTCAGTCGCAAGGATTATTATTATTATTATTAAATCAGTGACTTTCAAAAGTGAATACTGGATGGATGTGGGTAGTGGGGGAAGGAACTTTGGTGGTTAAAACAGCTTTATTGAACTTATATGTGTAAGGCAATTCTCGGGACTCCCTGAGAATGCTTCTGCTCCAGTTACCGCCGGAAGCAAAGCCCTGGAAATAACTGAACTTAAAATTTTATGAGCCTACAATCCTTCAGCTTCTGTTTGGTAATTGGTGTGTGTGACATGAATGTATCATGTGAGGTGCCGTTGGTAAGGCACCTCATTAGGGCCTCTGAATGCTTTCACTGTAGAGGTGAGCCCAGTTCCACATTAAGAAAAATCAATTTTGAAATGGGGTGGAGAGAACATCACAACATCAAAGGATTAATATTGATCTTAAAAGCAAGTGTCTAATTAAATGGGCTGTAACTATTTTAATTAAATAAACCTTTGGTAGAAATCTTTTTACTAGCCACAAGACACTAGCCAGTGGAGTTATAAGGGGTCCGGGCTGTAACTGGGAGGTCACTATGTGATTTATCACAGATTTCATTTGCAAATTGATTGGCTAATTCCTTCCATCACCCCAAATCTTGCTTATGTTTATTTCAGCTCATGTCCCCCATTAGATAAAATCTGTGATGGCTGCCATTTCAGCAGATTGAATTGTCATATTTAGACCAGGCATGAAAAGTTAAATTGCACTTTTTTTCTCTCTGTGTCATTTTTTTAATGGAGAGCTACAACGGTGCAGGAGAGCTCTGTTGGTAAGGGATTGGGATCCTTTAAAGTGTGAATCGTGAAGACGTCAAGAAAACAGTAATGCCTCTTAGCAGAAGGGTCTTGGTTCAGTTGATTTGTCGATGTGTTGTATACAACTGGATAAGTAGCTGATCCTAATTGCAAAAGACTAGCATGTTCCAAAGAATTCAGCCACATCTGCTGCTACCCCTTTACTTTACTTCTTTCTCTGAAGCTTCCACCAATTTCCCAGATGACCACTTTTACCCTCAAGCTATTGGACAACATGAGGCCTTGTCACAACCTAACCCTGTGCTGGCCTCATGCAACTAAATAAGCCTAGAGAATGGATCGTACCTGGGACCTTCCTGCTCCTTATGGCTTTGTTTGACTGTGGACAGTAGCTTCCGTCAACTTTGCTTTTCTTATGAAAGTTGCACTCATGATGCTACAAAATGTATCTTTCACACACATACACACACATGCATGCACCAAAGATGTACAAGCAGTGTCTTAAGGGCAAAAAAAAGGAAGCAGATTGCTGCTCATCTCCTTCCTGTGCCGCATGAATGAATAAATAAGAGAAGAGAAAAAAGCTCATGTGCCTTCTCATTACAAATTGATTCACTCTCATTCTCTCAAGAATCAGCAATAATGCTTAGGTTCAATTCCTTGCAGTTGAGCCAGGCCAGCTCCAGCACATGGCTACTGTCAATGGA
This sequence comes from Callorhinchus milii, assembly GCF_018977255.1. NCBI lineage: Eukaryota > Metazoa > Chordata > Chondrichthyes > Chimaeriformes > Callorhinchidae > Callorhinchus > Callorhinchus milii. Next base: position 7,954,556 of record NW_024704752.1, on the reverse strand, counting down.
TGCAGCTCTTAACATATGTGTTTGATTTAGGGAAGCCGGCCTGAAATAGGCCAGTTGACCATTACCAAAGAACGATAGTGACTTTATTTTTACAAGATGGAAACACGTACAGTTGTAAACATCATACTCAATATTGCAATGGGGCTACAAAGAAAAATGTTTTGGGGTCATAATGTTTTGAACCATCTTAACAGTGTGTTCTCAGATTGTTTAGAAACCTAGTTACTATACAGTAATCTCACTAGCATTCCCATGCTGGGAAACCCTACGAATGGGCATAATTAAACCCTTAATCCAGCATTTACTATCCTCATGTTGGAATACCAGGAAATAACTTTGTTAGCCAAATATTCAGTACCCGTTGGCCTTACAGTACCTCACCCTTTCTTTTTCTTCTCATTCTCACAGCAAGTACCTATTCAGACTGTTTTTCTAAGATAAGTGAAGGGCCAAGGCTTGTAGTGCAAGATATTACTGAAGTTAAATCAGCGTTAGTCAGAAGATAAGATCAATGAAGAAATATTGCAATGGAGCAAAATCTGGAGATGCAGTTAGAAACTGGAACAATCAGTTAATAAGAACATTTTAAAATAATCCATTTGATGTAGCACCTTATCATATTGTTGAGATGTCTTAAAGCTTCACAGAATTTTACTATGAAGTGTAGTGATTGTGTATTTGTAAGCGAAAAGACATTGGAATGTCACTGAGCCAGTACGGAACCGTAGTGTTTTCTTTGACCTTCAACTATCTTTTGAACCCCGCATCCATGACATGACCCATTCTACCTTTTCCCACCTCCGCAATATTGCCTGCCTCCGCCACTACCTCTCACTCCCTCAGGCTACTGAGATCCTCATCCATGCTTTCATTACTTCCAGGCTTGACTATGCAAACTCCCTGCTTGCTGGACTTCCCAACTCTTCCTTCCTCAACCTGCAGATTATGCTGAACTCTACACCTCATGTCCTGGCCGCAACTAAACTCTGTAAGCCAATCACCCCCATCCTCACCTGGATTCATTGGCTCCCCATCCCCCAGAGGACTGAGTTCAAGATCCTCATCCTCACTTTTAAAGCCCTCCACGGTCTTGCTCCTCCCTTCCTCCTAACCCTACCTGCAACCTCCTAAAACATTACCAACCTCTCAGCACTGTGGGCACTGTCCTGTTCCATGTCCCCTGCCCTACCTGCCATACCACCAGTGGTCATGCTCCACCATCTGGAATTCCATCCCAGAATCCCTCTGCTTCACCTTCTCCATTGGTTCCTTCATGGCCAGTCTCAGGATTCTCCTCTTTGACTGTGCCTTCGGTCATTCTCCCACCTCCATCACCCTTGCCCTCCATCCCTCTTGAATCCAACATCCAGCTCGGGTGCAAACCTTTCACTTTCCAACAGCTTGAAATGTCCTCCCAGTGTGAAAAACACTATATAAATGTAATTTGTTGTTGGAATTACAACTCTTGAACTGTGAGATAAATAGCTATACTATCTTCCAGTGGTGGTTGTGTTAGTCTGGTGAATTACCATTGTCTGGGCTCTCGGCCAGGGAACTTATGTGTAATGAATATGCCTATGATGGATGATGCCTATGGCTGGTACATTGACAAGAACTGCATTCCTCTGTATCGATGGATGGTGTTTTGTCTTGAACTGTACGTGCCTGTAAGAGAATTGAAGTGATGTCTATTATGCAGTGGATTGAACACTTCTAATAACTGAGCCCACAAATGAAGCTTTGCTATCCTTAATGCTGAAGGCATTTTGTACAGTGGACATTTATCTGGTATCAGTGATGTTGCATTTCTCTGCAGTTCTGTTGCTGATAGGTAGCAGCCACTCACAATAGTGTTGCGATGTAAATGCTCTTTCATGGGTACTAGTGCCCCATGAAAGATCTTTCTATGCATTGCTTTATGTAACTCTAGGTTTGTTACGATTGGGATTGGATGGAAACTGGCTGAGCTCAACTCATATTCAATAGCATATAAGCCTCCAACCTTAAAGCCAGTTGGCAGAGGAGACTTTCATCTCATCAGTCAGGTATGGGCTCAGATTCGCTGTGCTTACTACATGAAATTCACATTTGAAAGCATTAGCATGCAGTACTGTGGAAGGCTTGGTCAGACTCATGACCTTTGCTGACAATGTCCCACTTGACAAGTTCATCGCCTTGAACAAAAAGTTGGATGAGCTGTTGGGAGGCAAGGTCAATGCCAAGCAGATGTCAGACTCTTCACATATGAAGAAGGAGGGAAAAGCTGTTACAGATATTGTTACAAGCCTTGGTGGACAGTGTCCATGCTACTACCCAACAGCTCTGCTGAGCAAAAGCATCCTGTATATAATCCCCAGCAGAGGACTGTGGGACTAATAACTAGTGACAAAATACATAAAGCTGGGTAGTAAACTCAATAAATAATCCTTTCATTCAATACAGTGACTTTCACGTCAGGAAGACTTCTCAAAGTGCTTCACAAAATATACCATAGAGGGTAGTGACTGTGCATTGTGTGGGCAAAGTCGGCAGCCAATCTGCACAAGGTGATAATAATATAATAATAATTAGAGAAACTCCCTTCACACAAGCAAGTGAGTACGATGTGCATTCATTGCTGAAGTATAAATTCACAGTCATATTTTCTTCCTATGCTGAGCTGTTCTGCTTTTACACATCTCTGGCTAGACATGTTTTGCCGCCACAGATTATAGCTACTAAAAAATGAAATACTTTGCTTTTTAAAAAGAAAACATTGTGGCTTTTAAGAAAAAAAAATTACCCAGTGTGTTCCCAGGGGATAAGGCGACTGGCTTTCAATTGAACTAGCTGATATTTCAATAAAGCGCTCAGCTGCAACCACAGCCTAAAAGCCCTGCTTGAATGGCTTAATGGTAATTAACCTGGGAAAGAAACGTCGCAGAATTGGATGAAACGACGTGAAGTATTTGCAGAGCTGCTTTGACAAATGTGTGGCTGTTTGAGAGCAAGAAATGCCCCCCTCCCACCACACCCCATCCCATCCCAGCACCAGCCATCTGCACTGAATCCTGTACAGTCCAGTGCTGAGGCCAGTCTGGAGCTGCGGTGCTGTCCACGGTGCTGAAAGCTGAGAGCTGACAAGGAAGCCTTTTGGTTCTTTCTCGATGCTGGGAGAGAAAGTGTGATTTAAAAGGGATCGCTTGCATTGGAAGGGGAAAAGGGGATGGCTGGATTGGAAGGATGGGGGGAAAGGAGGTTGCATTATTCTGCTGTGGGCCGTGTGAGGCTTTGAAGAGACAGAGAGAGAGAGAGAGAAAGAGAAGGAGAGGAGAGAGAGAGAGAGAGAAAGAAATGATGATGATGTGAGATGCCGACTGCTGATTTTCAGCCACTGCTCATTTAGCAGAAACGCCACGTGATTGCTCTTACCTTTACCATTACAAGAGAGAAGGCAGAGTTACTGTGTGTGTGTGTAAGAGACAGAGAGAGACTAACTGCCTGTCTGGCTGGAGGAGGAGGAGGAGGGGGGGAGGAGGAGTGTTGCACATTGAGGCAGTTACCCAGTCTATTGCAACCTTCCCTCGTGCACTAATCACAGAGAGAGAGAGAGATGCCATGGGGACCAGAGGAGAGGACTGTGTACATGCTGTTTAGACAGTGGGCTCTAATGAGGAGCAGGACCCCTGGGAGCTGAAGTGCAAAGCAGAGTGTGCTTTTTTTTTCTTCTTCTTCCCCCCCCCCCCCCATCCTCTTCCCCTCCTCCCTCCTTCTCCCCCCACCCCCATCCCCCTCTCCTCTGCCTTCTCTCTGCCAGCACCAGACACCCATCCTTGCCTCCCTAAACCGATGGGCCCATCCAAACACAGCTCGGGGTGCTGGCATGTGGAGCGCACGGTGGGTAAACACTGGAAGATTGCGCGCAGATCGAAAGGGGACTTCCATTCCTGCGAGAAGGTAGGCTCCCTTTCCCTCTCCTCGCTGGCGAGTTGATTTGCGGCTCCAAAAAAAACGACCCTGAGGATCGTAAGCCTGGTCAGTGCTGCTCTTGAAAGGGGAGAGTGGGGTTGATATGGAGAGAGAGAGAGAGAGAGGGGGGGGGAGAGGGGGAGAGAGGGGAGGGGGCAGAAGGATATAATGCCACAAGATAGAAGCTGCTGAATTGAAGGAGGGAGGGAAGATCTCTCTATATTTGCAGGAAGCTAAGGAAGGATCTCCTGCCCTGTGCTTAGTAGAGCAAATTCTCATCCCTGTTTCCTGAGTCTGGCACCATCTTCAAATGGAGCTTTTGGTTGTGAGTGAGAAGGAGGGCGATTGCTTTCGGTGCTGTGTCTTTTAGCACAAGATTGTGAAAAGGATGAAAGAGCCTTCAGCCTTCCCATCACCAAGAGGCTTACAAGCAGGGTACCGTTTAACGCCCTCCTCCATGCATACATGCACATGCATACGCGCACATAAGGAAAATAGCATCTTTGCTCAATTCCAAGCTCACATGAGCAACAAAGACGCCAAGGACAGTCTCCTGTCTTGCCAATGCTTGATCAGAAAGCAAACGTGTTAGTCATTTTGTGTGTGTGTGTGTGTGTGTGTGGATGGCAGGAATTAATGAGACGTACAGCTTTTCGTGAAAACTGCAGTGAGCTTCAAGGAACGATTATGGAGTTGCAAAGTCTTGCAGTGCTGTGGCCAGGGTCAAGGAGATGAGAGGCAGCCAGACAGAGGGACAGAATCTGCCGAGTTTCACTGAGCTGATCGACCCAGTAAGGAGAAGAGAGTGCTTTCATTAAAAACTTAATCCATTTAAAATCAGCTTGCAGAGAGTGGTGTCAAAGTAACGTTTGGATGACCCTCTTCCCCCCCCCCACCCCATCCAATTAAGTAGGTTTTCTGGCATTTTTAAGATGTGTGTTCTTCTGAGGGGGAATAATAATAATCCTAGCATTTCATATAGTGCATTATCACGTCTTAGAGACGTCTCAAAGCGCTTCACGGAATATACTGTAAAGTGGATTGACTGCATATTTTGTGGAAGAAAATGTCGGCTATGTTTTAATTTTGTAGCATTTAACATCTAAAATAAATCTTTCCCCACCAAAAAAACTGTAACAAGGTCACTAATTTATAGCTGGTTCCAAAAATCCTGTGATTTGTTGTGGAGTGCGTGTGTGTGAGGGCAGGAGGTCTCATTTTCTAATGGCCCGGTATAATTCTCATTTTTGGGAATGTAACATGCAGAGAATCAAATTTGGCAGATGTGGACGTTAAAGGCTTGTGTACTATGAAACCCGAAGAGGCCTTGAGTGCTCAGAAGGTTAAATGGAATCATTCTTCCCTACTTACCCCAGTGACATTAACATATTTTCAAAACGGGCAAATCCCCCCCAAAAATAGAAAGTGTATTTCTCACTTCAAGCTATCACTGCACATTGACTTCAAAGGTCACATCTTTATTAATAAGGCAATATTTTATATTAATAATTAATTTTCTGCTGGAAGGATAGTGCATTTGTGCGGAGTTATTAATCATTTATGTTTATCATAGTATTGGCATCCAGCTTTGGACAAGTATGGTGCCAGCATTCCTACTGGTGTCCTTTGTAACTTTCTCAATCTGAAGCCCGGCCTATCTGGTAAATGGGATTATGGTTTGCGGTGCTGTTCAGCCCATCGCACATGTGCTCTGTCACTCACTGTGGAATCCATTTTGTTTCCAAAGTGTGATTTATTTCCCAACCGTTGTATACTAATGGGTCGAATATGCCAGGTTTCTGAGTTTGCCTACAATTGTTACAAGGAAAATACATGCAACAGGGTCATTTTTCTTCCTCAGAGCCCAATGCAGAGGCATTACATCCCAGAGCATGTGCAAAATTATACTAAACTCAGGTGCGACATGTTCGTATAGTATACATTCTGTCTCTATTTCCCCCGCTCTGCACATGCTTACACACAAACACACACATGGTTGTACACCCACGCATCCAAATGCAGACGTACATGCATGTGAAAAAGCATGCGCAAATACCATCGCACCACAGGTGTACATGCTGACATAGGAATGTGCACATATATAAACATGCATGCACGCACCGCACAAGCAGAAGAAAAATTAAATGTAGTACAGAGCAGAGTTGCCCTAGATGGAATCTGAATGGGCGTTTGCATCGTGTCTAATAGTGGGTGATGTGGGCAGACAAATCCAGCCCCAAGTTATTCTCCTAACTATGCTCACCTGCCACTTCTGATAATTATTTTTAAAAACATTAATATTGCAGCATTTCCAGTCTCACGTTCTGTGGTTAGTACCCCCAGCTGACTTCAGATGTTTTCAACACTTCTTCAGTTTTCTTCCATCCTTTCTCAAAGATATTGGCTCAATGCTGAGTCGAAGTGCCATGGTGTTATGTCCTTGATACCTTACCCAGGTGCCCATTCTTCAAATGGGAGTACTGATTCTTCCTTAGGAGGGAGTTAAGCAGGATCTCCTTGGAGCTACGATGGTTCGAAATTGACATGCTTGACAATGGGATGTCAGAATCAAGTCAATCCTCTATGGTAGTCTCAGCCAGACAGGTCCACAGGTCTCCACGGCACTGCTGATGACTGACCAGCCTGACTCAATTGGCAGGATTTGGAGGGGCAGACCAGTCATTGTGATTGAGGATCTTTCCCACTCGGCTCCTGTTAACACTATGATGCAAAACCTTAGCGGGTGGGGTGGTCCTAGCTGTACCAACAGTGGGAAGATTGTCCGACAGTGCTCTCAATAGCAAGCCACGTGTTTTATCTAGTTAAACCCCAGTGGTATTCCACATTTGCTCTGGGGTCCCCAAACCTTAGTCCTTGCCAACCTGTGCCTAATACTCTCTGGAGTTGTTAAGCAGGACATATCACAGCCAAGCTAAAATTGAAGCCTAAATTGAAATGTGTGCACCTTCCAACAAGAGTCCCTGAATTGGAGCAGAAAACCTGGCTGATTTTGTTATCCATTTCCTCAACCTTGGAACAATTTGTAACATGAACAAACTTACCACAAAGCAGGGACCCAACCTGGGACCTTCCTGGTCTCTACGGCTCAGTAACACATTGGGGAATGATTATCTAAGGACTCTTAGATTGTTTTTCTCTTTCAATTTGTAAACTAGGACAAATGGTATAATACAATAATAATAATCCTTGTTTTTGATATAGCGCCTATGTCATCAAAATGTCTCAAATGGCTTCACACGTAACTCTGTCTGGTTCCCATGGTTATCACTCCATGTTCTGACAATGAAAATGATATAAAGCAGAGTGCAAATTTGGATTGGACTTCTTTTAAACGAGTTTACCCTTGAGCTAGCTCTCTGGATTTCTGTATTACCCAGGATCACTGAACTATAATTGATTGTTGAAGATGCCTTGCTTTGAATGAGGTATTGAACTGTGTACCTTTTTTGGAGGTTGGGAATTGGGTGGACTTTGATGATGATGATGATGATGAGGATAATAATAATAATCCTTGCATTTGATATAGCGCTTTCACATATTCCAGATAACACCATGTAGCAGAAACTCTGAGCAATATTCCTCTCTCTTCCAAATCTATCAACATCCAATTAATAGAGATTGTTATTTGCCTATTAGTGGGCTATTACTGGCAGAGATTAGCCACTGCATTTGCCGACAATAAATAGTTGCTACACTTCAAAGTAGCTCATTGTGTGAAACACTGACAAATTTTGAGGTGATGAGGCACTATAGTAAATGCAAGTGTGATAATTGAAAAATGTTTTGGGTTAAATGATGATGACAGCTGCAATGGTGTTTTCAAATGTGTTTGCCATTTAATAGTCCTGCTCCTTTCTGCACGGCAGGAAGCAGTGCTCTTCCCATTTGCTGCGCTCTGAACAAAGATGACTTCGAAGCAGGAAGATGCAGCCCTAGCCAATTTCCTGCAGTTTATTGAAGACAAGGGATTGAGGGCCTACGATGCTCTGGTGATTCAGAACGCCTCAGACATTGCTCGGGAAAATGACCGTATGCGGAACGAAACAAACCTGGCTTACCTCAAAGAGAAAAGCGAGAGACGCCGTAGACAGGAGGAGGCAATAAAACGGTAAGTCCTAAATATCGAGCGCGCCACAAGAAGAAATAGATAATAATAATAATCCTTCCATTTGATATAGTGCATTATCACGTCTTAGAGACGTCTCAAAGCACTTCACAGAATATATTGTAAAGTGGATTGACTGTGTGTTTTGTGGGTAAAATGCTGCAACCAATTGCGCACAGCAGCGACCCACAAATATATATATATATATTTGGATATGAGAACATTGCACGCCCCATAATGTCTATGGGATGTAAAGTTCCAAATTTGTGTCTTGTGAATATGCTGCACATCCCGAGTGCTCAGACGCTCTTATAATTTTAAATTTGCATTCCTAGCTCTACTCGGAGCCAAACTTGAAGCATCCCCAGCCAAGCCTGGGTCGGTCTAGGAATTTTCCTAAAAAATTTAATTTTGTGGATTCACAGACCCCATAAATAGAGCCAATCTATAAGTCTTGCCAAAAGACCACTGATTACAGCATCTCTCATATATTGTAAAAGTCCAGGTGGCCTACATTAGATCAGTTTGATACAGAATCCCATGAGACCAGTGGTGGCTTAGCAGTGCTGCTTTGCAAAGATCTGCATGGTACAGAGTCATTATACATATAGGGCATAACACCCCTGTCACACAAGCGAATTACAAATTTATTTAAAAATGAGTTTGAACCAGTCTCAACCCAGCTCCTAGTAGACAGAAGCTCACAGCACATAGCTTCCTTCAGGGAGGCAATCTCACTTAGAGGGCACAGAATGGCTGGTGTTGAAGATGAAAAATGCCACACTAGTAGGATAGGATGTGTTGTTCTGAGTGGTGCAGAGGGACGGTGGAGCATGCTTGGAGGTGCCCCTTGGATGAAACATTTAACCATGGTCCTGTCTGCCTGTTCAGGTGCATGTTAAAGATGCCATGGCACTATTTGAGAAAGGGAAAGCAGTTTCTCCTTTGGTCCAGGCCAACAATCCCCAAGGTAATTTATCAGTCATTCATGGCTGTTTGTGGGACATTGCTCTTTGAAAATTGTCTTCCAAATACACATTACTTTATTCTGCACTTTACAGCAATTCCTGTGAAGCGCTTAGAGATGTCCTTGTGAAAGCTCTACATAAATGCAAAGGCAATGCAATTGTTGATTATTATTTCCCAGTAATAACATCCTTCACCCACATGAGTAATTCTGATGGCGGGAACATCAGCTTTGATTCCTAATTCCTCCCAAAAATTCTCTCCAAAAAACTTAATGACTGACAAAATATAATGACTGACAAATCTCTCCAATATAATGTATGCTCTGGCATTTCTCACACAATAGGAATAGGATAGCTGACTAGTGTGACACTCTGACACTTCTCCTGCTGTTCAGAGCAGACATTGGACCGGTTGATCTTTTGTCTGCCTCAAGAGAATATTTTATTGGAATCTTAAATGTTTTTATTAAGTGTCTAATTACAGGTATGATGGGGTTAGAAGTTAACAGTGTCACTATGGTAATGTGTAAAAGTTAGAGATTATAAGTACCTGGTGCTGTCATGAGAATGGAGGAAAGCTCACTGGAAATGGGGATAGTTTGAAGATTTGGTGGTGCGGGTTGCATATCGTCTTTCAACTTTGGGATCTGGATTCAGATTCAGCCCAGACTGATGCAATGAAAGTCTCCTCTTTCTGCTGGCTACAAGGGCATCTCTCTGAGTTGATTGTACCGCAGTCTTAACTCAGGTACGAATGATTGCAAATAACAAATAATCTCACTCCAATGACATCGGGTCTGGGAAATGGAAAGCACTAGTGGAATAGGATATGCTCTTCTGAAATTGGGAGATAAGGCACATTGTTTGGGATACAGTGGAGTGAGCTTCACTCTATATCTAACCATGGTGTACCTGGCCTAGAATATACTTGTTGCTGATACTTCTTAGGGAAATATTCCTACTGGGTTTACATTTACTTTATTCAAGTAGTATTTCAGAGTATGCAGAATTTAGCTAATTTTTTAATTTAGTTTTAACTTTCAAGCCCAATTCTTGTAATTCTTAAAAAATAGAAAATCAGCTTAAAAATTAAACACTGTATTTAAAATTTGACAAAAGCTGGACGCTCTTAAACATGATACATTATACATTTATTTAGCGCCTTTCACGCCGGGAGGGCGTCTCAAAGCATTTGATTGCTTAAACGCTGTTAATAATAATAATAATTCTTGCATTTGATATAGCGCTTTTCACGTCTTCTAGACATCCCAAAGCACTTCACAGAATGTACATTTGTGGGCGAACGCGGCAGCCAATTGCACACAGCAATGTCCCACAAACAGTCATGGATTGAAAATGACCAATTTATTATTGTTTTTTTTGGAGGGATTATTATTATTAATAGAGTAAATCTAGACTCGGTTGGACTTTGTAACCATGGATGCCTGAAATGGCAGTGTGTTCTATTTCTCCACTGCTGAGTCCCTGGGTGAGCTCAGATTTTACTGAAAAATATATTAAAAAGAGAAGAAAATGCTGATTTTTTTTGAGGCAAGTGTGAGCTGTTTGGCTTAAAAATTGGCAGAGATTGCACATTCTAATTTGGAAATATTTGACAAAGGACCAGCAATGACAGAACAATAACAGGCCAAACACAAGGTTGAGAAAGGGATCATGCAGAATGATCATCTATGAATAAGGCACTGGTGCTCAAAATATAGCTCGGGGACCATTTATATCCTACCTTCCCTTCCCTCGGGAGCCCTGCTGCTCTATGTATTTTTCCACCTCCAGACTTGGCCCCCAAGACTCGCTAGGATTCAGTGCTGTTCCCTTTCCTGTCCAGGGAGAGAAAGCAGAAGAATGCAGTTAATAGACAGGCTATAACAGTAACCATAGAGCAAGTTCAAGGGCTCTCTTAAATATATAGGGCCTATGTTTTTTATTATCTCCACCAAATTACCTCTATAATTCATCACCACAGACTGTCCTGCTAGAATGAAAACATTGTTACAAGACTGTTACCTAAAAATATCTATCTTTAGCTATTGCGTGTGAGCGAGACCATTGTGTGTATGATACAGGGTGTTGGAAATATCACTCAGAATGGTTCTTAAACAAATATTGTGCGTCAGACTGGCTCGGTTGGTAGTACTTTTGCCTCCAAGTGGATCCAAGTCCGCCGTTATGGCACTCATACAGTCATTCCAAAGCAAATATAAGGATTAGTAGTGGCTGGGGTTTTAGTCCTTGATAAAATGTTAATAAAAAACACGAGGCTAAAGGAATATTTAACTCTGCGGTTTGGTTCACCCGTCCTGTTCAAAACTGCCCATATATTACCCTTAATTGGTAATTTCTCAGTAAAATCAAAAGGATGAATGCGTTGGAAATAAAAAATATTTCATATATGTAATGAGTAGCTTTATTTTAGGGGGAGTGGAGTGAAATAGAGACCCAGGGAGGGAACATTTCGCTCCCTTCCTAAATATAGCGAATCCTTGATGTGTGATGGACACATGTTTTACAAATACAGTAACACCAATGACATTCTACATAAAATGATAAAATATTCAGCTTCAATGCAGTTATTTTTAAAAAGCACCCGATAAATCCATTAACCTTTAGCACATGTAGCAGAGTAGCAAGTCAGCAAGCAGCGACACTTAGGAAAAAGTCAACACTCCTAGAAAGTTCCCCGAAGGGTGTAATCATCGTGGTCAGACAGAATCCCAGGACCTTATCTCTGGCCTATGTCTCTAATCCCAAATGCACAACTGGAGCAGTTCCCATGATCCCCTATTATTGAGCTCCCTCGGTGGGTATCCAGCTGGCAAGTTCCTTCTTGTCACAAACAGTTTTGATTTCAATGTTACAAACCTCCCACATTATCATTCTTCTCTTATTCCAGCGAGCATTGTTAAAGCAATTCATAGAAATATCAAGCACAAAAAAGGCCATTGTGATCTTTCCGCTAACTATGTCAAGTCTAACAATCCCGAGCAGCTTCTTGCTCGAGGGCCGGTATCCACATGGTGAGCAAAGGGAGCATCTCTGCTTCCAACTCTGCTGCATTTGACCCAGGAGCACTTGATGCTGAGGCTGGGGGGACTGAAATGGAGAAGTGTTTGAATTCCCGGCAAGTCTTATTAATTTTTGATGAGCACAAAATTCCTGGGGAATACAAGCTAATCAAGACAAAAATAGCATCACTGGCACAAGCCACCAATTGTTCCTGGGATGTGCGGTTACGATCCTTATATTGACGTTCGGAGGCATGGCAGGACCAGTTACAGCCTTATTGTTGTGACGATACTGATTGTGAGATTTACCCTTCCTTTAACCATTACCACATGACACCAATAGATCAACATAACATTGGCCTGAAGTAAAAGATGGGGCAGCAAGGAAACATAGACAGCACTTCATAGCCTGGTTCCCATGGAATTACACAGGGGAATAGTTGGAGTGGGTAGGATGCTGGTCATGAACTTGACCTTGACTGACCACCCAGAAAACAATACCTCAATCTTGCACATGCTATGAAATGTTATCATTCTGACTGTAGAGCTGACTGCTCCACTACAAAGCAATATATAAAAATATACAAAACAATTTTTTTTAATAGAAGACATTCAGAAAAAAATGTGTACAATCAGGCCATTTCACAGCCATAATTAAAACTTGGTAGTCGTGAAAAGATTCACATACTTTGCATTGTTGGTTTAATTTAATTCACCCAGAATTGGACTGGAGTAAGATTCTTAATAATTACTTGACGTCTCATCATTTTACTCAGTTTAAAAAAAACTTCCGCAAATTACCAGCACCAATCAAATGTCAATTTAGTTTTAGAGCACCATAAAAATATCCCAAGTATTTATAAATTCTGCACACTCCTGCTTTCTCCTTCTGCTGAATGATAGAGCACTAGCTGTCAACCTAGTTATAAGAATCATAACAGAAAAATCTGTACTAACTCATTAATCAAAAGCTCTTATGATCACAAATGAATGTCTGCAGCTGCGATATATTGCATTACCGTAATTATCTTAAATGAGTAGATCTGTTCTTTTCTGCTTCTCAATATCAAACAGAACTTGGCTTAATACACCATCACTTCCTCAATGACACAGTGGTTAAATGCGGTTAAATGCTTCGCACCGGTAGCTATAGAAATGGTAACTATATAGAAGCCAGAAAGATGAAAGGATCAAACCACATTCTGTGGAAATTAGCTGATTTCACTCAGGACAATGTAGAGGGCTAAAATTGACTTTACTATCCCCGGATTATGGGAAAGGAAGGGGAAATCAGACAAGGTTTGCCCCATCTGGTGTACATGTGCAGATGTGGGTGAAGACAGCATGAGCTGTAGCTTGACTAGTCCATTGACTCTTACTGTCTAATCCTGTACACTCCCAGTATCAAGTGCTTTTTTCTGGTTAACCAGTAAAATTATTCCAAAAATGAATGGTTTTCTTTGGAGTCCCCCAGTTTGATTACTGAGCAGGGTGAAGCCTTATGCAAGTTTCTTTACTCCACTCGCCTCTACTTCCCTACAAGTGAGTAGGAACCCGGTTGTTACTTGATTGGCTGATCGCTTTCCTGGGGTAACAATTCCTCCAAAAAAGATTGGTCACTCAATCCACAACTGTTTTGGGGACACTGCTGTGCACAAGTGGCTGCCACGTTTCACCCACAAAATACAGTCAATTCACTTTACCGTATAATCTGTGAAGCGCTTCGAGACATCTCAACGACATGATAAGGCGTTATATCAAATGCAAGGATTATTGTTATAAATATGAATGGTTTTCTTGATCTTGAGTTTGTGTCATTTGAATTCACGGCTCAAATTTATCTATTGATAGCAAGCAGACACGTATGTAAGATTTTTTGTGAAGTTCTCTATAACACGTATGGTTTGGATGGAATAGAAGTCTGATATACATTCCCTTGAGAAATCATATGACAGGTTTGCTGCGCTACATTTCACTGTCGCCGAGATCCACCAAGACAGAAAGAAGCCCTGTCAACTTTAGGCGGCTTCTAATTATCTCTTCAAACGCTGCGCTGCTGGATTGGTTTAGGACCCCTGTATAATTTTTCGAGAATACAGCAACAAGCTTAAAAATTCCAGTTTCAGTTTCACTGTAAGTGCTGTCTAATCGGAATTTTTTTTTAGAAAAACCTGCTACAGACTCGAAGCCAGCTTTAGACTTAGATATGTCGACTATGATATCAGGGCTCGGTATACAGATAGTGTGTGGGAACAAGCCCAACGATCAGGGCTTGTGTCCCACACATCCTGTAGTGTCAGGGCTAACCTCTTTAGTAACCAGAGAGCTTATGTAAGAGAGGTTTCAGAGCACCTCTGCTTGCCTTGGTTGGCTATTTTAGATATGTTTCTTATACAGTAGTGTTGGGATGTATTTGGGTGATGTATGGGGGGGTGGGGTGGAGGGGTAAGATTCTGGATTTTAAACCTGGAAGAAAATAATGTGAAGTAATCACTTTAATGAGAAAAGGCACTCTCCCCTGACTGGGATTCTAATATGCTGGCTGCTTTCCCTGGGAATATAGCAAAGTAGATCATAAAATAACAATTCTCATTATTATGATGAGATTAGAGGATTGCTAAATTGGACTTCATGCATCATATTGCAATACAGGTACACAGTCTAATGATACATAATGATGTTGTGTGGAAATTAGCACGTGGGTGAGGAATGATCACAAGGAACATATCATGCGGAGGTGTTCGGACTAGATTGTAAGACACAAGAGCAAAATGGAGCGGTTTATTGTTATTGACCACCGAAACAGGTTATTTTCATTTTTAATCACTCCCAAATACACGTTATGTAAAATTTCTCTTCTCCCACTGCTGAAAGAATTGACTCATTCTGACAATAATACAGGCACCAGCCACTTTCCGGTGCATTTCATGCCCCACTGAGTGCCCATTCTTCATGAGCGATGCTAGGCAGCAAGTGTTGGCAGGTTATTTGAAACAGAATTTGTTCCCACCCACTGTACACATACTCAGCGGATATGGATGTTAAGGCCAATTATGATGCACAACCCAGGGGTTGTAGTTGTTGCTTTTATAGTCTGTTTGGCTAAATTACCCACTGGGCAGTGCCTTTAACAACAGAGCCACTAGGGTAGTGGGTCACACCTATTTGTTAATGAATCAAACTCTTCAAGATGAAAGATCACATCTGATTTATTACATTGTTATCTGTGGAGAGTGGGAGGATGGTTTTGCAATTGTGGATGTCAGGGGAAGACATTGATAGCTAGGATTCATTGTTAACTTCAGCAACAACAACAACAGATTACATTTGTGTAGTGCCTTTCATGTCTGGAGGACATCCTACGGCACTGGACAGTCAGGGATTTGGACCCGAGCAGGGGGTTGGGATCAGGAGGGATGGAATCAGGATGGGTGAACGGTAGGGAGGGTAGGGGTGGGAGTGTGGCCGAAGACACGGTCAAAAAGTAGGATCTTGAGACTTGCCTTGAAGGAGGCAAAGGATGGAGCAAGGCAAAGGGACTGTGGGATTGAATTCCAAAGGGTGGGGGCATAGAGTCCTGTAGCTCAGTGGTTACAGCACTCGCTTTGCAAGCGAAAGAACTGAGTTCAATTCCAGGCAGGACGAAACCTTGGGCAAGTTTCCTTACTCCACACAGAGCCTAATAATAATCCCTCCAAAACCAAAAACAATAAAAAATTGGTCATTTTCAATCTACGACTGTTTGTGGGACATTGCTGTGCTCAATTGGCTGCCGCGTTCACCCACAAATATACAGTCAATTCACTTTACAGTGTGTTCTGTGAAGCGCTTTGGGATGTCCTCCCGACGTGAAAAGCGCTATATCAAATGCAAGGATTATTATTATTATTATAGAGGCTGAAGGCCCAACCGCCGATGGTGAGGAGGGTGGAGCAGGCCCAGCCTACTGAGTGGAGGGAGAGGACGGGTTGATAAGGCGTTTGCAAGTCACAGAGATAGGAAGGAGCAAGGCGGTGAAGGGCTTTGAAGGTGAGGACGAGGATTTTGAACTCTATCCTCTGAAGCATGGGGAGCCAGTGGAGCCGGGCGAGGCTGGGGGTGATAGGGTCACGGAGCCTGGTGCGAGAGAGGACATGAGCTTCAGAGTTCTGGATGGTCTGCAGCTTGTGGAGGGAAGAGTTGGGAGGCCAACAATAATAATTATATAATAATCCTTGCATTTGATATAGCGCTTTTCACATCTTCTAGACATCTCAAAGCGCTTCACAGAATAGACTGTAATGTGAACTGACTGTATACTTGTGGGCGAAATGCGGCAGCCAATTGCGCACAGCAGTGTCCGACAGACAGTGGTGGATTGAAATGACCAATTGATTATTGTTTTTTTTTGGAGGGATTATTAACAGGCGTGTGGAGTAAGAAAACTTGCCCAAGGTTTCACTCTGCCGGGAATCGAACCCAGGTTTCTCGCTTGCAAAGCAAGTGCTCTAACCACTGAGCTACAGGACTACACAAGCAGGGAGTTGGCAGAGTTGAGTCTAAATGTAATAAATGCGTGGTTGAGGGTTTTGGCAGCATGAGGGGAGAGCTAGTGGTGGAGCCGAGTGATGTTGCAGAGGTGATGGAAGGCCGAGCTTTTAATGATGTGCAAAATTAAATATTAAATTTGTGATATTGACACTCATATTGCCAGAGTTTAATCTCTGCATTTCTGTTCACTCTCTGGGAGATTGGCCAAAGGATTTGTAACTCGCGGATTCTGCAGGTAGTCTCAGGCTAAACTGTTGGAACTGTTAGACTCATATGTTGCTCCACGAGGAGCTTCCTTTAGCATCACAGCTTCACAGGAGTGTAAAATAAAATCAGTATCTGAGTGCCATTTCAGCATGTCAGCCTGTGCACATCCAGCTACCCGCAGGAATCACTAATGTAGTTACAAATTCTCTCCTTTGGTGGACTCCATACACAAAATTACATTATACCAATAGCTTTCTGAATAAGGACATATATCATCCGTTGGGAAAATCAATCTGGTACAAAATCTTTCTTTTCTCTCATTGTTGTTCACTGCGCGTTTGCGCTCAAACAGATTCCGCACAAGCAGAAACTGAAAACAGCAGTGCCCTGAGGTTGGAACAAAAGGAAGTCAATGTTAAATCAAACCTGGGAGAGCTGAATGGGGGATATTGGACCCCTAAACTAGTAACTTGTCCAGCAGCAAACATGCCTCTAAGCAAATAATTCAACCAAACAGAGTTTCAGAAATAGTCAGAATAAGGGTGGTTTTGTTTTTGTTACACATCTTCTATCATGCCTTCTTAAGTTTAACATATTTTTGTCAAACACAATTTAAATAAACAGTATTTTGCACTGATTTGAACTCCCTTTACACAATGTTCCCAAAGGACAATTCAGCAGCTTCTCACTGAATCCACATTCCTATGTTTGCCCAACAAACTTAAAATAATGAATTAAATCTTCTGTACTAAATACATTGAATACCTTTCTGAGAGGCTTTGCAATTATATTGTGGGTGCCATAAGTTGCTTGTGTCATTATGTACCTGGTTATTACTTGGTAGTGAGCCATCAATTTGCACATGCATTCTCTATAATGATTATCTCCAATGCATAAGATTGCTATAATTGTCAGGCCGACATGAACTATGCTGATGTAGAATGACATTGCATTGAAAGAGGTGACAGAACGTGGAGATAAATTATAGTAGACAGATTACGAGAAAAAGTTGTTATCTGATAGGATGGCTGCAAAGAGACATGTCTGGCAAAGCCAGGCATGTCCACACTAGTCCAAAGCATTGTTGGCTATCTGGCCCAACAGTCAGAGGTGGACGATTACATACGTTCTTAACTATTAGCCAAACTTTCAACAGGTATGGGAGTCCTGTCTCAACAAGTGCTGCCCTATTGCCATTACCCTGATAGGCGATCCTCTCTGACTGCTAAGTTCTAACTTTTTTTTTTGTATTTTAGTTATTACATTCATTACAATGTTATTACAGTTATTGCATTTGTGAATTTCACTCCCCCTTTCTGCCAAGCTCCAATTTACATCATCACATTTGCTCATTGTCCTCCTTACAACCTCACTGGGTTGAAATCAGAATTCATTGTACTCCATTCTTCTCAAACTCAGTCCTTCCCAGAGCCACAAGAGCATAGAATTCTTCACCTCCGCTAACCCCAAGCCTTGGTATTACCTAACCATTTCTTATGATTCATCTTGTGTTCACTTCTATTTTTTTTGTCCTGCAGCATGGCCATTGGTCTTTTGCCCACGTTTGGATTTTTTTAAAGAATGCTGTTTGACCTGACTTCTGATTATATAACAAGGATTCCTGGCTTGCAAGCCTATACTGGTAGCACTTGCCTCGCAACGAGAAGATATGGGTTCGATCCCCAGGCAGGGTCAAGTACCATGAAGTTCCATTGCAGTAATATATTTGAAGTAGTAATATAAATTGAGATAAAGCCTTCATTCCATCGGGGATACTCCTTTCACAGTCCAGACCAAACCAATCCTCTCTTGGGATTCACCCTCTCAACTATCTCCTCAATGAAAGGTCAAAATGATATTCTGTGATCCTCAAAATGAACGGAACCTAAAATCCAAATCATTCATCTAGCTCCCATGTCTCCACTATTTAATCTTGGTTTGCACACTGCACAGACCCTGCTCCCCACCCTTCCCTCCGTTCCACTTAAGCAGCACAGAAACCAATGTACTCCTTGCTCATCTCTGGCTACATCTCATCTTCTCTCCCAAACAATTATTCATCCGGCTTTTTTTTTAAGAGATTAATCAGCAAGGCATCCACTACCTTTGTTGGGAATGATCCTCACATCCACTAATCTGTGGGGAGAAATTCCTTTTAATACTCAAGCTGGCTGTAGGCTTGTTAATTTTAAATCACTGTCTCTCTGGCTTTGGGCTCAAAGCCCTGGGTCAAATGCCTGTCAGAGAGGCCCAGGTTCCCTTTGCGTAGCCACCTCCCCTGTGGATTGTTCATGACAGTAATCTCACCTTCGCAGTTTGTGTGCTGTAGCAGGGCAGGAGGACCAGGAATTTAGGGTGTGAGGTGCTAAAATCCACAGGAAGACAAATTAGTCAAAGTATGGTACACGCAGGGTCTAAAACACGGAGTTGCTAAATTTGTAGAGTTGAATCCTGCGCATATCTAAAAGCATCGTGCTGGCCTGCGGGAACACCTCTTCAAAGCCACCTACCTTCCAGGTACACAGAGCGAGGTTCGCACAGGTCAGTGGAACTCGCATCAGAACTCACCAAACCTTTGTTAACACTCCTGGGGTTGAGACCCCGGTGTTGAATTTAAGTCAATTCCCTAATGTGGAAACCCAGAATGTTACAGCCGACCTAGCCACAAACACAGAACCATCAAAGACCCGTAAAGCATGCTGTTACACTTCATGTAAAAAAAATTTGTATAATTTACGTTTGGTTTGAGATCAAATAGTTAATGCAGAGGAGACCCACATTCAAATGCCAGATGGATAGAAAAAGCATTTGTTAATTGCGATACATACAGCGCAGAGCGTGTTCTCATGTAAACCAAGTGCCTTTTATGCATTCTGACATCTGACTGTGCTTTAAAAAAAAATGGGCCTTTGACATCATAAAGCCCTTAGTTTTAATACCGAGCCATCTGTTCTCTTCGTTTCCATCCTGCAACGTGCATCTTTTCAGAAGGAATTCCAGTGAAACTCTCCTGTTTCGTATCGGACAGTGGACAGTAAAGATTGATTGAGGGCTCCTGCAGGATGTCATTGGTGTCTTTCTTGGAAGAATAGTATAATTTTCAGGAGCATTACATATATGGATCACCATCCTGACTGCTCATACCATGCACTGTAACTAGCTCAGGTTTGTGTGTGCGCTCATCAAGTTGAGGAGGGAGCTTAACACTCGGAAATTACACTGTGTCCAATTTCAGGCACTCATTGTGAACCCCCAGGTCAGATACATCACAATTGAACGCTACGATATATCTCAACCTAAGTATGTTATCATTCAAAAAGAGAAGGGAGTTTCTCCTGATGTCGTAGCCAACATTGTCACAGTTGTCATTTTAAAAATCACCCATTTACTTCACGGCTATTTGTGAGATGTTGCTGTGCCCAAGCTGACGGCTATGTTCAACTATAGACCATTTAGAGAAATACACTGAAGCACTCAGACGTTTTAATGTGATAAGGCACTATATCAAATGCAAGGATTATTAATTCCCCTTCTCGGTCCCTGTTATCAGCTGGGTTGGGCCACACTAAACGGGTTCTCTCTGGAGGGCGTTACATTCCAGCTGTTTCCTGTGCATCTCTTGAGTATTTTTTTTTCACAGTTAATTATTGAGGTGATATTTTGGAAATTTTTATTGAATCTCATCCAAAAATGATGCACAACTGTAATATAAATAGACCAAAATGATTTTGCAAGCCATGGAAATGGAGAAATGGAGCAGAATAATGATGTATGTTAGTTGACAGAATACACATTTCCTTCAGTACACAAATACACACACACACACACACAAATCAAATACTAAACATGGTGAGTTGCTAAATTTATGATACCAATATTTCCTGGTTTGACTCAGAGCTATAAATTCAATTTGACAAATTTGACATTTTAATATCTGACAAAATGAAATGGGTTTAAGTGGTAGTTTGGACAGAGCAGCTCATCCTGGTGAGTGCTCAGGATTAACTGCACAACCCATCTTGGGTTTGTGTTTGAACGTGTAAGTAAATGTGTGTGCACATAAACGTAAATGGGTGAGTACATTTATACTGTATATGTAAATGTCTGTGTGCTTATGTGCAAGTGTGTCTATATGTAAGTGTGTCAGTGCATACATTTGTGTGTGTGTGTGGTGGTATTTTACAGGTTCATCCTCCAGCAACAAGCAGCTTATTGAAGCTCTTCCCAAAACAATGCCTAAATCAAAGATGCTCCATCCTGTGTGTGAACGGATACCACAGCTCTGTCCAGATGAAGGGGTTGCCCCAGGATACAAAGGATGGCACACTTGGTGCACCAGCTATTCAAGATGATAAATCAATCTAACCTGGTCGTGAGCCTGGATTAGATCTGATGCTGCAGGCACTGATCCGCTTAACTTCCACAGGGAATTTTAATGGACTTTGCTTCTTGGCAGGTGCATGACTTGAGGTCATGCACCTGTAATGGGGCCTTTGTGAACTGAACAGAATAAGCTTTTCTTTAACGGAAGACCCAGGCGAAGGACCAAGACTAAAAGTGCAATCTGAAAAGTCCCCAAGTGTGAAAAGAATAAGAGGACAAATCAAGAAGTAACCATCATGATAGAAAGAGATTGGAAGACATAATAGATGTGAGAAGGGTCCATATTGGAGAAGAAGCCTTCTCTCTTATGCTGTCTCGGAGTCTTAGATTATTCCTGCCAACAAATTCCCTTTCGCACCTCGAGCAGCGGAATACACTAATTTCTGTGATTCTATGACACCCGATCTGTCAGGTTTACTGCGGTATACGGTCATTTTTTTTCCCCAAATATATTTGATTTTGTAATAAGTATTATTTTAAGTAGCATTGCCTGGCATGGCAGGTGATCCCAAGATAGGGTGTCTTACAGTCACGGGGGCAGGTTGGCACAATTCCTTTAAGCCACACAGGGTGTGAATTTATCCTGGGAAATAAGGTTTGTAAACCATAATCTCATTGAAGCTATGCACTGTACTTACTTACTCTAACAGGCTTGCATATGACTCTGGTCGATGCAAATTGTTGGGTTAATTTGGGTTAAACAATTCAGTCTGTGGGCTCAGTCCAACAGCAGAGAAAGAACCACCCACCCAGCCTGAGCAGTATTAAACTGTAACCTATTATTGGTGTAATTATGTCCACTGAGCTGTGTGTGCGCAGGGGGAAAGTCTCAATAGGATAATTCAGCCTGAGGTCAGGAGGGACCCGATAGCGCAGAAAACATTCAACTTGAATCAGTGGTGAACAGTGAGAGAGAGAGAGAGAGAGAGCGAAAGAGAGAATGAAATGCTGTCTGAGGAATCCAGCTGGGTCATGGAGAGACCCCAGTCACAGCTGGCAGCTGTTTTGTAAACAGCCCAGCAGAAAGTTAAGAAAGCTGAGGTTTACATAATCCCCTTTGTATTTTAATANTTTTTTCCTTCTGTTGCAACGTTTCCACTGGCATTGGTAGGCTTTGTGTACAAGTGGCTATTGTGCACTTGTTCATCTTGACAGTGGGTGTCAGAAGCCAGAGAATTGCAACAGCCCAATCTTGCCTTTATTATTAATAATCGTTGCCTTTGATACAGCTCCTTATCACATTGTTGAGATGTCTCAAAGCACTTCACAGGATGTACTGTAAAGTGGAGTGACTGTGTATTCACCTGGTATCCATCCACATACATCACTGGATAGTGATTAGAAGGAAGAACCCCAGCTGACGTTCCTCCTGTAAAGCACTTTACACTGTAAAGAAATTCCATTACTTGACGTGAAAGGTGCTATATGTTAGTTTGTGGTCAACAATATTGCCACTTGTGCTATTGTCACCGATCGGTTGCAGAGAAAGCATCCATGGCTTGAGTGGTTTCCCTGGAGACAAAATAGCCATTCCGAAGGTCAAAGAGAATTCAGCAAAAAGAAATATTTGGAACAAGGAATGTGGCAGCACATTTTGGAATGGAGCCGAACAGATAGACAGGAGCCAAGCAGATAGACAGGAGAATCAGATCATCTGGTTTAAGTTTCAACTGCACCCTTCTAGTCAACAAACCAAATACAATAACCAGATGACTGCTTGACGATGGTTGGATGATTTCTATTCAAAAGTTATATTGACAGTGTCTGAGGAGCATTTGCATAGAAAAGGAGCATCTAACTTGATTCAGTATTGAACCTATGTGTCTGCTCAGAAATAGCCAACGTTGCTGTTTCACTCTACAGATTTGATAGATCTGACTGGTTGTTATGGGAATATGGGGGGAACTGGCCAGACACTGGCCCTTCACCACAGATTTGAATGAAGTCTGGTTTATGTGAAATACATTTGGTCAGTCGATACAGTTCCATCTGAGTGTGGAGTCAAAACTGCCCTTAATTCAGCCCCAATTGTTATATATTGACCATTTCACTCAGAGCCTCGGGACGGCCAGTTCTGGAAATGGTAAAAACATCACTTTGGTCCAGTCCAGGGACACTCCTAAGAGATGGGGCTGTGGTACATTGCCGGGGGAACAGTGAAGCTTTCCTCTACCCCAATTGTACTGCAACTAACCTGGAGAGGCTTAATGCTGACACTGGGTGTCTGACATGGAAGGGTGAATTTCACAGACAGTTATTTTGGACAGCCAGGTGTCTGACACATGCAGAGACTCATCACCTGGCCTAAGAATATCCAAACCAAACAGAGTTCCGTGGATTCCACCTACACATGGAAATTCCAGACATATATATTGGAATGGAATGTGCACTCTCTCCTCCCCCAGTGACTGGTCTGCCCTTCCAAGTCCTGCCGATAAGCTGGCCCAGCTCTGCTGTCATCAGCAGTTCCCTGGAGTACTGCACACCCACATGGCTCAGGAACTGGACTATAGAGACTCCAGCCATAGAGGATTGGCTCGATTTTGTCATTGCCGAACATGCCAGTTCAGCTCCGAGGAGACAATTTTCCGATAAAATGAGGTGGGAGGGAGCAGGAAATTGGGCTTAAAATAGGTGGCTCATGCAGGGGGTAAAACATCACCGAATTGATCGGTTGAATGGGCAGTTTCTGCACTATGACATTCTATTATACTACTGTATGTTGTGGGATGAACATGTATCCAACGTTAGACTGTAGTAGATACAGTATATATAGCAATGATTATACCTTAGAAGCATGAAGTGTTAGGAGACTATTTTGCTGTCAGGGTATCAGGTGTGGAGCCCGTTATCCCAAGTGGTGATTCAGTCAATTGATATTTAAAAGGTTGTCGAATGAAGATCAATGATATGAGAATATGGGAACAAAATAGGGAAATGGGATTACACCAGATAGCTCATTGGGAGAGCTATGAAGTAACATAACACAGGCACAATAAGCTAAATGACATCATCCTGGCCTGAAATGTCTAATCTCTGAACTGAATTATTTATAAGTGCACAGAGATAAATTTGTGAAATGAACTGAGTGGGGGCATATAGTGCTTATCCAACAATACAAAACAGAGAAAAAATACACATTCTCATTTAGGCAGCTGCAGGAATAATAATTCTGTGACTACAGTGTCAAGGGCACTTATGCTTGGATGGTATTGATTGCACTCAAGCCAGGGGATAGAATGAGTAGTGGAAAGCACACAGGTTTATGACTCCCCTGTGTACAGAGAAGCCAGTATAAGGGCCACACACATAGATGGGAGAGTGAGTAAAAATAGAAGCAGGAAGTCAACTAAACTACATTTCAAAGATATGGGCATCATGGTCATTGGAAAACAAGATAGGGTGCCTGGGCTTTACAGACCATGAAAGTCCCAGGTTCACTCCCCATTCGGAGGTAAATTAGTCAATCTAAGCTGGAACACCAGGAGGAGGCCTCGGTCTTTTGGGTTAATGAGGAGCAAAGTTTACTGAGGTTCTTCCCCCTAATGATTAACTGATGACCCCTGTTGGAAAGTGTACGTACAATGATAGGATTGGGCTCAGCCTCGATGCTTCCCCTCCCCCATGAAGTACAGTCATTTAGTCTGCTGGCACCCACTGGCTAGTCTTACCCATGAAGGATGGACACTTCTGTCAAGTACCAAAGGGCAACTGGAGTGAAAGGGACCTGAACTACAGCACCCTTATTATAATAATAATCCTTGCATTTGACACAGCGCCTTATCACATCATTGAGACTTTTCAAATCACTTCACAGAATATATTGTTGAGTATATTGACTGTGTATTTTGTGGGCAAAACGTTTAGGAGAGGAGAAATATGGAGTGAGGGGGAAAAAGAAATAGATGGACCCTGACTTTTGAATTTATGATTCTTTGTGATAATTCACCTCAGTGACTAGAAATTAACATAGATAAATCCATTGGCTCAGGTATGTGTGACAGAAGGATGTACGTAGGAGAGAGGAGGTGGAAGACATGGGTTGATTGGGCACGGTTTTCCCACAACAGCAGAAATGAAGCTTTGATCACTGCAGTGAGAGACAATTACATTCAGAGTACACTTATTGGACTGATGCCTTATGCCAGTAATAGCTCAACTCTGAGAATTGATGTCTCTAAACAATGTCCATTTCAACCACTAGAACCCCAAACAGCAGCTGAACGCATGGCTATCTATTGTTTTAGTCACTTGGATACTTTGTGGTCTCCTCCATTCTTATATTCCTTTTCTACTGAGTTCTGATTCAGCTATCAATGTAAATTAGATTTCACAGGCTGGGGCTAGTTTCGGACTTACGGCGTAGCAGAATTACATTTGCCAATTTGCATACGTAGATGGTAAATGCAATTTAACCCTTAGAGAGGGGTGATGAGTCTGAGCATCTAGCCCTGGTAACAACATCAAACACAAGGTGGATTGGGGAACGTGTGGAAAGTAAGCTACGGCCACTGTGTATTGTTCCTCTGGCTTCCTCACAAGCTCACCCATGAAAAACAATTTGAGGAACTTGAAGGAGTTTAAAAAAAAACTTTTTTCCTTCGAAAGATATTCATATTTGTACATTCAAAGTATATTTCACAAAGCTTTGTACATAGCTCATAGACATTTCCCCCTCAGCTCTAAGCACCGCAGTTGAAATAATAATCCTTGCATTTGATATGGTGCCTCAGCACCTCTTCGAGACATCTCAAAGCCCTTAAGCACTGATGGGGGGAGGGAGGGTGTTGGGGAAGGAGTACAGAGTGGAGATCAGAGCAAAGGTAACAGAAATCACTGCAATCAAGCTCCACCGAGAAGCTTCATGATATAGGCGAGGAGCAAGGAAGAGAATTGTTTGTACAGACACCTGGCCTTAATCTTGTGAACAATTTCACTGCAGGAAGCGTAGAATCCACGGTGTCACATGAGCAGGGTGTCCCTGATTGACTGCTCTGTATTTGGAAGCCTTTAAACATCCTGATAGGTATGCTGGACATGTTCAAACAGAGGCTGGCTTTGAAAATGGACTATAATTAGGT
This sequence comes from Callorhinchus milii, assembly GCF_018977255.1. Lineage (NCBI taxonomy): Eukaryota > Metazoa > Chordata > Chondrichthyes > Chimaeriformes > Callorhinchidae > Callorhinchus > Callorhinchus milii. The sequence continues at coordinate 7,928,290 of NW_024704752.1, read as the reverse complement.
GATGAATTACAGTCACAAAGCGAATACAAAGCAATAACATGCACTACGAGACAGATAAACGGCACCACATGCTGGGTAATTTATCAGTCTCCAGTGGGTGTTTTACAATGTACACTCACACAAAAATGTAATTTATTACTGTTATATATTCACAGTATTCTCCTGTCTGTGAAAGTTATTGGTCCCATATTAAAGACCAAAATTCAGAATCTATAACTGGAGACATTTTATCATTTGGAGACTTGAAGAGGAAAGGCCCACAATGCAGGACATCACCAAGGTAGAAACAAGTAAAGGAGATGGCATCAATCAAGAAGTAGTGGTCAGGCAAAGGTACACTTGGGTTTCACAAGCCTGTGAAGGAAACTAGACTTAGAAGGAAGGGTAGACTTGCAGGAAATAAGAAGTTCCATGATATCGAGATCCTGGGAAAGAATGAGCTTGAGTAAGCAATGATGTGATGAGTTTTTATTTCAGCACCTGCAGACATATCCATCGATGCATTGATGAATGTCATCTGTCTATCTGTCATCTTGCGTCACTTAGTCGCTACGTCCAGATCTTCACCAGTCATCCGGATCAGTCAGTTTCAGTGATAGTCACCCCAAATCAGCTTTGTTTTCTGTCTCTCTACTTTGATGAAATCTCTAGAACCTCTTGGATTCCCCTGCCCATCGGGTCAATTTGCTTTGACATTTACATTAAACATTCACATTTCAGGTCTGCGGAGGGTGGGAAAATGATCCCGTGAATCATGTTGGAAGCTGTAATGTCCCACATGTGGCACTATTGCAGCCCGCATGGATATGTATTCCTTTGCAGCTGTACAAATGTGCACAACTACACCTTCCACTGTGGTTACTGGGCTGGAAGTAATTCTGCATTAGTGATCTAGAGCAACACATTCTGTGACTTTAACCTGAGACCTTTTCTTTTATGCGAAAGGCAAATTGTAACTTTCATTGAAACCTCAGCAAACAATTGCGATAGTATAATGCACATGGCTGGTAACTAATAAATAATATAAATAAACCTTGAGTTTGACACAGCATCTTATCATGGCGTTGAGATGTCTCAAAGCACTTCACAAAATATTACTGAAATGTGGATTGACTGTGCATTTTGTGGGTTGAAGTTCAATACAGATAAATGGAAGGTGCTGCATATAGGAAGTAAAAAGTAAGGCGTATGATAGAATCTATCAAAAGGGGAAGCTGAAAAAGATTAGGGGTGTTAACTGACTCATCGCTCACTGTCAAAACAATGCGACTACAAACAGAATGCTGCCAAATCAGTGTAGTTCAGATCCCCACAAGGGGTGCGCTACCTTGTATATAGTGCTGGTTGCTGTGACATATGGGAACTGCCCAGGCTCTGGATGCAGTGCAGAGGAAGCAATGAGGTACCAGCAACAATTAGACAAGCTAGGCGCTCGAGTCATGCACCAAAAAAACAGAACCTAAGGAAACAGGATTAAGATCAACATTACAAAGGCCAATTTCAGGATAGGCATCGAAAAGTATTTCTTTACCCGGGAGAGGGCATTTAACGTCTGGAATGAGCTACAAGGAAGGGTGGTTGAAGCCAGGACGCTGGACTTATTTTAAAAGAAAAAGCACCTCAACACTGACGGGAGGACAATAGGTGGGTATTCTGGAAGGATGAGATCAAATGGACTTAAGGGCCTTCTTCATCCAGACTCCTCATGAGATACACTATGTGTGTTATGGACTCTTCCTTATGCTGTAAACGGGAAAAAATATCAATGAAGACTGGCTCGGTCGTCTAATTATCTTTTTCTTTGCACTTTCAGGCTGGGTGGAGAAGTTGGAAAGGGAAGTGACGGCAGCTGCATGGGAAAGCACTTCCGCATGGGATTCATGACCATGCCAGCCCCTCAGGACCGTCTGCCCCACCCCTGTTCCAGTGGCTTTTCCGTTAGGTCACAGTCGCTACATTCTGTGGGGGGCGGCGATGACGAGAGTCACACCTGTGCACGCAAACAGCCTCCGCCGAAACCCAAGCGAGCACCGAGCACAAAGCTGAGCATCTCCACGGAGACGGTGAACGCCGGAACATCAGGGACCCCTGGAACGCCAGGGACCCCCGGATCGGCAGCCACACCGGGAATGCCGGGAGCATCAGGGACGGCAACGAAAGAGGCCGACAAAAATTCAGGTGAGCAAACCGCAAGCACGAACCACACAGAGAGCTTTAGTGTTTAGATATACAAGAACAATCATCAAAATTTCAGTGACAAGGGAGAAAGATTTCATGACAGCATCTCTCACTATCTCTGCTGGCAAAGGCATTGCACTGCATGGGCTGGAGCCAAGCAGGTGGATAAATCTGGGTTTAAATCCTAGGGTTTAGGGGGTCATTTGAGGTGGTAGAGAAGACACTAGAGTTTTGCTTTAGGGAGGGTTAACAAAATAAATCAACAGGGTTCTTGCTCGTGATATTATCCGGTGACCCTCTGTTGTGAACATCTGATGCAACAGATGGGTTGGACTGTGATATCCTCTACCCCCCCCAGCCACCCCCACCATGGTCAAATATTCTGGCTGACAAGCAGAATGGGCATTTGGAATGGATATTGAAGGAGATGTTCAGCAGTCAACAGAGAGTCAGTGACTTCCGGAGAAAAAATGGAGTGAATATAAAGTTTTCTCTCAAGCTCATTACAATGATGAATGTCATTATTACAAGCTTGTATTGCAACAAAGTTCTGCTAAAAAAAATTCTCGGCTGAGGTGCTGTTTAACTAAGCAAAGCTTCTTGATAAAATGAGCCCCTAATCAAAGTGGTTTTGTCCACTTTTTACAGTAAAATACTGACACCCCTCAGGAACCTGAACACAGATGTAATGTGGCCGGAGAGAATGCAAACTTCCTCCCTCTGTTGGTAATAATTGTCTGAGGTGAAACGAGTTTGCGATCTTGTGACGGTCACAGTTAGGCTGGTGTTATGGGGGCAGAGAGGAAACTTCACAAGCACCAAAATAATTGTATAGCAGACTGTGAAGTCCTCAATACTGATGTTGTTTTCATATACCAGCAAAATTCTCCCACTATTTTAAAATATATAGCTGTTTAATTTTAACAGTGGAGGATTCAAAATGTTTTATTCAATTCTTCATCAATTTGTTAAATGATTGAATCACGACTGTTAAAGGTGCAGACCTCCAGTAAGGTTCTTAATGGTGGAGCTGCCCATCAAATTAATTAGGTTCCATTCAATTGAATCCAAATAAATCAATTGGGTTCGCATTGACCATGGATGCCCTTGCTAAATATTACAACAACAACAACAAGATTCCATTTATAGAGCGCCTTTCACGTCGGGAGGACATCCCAAGGCGCTGTTACAGTTACAGTAGTTACAACTACAGTCCACCTCAGCTTCTGGTGGGGAATGGCCAGGTTTCTGGTCATTAGGTCGCCGTTAATGTCATTTCCTGCGCTCTGGGTGTATTGTTCGGTGCAAGTGCCACTGATATCACATTGCGTTGGAAGTAACATCAATCTCACGTCCTGCACATAGTGACTAGGGGCAGCATGCAGGAAGTGACACTGGTGGAGACTTGACTTCCCGGAGGTTGGGCATTTTTTTCCACACTCAACATGGAATTTGAGATATTGCAGCCAGGCTGACAGCGCTATAATTGGGTTCCTCCTTCTCCAGCAATAAATTGAATTATTTTTGAACTTGAATATCAAATTTTTAGGACAGCAAAGATCGAATACAAATCCTCTTACAGCCAAAAGCTGAGATCGTCAAAATCCTAAAGCCCTGGACAATTGAACAAAGGTTGACAGTTGATAGGGCACTGGATGCTTGCTCCCTGCTCTCTGGCTAATTGAATATTATTGAACACTCCTAACACCAGTAATTGAACTATTGATTTTAGTTTTGTGTTCATTAGATTAATTTATAGTTTGCTAGATTTGTTTCTCTTTCATTCAAACGCTTACCAAAAACATACACCCACACCTACTGCAGCTTGACAGTCCATTTGCTCTCTACCCTGTGGTGGGCGCTGCGAGAAAGTGTGTAAAATAATGAGTAGGGGTTTATGTGAGGTTGAAGTGTAGTGAGTCAGCATCATGTATAGGGTTTTTATGTGATGCACTTTTCCAGCTCTTACACATTTTTTACACACAAAAAATATTTTCTGAACCTACAGTTTGGGACTGTGAATCCTTTGACAGAAAGTAACAATGAACACGAGTTTGTGACGCTGCTTTAAATCCTCATACTTATTAGACTAATGCTATGTTTTTGAGGCAAAGCCACCATTGCACTTTAAAATTGGTTGTTTTAGTAATAATAATATGGTTGCATTGTCTCACAGTGTACAGGATTTTACTGAAAAGTGTAGTGACTATTTGTAGGTGAACCAACCAATTTCTGTACTGTGATGTCCCACAAACAGTCAGGAGGTGAATGATTTTTTTAATATAATGGGGATTGTCAGCCAGAATACAACAACAACTTGCACTTATATAGCGCCCTCCACGCAGTGTAGCGTCTCAGAGCGCTTAACAGTGGCGGAGCCTGACTCCGAGCACGGGGATGGGAGAGCTGGCTGTAAGCACGGACAAAGAGGAAAGTTTTCAGGTAGGTCTTGAAAAGGGCAGAGAGGGGGCAAGGCGGAGGGATTGAGGGAGAGCGTTCTAGAGTTTTGGGGCATAGTAGCACGACTTCCGATGGTGGGGCGGAGGGTGCAAGGGACAAGCAGGAGGCTGGTGCCAGTTGAGTGGAGGTGCCGGGTGGTGGATTGGGGAGTGAGGAGGTCGGAGAGGTAGGGAGGTGCCAGGGATTGAATGAATTTTAACATGAGTGTGAGGATCTTGAAGTCGATACCAGGAGAAACTCCCTTCTCTTTTGAAAAACTACCATGGAATCTTTAAATTCCACCCGAACAGATGGACGGGATCTTATTTTAATGTCTCATCCGAAGGATGATACCTCTGACAATGCAACATTTTCCATATCACTCCACTAAAGTGTTAGCCTGGACTACCAGCTCAATTCCTGTGATGGAGCTTGAACCACAAACTTCTGACTCAAAGACGAGAGAGAGCTCTCAACTGAGCCAGGCTGACACATATTGAGACAGAAATACTTCACTTTTATCTAAATCAACCTTTAGTGATTTTTTTTGTGAAATAAAATCGCTTTTAACACTTCTGTTTTAATGAATCCCACTGTGAGAGCACCATTGAAAATATGGGTCCATGTGGAGTCCTGTAGCTTGGTGGTTACAGCACTCACCTCACAAGCGAGAGGACCTGGGTTCGATTTCCGGGCAGGGCGAAACGTTCAGCAAGTTTCCTTACTCCACACACCTCGGTTGGCCTAGCAGTAAGTAGGAACCCGGTTGTAAGTCGATTGGCGTATCGCCTTTCCGGGAGTAATAATCCCTTTGAAAAAATAAAATAAGAAATAATAATAATTTGGTCTCGGAATCCATGACTGTTCATGGGACACTGCTGTGCGTAATTGGCTGCCACGTTTTGCCCACAAAATATACAATAATTCACTTCACAGTATATTCCATGAGGCACTTTGAGACGTCTCGAAGATGTGATAAGGCACTACATCAAATGCAGGGATTGTTATTATGATGATTGAGTAACAACTGGCATCTGTAATCCAAGATTAACCAGTCGAGGCTCAGAATGCCATTGACATGATTGGGGCCAGTCAGGGTAACTCCTACATAGTAAACCAAGGGTTAATTTGCCGCTGAATCTATTTCCAGCTGCTGTTTAAATTAAATCTGGTCCAAAGTCAATCGAGCAACACCCAAGGTTACAGACAGCATTTGAAGAAAATAAACAGATCTTTTAATAAAACCATAACCTACACAATCGGCAAGACTGTGGAATTGCTTTCCATTTGTTACTTTTAAATAAAATCTGATCATCACAGGTCAATCTTCCTTCTGCAATTGGGGGGAGGATTAATATTCTTTATTTTGCTCATTACTTTACTTCTTTACTCATCGGGGGGCCGGCATTAATATCCTTTACTTTCACGATAAGCATCGTTCATTTTTGCCGCTTAAACCACGGCAGATGTTTTCTCTGAATGGTCTTGACCTTTTTCCTTCCTTTTTAAAGTGGGGGGAGGGGAGGGGGAGAGGAGCAGGAGGGGGAGGGGTGTGTATGGAGGTGGGGGGTGGAGAGTGAAGCCATCCTCAAGATAGGCCCATTGTAAAGGCTATAGGACAGTAATTTATCCCAACAAATCAATGGCTGATTCAAGGTGAAAGCTTTGAAAGCAGTAATGACCTAAGTAATAGGATCTGCGAGTAGGAATGGAGATGGATGATAATGACCAAATAAGACAAAGAAATTCCTTTCTGCAGCATAATTCACTTTGGAAGCTGCACTGAAAATGAGCACTTTCTTAAATGCTTCGACTTAATCTACAAGACAGTTCCACCCGAGGAGAGAATATTCCCTTTTCCACATTTATTAAGGTTGTTGTCTAAACTGTCAGTTTGGATCTTACACACATACAAGTTCTCACACTGCAAAATGCTGCTCATGACTCTTCTTAGGGTACGGCAACATTTTTTTTATTAATTGAGAATCCAAAGTGAGGAGGCCAAGAGTAGGACATCGTCAAAGCAAAATGTACAGGTCAATTCACTTTACAGTATATCCTGTGAAGCGCTTTGAGACGTCTCAACGACGTGATAAGGCGCTACATCAAATGCAAGGATTATTATTAGTAGTCACCACACTTCATAGTAATATTCCATGAGGTGCTTTGAGACCTCTTGATGATGATACGGTGGTATATCAAATGTAAGGAATGATTTATTCTAAAACCACAAATAGTGGAGTGGGGAGAGGGGGGAATCCAGCTCAAGACAGGAAGCACTCATCTGCTTCCTATTCAATGTAGTCTCAGCCACCGGCCTGCACCACTCACATTGTTGCCTTACTTGAGTGAGACTCGAGCACAAGATCAATGCACGTGTTTGTGTGCATTAATAGCATGAAGTACTGACTGATAAGTAGATGTCTGTGGACATTTTACAGTGAGTGAGACTAAGCCATATACTTCATGGAGATGCTTAAAATTGGGCTCGGAATCAACGAGCGTAAAATCGGATTGGCCAGTGTTCTTACTGCCGGTTCCTGCTACTATGAGAATGTGTGGGACTGAACAGTTGTGGAGTCCTGTAGCTTAGTCGGTAGAACACTCGCCTCGCAGGTGAGAGGACCTGGGTTTGATTCCTGGGCAGGGTGAAATGTTGGGCAAGTTTCCTTACTCAATACGCCTCTGTTTACCTATTAGTAAGAAGGAACCTGGTTGTAAATCGATTTGCGGATCATTTTCCCAGAGGTAATAAACCCTTCAAAAAAATATATAATAATTTGGTCACTCAATTCACAACTGTTTGTGGGACACTGCTGTGCGCAATTTGGCTGCCGCGTTTCACCCCCCAAAAATATACTGTCAATTCACTTCACAGTTTATTCTGTGAAGCACTTTGAGGCGTCTCAAAGATGAGATATAGCGCTATATCAAATGCAAGTATTATTATTATTATTCAGACTGCTCAACTGCAAGCGCTCAGAGACATTATTCTATGTGATGGGCATTATAGTAATACAAGTTGTTGTTGACTGGCCTCCCGACACACATGAGGGTTGGGCACTTGGGTGAGGTAAAGGAAATGAGGAACGTGGAGAGGCCTGTGGAATTGTGCACCTGTGTGAGGGAGCATCATTGGATGGGATAAAGAGTAAAAGTTGGATTTTAAAAAATTCCACTAACATTCCACACGTGCAGGATGAAATTCTGGATGAGGGTTGCTCAAGAATCACAAGGTGACTAGTTGTTGCTGAGGCTACTGTGTTGTCAGTATAGTGATGGCCAGGGCATTGCTCTCCACAACAAGATCCACAAACACTGCTGAATAAAACTTACTCAGTACATACACATACCTCATGGTTGCCATGGGATACAGATTTCACTGACGACGGTGACCTACATAACTCAGTCAGGACTTCATTTGTCATGCTCCAGAACACATCTCAGACATTTTATAACATTACAAGTTGACAGCGCTGGTCTGAGGTGTGTGGAGCTTCGGCGAGCTGTCTCCAGCGTACAGGCTGGGCTCTGGGAACAAAGTCACTTTCACACACGAAGCTGCATGTGTTCAGTTAATGTTGCAAACGTTCTTTCGAACCGGTAATGAAGCCAAATGGAGGGGGAGGAGGACTTTTTGAGGCCCAACGCGCTTATTAGTTCAATCAGTATTACGCTCATATTCACTCTCTTACTTTCTCCCTTTCTGTGACCACGAGAGACAGTGACAATGGAGACATCAGAGACCATGTTGCTTCAACTAACATCAATACATGTTCCTGTCCAAGATCAGCTAACTCACGACAGACCAGACATTCAAACCTGGTCTGAATGGCTCACTCTGGGCAATGGACTTACTTACCAACAGAGTCATCAGGAAGCCAACAGGAAACACAACACAAATAGTTGACGAAGCTTTATTGTAAAATAATAATGATAGACATTTATAAAAGTGGAAATATGTAATATAATATACTTTGCCTTTTATATAAGGTCGTCAAGACGTCTCAAAACTCTCCACGGGATCTTACTGCAAAATGTAGTGACTGTGTGTTTGTAGGCGAACATGTACTTGTATTATCATTTCAATTGCCTAATGAAAGAATGATCATTAGTATCTAAAATGCATCAGACCTTTGACTGTTGCAAGTGTCTGGACGAGGGCCTTGTGTAGTAACGCCATCTGTTTTGACTTCCTACAGCGTCAAAGCCGAGACCGCACAGTGACGAGTACGGCAAAAAATTCCACCCCCTAAACCAAGGCGGGACCCAAACACGCAGCTCAGTACATCCTTCGATGAGACGTATGGAACCAAGCACGGCAGCAGGAAGTCCACAGCCACGCCAGGCATAGAGAACACTTCAGGCCAGGCTTTCAGTCCCACTCCAGACAATGAAGAGGAGCCGGTGTACATTGAAATGGTTGGGAATATATTGCGGGATTTTAAACGGCATGAGGAGGATCAGAGCGAAGCAGTGTACGAGGAAATGAAATACCCAATATTCGACGATGTGGGTCAGGACACCAAATGGACCAGTTCAGGCGGGTTGGACCCTCATTCTCAGTGTGCTACTCCTACAGTGCCTGACCTGGAAATCAAGTCTTCAGTGCCATCTACTCCTAAGGGCTTATATTGTGAGATTCCACCTCCATTTCCAAACCTGCTCCCTCATCGACCCCCACTACTTGTGTTTCCACCCGCCCCGGCCCAGTGCTCTCCGGCCTCGGATGAATCTCCTTTAACTCCACTTGAAGTCGCAAAGCTCCCGGTCTTGGAAACGAGCATATCCTTCATCAAGCAAGCTGGTGCTTCTCCACCATCACTCCCATCACAGTCTTCTGGACATCAGAAAGCAGAGAAAGACATGCCCTCCTCCCATGGGATAAGTGCAACTGGAAGGGCTTCCTCCCCACCGCTCCCATCCACTCTATACAGGACACCCTCACCTCATAGTCTTCAAGGTCACTTTAGTCACGCCATGTCCCCATCTCCAGTCAGTATGGGACGATCCATGACTCCTTTAGGCCTAAAAAAGCCCCCGCCCTATGACACTCTACATTCAGGGAGTGGATCAAGAAGCTCTCCTACAGTGCCTCAACCTGTGGTCAAGGAAGGAGGAAAGACCAATGCCTCTACATCCCATGGATCACGTTCCAGGACGCCAACCAGCCCCCTGGAAGAGCTCAGCTGCCTGTTCACCTCAGGAAGGAGCCTGCTGAGGAAATCTGCCAGCGGCAGGAAATCCAAGGAGCCCATGGAGAGTGAGTGATCTTTCGTTGCTATTACCCACAGGCAAGATATTTGACAGAGGGAATGCATTAGCACTTGAACTGCATAACTCTCCGAGATTCTACCCCGCGCGAAGGGCGCTACATAAATGCAAGTTGTTGTTATTATTGTTGTTGTATAACCTTTGGGAAGAAGTGTCAGTGGTGGAAACTGAGTGACACCCTCTTCCTGATACAAATTCACACAACCTTAACTCTGAGAGAACTCAGGTCTGATTTAAAGTTTCAGGAGTTGGCAAGACATCATGCATTTGATAAAGCAGTTTTCACGTCAGGAGGGCATCTTCATTGGCATTCCCAATACCTAACTCATTTATGTTGCAAATCACTTTTTCCAATCTCACACTCTCGTCAAATTCAGGGTGTTTGGGTTTGTTGGTGTGGGAAGGGAAGACGTGAGAAACCTTGCTGAAAAGCAAAAGGGACCATGAGAATGAAAGAAGATGAGATGAATCAAGTGGTGGTTAGGTGATGCCAAGATTGTTTTTAAAACAACAAGTTTACATTTATTCAGCAATTTCACTTCAGGAGGACTTTCCAAGACAGTGACTCACAGATGCTAGGAGGAGTTCCCACAGGCTTAAAGTACTGGGAAAGTTTGACATAGAGTAGGAAACAATATGAAGAGTCAAATGTTTACTGTGCAAAGGGTCAAACTCCAAGGTTCACAAGTTATAAATGAGGATGAAAGGAGTAATCAGGAAAGTCCTATAGAATTCTTCTCAGTAAGTCGTCAGGACAAGTCCATTGAGACAAACTGTATTAATGAGCTCTAGAGACAACTAGATGGATTGCTAGAGTGAGAGGAATTGATGGACGTGGTAGGAAGGTGGGTAGACAAGGTTCGTAATCAAAAAAGGTCAAGTTTGTCCAACCTAATAAAAACAACCACCAATTACATTTGATGGTTTCATGTCAGGAGGCGCTGGACAGTCAGAGATTTGAACCCGAGCAGGGGGGACTTTTCTTAGCCCTTAAAACATAGTTCAGACTTTTGGAAATGTGTTTATATTTCATTGGAGTCTTTGAATACACATACTTTCTGAGACTTGATGTTGTAGTCAGTTAGTTGTGTTCCTGGTCTGGGACCAGAGTTCATTCAGCTCATGTGGATGGAATGATAGTCTCCTTCCTTCTGCCCACTAACTGCAGAATCCGTAGTTTCTCAAATTTAATGAGAGAGGAGAAGGATGGAGCTCCTGGGATATGGAGACATCATGGTGATATTGTAGAAGTGTTTTGCTTTAATGCTTATTGCAATGCAAAAGCTTTACACTGAAATACGGTCCTTGTTATACCTGATTTGTTGAACATTTGGGTGCAAAGAAAATAGAACCCTGCCTTGCAGCACTTACAGTGCCTTGATAAGAACAAAATTCATTGTAAATGATGTTTCTTTAGAAAGATCAATCCATTAATTTGACTCAGTCAATAGCAGTCTGACCTCTGGGTCAAAAGGGTGTAAGTTCAAGTCCCAGTTGATACTCCAGTGTCCTGGGATAGCTGCAGTGTCAGGTGTGCCATCCTTCAGGTAAAATCCTAAACTAACGTTATAATAAATAATTATCCTTGTATTTTATACAGCACCTTATCATGTCGTTGAGACATCTCAAAGCACTTCATAGAATGCATCGACAAGTGGATTGACCGTGTATCTTGTGGGCAAAACATCTTCCTTATGAGACATTAAATATCCCATAAAACAAATTTAAAAAGCATAGCATTTCTCCTGGTGTCCTGGCCAACAATCCTCTTGATCCACTCGTGTGTTCTGGTGTTTGTGGGACCTTGCTGGAACAAATGGGTGTGACGTCTGCCTACAAATACAAGTATTATATAGCTGCAGACAGAGTTTTCACCCATAATATTTGGGATGACAATATATTGTAATAATCAAGTGCAGGAATTATTATTGCCACATAACCAAAGGATCATTTTGGATCAAGTTCTTAAAAAACAGAAACCAGGATGTGAGTTGATGAAATACAATGAGGGGAAAATAGAAATAGAAAGTAGAATAGGTACGTACTGTGATGAACTAAGCTTAAACAGCCAACAACCTCTGCGTAAAATCTTCTTCATTTTTCTAACTACCTCAATCAATAGGTCAGGACGTTAAGCTCACAGTGTAGGGAAGCACTGCATTGTCAGAGGTGCCGTCCTTTGGATGAGATGTTAAACAAGGTCCCGTCTACCTGTTCAGGTGGACGTTAAAGATCCCATGGCACTATTCAAAAAGGAAATTTCTCCCACTGTCCTGGCCAACAATCCCCCAAATAAAATCATTCACTGCACGGCTGTTTATGGGTTGCACTGCACAAATTGGCTGTCGCATTTACCTATAAATTACAGTCACTGTACTCTACAGTAAAATCCTGTAAGCACTTTGAGACATTTCAACAATGTAATAAGCTGCTATATCAAATGCACAAGGATTACTATAATTCCCTCATTTTATTTTGATAATAATCTTGCATTATATCTTCTTGTGACTGACTCACTGAACAGTAGAAATAGTCTCTCTATTTAATCTCCCACAGTTATACTGCACGTTCGTCAGCTATCCTCCTGCTGATTCAAGGCTGACTCATGGTTGATGCTAAAGATGATCGGAGATTTTATAGTGGAAACAATGGAGCCAACAGTTCCTATATTAAAACCACTCAGCACTTCGCTGCTATCAAACCTCATTCAGTTTGTCTGTTTGACTTCAGATCAAAGTGCGAACCAAACATTAACAAAGCAATCTCTCTTTTAATTACTATCTTTTCCCAGGAATTTGGCGCAGTTGCTAGTTAGAAACCAATGGCCAGGATTAAGCAAGAAATTTAACATTTCAAGCCTTGAATATTTCCTTCCCATGAATCCGACTTCTCACTGGTAAAAAGACATCTCGCACCCAGCCTGTCTGGAGGGACAGGCAACACCCGACCATAACAAATGATAGATTTGGCTCGGCTCCGGCACTCCATCTGCCACTTGTTACTTAGAGCGATTGCTTCTGTGATACATTCTAGCCCTGACCGGGGGCTCACCCCCAAATTGAATCGAACAAGGTCAGAACGTGTAGCATTTCAGCATAGACCAAGTGTGCCTGCCCACCAAGGAATTAAATAATGATCAGACTCCCTCCCCCACCCTCCCCCATGTGTTTCACATCCAATGCCTGGCTACTGGCAGCAGCATTGATTTACTGTACACCTTCCAGCTGATTTATGTCTGTTATTAATGATAACTCCATTTACCTAGATTGTGCTCAATGACGAGACTGGAGATCATCCCCCCAATCCCGCGCTCACTCCCCCTCACCCACATCTATTTGTCTTTGATGGTCTCTTAGCTGCTTAGCAGACGCATTAATTGGATCATCACAGTTCGTGAACTATTTCAGCAAAAGGACGCCAGGGCATAGCCCCTCGGAGCATACAAACTGCAGATCCCCAGCTACTCACAAGAAGTTTACTGCCCCAGAGTAAATAGGGTAACCAAAGTACTTCCAGATCTATGTGATGAACAATTGTTTGTGTGGTTGGGCCCATTCTCTTTGGGCAAAAGGAGACCAACCCATCTCTTCAACCACACCCTATGGTCACCTCCCCTTCACACCCGCTCGGAGTCCACCGCCTGTCTCTGTGAAGCGCTCCGTGGCATTATTCTATGACTAGTGTCCTTCAGAAGTTATCCTGCAGGGTGTTATTTTAATGCAAGTTATTGTTTTACAACTCATGGGCTGCGTTTCATAATGATTGAGGGCCAAGGTTAGCTCATTGCAAGCCTGGGTAACAAATCTTTTACATGCGCAGCACACACCAGAGACAATGTGCAATTTCCTTCTGTTGTGTACTCCACTGGCAAGGGTGTGTGCGAAATATCAGGCCCCGTAAATAACTAGAAATCACTGATAAACAGAACAATCCTCGAAGGGTTGGATTGGTGCCTATGCAGACCGGAAAGTGCTGAATTCAGTCCCTAAATCAGGATAGGAATCAGTCAGTGGTGAGGCTGCTACAATCAACCCACTGCCGGCTCCTGATCGTCACCCAGTGGCCTGATCTTGCAATTGCCTGCCAGTCAGTGAGGGTGGATTATAATCATAAAGCGCCCACAATACAATACAAATTGACATTGATATAGCGCCTTTCACGTCAGGAGAACAGTCCAAGGCGCTGGATAGTCAAGGGTTTGCACCCGATGTACATAAATGCACATTTATTTACATGTATAAAAATGTAAATTGTGTCCCATTCAGGTACTGCCGTCAGCTTTTCAAGGTGTTACTGGGATGCACAGAAAATGCTTTAACTTGAGATGGGAAGTGTTTAAGTCTCTGACATCATGCTGAGTAGTCAGGTCGGAGTTGGCGATTTCCGAAAGTGTAAAAAACGGCGCAGTGCGAGACCGGAGAGCTCTCCACTTCACTATGGTGAAGTCGCAGAAAGTACTCTAAAATGTTTAGTGCTGTACAGGTCAGAAGATGGCAGAGTGAGCTGTCTCTTTGGGGTTCAGCTCTCCAGATGCTACGCCAGGTGAAGTTTGTTATCCAAATGCAAGTTGTTGTGATTGAGAGTATTTGGATGCTTCGCCAATTTACCTATGGGATTTTGTGTTTGTCTTTCAAAAATAGAACCAGGGGATGACCTGAAGGTGAGAAGCTCCAGCGTCGAGCCCTTGCTGAGAACAGAAAGCAAAGAGCGAGGGGCACACGGCGGGGGGCCACCAACTTCAGGAGAAACAATCAAATCTCAGGAATGGGATGGGACCGTGGGACCATCAGCTGTGGTGTCCAGCCGGTTGGGAAGGTCATCGGTCAGTCCGACTCTCCTCGCAGGACACAGCAGCTCGGACACAATGCGGCCAGGTAACAGTCTCGAACAGTAGCAGCACCCTGCAACGACGGCAGCCCCAGAAACCAGGATAGTTGCAGGTTTAATCCTTGCTGCATGAGGAGCCAATTGGCTTCCAGGTGCCTAGATTAGTGGGCGTTCATAAATCATCCAGGTTTCTTGCCCCCAATTGCTCTCCTGTTGGAAAACCCAGGCATGTAGGCATGGACTTCCTTCTCACGTGCCTAGTTAGGTATTGGAGCTCAAACCGTTAACAATGGTTGAGTGCATGTGTTCCATCCATCTGACTGCTTGGCGTTGTGTGGAAGACCGAGCCATACAAAGCAAGAAGGTCCCAGGTTTAAGCCCTGATCTGTACAAAGTTGGAGGATTTTAACTGAGATGGCAATCTGGGGTACGAAAGAGGGACAAACAAAAGCTAGCCAGGGTTTCCATTTCAAAGGGTCCTAGCCTGGAGGACATGGTCTTAAACATTTAAGATTGTGCAAAATTCTTAACTTAAGTCTTTGGAAGCCTAAAAAGCTTTGCAGAAAACTGGCTTCCAATTAAAGAACCAGTTTAAGAATCTTCCAATATTCTGTGCTCTGAGTTTTTAAGACAAGTTATTAAGGCTAAGACCATGAGAATTTGCTGGCCTTGGATGAGGGTAGGATTGGAGGCACCTTTCCCCTTCCCTTCCCCAGATAAATACCCTGCCGATGCTCATTGCCTGGGCTCAATCATAATGGG
This sequence comes from Callorhinchus milii, assembly GCF_018977255.1. Taxonomy (NCBI): domain Eukaryota; kingdom Metazoa; phylum Chordata; class Chondrichthyes; order Chimaeriformes; family Callorhinchidae; genus Callorhinchus; species Callorhinchus milii. The sequence continues at coordinate 7,912,810 of NW_024704752.1, read as the reverse complement.
ATAGCACAAGGTGCTTGTATCTCAGTATTTGACGGCACAGTCAGGGTAGAAAATTAGAGATGGGGAGGAAGAAAAACGTCCCCAGAAACAAGATTGATGTTGTACATTGCAGATTCCCCATTTTCACTTGATAGCAGGACCACACGCTGCCTTTGAAAGGCACAAAGTATTCGCAGATCAATTCTTATAGGATGAGAATTCTGTGCGTGAGAGTGGAGGAAAGTCACTTTCTGTACACTTCCTTCTAATTCCTCTTTCACTTTCACAGAATCTAGGGGAAGCTGCAAGCTTGGCCGATCTGCTTCCACTTCAGGTGTGCCTCCTCCATCAATCACTCCTCTCAGGCAGTCCAGTGACGTACAGCAGAGCCAGGTACCATCGCTAGCCAGTCCAGAGTGACCTTATGGTTCTACATGCCAAAAACTTGTCTGTATTCCATTCTGTCGCTGTACACCCCACAGAGTCTCTCTCTTTCTCTCTCTCTCTCTCTGTGTCTTTCTCTCTCAAACATTGGCAGGGGCAGGTCTGTGCTTTGAAAGCCAAGGTTCTCTGTTTGTGGATCATCTATCTGTATTTCTACAACAGGCCTTGCCATCCTGTAAGATTTGACAAGCCGTACTTTATTGTACACGTTATACAGAGAGAGACTTTCCTGCCTCTTCCATCGTTTTGTGTATCCAAAGCAGATTTGTGCATCTTTTAAAATTAGCAAATCTGATATAAAAAAATGTCTCCGATCTGTCCATGGTGTACATTTTTTTCCTTGTGTCAATCATAAAGACTTGCGGTGTTGTGCTGTGTTTTGTTGTTGACTCGTGTGCTGTTGTTTCTTGCCTGTTTGATGTCTGTTTGTTCTCTCTTGTGATCACATCGCATTTCGTGTACATTAAACTATGAAGAGCATTTCACCAGAGGTGCGGGGAGCACTGGAAATCATTGATATTGATCAGCTAGTGATCAGCTAGCCACACAGCACTCTTTACATAGATGTGAAGGTGTTGGGGTGGGGGGTGGGGAGAGAAGATGAAAGATAGAGGGTTGAGATTGAACCAGGTTAAAGGGTTCTTGAAGACATGGTGCAGTTATTAGTGTCGGTGTATTCACAATGAGGAATGGCTTGGCTGCTTCACAGCCCCTCACCCCCTCAACCCTACCAGTTACGCTCAAAGCGTGAAGGCTGTTAGTGCAAGGAAATGGAATTCTTTCCCATTTCGGGCATCCAATGTCATCAAGTACCCAGAGTACATACATGTTACATACATGTGACATTCCCTCCACATTGTCCCATCAAACACTCCCAGGATAAGTACAACACCTTGAAATACCCACTGCAAATGTGTAACTAGTCTCGACAAAGAAGATGTCCCAAACCCAATCAAGAAAGCCCCCACCTAACAGCCACAGTGTTTGTTCTCAGCCCAACCAAGCTCCGCCCAGCAGGTTTAATGCTGAATTGATTGCAGTTGAGACACACACCCACATACACTTGGACTTGTTGTGTAACCAATGTCACAAGAACAAGACCTTGGAACCTACACAAATTAAGAGAGGTGTGACCTTCTTCCCATCAGTCTGGGCTGGGTTGTAACCAAAGTTAAATATCGTTGGGATATTGAGACCTACCCTGACCATACACCAAATAAATCATTGCGATTCTACAACAAGATCAAAGAAAAACATATCCTATATATATTTTTTTAAAAAGAAGTTATTTTTTAAATGGGTTTAAATTGTTTTTGCACAGAGAAATATCAGGCTAATGATTCACAATTTCTTTTCTCTGAGTGTTTGTGGGAAGCCAGATACTGGCAGCAGAGATGAGCCCCTTGGGTTGTGTTGAATGTATCTGGGGCTATGTTTTCCCAGCTGTTCATGACCTGCAGCAACTGATGTGGCAAAGCAATGCCACACGGACACACACACACAGGCACAGAACAAAGATCAGGGAGTGTGTGGCACAATATTGCCTGACTGACTTCAAGCCGCACAGTGAAATGGACAGACTGGGTATCAGCCGCAGGCTGATATCAACCCTCGAAAGCTCATCTTTCCCTGCTTTTACTTCCATTTTTTAGGTCACCAAGAATAGGAAGTATTTTGTTCTACCCTCCTGATTTTCACCCCTCCTCTCCTGACTCCCACGTGAGTATCAGGTTGGAGGCCCCATCCGTTTCCTCACTTGACGTTCAGACATCAGGGGTTACAATCGGGGGTTTGTATTTGGCTGATTTTCCTCTCCCTAACCCAGGTTGATGAGGTCGGCTGTAGCCCTAGCACTGTCCTTAATAATAATAATAATCCTTGCATTTGATATAGAGCCTTCTCACGTCTTTGAGACCTCCTTGCTGAGATAAGTCAACTCAACACAGACCAGGAATAGGACCAGAGGCTTTCCTGGTTATTGTGGTTCAGTCACCGAGCTATGGAGAAGCTTATGGAGTGTATTGAATTTGCTATCAAGGATTTGCTTTCATTTTATCCAGAGCCTTTTCTGAATCCTCTAACCCTCCCTAGGAATCAAATTTAGCCCAGTTCTTGGGATGAATGTGTGGCTCCTCTCAGTTCCTCCCAACATGCTGTAGGGAAGACAGCACGGAATTTCAATGTGCAAGTATCTGGCTGCCCAACGTGTAGGGAGCAGGTCAAAGACATCCAGCCTTGCCCAAGAGATGGAAGGAGAGGGAGCAAGAGAATGAGAAAGTGAGCAAAGGCCAAAGTACTGTAGTCTTGTTGAAGTCTTTCTCCACCAAATAGATTATTTAAGGGGATTGACTGCACACTCCTGCTCCACAGATCTCATGGGGCAGGAGCTGAGGCTACATTGCTTGGCCAGAGCACATTGTACAAAAATTGATCCTTGGTTCCACAGTTTTGTTCCCTTAAAGTGTTAAGCATACATGAACATGTCAGTTGTGGTCACACAGTCAGCCTGACACTCAGGGCCTTGAACTCTAAAGGGAACGGAACCAAGCGACTTTATTTTGTGCCAGGAGCCCAGTCTTGAGAGCTTGGTTTGGACATCTCGTGTCTCCACCAACCCCGCATTTATTGAAATCTACATTCCCCAAACCACACGCACAAGACAGTTGGTTGGAAGTTAAACTCCACAGTGAGTTAAAACGCAGCTGCTCAGGGAGCTGGGTAATGGGAAAAGCTTTCCTCCTCCCCCTTAGATCAGGGTCTTATTTTTCTTTGATATTAAATACTGCATTAGAACAGGGTTCCCCTGAATCAGGCTGTTCTTCGCTAAAGTTAAACCCATGTACCCTTGTTCTCCTCTATTGAATTATTCAATAGTGATGTATTGAGATTACCTTGCCTATATAATGTAGTGATTGAGTTTAGCCAGGCTTACAGCAGAGCTCAGTCTGACTCACCCACGTTCCTTGTATAGCGGTCACCAGAGCTGAAATGTGGTGCATTTTACATTCAGATATTTCCTTTGGCGCAACCACAGGAATCTGTGAGCCAGGTTCATTTTTCAAAATAGTGATGGGAAAGCTTTGATAAATTAGGAGTGTTACTTTGTTAATATGGTACATTCCCCCTGGTGTATTCCCCCTCATACATGCATTCATAACATCGAGGCTTAACTATGCAAACTCCTTGGTTGTCGGCCTCCCCAACCCCTTCCTCCATAGGCTGCAGATCATCCAGAACTCTGCAGGCCATGTCCTCTCTCGCATCGGGCTCCGTGACCCTATCACCTCCATCCTTGCCCGACTCCACTGGCTTCCAATCACACAGACGATACAGTTCAAGATCCTGGTCCTCATCTTCAAAGCCTTCCATGGTTTTGCTTCCCCCCCACCTCTGCAACCCCCTACCATCCTGCCTGCTCCCTCCGCTCAGTGGGCTCCCATCCTCCGCCGCGCTCGCCCCCCCAAGGGCCCTCTGGCACTCCGCCCCCACCCTCTGGAACTCCATCCCGCAGTCCCTCCACCTCGCCCCCTCCCTCGCCTCCTTCAAGATCCATCTCAAGACCCCTCTTCGACTGCTTTTGATCGCCCTGCTTCCCCACTGCCCTCCCCAATCCTGACACTCCCCCCCCCCCCCCCCCCAGTTCAGGTCCAAAATACTGACTTCACAGTGCGTTCGGACGTCCTCCTAACGTGAAAGGCGCTAATACAATTGTCATTTGTTTTTGTTGTTGTCAGTAAGAACAGCCACACATATACACAGAGGAGGTAGGAGCGTCATCTTGTGGTCACACCTTCACATAGCGTCTACTCAGCTCAGCCGCCAACACCACAACAGTCTGGCTCTCCAACTCTGCTCTGGATTGTTGCTTTGCAGTCTCTCATCTGAGGATATTTATCATGCCCCCATCTCAACATCAACAACTTGCATTTATATAGCGCCCTTCACTTCGGACGGCGTTTCAGAGCGTTTAGCAATGATGAGACCTATTTCCGGGGGTGGGGGGGGGGGGGGGGCGGGCGGGGGAGGGAGGGTGTCTATTTCATAGTGATTTTGAAGATGACTATTTTACAGATACCACCCCCCCACCCCCAAAAAAAATCGTTTCAATCACCTCTTCATCCTATCCGAAGGTGATAGTGCATAGTCCCACACACAGCCGCCCTACACGACATCACCTCATCCATTTTCCATTTGTGTGGCCAGACAATAATGTGTCCGGCTAGTCAACAGTATGGGCCCATCTGCAGGGGGACTCAGATACCATGAATGGTCAACCACCAGATGGTTATGAACACCCACTGTTGATAGCTGTCCTGCAGCCACAAAACATTCTCTGGATGGTGATCAGGAGCAGGAACCCCATTTTATCAATCTAATAACTGCTGCCCTGGGTGCGATCAGCTAAACTCAGCTCAGAATCCCTCACAGATAATAAAGCACTCTATTCTAGAAAGGGAAAGAACAGTGAAGGTATTATTGTAATAATTATACCTGCATTTGACTTATAAAGTCTCAAAGTGCTTTACAGAATATAGTGTGAATTGGATTGACTGTATTTTGTGGGCAAAATGCGGCAGCCAATTGCACACAGCAGTGTCCTACAAACATTCGTGGAGTGAGTGACCAAATGTTTTTTGTGGTGGAGGAATTATTTTCTGCCAATCGAATAAGAACTGGGTTCCTACTTACTGCTAGGATGTGTGACAGAGGCATGTGGAGTAAGGAAAGTTGCCTAAGGTTTTGCCCTGCCCAGGAAATGAACCCGGTTTCTCTCGCTTGTGAGACAAGTGTGCTAGCCACGATATTACAGGCCTCCACTGCATCTTCACCTCAATGTCACTCCCCTTCGGGTCCCACACGCCGTGAACGCCCAACTAACCATCAACAGCCACCGCTTGAAAACAAAACATGGATCATTCGTCCCATCTATCCCGCTCCTCTCCTAACACAAACTCCATCCTCTCCATTGCCTAAGAGACATTCTGTGGAGGCATTGCCTAATCAAAGCACACACTGTTTGACCTCCCTCCCCTCTGCAGACAACATTCCCACCCTGCACCCCCAGGAACTTGATAAACACGCACATTACGAATGCCAGGCTTTGAAGATGAAATGTGCTGATACCATCGGTACTCTGTATGGCAGAAATTACTTAATTTCCTCTCGGAACACCCATCAAACCTACCGACTACAGCAACCAAAATAGCACCGATAAAAGGAATTCAAACTACGCAAGAGTAGCAGCATAGCACCGTATTGCCACTAATATAACCATTAGTTCGGTTAACAATTCACAGCCCACACAACTGGGAGAGAAAACAAAGTGTTGGAATGGTCTCATTTGCCCCCCTTTCTCTACAACTGCACTATGCTGGTCTGCTTTGGCCTATCCTGACAGTGTCCCGCAGAGGGCGCTGTTGCATTACTTGAAAACTCCCTGTACACATTTTATGTACAGAGAGGATTTAAATTATAATCTTTCCAGTGCTTCTTCCCCCAAACACCCCGCCCTCACCCCCAACATTCAGGTCTTTTATACAAAATAATGTTCCCATTGCAACATGGATTATAATTAATCTGAACACATTTCAACAAACACAAATGTTGGAGGATACCACAGAATCATTATCCGGTATTTGGATAGGATTCTCAGCTTTGCTCTAATTGATACAGTGGAGGGCAGAGAAATTATTGGGATTTATAATGAAATCACATTATAACATTACTGCTCATTGTTTGCTCATACTTGCAGTGATGCCTGCAGGGGGCAACACGAACAAACACATTTCAATGCCAACCACCAGTAGATTTTATTTAAACAAACATTAAGGCTCCTCTCTGGTGTTCACCAAGCATTCTGGGACACTACCCTGCTTGAGGAGCACTATATAAATGCCAGTTGTTGTTGTTAACCCTGAGTGTTCAGCTTATTCCATGTAGAACGATGCTGAGTAGCAACGATAACCTGTGCTGATCAGAGCGTAGACCCAATGTTTCTCCAGCTGAAGAGAGGGAGTGAAACTCCGTAGCCCGTGTCCTCACCCGTATCAGGCTCTGCACCCCCTCATCACCGAAGTCCTTGCCAGGCTCGACCTGTTGCAGAACAGTTAATCTGCACAACCCTCGTCCCCTCTGCCATGCTTTCAGCCACTGTGCTCTGAATCTGTGGAACTTGCTGCCTCAATCCTTCCATCCTGCCCCCTCTTTAGATCACACCTGAAGACTATTCTCTTTGACCATGCCTTCGATCACCTCCCCTCCCGGCTCAGCGTCAAACTACATCTCTGTTAAGCGCTCTGAAACGCTACCCGCATGAAGGGCACTATATAAACGCAAGTTGTTGTTGAGTGAAATGGAGAGAGTAGTAGCAGAGGTTAGCAGAACAAGGGACAAGTCAAGATAGGAAGGAGTGCAAGAAAGAGCAGGAACCTGAAAAAATTCACAATAATCTCAAGAACATAACACACACACACAAACAAGCACATACACATACCCTGTGAGACCCCAAAACTTTAGCTACATCCTGCACCTGCCCACACATGACCACAGCTTTAACAGTTGTGAAGTAAAAGGAAAAATGATGCCGTGATGAGCTTTGAAGGTTACATAATGTGAGGGATTGGAGCAGGAATGTAGATCATTAACAGGTAACGGGTGATGGAGGTGTTACAATGCAGAGCGTCAGTAGCTGTGATGGGACACTGAAGATCCCAGTATGCGTGACTTTTCAATCAGGCGCTTAATAATATGCAACTGAACTCAGGCTCCCAATAACAATAGGATTATGCAGGTTCACAGCTTAAACATTATATGTGACCTTCAAGGTGGTTCAAGATGTTTCACCTTCCACCTCACTCACTTCCATTGATATGTAGCCTTCAACCTCACTGCCAGCTCCCAGTGATATTAATAATATACAATAATAAATAATAATATCAGTGATCTTCAAGCTACCGTTGTAATACGTGTACACTGTCAGAAAAGATATACATTATTTCGAAAGTAAAGGCCGCATCTTAAAATAAAAGTGGCCCAAATTCTGCAAGGCACGTATCAAATGTAGTCAGAACGCAACTCAAAGGTCCATCAAATACCATCGGAAATGCAGTGTTACTCTGGTGAATAAACAGGAGCTGTCCACACTTAAACAGTGAGTAACCCGTATCCTGGTGAATAACAGGAAATCAGTTATTACCAAATTGGTGTAAATTGTGTTTGAGGGGACGATCTGATATAATTTTACAACTGACAGCTGGGAATTGCTGGAGAAATATGAGTGTGAAGCAATATGCTGGACTCTGTGACTGCAGCAGGATTCACGCCCTGGGTTTCTGTCTTTTTGTCAGGCGTTGTATCAGCAGTGGTTCTATGGCGACAGCACGTTACTTGAAACGATCGAGAAGAAGCGATATTTGTGTAAAGAGATCAAGTCTCGACAGAAGCCGGAGAAGGGCCTTTGTAAACAAGACAGCATGCCCATCCTCCCCAGCTGGAAGAAAAACAACACGGCAAAGAGTTTAAAAATGACTACCCCTCCCTGTACAAAACAGGCAGTTCTTTGGGACACGGCAATCTGACAAAGTCCTCTGTGAAGCATGCTTCCCCCAAGGTTGCGACTTCTGCCCTTTGCAGGCACCCTCAAAGGGTCATTTCCCAGATGACTCCCGTGACCTTTGACACCCGCCTCAGCCTACCCATCTGGGCCCACGGTTTATTCAGTTCAACGATCCAGTTGCCTTGAGGAGACCATGGTTCACTGTGACCAGAGCCAACATGTCACATGACAGAGGCTGAACCTAATACCATGCAGATCGACTATGGCCGAGACCCGTGTCTCGATGGCCTTACAGAAGCACTGTAACAAAAACTTGTACTGACAAAATATTGTTATAAGATGAATGATTCCACAGCTGTGCTGTATTATCGGAAAGGATTTTTAATAATAATTAGTTGCGTGTCTGCTTTTGAGAGATTGCAAAGGATCTTAAGCATGTACGTGTGTTGGGCGGGGGAGGAGAGAAGAAAGCAGAGGAGGGGTCAGGGTGTAGCCCTGTCCTGGGGCTTCTCTGCTATATTTAGACATCCTGTGCTCTCTGAGCCTACAACGATTGGAACTTTATATCTATTGATAATTGAACCTACAGGCGAAGTGTAGGAACACACAAGTTTTAAGCACAGAAGTGGGGTGGGGGGAGGCATTTGACCCATCGTGCATTTAGGCCACTGCTACCTATTTTTCTAAAATCGGCCCAGGAAATGGACGATATGAGAAAGTAAATCACTGATAAGTTTCATAATCACCCCCCACCCCACCCCACCTCCTGAGAGGGAGGGAGGCAAGGGAAGGGGCTGAAAAAGAAAGAACATGAGAGTTCCTATGCAAGCCTCATTGGTTTTGGAGGTGGCTGAATGGCATTCACATGATCAGCCCCACCTCCCCCTCCCCCACCCACACTCTTCCTTGTAAACATGCGCCAATAATCAATAACAGGTCCAAAAACAGTATTGGCGTTTGAAGGTCTAGGAGTGACAGTCTTATTGTAGCAGGGTCAGAGTTAGGGTCTCTGCATCCAATGCAGACAGTTAAATGTTACCCAATATAAGGAGAATTTGTGCAATGTTGTTTTAACTGAGGCTATTAGCTCAAAATCTGTTAAAAACAGGAGCAATTTAAGGCTTTTGAATATTTTATACTGATGTATTATTGAGCTAGGATATATCTATAATTATATATGATACACACACACACACATTATGATGTTGTCTAGTAATCACTTTCCTTGATTTTTATGAGCGTAAATGAATACTGCTGTGAGTTTTGATGGATATTATTTTTTGTGTGAGAGGACCACTGTGATGAACGAGAAGCACAGTCAGGCCACGCCTGGAGAGAGTCACAGTGAACCCCAGCCTTGGCCACAGTCCAAATGCACAAGCACATGTGTGTCAATCAACACCAACACGCGTGACAATTATGGAACGCCAACTCATATGCCCCATTGATCATGAACGCACACCCACATGCCTGTCAATCACGGGACACACACCCATCAATCATGGATGCACATTCGCACACCTGCCAATCATGGCACACGTTTGGATCACGAGACCCACACCAACTTGGGTTTCAGTCACGAAATACATGCAAGTCAATCATGGGGAGCACATCCCACACACGTCAATCAAGAGACATTTGCACACGCATGTCATTCACCCATCAGTCATCCAATGGACACCCCTACACCTGTCAATCAAGGGATGCACTCACACTGGTCACAGTTGGAGCAAACACTCAGAGGTGCTAGCACACATGCCTATCTCTCGCACCCACACATACATACGTGCCTAGAGCACACTGACGCCAAGCGCACACGGTTATTCTCCACTGGTTAGAAAGTTATTGACCTTTGTCGATGTGGGTGTCTAATAGGATTTCAATCCCACCCTCGAAGAGCGGTAAATCTACCAACAACAGGGGAGAGCACAGCTCCCTCAATCTGTTTCTATTTTTATAGAAAGTTGCCATTTAGCAACCTCGATGAAAGGATAGAGTTCAAAAGAAAATACCTTGTCAAGGAACTTGACTCAAAAATGTATATAAGTAGCAGTTTCTTGAGTGAAGTTCCTTGAAGACTGCAGAAATTCCCAAGCGGCCTCTGTACCTGAAGTACAGAGAGCGACTGGCATTTCTGTAGTACTTTTTCATGTTCCTTCCAACGCCTAACTGTGTACAAGTGAAATCTAATGAGACAGGATGTTTTTAACATTCATCAGCAGTGTCTCCGACAGTGTTAATTACAGGCATCACATGAGAACGCAGAACCAGCCAAGGAGTCGTGTGAGATGACAGAGCAAAGGGATGTGTGTTCCTCACTTACCATGCCTCACAATAAACACATGAATTTAATCAGTTTACCCATGCTTTTTCTTTTCTCTGGTTCCTGAGCTGGAGAGTTGGGTGATCCTGGCAGAAATCGTAACTCGTACAATTAATTTTGCTCAGTTGGTTGTGCAATCGTCTCAAGAGTCAGAAGGTTATAGGTTCAAGCCCCACACTATGTCATGAGCCTCTCGTTTAAGCAGTCATTCCAGTACAGTACTGGGGAAGCAAAGCTTTGTCAGAGGTGTTGTCCCTTGGACAAGACCTTACCTGCCTGTTTAAGTGTTTGATAAAGATGTTATTTTAAGAGCAAGGAGCATCCTCCTGATCAACATTTCTCCCTCATTCAAATTCACACAGATGAATTCACGAGTTTCATTCCTTCAATTGCTGGCAAAGGTTAGCTGCCATGTTTGCCTGTACAATCATCACTAGACTTCAAAATGATAATATGTGAAGGACTTTAAGCCTTTTTTTAAGTTAAAATGCTTATGAATTGCATATGAATATGCAAGTATTGCAAAGTGCAGGGCAAACCTTAGACTAGTTTGGGGTTGAAATGGGGTCCATATCATGTTATACTATTGAATTCCCTGCCTCAATCACTCCACCTTGCCAGTCTTCAGATCTCACCTGAAGACTTTCCTCTTTGATCATGCCTACGGTCATCTCCCCTTTCTCACCAACTGAGCATCAAACAATACCATTGTTAAGCACCCTGGCACCCTAGTCTATATGAATGGTGCTGGAGTCCAGCTCCCAACACTACCTAGAGATGGTTTCAGTAACAATGTGATTGAACATGCACAGTACAAATTCAGGGAGCACTAATCTAATTGAGCACCACTTAGTTATCTAATGAAGGGTCCTAGGTGGTTCCATGGGCAGCCCAAGACCTTTCAAGGGAACGTTCGATGTTATTCACAAGTCCTCAACATGTGCCGAAATCGAAAACATCGCTCAGTAAAATACAATGAAGCTCCCTGGTGGCTCCACATGCCTTGGCTTTGCTCGTTTCCAACAGCTCGAGTGCACCAGTAGCGGTCCCGGTTTCAGGCTTTGGTTAGAAATGTTTCATTGTTCCCAGCTCTCCTCCTGGGAACTTCACTCCAGGTGTGCACAAGTGATTCACAGAAGTGAGAATGAAGTACTGGCAAGGCAAGAAAGACCAATTGTGCTTTGATGTTGGTGCCAAGTGCAATCTACAGGCCGGAGATGCAAAGTATTTGTATTAGACCACTCTGCGCTTGTTTAAGTGCAAACCACAAGGAAAGCTATCATTATCGCAAGCATCTAAATTCAATGGCATTTCACATTACTGTACTTGCAATTACTAGTTAACTCTTCAGTGCACAGCAAGGGACACTGAGGCCTGAGATTTCTTATGGTTCCAACCTTGAAAGCCATGGACTTTAAAGACTAATGATCTTTGAGGTCTCAATGACATGATAAGGCACTATATCAAATGCAAGGATATTATTATGGTCTTAAAAATGTTAAAAGATTTGAAATTGGTTTCCCACAGTCAGTTTCTTCAAACAGCTTCCAACTTACACTCCAAGTGCACTTCTCATTGTACAGGGTGTCCACAAAGTCCTGGTACACCCTGTACGGAATACAATTAAGTATTTCTAAATACAATTGTCATCGTTCTTCCTGAAGTTTCAGTTGATTAGTGCAGCATATTAAAAAAAAACACACATGGGGGTAACATGACTTTGTGGACACTATAATATTGAGCCACAGAGCATAATATTGGAGAAGGTCCCAGGATTGATTCCTGGTCAGTGTTGAGGTAGCTGCTTTGAGCCTGGACAGCTGTGCATACATATATGGTTCAGTGATCTTGTCTCTGGAGGTGAGGGCGGGGGGGCGGGATGTGAAGGGAAGGTGGAAATCATCCTAAGTTCCTGGTCCTGTTTACATTCCACAAACGTCTTCATCTTCAAACCCTTATCCACTTCCATTAGACGTGCTCTTTAGGATATCAGCCCTCAAATGGCAGAGTATTCCATGTTTCAATGTTCCGATAACCCGCTGCGTGAAAGGGTTTCTCTTGACCTCGTCTAACCTGAGTTGCTGATGGGAGCTGGCCCACTGCAGCATGAGTCACGCACGGACTTCGCGAGCAGAGAGAAGAAAATTGGGTGGAAAAGTAAATATATTTATTGGCTCCAAGCCGCACCAGTTGAAGAAATTATCAAGCTCAGGCACTTGATCGCTTGCTGGGTGTTCTAATAGAAATCTCCTTGGCCCCAGGGATCAAGTTCTGTGTAATGTATATATTTTTTTTAAAAATCGGCACAGCACCAGTCCGTAAAATGCTGAGCTCAAAACGATCATGACTGAAAACAAATACATTGTCTCGATAATCATCTTTGGCGAGGTGGGTGAGAAAGGCGAACTAGGATGAGTTTGACGTAGCTTTGAGGCTGGCAAAGAAAAACTTCAACAAATCAACTATTGTTGCTTAATTTTTTACGGAAGTCATGATTGCCACACAGCTCCCATTCGAGTTTATCGATACTTGGCACCAAACTTCTGCCTCAGAATTCTGCAGCTTGAAAGGTCACAGTGTGTGTCGCAGCCAGCGAGACCATTTTGTCCTAGTTAACATAATTGTATGTTAAGAAAATAATGGTGGCAAATCCTTAAAGTCGGTTTTAATTTGCGAGGTTGCGCTGAGTACGGTTCGTAAAATGTTTCCAAATATAGGTGAAAGAAGAATCGTGTGTGCTTTGCCTTTGCCATCCATCCCCTACATGGCTACACAATAGCTTTTTATGCATTCTATTCCGGAAATAATTGCCCCCTTTGGGTCTGACAGTCTTCAGATCTTCCCTGGTACCTAGTGCCAGGAAAGGGTCACCTCACTCGCTGCAGAATGACAGTCATTCACATTAGAGGGAATAGGCCAACATTCCTAACAGTCAATGGACCACAAAGCAGAGTACAAGTTCATGAATGGCTGCCTGTCAAGCCTCGTGATGAGGCTGCCATTGGAGTAGAAGATTGAGAGGGGGACAATGGTCCAGGTGTTCAAAGATTTGAGAGGCAGAGATGGCCAACCTAAAGATCGAGAATGAAAGAGCTTTATAGCTTTAGTAATGTTCAGACCAGTTGCCGTCTGTCTAGATATTAATAATAATAGCATCAGATTATAACGTCGTATCACGTCATTGAGACATCTCAAACCGCTTCACAGGATATACTGTAAAGTGAATTGATTGTGTATTATGTGGGCGAAACGCAGCAGCCAATTGCACACAACAGTGTCCCACAATCTCACTGTTAGATTTCTTTCTTTTGTATTCTACTTACTGGGTGGGATTTCAATTCAGAAACCACTTCCATCTACAAATGTGGACCGTCTACTTTTAATGTCTTTGTCCTGATTACTAATGAACTTTTACAAATAGCAGACATTCCAGAAGTGATCGGCAGTGCTCCACTTTTTGAATCAGAAACATGGGAATGCTGAACACCCGAAAAGGCCATCATGGTTCACAGGACTGATATCAGTTGCTATGTGCTATTAAATCGGCATCTCTCGTACCCCTGTTCTCCGCCGCGCCATCGCCAACCTAACTCAATCCACCTTAAAATTCACAACACTATCACCTTCATTACTTCCTTGGGCAAAACATTCATATACTTTTAGTACCCTGTGTAAAGCAAGTAATAATCCTTGCATTTGATATAGCGCCTTATCATGTCATCGAGACTTTTCAAAGAGTTTCTTTCACAGGATATATTGTAAAGTGATTTTGATTGTGCATTTTGAGGGGGAAACGCAGCAGCCAATTTGTGCACAACAATATCCCTCAAACAGCCATGGAGTGGAGACCAATTATTTTTCATTTCAAATAGCGCTGTGGGATCTTTAACGTCCATCAGACAGGCAGTCAGCACCTCGGTTTAATGTCTCATCCAAAGGATGGCACCACTGACAATGCAACACATCCAGTGTCAGCTTAGAGTGTCAGCTTAGACTATGTGATTCCAAGTCCTGATGTGGCGCTTGAACCCACCATCTTCTGACTCAGAGACGAGAGGCTACCACTGAGCCAGGCTGACATACAAGTTGAGAGTTACATCAAACCTCTTCGACTTTGCGACAGTGACCGATTGGCTACATCACACATATTCACAGAGTTTAAAATGCACAGAACACCAAGCCACTATCCTGCATGAAGGGTACTATATAAATGTTAGTTGTTGTTGTTTTCTTCAATATAAACAATCCCAGTTGTCACAGTCTCTCATCTGTACCACAGGGACCAAATTAGATTGGTTCCCAGACAAATAATCCCTACTTCTTCTTGTTGTCAAGGTTAAGGACTGCCAGTGTCAAGAAAGGGATAATTTGTTTCCTTTTTGGACCAGTTCATTGTCAATATCAAGCGTTCCCAGTTAGTATGATACGCCTAAACAATATGCCTTCATTTTAAATTAATTATGTGAAGTGCTCGGAGACATTCTTTTACATAAAAACTGCTATATAAAAAGAAGTTGGTACAAGGATGGCCAGTTAAAGACAAATCTCCCTCTACACAATATACTTCAGCTCCATTCTCAGAAGAGTACTCTTAAAATTTGTTATTCCTGCTTTCCCTCTTAGTAACTCTGCCAATTTATGCATAATATCATGTAGACCTGGGCCCAGTGGGAACTGTGAAGTCTCCCCAAGGCTCGTAATCCTTTAAGACCCACAAATTCAGTCAATGTTGAATTTGACCCAATTCCTAGAGATGGAAAATACCAGGAAACCACAAGAGCTAATATATTATTAATATTATTATTGATAATAACTAATCAGTTCTTGCATTTGATATAGTGCCTTATCACATCTTCACAACATCTCAAAGCGCTTCACAGAATATACTGGAAAGTGAACTGACTCTGTATATTGTAGGTGAAACACGGCAGCCAATTGCACACAGCACACATAGTCGTGGATTGAGTGACCAATTTTTTTTAAGGGATTATTATCCTAGGAAAAGTGATCTGCCAATCAACTAACAATTGGGTTCCTTCTTACCGCTAGGTAAACAGGCGTGTGGAGTAAGGAAACTTGCCCAACGTTTCACCCTGCCCGGGAATTGAACCCAGGTCCACTCGCTTGCAAGGGTGAGTGCTCTTAACCATTAAGCCGCACAACTTGACAAAATAAGGAAGGGGAAGATTCTTTTTTTTAAAAAGATACAAAAAGAAACTGGGGAAAGAGCGTAGGAGCAAAATGAAAATGCGGGCAAGATGGGGTAAAGTGTTTGTCTTTCATTTACAGTATTATGAAGTATTGATATTGATCAAGGTTCATATTATAGCAATAAAAAACCTGATGCTCGAATATTAACAACAACAATTTCTATTTATATAGCGCCTCTCACGCAGCCTGGCATCCCAGAGCACTTATCCACCTAATCTTTGCCTGCCTTGAAATTTAAGATCTTGCAGAACTGTGGGCAATTCTTCAATTCAGTTTTAATGAAGAAGTCAGTTTCTTATTAAGACGCCCAGAAATACAAGAGTCACTCCACTTCACATCCTGTGAAGAGTTTAGGGATGTCCTCCTGACGTGAAAGGTGTAATGCCAAATGCAGATTATTATCAATTATTATTATTATTATTATTAAGACCTGCAAAAAACAGTTTCCAGGCAACTATTACATTTTAGAATTGTCCATAGTTCGTCAGGATCTTACATTCCAAGACACGATTGTGTTGCAGATTGAAACCAGATAGGATTTCAGCCCTTGGTTGGTTCAACAGTTTTATTACTGGATAATAGTATCAATAGGCACTTCCTTAGATAACATTCACTTTCATTTTTGATTAATTATATTTTGTAAAGCACAGAGGCGTTCAAGATGAAAGACGCTGCATAAACACGACATAAGTCATCGTTATGTTTAGCGACGCCGAGTGTGAAATGCACACCTGTAGATATAGCCAGCTCAGTCTCAATAACCCTTAAATCTAAGCGCATCAAACTGCAGTGGGACCCACCACAGTGCAGCAGCCTCACCAGAGCTCTGGTTCAGTGGATCTAAAGGCAGTTAATAATCTTTCCTGGGGCTGGGGGGCACTGGGGGTCAAGACGGAAAAGATGTCTTTGGTACAATTAATGGGATACACTGGAGGATTGTGGTGGAAAGCGCCAGAGGCATCGGAAGGGATTTTCCTTTATATTTATCCACCAGGCTCTGCAAAAAAAAATACAACTTTGCAATAAGAAGAATCTTTGCGTTTAAAAAATGCGATTGTTTCAAACATTCTGTATTTTTTAACTGTCATCGCTTTGCTCTGCTGCACACTGTATATAGGGAGCTCTCTCCCTCTCTCTGTATGTAGGCGTGTGTGTGGGGGGGATGTCCCTCTGCCCCTCTTTTGATAGCAAAGCTAAAGAGCTGAAAGAATGCGAGCGTTCAATGCTGGCATCTCTTTGATCAGCCTCAAGCGGTCAGTCTTTGCTGAAGACTTTTCCCCCCGGCGCCCTTGTTCCTAGCTGAGACTGGAAGTAATGCACTTTGAAAGAATTACCCTAGGTGTCCCGCTAATCATCAATCTTTTCTTCCAGCCTCCTCCCCCTCCCCTCTCCCTTTGTGTCATTTGGTACACACAGTGTGACATACTAGTCTGACCTGCTGCGCACTCACTGTCTGAGACTCTACCACTCCTTGCAGACAGGGGGAAAATCCTCAAAATACAACTGAACCAACAAGTTAAATGCTGGTCCAGCTTTGGATAAATATATTTGTAAAAATTCTAGCAAGCACGTTTGCTGCACTGATCTCCTACATTTTATCCAACCCTCCCTGCTTATCGAGATCTCCTTGTTAACAGCAGTTCACAACTGCAAATGAAAAACAGCTTTGTTTATTAATCAAATGCTCCTCTCACATGCTTTTAACATTATATATATATATGCATATATATTAACAAAAGGGCAAATCTATTTACAGTCAACCAAATATACATCAGGATGCTGGGGGAGGAAGAGAGAACAAGAAAGAGGAGAGAGAATGTTGTGTGTGCAGTGAAATTGAAGGAGAAAAAGCACAGAAATGGAAATTGTCCAGTTTGTATATTGAAACACATATGGACAGCTCTGCAGTGCAGCAAGGCTGAGGCCCCTCAGAGGGAAGGAAAGGATGGGGAGGGGGTGGAGAGAGAGAGAGTTGCATTTTGTGAGTGGAAAATTCCCGTCAAGATGATGCTTTTCCATTGCTAATGTAAAGAAAGAGTGTAGTGGTTCTTTGAAAGGCAGCTCTTGTGGAAAAAAATAGCAAGATGCAAGGAGCAGGGACAGGAGGAGAAAATCTCAACTCAGTCCTGGCTTTGCTCACTATCGTACACCTAGAAAAACACAAAAATTTACAAACTATGCAGCAAGGAATTTTTTTTTGGAGGGGGCCTGAAAATAACACTCTAAGATTTCTTTGGGGGTGGGGGGGGGAGGGGGGATTAAAAAAATCTTACACCTATAATTTATGTGGCAATTCAAATCTCACTCGAAAATAGTTGCCCACCACTCCTCAACCCCCCCCTCCCCCCCCCCACACACACACACATTTGAAAACTCTACAAATTATTCCTCGATAAGAATTTGCTTTGAACATTTGCTTTAATGTTTTTGAATAATCCTTCTGCCAGGCTGGGGCTGAATTACTTTCATTTCTCTTTATGGAAGAGAGTCGGTGGTAAAGGGTGGTGGTGGTGGTTTTGGGGTGGTCTTGCCATTTGGTGTGGGAGGGGGAGGGGGTGCGGGAGGGGTAGGGGGTGCAGGAGGATGTTGATGGTTTGAATCACTTCGATTCTCCGCGGTGCTTTGAAAGCTGCAGCGGGGGCAACCGAGCGACCTGATCTGATGGTGCAGTGAGCCCTACCACATAGCAGCTAATTGGAGGAATTGGTCTACACCCAGCTCAGGCTGCAAAAAAAGCACTCTCCTGTAGTGCTGGGAGACAAACACATCCACATTCCACTGCCGTGTCCAAGGAAACAGCCATAACAACAGCTCAATGAAACTATGGGTATCTGTCTCGTTAACTCTTGAAGGGCACACATTGAATAAAATACTTCCTGTGGGAAAAGGACCACTTTGCGCTGAAACCTCGTCAGTCCCCCCCCCACTGCGCCGCATTTCATTCATTTCTGTCAAAGGTTTTTTTTATCAGCCAAGAACATTGTCTTCGGGGCATGATGGGCATCAAGATTATCAGGCATTGAATGACCAATTTTCTGTTTGAAACTCCCAGACAGGAATTTCAATCTTTTCCACTTACTATGCTGGGAAACACTTGTGTGTTTGTGTGGGGAGGGGCGATAGGGGGTTATTCTTCAATTACCAATGCTGTAAGGAACTTAGTGGGTGAGCATGTCTGATTGTCGGCTGGTTAGTAAGTCTACTGATCTCATTAGTGTGAGCCTCTTATGGCTACATTACAGTATGGGTGCTCACCACCTCAGGCAGCTGTGTGTAGAATGAATAGCTTTGCTGGATGAAGGTTAATGATGACCACACTACATTGCTGTACTGCACTTTCAAATGCGACCTGGCCAAGAAATCCCCCAGTCACTCCACTTTACGGTATATCCTGTGAAGCGTTTGAACGTCTCGACGTGATAAAGTGCTACATCAAATGCAAGGATTATTATTATGTTTCAACAGGACTGATTGAATGATAATTGAGGGCTGAAATTCCTGTTAGTATTTTGCATTGATTACTTTGTCCGAAATTTCAGTTCACAGGAACAGGACTTTCTCCCTCCCTTCACAATTTGGTAAGCTGAGAGAATTATTCTACGCCACTTTCAGACATCACCCAACGTAGATTGCCTTTGTGGTTCAATTGTAAATGCACAGTCTTTATACGCTCTGGTCTCTGGATTTGATCCTGGTCTGTTAGCTCATCTCTCAAGGTAGTATTGAAGGTTTTCACAACTAGATCTGGAAGGTGAGTGTGTGCAGAGAGGAGAGCCAAGTGAGGCTTTGTTCTCTGTGGTTCAATTGTCTGCCAACAATAATAATAATAGTAATCCTTACATTTGATACAGCACTGCAGTACGTCTTCTATACGTCTCACAGAATATGATGTAAAGCGAATTGACTGTATATTTTGTGAGCGAAATGCAGCAGCCAATTGCGCACAGCAGTATCCTACAAACAATAATAATAATTTGGTCACTCAATCCACGACGTGTGGATTGAGTGACTAAATGGTTATTTTTTTTTGGATCAGATTATGACTTCCGGAAAAGCAATCTGTCAATCGACTAACAACCGCTACTGTCACACATAAACATTGCTCATTTGTGAGAAGTACTGGCGGGCTCTCATGGAATCATGCCCCAAAAACAGTCAGCCCACTACAGAGAGAAGAGGAGGAAAATCAGAGGGAGAAAGAAAAACAAGTCCCATGTTGTTGTGCCTCACATAATATTTCATCAAAACCTGCAGACATTCCCCAACACAAGGGGCATGTTTTTCATTAACATTGCATTAAAGGGAGTTTCAGTTTCCATTCCTACGTGAGCGTGTTTGTTGAAAGCCAGCTCCTACTGTATTACTTATTCCTGATGTGGACATGTTATGTTTGTCTCTGTTTAAGGGTTAATCTCTTCGAACTTCGACAAGGTCATGGTGTTTTCAAATGTTTCCTGTTTGAAGTTTATGTGTGCGAGTCCTTTCTTCCACAGACTATCAGTTACAGGTCATTTAAAATCCTTTCATCTTCATAATGAAAGTAGGTTCTCGGTCTCTCATGGTTTGAGTGTATCAAAGTACCCGAATCTTCATTTTAAAATGTGTTTTTTTAATCTATAGACTAAAATAGTAATTCCTACAATATTATTAGTATCTAAAATTCACGCAGTGAATATGAAGCTTTTTTTTGCTGTGATGTCTCAACCTTTGGCAGGTCATTAGCCGACTTCAGTTTGACATGGTTTAGTGCAGTGCTGTTTGCTTAGATCCCCGAGCACATTCTCCCCCCCCCACAGCCCCTCCCAAAAAACTGCAGGTTTCAAAGCTCAAGTTAACATAGACACTTAGCAGACTGGGAATGCACATGTATACACACACACACAAAGGAGGTCTCAGGTTTGATTCCTACTTTGTGCTGGGTTAGCAAATCCCAGTTAAAGTGGTGCATTAGGGCTACAATTGACCACAGCGTTCTAGAGATATGAAGTCACCCAAGGCTCCAATGACTGATCGCCATCTAGTGACCTCCAACTCCCACCCCTGGAAAGTCCTCAGTTCCTGCATTTGTAGCGTCTTGTCACATCATCAAGGCATCTCAAAACACTTCATAGGATTTTATTGGAAAGTCAGGGAGCTTATTTTGTCGGCAAAAGCACAAATAAACATGAAGTGAACGACTAATCGTATTTGGGGGAAAACTCCCTGCTCTTTGAATAGTACCCTGGGATATTTAACATCTACCTGAACAGTGAGACAGGACCTCAGTTTAACGTCTCATCCAAAGGACAGAACCTCAGGCAATGCAGCACAGCCGGGAGCACTGCATTGGCGTTTTGGCCTGGACTCTGTTAGTTCAAAGTCCTGACAGAAATAGTCAATGGGTACAGTAAGCATTCGACTCAGTTGTAATGTTTCCTACTGTCAGACACCGTGCCAAAGCTCATCTCTGAGGCGCACACAAGAACAGACTTGTGTGAGATACAAGAGAGTGGCCAAACATGATCAAATTATACTACAGAGAGGTTCTATCTTCGGGACAGGGAGGCAGACCATTGGAAAGTGTAGCAGCTTGAGAGTCCCACAGTGATTTATCCGATAAAAGATTAAAAAACATTTAAAAACAGACACAAGGTGGTCAATGCAATACTGCCCTTTACAAGTACAAGTGACTTGAGGACATCACAGATCCAGTGAAGGAAATTCAAATAGTCATTAGGGTCTTCAGCCTTTTCTGTAATCACATTGCTTAAAGGAATCCAAGTTGTTGATTGATCCAATTTTGAACAGCAAAGGCACAATCCATTCAAAGCCCCAATAACTCCACCGACTGACTATTAGCAGCGGCAGTTCATTCCACTTATCTTTTCTTTCACGAAATCTGATTAGATGTTTATCAACCATCTCAGCATACTTTTTCCCACATCTAAGTGAGTTTTTTCCCTCAGCTAATCGTACCAGTAACAAAAAGCATGTGGCAGCCTTAAAATAGGTACCAGCCCCATTAAGCAAAGCAACAACCATGACAATTACATTCAATACAGCAATTATATATCTTCCGAGTTATTTACTTTTTTGATGAATTTTTTTGCTGGGGGCGAAATGGAACACGGTCCCATTTCGAGTAGTTTGATCTGGCATAAAACTCTTTTTCCCTCAACCACTAACAATGTAAAAACAGCCATAACCTCAGAATAAAATAGATTGGATGGACCTTGGTTTTCTTTTGCCAAGCAATTCTTATGTTCTTTGCCCCTTGCCCACACCCAGGAGGGACTCCCATTTTATGTACTAATTGCATTGAATGATCTTAAGATCTACCAGTCTTTCCAATTATCCAATGCTTACATCTTTTAATATGAATTTCTAGTAACTTAGCAAGTTGTTAGCATTGTGCAATCAGCTAAAGAAGGGATTTAAAAAGAATCGCAGCATGTGTATTTTACACCTTCCTAAACTTACTGCTTCTAATATCCTCCAATCGGAAATAAAAATTGGTACCACTGCTGCCAATTATACCAGTATGACCTTTGCTTCACCTTGTATCATGGTTTGAAAGAAAAACTTTCCGTTGATCTGGAGCGGCTGATGGCAAAATCCCATGCGGAATTGCGAAACGTTCAGCTGTTTACTAATTTGCAAATGTATTGATCACAAATGCTCTCTCCCCCACTCCCCCTCCCTGCCCTGCACCATGCTTCATGGCATCCACAAGGTTCTTCCCATTGGTATGGGTAGTAAACAATATTGTTAGATTACAGCCCCATATTGTTCCACGTATAATGTGCTGTAATATCTGCATTCGCCCCCAGTAAAATCATGCTTCACTGTGAGTAGGCGTAAGGCAGCGCTCCAGAACAGCAAGACGGGAGCAGAGGATCAAAATACAGCAGCAACCTTACAGAGGCTTAGCAAGTGACTGATAAAGATTCGGGATGTGAAAAGGCCAATCAGCCATTGCATTTCAACCCTCCACTGTGCACTTTTTTCACAAACTTTTTTCCACAAAGTACACAGTCAATCCACTTTACAATATATTCTGTGAAGCATTTTGCGGCGTCTCAACAACATAATAAGCCTCTATATAATTACGAGGATGATTATCAAACTAAACCCCGATTCATAGTCTCGGCTTGAAGACCATGGTCGTCAAATTTAAGATTGCGCAGTTTGGGAAAATTCTTACATTCAATCTTATCTTTGAAACAGGTTTTCCACAGGTCCTTTTAAGTCCAAATCAAGATGTTTCCAAAATTCTGCACTCTTAAACATATTATTAAGACAATGATGTTTAAGGCTTAGATCACAAGGAGTTATCTGGCCTATAGTATCGGGTTGCTTTGAAAGTCTTTTACCTTTAAGCTATCTGCCTGGTGGATCGCTCCAGATACATTCTTCCGACAGTAATGTGCTACCGATATCTTTCATGTTAACTATTCCCTGTTAATTTAAGTTGATGCCCCTTTGTCTTAATTATTGGTTTCCACCTGCAGTCATACTCCAACTTCCCCTGCCTATACCTCAATAAGTAATAAGGTGACAGAACACGTGATCCGGAACAATTAACAGCGAGCCTGAGGAAGTACCTCTCGGCTCCTGGTTGTTGAAAAATAAACAGTTACAAAGATCCGAGTCCTAAACTACGCAGCGAAGGACCAGAATATATAACCAGAGAAAACATATGTGGCCAAGTTTGAGGAACAGTTTGCAGCCCTATCCCAGAAACTCAATACTGATGAAAACCAGAAGCGGCCCACAGCTTGTGATCACAGGCCTCCCAGAGCAGGCGGAAGGCTCCAACGTGCTAACAGTTTGGACAGGGCTGGATTCCTGTGCTTATTCCCCACGAGGGAGAACGAACAAATCCTTCCCTGTGTATGACTCAGTAAACCCCTGGAACCCCATCTTGAAACCAGCTATAGAGACCTCTTGATAGTTGCTTCTAACTTAAAACTGCTATTGAAAAAATCTGGCATCTAAATCTTTACATGTACGTATCCATCATATACATTTGATTCACAATCCTTATGCTGCTGCCGACATTTCTGGGATTGCCAATAAGATTCATCATTACTGCTGCTGATCTCTCGCTCTCTCTGTATATCATTTAACAATGAGCTTCTGTGTGGTTTAGCTGGGATCGCCCACTCTGCTCAGACTCACTGATCTATCCTTGTAATGTAATCCAACAGTATTTGCTGGTCAGCAATCAGAAGCCAGAACCCTGGAATGATTTTCCCCTTCCCTAGCCCAAGTGCGCTCAAGCCAATGTACCACTCAGGTTAAGATCAACGAACTCAGAACACATAAAGGAAATATTTATAAAAAGATAATTTCCTTGCTTTTTCCACCCACTGTCTGCATCAAGAATTCACTGGTCAGATGAGATGTTAAACCAAGGTGCCTGTGCCGTCTGCCTGCTCAGGTGGACGTTAATGATCCCACGGCATCTCCTGGTGTCCTGGCCAACAAGCCCCCTCCCTCCCAAAAATAAAGTTGGTTATTCACTTTATAGCTGTTTGTTGCTTCCGCATTTGCCCACAATATAGTCACTACTCTTTACAACTTTACAGTACATCATGTGAAGTACTTTGGGAAACCGTCCTGACATGAAAGGCACAGCACATACAAGTGTAAATTGTATTATATTAATAACCCGAAATCTGACTGTAAAATAATTCCTTACTCCATTCTTTCTTTCCTCCTCCACATTATAAGCTATAAAATTCAAAGTTTGGCTCATATTTGCTTCATTTCTTTTTAATCCTCCTTGTTTCCTGGCACTATGGGGCTTGATCCTTGATCAAGGTTTCCCAATGAAAAATAAGCAGTTTAAGTCAGCATCTTTACAAAAGGAGCAGATAAAAGTAAGGGTGGGGGGAAAGAGTCTCAGTCACAATGATACCATAGGTTTATATTTTGAACAAGTTCAATAAAAAGTTTTAAGAAGACAGCTGATATGTCATGACCTGTATAGTCTGCAGTTATCCAAGAGGTAATGGAAAATGCCCTAATTGAACGAATGGTGTTTCCTATTTCAAGGCCATGTCTATTGCTTAATATTGATTTATAATGAATGTTGACTGCAGATATTTAACATGGGAAAGATCACTTAGTACTGGATTTCATGGCCGGAATAAAAATGTTACAGACAGTTAAAGCGTTAAACACAGCTGACAAACAGCGTCTTGGTATCACTATCAAATAAAAGCTAATATTATTTCAGCTGCTTCAGTTTCAGACAAGTTCATTACACGAACACGCGTCGCGTCATTTGTGTACGAGATTAAGTTCTATCACAGTTGCTCTGTACATTCTGGATTATAGGAATGAAAAGGCATTGAAACAACTTAAGTGAAGAAAAATCTAAATTTCTCTGATGCGCATCCACTGTTGCCTCACTTTCCTCAATATTTGTTGAAAAGAACATTGAAGTTATTGATCTCAATACGACAGGAAGGAACCTCAAATCGTGTTTCGTCTTTAAATGTTGGGTGGGGTGGGGGCAGTGGGGAAGTGCAGTGATATTTTACCTAGATATGGTCATAAACCCCTAGATGGATTGCATGCAGGGCAGAGCAAAAGGAATAAGAGATGCCCCTTAGGATAGAGCAAAGTCAAACAAATAGCAAAATAGGGTGCACTTATTAGATAAAGTCAGTGATCCAACTTTCACTTCTTAACTCTAGTTATTCAGATTTAAAATGATATTTCAGGCAAAAAAATGCTCAACAAATTTCTTCTCTGAATAAGTTCTCCCACTGGCTCAAGTTATGAATGCGATACGTGGAACTTGACTGATCCTGGGAAGTCCCAGTTTTAAAAAAAACTACAGCATTGTGGAGTTACTGAATCTGGAGTGGGGTGGGGAATGGGTGCTAATTTTGTACTGGTTATGAGGCCAGGGCTGGGAGGAGGGAGAAAATTCTACTAATGTTCAGGAGAATGAATGGATAGTCTCTGAATAGATTGATATTTGCTGAGGCACAATTCCATGGTCACCAGTAGCCTCAAGGGAAAGTTAGTTCAGGACATATAAACAGTGTTCCAGAATTAGGAAAATGTTATATCCAGGACACCCCTCCCCAGTTGGGAAAGTGACCGAGTAACAGAGCCTTACACACAATTAAGTTGTCTAGTTTGAACCCCAGTCTATCCTGAGTTATAAAATCACTAGTGGGTGCCACAGTGCAAAGGAAAGCAATGAGGATGATTCCCAGTGTTATAGGAAACAAGCCCATGAACAATGATCGAGACAAGCCAGGGTTCTTCAGGGTTGAAAAAAGGCCTTATAATGGTATGTAACATTTTAAATGAGATTAAAAGTAAACCTGGAACATTAATTTAAGTTGCACCAAGACATTAGAAAAAGAGGACATAGATTTGGGGTTGTAAATTGCAATTTGAGAACAGACAACAGGAAGTATTTCTTTACCCAGAGGATAGTTAACCACTGGAACAGGTTTCCAGGAAGGATGGTGGAGGCAATGACACTGGACAAATTTTTAAGAAAGCAGTTTGGAGCTGTGATGGGTAGACAGTTGAATGGGTGTACTGGAAGGATGAGATCAAATGTACCAACCCAATCTTGTGTTTTTGTGAAGGTTCACTCATATACCAGATCAAAAAAACAGAGCCCAAAGGATCTACAGATCCTAATAGTGTGTGTGTGTGAAGGGAGAGCTACAGGTTTGTAGGGGTGGGGGGAAAGGGAGGAGAAAGAGAAATAAAACAAGACATACAATGCAAAAGAGAAGACCCTCTGCTTCGGAATTCCTCAGGCCAGATCGGATCCCCTCCTCCTTAATGGATCCCCTCCGTAACTTGAAACAAACAAGTTAGAGCAGGAACAGAGAATCCTGGGATAGTGGATGCATTGCAGCTCCACAAACACAGACAGAACTCCAAACCACTGTCTGCAGAAGACGGTTTCCAATTACACTGGATGTCAAAGCCTACACAGTGCATTTACTGTGGAAATGAATCAGAGCACCGTACAACTCAGAGAGGTCATTCTTTGCAACCTGCTTCGTCTCCCCTGGTGAAGAATGCTGTGGGTCTCATGATAGCAAGTTTGTGAAGCTGTTAAAATGTTAGTGTTCGCTCTCTGAGAGCAGGCACATGTTGGCATCCTGAGCCAGTGATTGAAGACAGGAACTTACTCAGTGCTAGACACTGATAAGCGTGTGGCTCCAGGGTCAGGACAGTGCTCAACGCATCGAAATTGTATGTCGTTATTGCAATCATCACAGAGGTCAGACATCCTTGTGGGAAAGCTGCAGATACCACTGATACAGTCCTTGCAGTTGATGTGGTGCAAATTAACTACCACCTAAAAAAAATAGATCTGGTTGGGAACACTGTTGAAGGTTACATGCATAGATGTAGACAGAAATACACAAATACTCCATGGAACCCACGGGTTCCTGTACTGCTGGGAGACATGTCGTGCAGATGTAAGCATACGATATCTCAGCAAGTAGGGTCTCCTTGGAGCTGAACTGGCTCCAAGGTGACATATTTGGCAATAGAATTGCAGAATCGAACCAGCCGCATGTGGCGGTCTCAGAAGTTCGGCTCCTGAGCCAGGGGAGTTCCACAGTACTCCAGGGTACTGCTGATGACAGCACAACCAGCCTGGCTCATTAGCAAGACTTGGAAAGGCAGATCAATCATTGGGGGCAGGGAATCCTCCCTCTCAGCTCATGTTAACTCTGCAACCCAAAAACCCTAATGGATAGGGTGGTTCTAGCTGGACAAGCAGCAGGAAAGCTAGCCAGACAGTGCGATCAATAGAGATACAAGAATATGGATTGCATAGAATTCTCAGTTTGGATGCTCTTAAGCATGGTGATGGTTTTCTACATGCATCAGACACCTGGCTGACTCCCCCACCAAAAAAATCTCAATCGCAGAACGTTACGCCTTCTTTTTTCATCTATAATCAAATATATTTTATATATATATTTACACACACACACAAACCCGTTAGAGTAGAGGACGCAACATGTTATTATCCCTTTACTGAACGCAACAGACCCGGCCCCTTTGCAGGGCGCAGTTACAGATGGGATCTTGTGGCTCCCTCCCTATCCCTCACCTCTTAGTGGGGAGTGTGGACAGGTTTACAGCACACAGGTTGTGCACACATTTTTTTTTCTGGATGAAATTCTCTTGTTCCTACCAAGCTACAAATACACCATCCCGCACACTGTTTCCTCCACATGCATTCCGCAATATTGAAGAAAAGGATTATCTTTTACTCAGTTTCAGTCTTTCCTTCAGATGCACTGCTCTGGCTAGCTCAAGTTTACTTTCTGCTCATCGAGGTCAGGGCTATTCAGACTAGGAAGTGGAACACTTCCATATTTCGGCATCAAGCTCTCCTGGGATATGGTTAGACACCAAGGGAAACTCTCTATTTTGCCCTGAGAATGTGCCTCAACAGCTAACAGTACATTTATTAACTGACCCACTGAGGAAACGATTCAGAAAATGACAGTGAAAAACTATATTAATAATAATAATTCTTGCATTTGGTAAAACACCTTGTCAATTTGTCATGACGTCTCAAAGCTCTTCACAGAATGTACAGGAAAGTGAATTGACTGTATATTTTGTGGGCGAACGCAGCAGCCAATTGTGCACAGATTATTCGAATCCCAGGTCTGCACTAAGTAAGCTGATCAGTCGAGCAATAATTGGCCTGGACACCCCTGTTGTGAGTGGTGGTGGGGGGGAAGAGAATCAGCCAGGGCTCCTGCTCATTATTCAGAGCCTCCTAGAGGAAGGCCGAGAGCAGGGTAGAGTTTGGCCTATATGCTGAATCCCAATTTTTGACTTTGGAGTGGTTGTTAATAATTTTTGCATTTGGTATAGGGCCTTATCATCAAGACGTCTCAAAGCGCTTCACAGAATATAATGTAAAGTGGATTGACTATATATGTTGTGGGCAAAACGCAGCAGCCAATTGCGCACAGCAGTGTCCCACCCAGAATCGTGGATTGAGTTGCCAAATTATTATTTTTTTCTGAAGAGATTATTACCCGTGGAAAGCGCTCCACCAATCGACTAACAACCGGGTTCCTACTTACTGCTAGGTAAATAAAGGCGTGTGGAGTAACAAATCTTGTCCAAGGTTTTGCCCTGCCCAGGAATCAAACCGAGGTTCTGTTGCACATTATCAAAACATCTCAAAGCTCTTCGCAGAATTTTACTGTGCAGCAACCATTTATAGGCTAATGCAGCAGATAATTTGCACGCAGCAATGTCATACAAATAAGGGATGGTGGACCAGGTCACCGGGAGAAACTTTTTTCTTTTCAAATAATGCGGTTTAACACTTCATCTGAAGGATGGCACTTCCAATAATCAAGCGCTCCTCTAGTACTACATTGAAGTGTCAACCTGGACTATGAATTCAAAGTCCCAATGTAGGGCTTGAACCCACATCCCTCTGACTCACAGGTAAGAGTGCCACCCAACTGAGCCAAACTGCTGCATTGCCATTGCTCAGCCTGTTCCAAATGTACTTGACGCTACATTGTTAGTGGTTGGCATACGCTATATTTAATTGGCACTGGATTGCCATTGGCACAGAGGTGCTACATTTAATTTTATAACTGCGACTGGTCAGACAGTGATGAATTTAACTCATAGCCTCTATACTGGAGCCTGCACTAAGATGTATCCTGTTTCAGTGTTTGTTTTAATAAGTAGCAAAATACTGTATACATAATACTATATAGCAGTTTTGAGAGAGAACACACCAACAATAGAACACCATCAAGGTCACCATTGTGCAGAAGGGCTTATATGCACTTTATTTTGAAAAAATGTCTTCTTCTGAATTCACGTTTGCTCTTATCCAGTTTCTGTACTGATTGATGTTCATCCCAATTTTTCGTTAGATCCCATGGCACTATTCGAAAAAAAGGGAGTTTCGCCTAGTGTTCTGGCCAAATAAAAAAAAATTGGTTACTTGCTTCCTAGCTTTTTGTGGCATGTTGCTGTGTGTAAATTTGCTGCCATGTTTGCCTACAAAAAAAGTATGCTTACACTTTACAGTAAATCTTGTGAAGCACTTTGAGACATCTGTCCGACATGAAAGGTGCTATATCAAATACAAGAATTTTTAAAATAACAATAAGTGTTTTCTTTCGGCATTTAGGAAGAATACAGCCCTCGATTAAACAAAATGAGCAGATTTGAGATCCTGAATTGTAAAGTTATCAACACATTAGGTCATTATATTCTACCTTCTCACAGTCAATAAATGATCTCACTGGCGCCTGAGTGAAACCAATCCCCAGTCACGAAGAACAATTGCAAAAGCTGATTTGCTCACTGTGCTCATTGCCCACACACACCACCCGGGTCACTCCACGATCCGTAGTCTCATTAGTTTTAATGGGCTTAGAAATCTGAATTTCATTCCAATACATTACTTCCTGATCCACTCGGTTCTCAGTTTAAGATGCATGGAGATGGCGAAGTTGCTGTGTTTTCCAACAAGATGGATTGCAGAGAGAATCAAACCCAAGAGGTCCTTGGTCCTACCTCATAGCTGTTGGGATTGCTACAGAAGCATCCCCTCCCCAAACACCCAGCTTACAATCTGTGCAAAGCCAAGCAAAGAACAGGGGTCAAGATAGAGAAGGAAAAACAAGAGGACACCAATGCTCCAAACCACTGTAAGAAATGAAATAAGAGACCACGGCGTGCAAGGGGAAGGATGTCATCCTGAGCAGATAAGGATGCATGCTGTGAAATTAAGTTCATTTTAATCATACATTTTTTCTTCTCTATTTTATATTTCTAATCCTTGCTACAGATTGAGAAGAACCTTTTGTTATCAATGTGTGAAAATCAGAGGGACTCAGCACATCGGCTTTTAGCACTGTGACACCAAGTTCCATTGAGAACGTCTGAATAGCAGTGTGGTGATAAAGTTTAGCCACAGAATGCACCAAATGGACAATTTTCCACCTGACTGGGTTCACAATCTTTTCCCTCCCGAGGGGGGCAGTCTGCAATGCTGGATAACCTGTTCTTGCCACAAATCGCTCACAAATACTCAAATCATTCTGGCTGGTTTTGAGACAAACCTCGAGTTCACTTTGTATACTGAAGATGGGATTCTCATATCAAAGCCACAAAACCTGAGCATCAATCAGCGATTGTCTCAGTTTCCCCATCCCTGTTCTGTCATGTCAAGTCCTTGGATAAAATGGGAACCGCGTTCATCCGAACACTCCGTTTTTCCTTGGTTTTCCAGTGGTTCTTATACTCCTCCCCCCCACCCGCCACACCACAATTTTCTTCTCCGGACCAGGGTACGTTCCCATAAGCACCAGGTACCTTCCAGTACCTCACCCAAGTGACGTTTCTTCATGTGTGATTCCAGACACTTAGCGATGGGTGATACTGAAAATGTCCCACGAGCAGCCATGAGGAGAGCAACCAATTCATCTGGAGGATTGGTGCTCAGAACACAGGGAAGAGTCTCCTTTCTCTTTTCCTGCAGACCTTAGTAGGATGCCTATAATTGGCTTTCAAGCCCCATTTGAGAGGAGGAATATCAGCCAGTGTTCATCCTCCTGACTCTTATACAGTAAACCTCTGCATGAAGCGCACAGCTGGCCAAGGTCAGGCTCCGTGATTTTGGATTCTCCGAACTCTTGTCTGGACTCGCACTTGAAAAGCAGCCACAGGGGTCAGGTGCCAGAGGTTTGTTGGTGCCTGAACAAACTGCATCTCAGGAACAATCAGCACCATCGGTAGAGGAAGGGAGAAAATTCAAGAAGGGGGAGGGGAAATTGCGGTTTACAGACAGTGATTTTGAAGGACACCACACGGAGAACAAGCAGCATGTGCTTAGATAGCTCTTTCAGGAATTGCGTGCTGACTGCAGCTGCTTTGTGAACAGTAAATGACCTTCAGAGAGTACTTTAACGCACTGAAATTGTCACTTTTGTGCACGTCTCCAATGCTCATGTAAGCTCTTCACCTGGTTGTCACGGCAACCTCAAGACAAGCAACATAATGGCACGAAGAGCGTTGACTGAAAAGGAGTCACCTTGAACCCGCACCTGTGAATATTTAGAGAACAGAAGCCGTCTCGAGGGGACAGCCAGAGTTGTTACAGTGATTCAATAAAATCTTCCCTCACATCAAACAACATCGCTTTCCTTTATTGTTGTAGGGTATTCAAGCAGCTTCCCCTTTGTTATTTTTCTTCTATATTGTTACTCTCTTCCACCTCAGTTCCACCCGCCCCCTCTATTAGCTTCCCTCCTTTCCCTCCTCTGATGTGATTCCATGAGCCCTGGCCATCCAATAACTTGCCCAAGTGACCATTCTTCAGGAGTGAGACAAGAAAATGTTGACAAATAATCTCTGGAATTGGGTAAACGGGGTGCGCCCCTCTAGGAAGAGAGTGAGCATTCCATTCCAAACACGGGAATTTCCATGTGCAAATGGCAATCATGGAGCTCTCAGTCTGCGTCGGACACTCTTAAATATTGTGATGGGTTTCCACGTGCCTCAGACACCCAGCTGACCAGTGCCAAAACAGATGCCACCACCACGCAGAGTATTTCGCCAAGATCCCAAGCAAGTCCCAATCCTGTCCTCGCTCAATAGTCACACAGATACAAGTTGCATTGATTGTGTCCACGATCAGGAACCCTGGCTGATTCAACACCTCCCTAGTGCAGGTGCTGTGGTAAATAGAAGAGCCACGACAGCCCCCTCAGCAAACACAGAGCATAAAATTGGGGGGTGGCTTTACAGGCTCAGCCACTCCAATCCTTAGCCAGTGAGACTGGATAGTGAGTGTTTCCACAGCAACCACACTGTCCAACCCATTACTGGACAAAAGGGAGAATCTCTTTATGAACTAGCAATGCATAAAGTATTGGAGGGAGACTGGTATACAATAAGCACATGTCTAGTTTCATATACCTGAATCCCACCCCTTAGCAAAGGGACCACAATTTCCTGCAAGTCACTTGTTCAACAGTGAGACTGACGGCGAGCTCGGAAGCATTCTGTGCCTCAATGGAGAATGATCACTCGGGATTAGACTGCCTTAACATGAGCATTAGTGATGAAACTAATCTGTCCTGTCAATCCCAATTTACAGCATTACATTACTTGCGTGGATCGCAGCCTGAATATATGGAAATTCCTGGTGGCGTCCTCAAACAGATCTCAACAAAAATACAGCCCTGCACCAGTTCAATGCATTTCTCCCTCGCCACTGTAACACACTCCAATGTAACTCACCCCCTTCACTATCACACTCTGGCATACCTCACACACTCCACTGTAACCCTCACACATCTCACTGCAAACACTGTGATACTTTCCAATGTACTCCACACCATTCACTGCTGTACTCTGAAATATATCATGCACTCTCAATGTAATGTTCTTTGATATACCTTGCATCCATCAATCAGTGCAACACTCTCTAAAGTGCTCCATATTATAGCAATCCCCCAAAAAAACATACCCACACCATTCACTGTAAGACTAATATACCCACACCCCTTAAAATAACATTCTGCTAGTACAGTACTTTGCACCTATTCCAAAAGCAGTTCTTTAGTACACAGTACTCCCCAATCCCAGGCAGCAGAGAGAAAAAGACTGATAAAGCATCCACACTCCTTCAACAAAACAGAATCAGCCTTCTGGCCAAGATCAAGAAGACATAATGAGGCATTAGAGATAATGGATAACTCCCTCCCAACTAACCAGCTGGTAACATCAGTTGTAGTTAGATACTATTTGTGCACATGGTCTGTAGATGGGGTGCGTTTGATGGGAATCAATGGGCTTTTCTCATTGCATTATGGACCGGAACAGAGGTTTATTAATTTGTCAGGCATTTGTTACGGAGATTGTCCAGCAACATGAATCTTACTTCAGTTCGTGCAAGTTTTAATCAAGTTAATCCTGCATGTGACTACTCGGTTCCAAAGCACGATGCATCTCCGAAATTAATTGATTTCTGAAACAAATCATATTAGTAACAGTTGTGGAGTTCTTTATTGGTTAGAGTCCTTGCGTCGCAAGCCAGAGGACCCATGTTCGAATCCCGAGCAGGGCAAGACGTTACCCAAGATTCCTTACTCCACACACCTGTTTACCTTGCAGTAAGAAGGAACCTGGTTGTTAGTCGATTGGTGGATCACTTTTTCTGGAGGTTATAATCCCTTCAAATACATAAATAAATAATAGAAATAATAATTTGGTCACTCAGTCTACGAATGTTTGTGGGACACTGCTGTGCGCAATTGGCTGCCATGTTTCTCCCACAAATATATATTCAATTTACTTTACAGTATATTCTGTAAAGCTCTTTGAGACGTTTCGAAGAAATGATAAGGCGCTATATCAAATGCAAGGATTATTATTGTTATTATTACATTGCAAGCAAACAGATTACCATTTTAAATCAGGAATATAACCCAAGGCTGCACGGTGGCCTTTGTAGGAATAAACTTCCCCTCGGTCTTTATTGGTCACCCGAGGACAGACAGGGTCATAGAAATAGCCAAGATAGATTACAAAGCAAACAAAAGCCTCACGCAGCTCAGTTTACCACGAATCAGTCTTTCCAAATCTATCATTAGTCACAAAATGTTCGCGTCCCAAGAATAAACATTCTGATTTTTTTGGATAATTTTCTCACAGATGTTGCTTATAATCGCAGTTTAATTAGAGCACATTGGCCAGGTCAATAATTCTGTCACTCTGAGCATACCAGTGAAGGCTGCTGCTATCTGCCAAGCGAGTGAGCTAACAGGTGGTGCAGAGACTGGCCTGTCAGTCTGGGATCTGACATTTGGCGTAAATTCAGCGTTTCTAGTGCAGAGAGTTCTATTGGTTCCCTAAAAATACGGCAGGGTGACAAAACACAAAAGCGATCGGCTCACTGAGTCTCATATCTGGAGTCCTGTAGCTCAGTGGTTAGAGCACTCGCTTTGCAAGCAAGAGACCTGAGTTCAATTCCAGGCAGAGGGCGAAACCTTGGGCAAGTTTCCTTACTCCACACAGAGCCTAATAATAATCCCTCCAAAACCAAAAACAATAATAAATTGGTCATTTTCAATCCAAGACTGTTTGTGGGACATTGCTGTGCGCAATTGGCTGCCGCGTTTGTCCACAAATATACAGTCAATTCACTTTACAGTGTGTTCTGTGAGACGCTTTGCAACGTCCTCCCGACCTGAAAAGCGCTATATCAAATGCAAATGCAAGGATTATTATTATTATTATGATTATCTCCTGTGCTGCTGGCAAATAGTGCAAGTTTGACTCAACTGGACAAGCTTGGGTTTTCTCTCAACCTGAAGTCTGTGGAAACTCAATCAAGGCTTCCAAAATATTAATTTAAAAAAATTAATAAAACAACTTTATAATATACTGTTTGAAGCGCTGTGAGATGTCTCAATAACGCATTAGGTGCTGTATCAAAGACAAAGATTATTATTATTAAAAATAGAGAAAAAAATCAATTTTTAAACTTTTCTCAATGTTGACGGCCTGATATGACAGCATGTTAATTATTGTTACATCAGATGTAGAAAATGTTTGCGGTTAGCCAGACTCTGAATGATCCGGTAATCTGTGTGGATTTAACCATATCAAATGTACTTTGGCCAGTGCTTTCCTTTTATTCGCAGTTAGTGTGTGAATCCTCTACTCTAATCTCCTGAGTCACTTCCTACTAACAATAATGGATGATATTTATATTCACTTTTGCGACTGGAAATATTAAAGTCCTTACTGCCAACCAGGTCTTTATCAACTGCAGAATTAATGTCCTCGCCACGCAATTCAATAGACCTGAAAATCTTGCCTTTGCACACCTCCAGTTTCCTCATTATTTCTCCTACAAAATATACAGTCAATTCATTTCACAGTATATTCTGTGAAGTACTTGGAGATGTCTTGAAAACACGATAGGGGGCTATACCAAATAGAAGGATTATTGTTATTATTATAAGTTGCTTTTAACATTGGGACGATGTCCCAAATTGCTTGATAATTCTGGCTGGGCACTGGAGCCGAGGGCAGTGAGAAGGGAAAGACAACCAAAACTCAGGCAAAGAACTACATTTTGAGATATTGTTTGAAAGAGAGCAAGTTGGAGGGATTTGGTAATAGTGATAGGAAACCAAGCCTGCCCACCGACAGTTGGGTAGAAAGAGCAGCGGTATGGAGTAGCTCAGTGTCAGTTGAGCAGAGGGAACGGCTGGGTTGGTATGGCTGCACAACACACATTGCCTAAGGAAGCAAACATGCTCTGCAAGTCATTTGCAAAAGTCAATATCACATCAAGGACCAGCAGGGTATAAGTACCAAACATGCTAAACATATACAATGCAACACAAATAAATGACAGCAGTGAATATCTGCCCATCCCCAAAGGGCTCAGCCACACAATGCTTTGTTGGACTCTAGGCCTTGGTAAGTGAGAAAGTACAGTTTTTCCTCCTTACCTTCAGCAGATTCCCTTTAGCCACAATACCAATGTTAATAGTGATACTCAAAGTCCTCTGCTGAACCTGGGCAGATGATGTCACTTCAATTTGTTCCAAGGCAACTTTTCACACATTGCCCAAGTCCTCTGAAATCCGCTTGCTATCTGCCGAGTGTAAGTGCCAACGATCTACACACAAGGTCCCACCAAAACAGAACCTCCCCAGCAAGAAACAAAAAATGGAAATATCGAAAGTATCATAAGCAACTGTCCTTTACATCTATTAACTTGCCTCCACAAAGGTCATTACATAACAGCAATGTCTGTGAAACACTTTAACAATGCTGTTCCACCACTGGCACATTGGATCGAATACACATTTCTTCCAACACAGACACCTGAAATAAACAAGTCTAATTACTGTACTCAGCCCAACAATAAAGCACCTGCTCTTTGAATTAAAGGAACCAGCTTCAGGTGACGTTTTGATTTAGCATCTTAATACCAGCCCCGTCCCTGCGCCTCTCTCAATCTGATCTCTCAGGTGTTCTTTCCAAACAATGTGCTGAATTCATCTAAACGCGGATAATTCAATGCACATCAAGGATTAAGCTGTAATCTCCCTGACCTGTGCGACTCACTTTCACACCATGCAATGGTTTCACTAACTGAGCTGGCAAATCATTTTTTCCCCCCCAATACGATTCATGGCATCTGCCCCAGGATTGATCGTTATTGCAGGGTTTACAATAATAAACTTTGTTGGAGAATGCAGTACTTTGTTACCCTGGGTCTGTGAGTCCGTGTTTGACAGGGGTTTCTTTGGGGAGCGGGCGGGAGGGGGCGGTGTCGTCCATGCAAAAAAATCAGCCTCCACGTCGAACCACTGAAGACAGTAACATCTGGGATTCTTTCCTACAAATGTGTCAATTAAATAATGCTACAGGCTTAAAACCAGTACACTGGCAGAACGTCACTGTGTAAACGTGTGTCCAGTGGCCTGTTTTCATTTGTTTGACAGCAGCAGCTCGGTGCACAGTGAATGGCAGATTCAATGCAAACACAGCACAGGTTGGGTAGCCACCGGATAAATTGCATTCTTTTCACTCTAGGTTTGCCTGCGATTCCCCCCTTAACAGAATCCTTAACAGGTGCCTCCATAGAAATTGCACAATAAAAGGGGAAGAAAATAATCTTTTCGGGGCTGGGATCTGGCTCGAGAAATAGTGTCTGCAAGCCTGAGAGCAGTTTCAGATCATCCCAAGAACAGTGACACTTGAAACCAAAAGGAATCTTGAAGATTTACAGGAAACAGATGGCCAGAGGCAATCAGTTACAAAATGGAATAAAACATTTAAATGATGTTAAAAGAGGCACTTTGCGTGCTTTGTCCAATAAAGAGAGAGGGGAAAAAAACTGTTTTATTAGCTGTGCATAAAAGAAGGGACACATAAAGCATTACTTAGATCAGTGTGTTCTCTTTTCCAAATGGTCTGGCTTATCCATGCAAGGGAAGAACATTTGCAATCCAGATGTTTGTTCGAACTTCCCACGTTGACATCTGGGTGTTTTCTATTATCTGCAGCCTTGGGATATGTACTGCTTGATATTACTCAAACATTATGATTTAGTAGGTAACGTGCCATCTTGTGTATCGCTCCAAGGGCATACATGCTCCGTTAAGCAAAGCGAGGGCACAAGTTCAGGGTTATGAAGGGCACATTTATAACAGGCATCAGGAAGTATTTTTATGCTGAGGGTAAACAGCAGCTGGAATGGGTTACCGGAAAGAGTAACTGAAACCAGGACCCTGGACACATTTAAGATATAGCTTGATGCTATAACACAAAAAAGGTAGGGATGGGATTCTGGAAGGATAAGATCAAGGGTCTTCTTCATACAAATTTCTCTTGTCATCAAGATACCTTGGTGAAATAGAGTCCCAGTTAGATACAAAAGAAAGTTGACCTATTGGTTCTATGCTGCAGATCCACACTCATACTGTCGCAAAGTCATTCCACATAGACTTTTTAACATTAGACAGAGAAGATGTTCAACCTATCAACTGAGCTGGAAGAATGATCGGCGGGTGAAAGATATAAGGTTTTAGCTGAGTACCTCCGATAATAGTCTTAATATGACTGTTCTAATTCAACCATGTCCTATTTCAGCACCTTGGGACGTCCTCCCGACGTGAAAGGCGCTTTACAAATGTAACTTTGTTGTTGTTATTTTGAATTTAGTTCACAATTCTTTTTATTTTCTAACCAATTGTCCTGGGAGGTCGGTAATTCATGTGGTGTAGTTGATGCTTGGAAGGTTCCATAGTCTTAAGCAGAAGGTACATGGTTGGATTTAGAAGCTTAAAGTTTGTCTTGTGCATTGAGGTCAATGGATCGTAACGATGGAAATTAATGCAGCACAGGGCAATTTGACTGAGGTGTTATCTAAGCAGCAGCACCAGAGAGGTTATGGAGGCAGAACACATGGAGATTGTCATCAAGACAAAATTGCAAAGGATACCAGCCACTTTAACGCCAAGGGTTTTCATGATTGATAGACTGTCATCTGGCAGACAGCTACCTCAGCCCTACTGCACATGGAGTCACACAGTTGGCGATACATCTGTTGGTGTCTTTTGCCATTCTTCAATTATACGGCCTGTCAGGTGCTGGAGAGACGAGTGTCTCTCTGTGTCTCTGAATGAGATCCGAGAGGAATTTGATGTACTTGGAATTGGGCACAATTGAGTGCCGAGGAAGCCACGCACGCCTGCATTGTTAGAGTCTATTGATATGAAGTATAACTGTCTTAAGATCAGGCTCCTTCATCTCTATGCAGATTTTTCTGGCTGATGCAAGGAAACGTTATCTTTAGAAACGCTATAGAGTGTCTTGCCAGCTTTGATTCTGGTTTCACTGACAGGCAATGGTGTGGAAGTTAATGGCCACGAGTTTCAGGAAATGTGAAAGGTAAACCCCACTAACCAGTTCAATTAAGAAAATAATGTTACCAACATCCATACTGCTGCCGCGATCCTGCTATCAACTTTCCTCTCTCATTCCTCCCCATTTCCAAATATAGCATCCTGCACTCTCTTCCTCCTCCTGGCATCCTCACTACATCGAAATCAAGATTATTCCATCTCATACTCTAACTTATTCTTTCCCAGGATATCATGAAACTCCTCATCTCCAACAGCCTTCCTTTCCTCCTATGGCATTGACAAATCCAAACATAGCGATACGCCTTGAGTTCACTCAGTTTCTCACCTCTCTCATACATCCACGGTCGAGTCCTGCACTCTGGGCTTTGCCTCTTTGCCAGGGTCTCTTAATAAAAAAAACTTTTCATGACCTACCAAACAAGTGTTGCTGTTCATGGAGACTCTGAGGAGCAGCACAAATTGCCAGGGTTACTCCCAATCATTCAAAAATACCACAGAGTCAATCATTTCCCTCCCAGCACTGGTAGGATGCTAATAGAAGGTCATTGTTTACCATTTAGATGTTTACACTGTGTCATTTCCTAGTCGTTTCTGATGTCAATTTCTTTCCCATTTGCCACAGCGAGCTTGTTATCTGGTTTCCCACATTGGCCCCAGTCATAACATTAGCGGTCAGGATTCTGTAATAAGGATAAGCAGTCTAGCAGAAAACAGCCTGCACTAAATGTGAAATATTAAATTAAAAGCAAAAGCCCAGAGGAGCATTAACAATCCCTGTTCCTAGGAGCTAGTAAATCTCAGACTTAAATAATAGACAGAAATTTCAAAGGTGCCGTTTAATTTAATAAATCAGCTATTATGCAGGTTGTGATTTAATGAACTGGAATTTAAAGATAAAAACAGTTCTGACAAAGGGTCACACCTGAATTGTTAACCTGTCTTTCTCAAACAGACGCTGATTGACCTGCTGGGCATTTCCAGCATTTCTTGGTTTTATTTCCGATTTCCAGAATGTGACAGTTTTTGTCTTAATCCTTGGGAGTTAAAGATGCAACGTGCATGCATTGTAATGATAAGCCTCTAAATGAGAGTCAATCTGCTCAATAGAATCCAACACAACCCAGTTTTTGAAAACACACACATCTTGGGAGTATGTTTGTGTTAAATGTTGTGCTCCACAATGCAGTAATTATTTTTTACATCTATGTTACAATTTTCAGGGGTGGGGTTTGTTGTTCCATTCAATCACCTAACAACAAGTATCATAATATAATAATAATCCCTGCATTTCAGTTAGCGCCTTAACATATTGTTGAGATGTCCCAAAATGTTTCACAGAATATATTGTAAGATGGCTTGACCGTGTATTTTGTAGACAAAACGAGGAAGCCAATTCCACACAACAGTGTCCTACAAATATTGAAATTTATTCACAGAAAGGATAAAGATCTAACAATACTATTGGCGCAATAAATTGCAGGAACAAATCTGAAATAATTGAATGAACTTGGTCATTTTTGTTCTTTTAAACATAAAGTTTAGTTGAGTGATTATTTTTAAGACGCACTAAACGTTCGTGTGTTTTTTCTTTCTTTCTACCTCATTGCTACTCTCAGAGTTGGCGTGTTTGACCAGTCTGAACCCACAGCACACAGTTGCCTACTATCACTGGAAATCACTAAAACAAGATTTGCAACTTCACTCAGAAAGCCTACATGGATGTACATGAATCAGTCACAGTAAAAGTTCCACTTTTGAGTCTGATGGTTCAAGGACATCGATAAGGAGCTTTTTTTATGCATGTTTCCTGTATTACATTCAGCTTGAGAGTGCTTGACACTGATACTAAGTACAGACGGTACCAATGTCAAAAACCTTTACCATTATGAGCACAAATGTCACCAACGTGTTGAGCAGACGTCCTTAGAAGCTCACATACCCACCAGTATACTGTATAAACTAGGTCACCTCCTACGTGCGCTCCCTCCATGAGGCCAATGACATGCATGTGTTTGTCACCCATGTCCTGTTTGAAACATAAGATCCATCTGTCCATGTTTGACCTGTTCGACTGGTAGTGAAGGAAGAAGCTAACGGAGGGAGAGAAATTGTCAAATGAGGCCTTTGGCACACAGTCAACGTTTTGTTGACAAGTTTTTTGTGACATCAAACGATTTGCAAATATCATGGTATTTCCTGACATCTGGATATAAACACTGAAACATAGTTTTGGGAAAAAACGTAACATCAGTCGCAGGACCCACCTCCCCTCCCCCATTGAACACCCATTCCCACCTTTACAAGTATGAAACAATTTCCAAACACTTTTTAACATCACTAACTCATAAAGATCTAATCTCTCAGCACTCACTAAGTGCTAGTTAGCTTCCCATCAATCACTTGCTCCTGCATCAACCTCTCAATGTTAAATACTACTGGGTGTAACCTCTCATAATTCACTAAAGTCTTATCACACGCTAACCACTAGATGTGGACGGTTAACCTCTCATTAATCGTTAAATATCCTGTGTGGTGTCTGGCCTCTCATTATTCACTAATTGTTTGAGACTGACAGTATTCACCAGCAGCTGGACTGTAACCTCTCTGAGCACATTACAGATTGGATCTTAGAATTTGTACCCACTTCTCACCCCATTGGGTTAGCCTGGACATTGATGGTCAACCATGGGGCCATTACAACTAAATATGACCAAAGTTTGCACTGGCATCACACATTTGTACTTTCCAGCAGGGACCAAAAGAGGGGAGCGGTTATCCTGGATACAGAGAAAAGGGATGATACTTTGTACAGAGGAAGGTGTTTCCTATGTACAGAGAAGGGCAAGTCCTGTTTACAGAGTTCCCTGTGTACAAAATAGGGAATTCCCTGTGTTTTAACATTTCTTGTGGCTGTTACTGTACTCATAACGTTGAAAAGTCTAATGGGCTTTGGAGGTCATTGCTGTCGAGTGTAGTTACTGTATTTCCATTCATGTGCTCAAATTTCTGAAATTTTAAAAAGTAAAAGATAAGCACCAGTTGCCAGCAAAACAAATTATTTGATTCATTAAAATTCTTTAGAATCAGCAATTATTTTGGGGACATAGCCATTTTGCTTCAAAATTGAAGATGTCGCAGAATTGTAGAAAATTGTTAAATTCAATCTTAATTTAGGATCTGGATTCTTTTTCCAAAATGAAATCAAGATAAAATTGAAGAATCTTCCACAATTCTGCACTGCTGTATATATTAAGACAAAATGGTATTAAATGCTAAGACAAGGGGAATTTTAGAACTATAATATTTTACTGTTGGCAAATATTCCAGGAATCACAGCAATGTACTGAGGCTCAATCTGATGCATAGTATCAGGCAAACCTTGGCGAGACATTTTAATAGTCTCTTTGCTTGAGCTCCTCACCAGTGCATGTCTAGCAGGGATGATCTTATCTTTTCTCAGCATTACAGCGCTATAAACCCATGTCTTACAGAGCAGAGCTGACAATTCTCCATGCAACGTACTTTGGCTGGGGTTTCAAGATCTCTACAACGGAGGCTGAAAAACAACTTGAGGGCAGATGACTCACAGTGAATAATCAAAGCAGCCCCCGTCTTCACTTCTACCTGCCCTACACCCCCTCCATAATCGATGCATTCCTTCCCACTCATAACGTCTTTGTCCTCCCCCACCAGCACCTCTCCTGAATACTCATTGACAATCAGGTTTGTTGTGCTGCAGCAATTCTGACTGCACTGTGATGTTTTGAATGTGTGTTCAAACTAGGTATTAGACCGCACTGTCAGGCTCACTGCAGTGGCTAAGGATTTTTCTCTCCCAGACACAGGATCTTTCTGAGCAAGAATTGGGGGAGCAATGGAGAGGTATTGCTCTGCTCAGGGAACAGGATTCTTACCTCTGGGACACAACATTGTGGGTTCAAACTCTACAATTGAGCTTGCAATTAAATAATGGGAATATTTTACCATGCCAACTACATTACTCAGTGGGACCAGAGGCAAATTGATTTATTTTTACGTGAAAAGGCGTTATATAAATGTAAGTTATTATTATTTAATGCATTAAACTTCTGTTTCTGAAAGAGTTATAGTTGGGCTGAAACCAAAGGAGTCTCTGTCCTTCCACAGTCTGCTGCACCTTCCGAGCATTCAGAGCGATGTCACCAGTGGGACTGTGGGTGTATTATCAACAACAATAAAGTATTGCCATGGAAATGTATATTTTTGTCAGGCAGTGAGACCAGCAGAGAGTGGAACATGGGGGAAAAGTGAGATTTGAGGAGTTAGTAACAATAAAGACAACTTGCATTTATACAGCGCCCTTCACACCGGACGACGTTTCGGAAGCCTTAAAGAACAGCAGCAGCAGAGAAGAGAGATTGGTGGCAAGGAGAGGGTGGAACTGACTGCAAGTGAGAATAGGGGAAGTGAGAATAGGGGAAGAGGATGGGAGATAGGGATGGGAGATTTGGGGAGGAAGGCTACAGAGTAAGAGCTTGAGGTGTGGGGAGAGAGCGAAGCCGGGAGACAGTGAGGAAGGAGGGAGAGAGGCCGCAGAGAGTGAGGCTTGGTGAGAAAGTAATGCTAAGGGACACTGCAGTTTGGAGAAGGAGTGAAGTTTGTGGAGAGAGGAGTCAGAACATGAAG
Source organism: Callorhinchus milii (assembly GCF_018977255.1). Taxonomy (NCBI): domain Eukaryota; kingdom Metazoa; phylum Chordata; class Chondrichthyes; order Chimaeriformes; family Callorhinchidae; genus Callorhinchus; species Callorhinchus milii. Next base: position 7,869,192 of record NW_024704752.1, on the reverse strand, counting down.
AAAACGCAGCTTCCTTTGTTGGGCCAGCTGTTCTTTTCTAGCTGTATTGTAGAATCCCTATAATTACACTGTACTGTAACATGTCTGTAATTTACTGTTACACTGCATCCCGGCTGTGATCAGTATTATTCTGTATTCCACCTATAATTATTACACTGTAGCTGTAATTACTATTATACTGTACTCTGATAAGAATGAATAGACCAAGCCCACCACAAAATGCTCACACTCTCCAATCGGCCAGGACGTTGAGCTCAAGAGCCAACAAGGGCTTGAACCTACAATCTTCTGATCCAGAGGTGAGCGTTCTACCAATTGAGTCAGGTTTACTCGGTGAATTCACTGATAGACATTGGAGAAATGTGACCCATCTCCCTTTCCTCCCTTGCATAGCCCACTGAATGCAACCAACACTAAACCAACCTGAACAGTGTGGAGTCCTGTAGCGTGTTGCTTAGAGCACTCCCCTTGCAAGTGAGAGGACCTGGGATCGACTCCCATGCAGGGCGAAACCTTAGGCAAATTTCTTTACTCCACACGCTTCTGTTTACCTAGCAGTAAGTAGGAACACGGTTGTCAGTCGATTGGCGTATTACTTTTCCGGTAATAATCCCTTCAAAAAAAAATAACGATTCGTCCACTCAATCCAGAACTGTTTGTGGGACACTGCTGTATGCAATCAGTTATACAGTCTATACAGTCAATCCACTTTACAATAAATTCTGTGAAGCGCTTTGTGATGTCTGAACGACGTGATAAGGTGCTATGTCAAATGCAAGGATTATTATTATTAAAGACCTAAGCTCTTTAATTTGCTACTTACATATGTTACATAATGTTATTGTTCAGATTCTGATATTAATTTCTTTATGATTCTCCTCAAATGAAGACTGGTTCCCTTGAGTGTGATGCTGAGGAACTGTTGCCGTTATGCAGAGAACTGTACGCAGCATGAATCATTTAACACTGTTATAATATTACAATCTCAGACCAAAGCTACCCATAAAGACATGCATTAGAGTATGTGTATCTGAGTGAATGTATGTTTGAATGTGTGCGTGTGTTTGAGTGAATGTATGTGTGTGTATGTGTGTGTCTGAACGAGCATGTGTGTATCTGAGTATGTGTGTGTCTATGTGAACCTATGAGTGGGAAAACATGGGTGTCTGAGTTGATTTGTGAGCGAGTGCATTTTAGTGTGTGGCCTGTGTGAGTGTTTGACTGTGTGTGGGTCTGGGGGAGAGTGTGTGTAATTGTGTGGGTTTCTGAATCTATTTGTGAGCGAGTGCATTTTAGTGCACGTGCGTTTTAGTACATGTGTGTTTGAGCGAGTGTGTGTGTCTAAGCGAATGTATCTGAGTGTGGTGTGCCTGTGTGAATTGCAGTCTGTGTGTGTGTGTTTGCTCGGCATTCTTTTGTGCAACAGCCTTTTTGATTGAGGCCCCTGGTTGTTCAACGTTCTCCAATCAAATGTGCTGACGACTTGCACTGAACCCTTGACCCAGATCCCACTGCCGGCTCTGGATCCGATTGCACCAAACCAGAATTCCAATGCTGTCATTAAAGGAAAATTCAATCCTTCAGAGACTGAGCCTGTGAACTGAACCCCTGGAGGTTATAAATGTCACACTCCCAGCTCAGAGTCCTCTCCAAAGTTAGTGCTGGCTTTTGCATGCTGCGGGGTTATAAGGTTCATGTTTGGGGCCGGGTGAACATCCCAAAATAGAGCTAGAGCATTGCAGGAATAGCTGTGAAACCTTGTTACACCATATGTTTAAAGTACGCATCAATCACAAATGAAAGCAATCATTGTGTGCATATAAAATGTACACTTAGTCTATGTTGCTTTTCGTTCTTGCCAATTTTCTCCTTTTTTCCTTCCACTGGAGTACAATTCCAGGTCACCTCCTGGTACCTCACTGTTTACGCCTGAGCCTTTGCAGGATATTTGACCACAGAAAACATCATAACCCAAGCCTGATCCCAGCCAGAAACACGGAGGTTGAATAGCAATTAGCAGCAAGACCCTGGTCGATTTTCTTCCACTCTCTAACTGAAGCCAATTATAGCACTCTGACTGAGATCAGCTAACACACAGACCGGAATGCAAATCTGCAAGCTTCTGGGTAGTGCCTTTACAACGATAACAACTCGCACTTAAACAGTGCCTTTCGCCCTGGATAACGTTTCGAAACACTTCACAGAGGCAGAGTGGGAACCTGAACAGGGTGAAAGAGAAGGGGGTAGGAGGGAGGTTCCACCAAATAGAAGAGTTTGACAGATGAGTTTTGAAAGCAGAGAGGGGTGGTTCAAAGCAGACGGATTTAGGGCAGATGAAGTGTAGCAGGCCTGAGTTAGGAAAACAAAGGGAGTGGGCTGGAGAGTGGAACTGCAGGCATTCCATATCTTCTGAGGTCCACCAGGACCCAGTGTTAGCGGCTTAGCCACTAAGCTGTCAACAACAACAACAAATTGAATTTATATAGTGTTCTTCACGTAGGGTAGCGTCTTGGAGAGCTTGATAGCATCAAGGGAGATTAGTGTAAATTTCAATTCAGTGCCTATCTATAACTTCTTTATGCGCATTGTTTAATTGAATTCTGCTTATGTTTAGGACATATGTGATTTATTATTATTATGCAGTATATATGCTTTAGCACATTCTACATGGGGCGCCCTGATGCTGCAGTGGATAGAGCACCAGCTTTTGGACCATGGGCTTGATGGTTGAATGCTGGTGCAAGCTGAGTTTGCTGTTCTAAGCCAGGACTGTGTGGATAGGTTCAATTGACCCCAACCATCCCAGGGTTAGGGATGGAAAATCTAGCCAGCATTCCTGCTTTTGGCCCCTCTTCAACAACCTCAATGATCATAACAATCGTTACATTTGATATTGCACCTTATCACATCATCAAGACGTTTCAAAGCGCCTCACAAGATATGTAACAACAACTTGCATTTATATAGCGCCCGTCTCATGGGGTAGCATTCTCGAGCACTTGTAATATACTGTAAAGTGGATTAAACTGTATTTTGTGGGTGAACTTCTACTGGTAAGGTGTCTGACAGCTGGGTGAGGAGAGGTCAGGCTGGCCTGTGATGTCCGCGAGTCGAGGAACATACAAAACACTCACTGCCAAGGCTCACAAATGAACAATGTTCACTTGGGCATGGTCCTGGAGGGCAATTAGCATTTGTGGAACCATACTACAGAATGAGGACCAGGAGCAAATGTGTGTGCCTATGGAGGAGAAAATTAGAAAATAATTGGCTATTTTTAAAAAAAACTTTCTGTATATCTGGACTATCACAGAAAGGAAAGCTTTAAAAACTCCACTACTTTCTGTAGAATGATATTAGGATACTAGGTTGTTGCAATGTTTGAAGAGCCATTTTTTGGATGAGATGTTAAACTGAAGTCCAGTGTACCTGCTCAGGGTGGACGTTAAAGATCACATGGCACTACTCAAAGAGAAGGGCATTTCTCCTGGTGTTCTGGTCAAACAGCCCCAGATAAAATTGGTCATTCACTTCATGGCTGTTTGTGGGATATTGATATGTGCAATATATCTGCCATATTCATCTACAAGTACAGGGTCTTTTTGAGACGTCTCAGCAACATGAACTATATCAAACACAAAGATTATTAAATCATGAACTCCACCTCCTGCTCGAACTGAGACCTCAAACCCTGCTCAGCTTTGAAGAATTTGTCACAGTGTGCTTATAAATAACTAATGTAATTTTAAATCATTGTCACTGTGTGCTTATAAATATCAGTAATGAAATTTTTTAGTTGTAATTGAATTTGATGTAAGATTGAATTACAGTTATTTATAAGTCAGGGCATATTTTGCTGAATGGTCCAGAACTGCTCAGCGTAAATCAGTGAAATTCACAGCGTTGTTGAACACAACAGAATAAGCCTCTATTCGTTTAACCTTGGTGGTGTCCTGCAATATGTCCTATGAACTCCCATCTGGGTTTCTGAATAAGAAAAACAGGACTTGGGTGGAATAATTCAGACATTCTGTATGACACACATTTGTGGACCATGGGTGATGATGAGTAAGGGAAGGGTGGGGTGGGGGGTGGGTGGGGGAGTTGAAATCTGGGTCTATCACATGGTGTTCACAATGCTAGCAACCCTCTTGGTTTGTGCTTGTTCAGTTCGAGGAACCCTGGCTGGGTTTCACCTCTTCCCCTCCTTCCCACATTGACAGCCATGAGCACTGACTTCAATTGTATAACCTATTACCCACCACTTGGCTGAGAATCTTCAGCTATCTCAGGGGCTTCCTGGTCTGTATGGCTTTTCCTCACATCCGGCAGTGCCTTTACCTACTGTGTAATTGGGGGTGTGAAAGAAGGTATTTTACATCTAAATCATGATAAACACATAAACAGTTATGGAAAGTGCAATCTGTGTTGACCAGGAATGCACAGGAAGCAAAGCCGCAAAGCTTGTTGGTGCTGCCCAGTAATCTTTTCACAAAAATGTCGGCGGGAAAATCAGACGCCATATTTCCAGCCAACAGAAAATGCTAAAAAGGATTTAATGTTCTCAGTATGGCCCAGGCTGGAGTTTCTTACATTAGTTGTTTTTCTTTTCTCTTTGTAAACAACAGCGTCTGCCATCGAGAGGTCGAATTTCCTATTGAAAGGAAACTCACAGATTATTCACATGACTCACTAGAGAGGTCACTGGGTGGTTCACACTTGTGCAGCAACAGGAAGGCAGTTATTAGAGCCAATTGTTTTCCTGAATACCATAAGCGAGTAGCAAAGGAAATATTACAGTCTGGCCTTGGTCCAGGAGTCTGGGACTGGAGAGTATTCACAACACTCAGTGGGAAAGGCAGAGCAATCCTCTTCTAGCAAAAATGCCTTCATTTCATTTTAATTTCCTCCCCTCAATATCTCTTCTTCTCTCATTATGATCCTGACTTGCACTGAGATTCTGTTCCTTGGGCACAAGTTGTTTGGTAATGTCCTGTTAAATGCTCTGAGAATCCACCACACACGAAGGTCACCATATAGATGTATGTTGTTGTTATTGTCATTCTTTGCATGCGTGACACTGTCAGATGTAGAATGGAACTGATAGATCTAGGATAGTTTTCCAATGATTTGTCACTCACAGCATTGGTGAACACAACAGAATAAACCCCTTATTCTTTTTAATGTGATAATCCCTCCCGACAAGAAAACTGGTTACTAATGGGGAGGGATCCACTTGAGGAGGGGAGCGAGTGGTCCAATGGAGGTAGAGAGGTATGAGTGGGAGTGTGAAATAGAATGGAGAGCAAGGAAAGGTGGGATATAATAATGTGCAATGGGGCCTGAGTTGGTGTGAGAAGGATGAGGGTAAGAATGTCTAACGGGTACGAACTAACCGAGGATGTGGGTGCCTATAAGGAGGAATCAGCCTCCTTAAAGTAGGCAAGAAAGAGGAGCTTGGCAAACAGGCAGCAATGGCCAAAAGTAGGTGCCCACCCAATGGCACTGCCCACCCACTGTTCTACGAAGGCCACATTTTTTAATCAGAGAGGGTGGAGCAGAGCCAAGCCAATCCTGACCTCAACTGACATCCACCCATGCTCACGCTCCAGCACCACCCACTGTGTTGGGATCAGGAATGGAACCGTGACATTATTTTCTCTCTTTAGCTCTGGGGCAAGGGCCATGTGTAGTGCCTGCACATCCATTGCGGTTGAGATCAGCCTGTAAAGACAAGCACCGCAATGGTCAGTGGTTTTTTAAGATGAGTTACTGGAGAAATGTTCGGTATCTTTAACCTTCATTCTCTCCATAACAAACTGCTGAAATTGAGTAGATAAACATGGTAACAAGCAAGTAAAGTATCTTGAGGACTTGTCAGCTCTCAAACTAACACTAAAATTAAATTAGTCATTAACTGCACGGCTGTTTGTGGGACACTGCTGTGCGCAAATTGGCTGTCACATTCACCCACAAAATACAGTTACACCACATGACATGATATCCTGTGAAGCGCTTTGTGAAATCTCAAAGTGATAAGCACTATATAAAATATTATAATATATGCAAGAGCGAGAATAAAACAGCCATGATTTCACTGGTGTTGGCAGCCTTCTGATACCTCAGGAAAGCTTGCCAGGCAGTGCCTTCAATGGCAAGGTTTTAGTTTATTAAACTCTAGCAGTACCCCAATGCATACTCTGGGATCCCCACTCACTCTGGAGGGTGCCCAGTGTTTTTTTGGTCAGCCGGGTGTCTGACACTTGTGGAAATCCATCACCATGCTTACAAGTATCCAAATACACATGGATATTCCCAAGCATTAGAATGGCATGTGCAATCTCTCCCTAGAGGGAAGGATCCTGCTTACCTAATCCGGAGAGTATTTGGCATAGGCTGGTAAAAGCCCAGGCTTGGGAGACCCCAGAATTTGTGTTGGGGTACTGCTGGAGTTTTAACCATCTGAAACCACAAAGCCATTAAGAGCACTGTCTGACAAGTCTTCCTGCTGCTTGTCCAGCAAGGACCATAATAATAATAATAATCCTTACATTTGATATAGCACTTTTCACGTTGGGAGGACGTCCCAAAGCGCTTCACAGAACACACTGTAAAGTGAATTGACTGTATATTTGTGGGCGAACGCTGCAGCCAATTGCGCACAGCAATGTCCCACAAACAGTTGTAGATTGAAAATGACCAATTTATTATTGTTTTTGGTTTTGGAGGGATTATTATTAGGCGTGTGGAGTAAGGAAACTTGCCCAAGGTTTTGCCCTGCCTGGAATTGAACTCAGGTCTCTCACTTGCAAAGCGAATGCTCTAACCACTGAGCTACAAGACTCTACACATCCTACCCGTTCGGGCTTTGGCTTGCAGGGTTAACAGAAGCGGAGCAGAAATTCCTGCCCCAGTGACTGGCCTGCACCTTCAAGTCCTACCAAATGAGCCAGGCTGCTTAGGCTGTCGTCAGCAGTGCTTGGAGCACTCTGGACCCATCTGGCTCAGGAACTCGGCTACCGAAGAGAGTTGACTCAATTCTGACATTCCATTGCCGCACATGTCACCTTTAGCCACTACAACAACAACAACTTGGATTTATATAGCACCCTCCACGCCAGACAGCGTCTCAGAGCGCTTCACATTAACAGAATCCGGGGCTGAGCCAGGGGAGGGGGAAGAAGGTGACCAAAGGCGTGGTCTACAGATCTAAAGAAACCACACTTACCTTACCATCCCCAATCCCCCCAAAAGGCTTACAATGCCATGGAATTGCATCTCAGCATGAAACTGTGGAGAAAAAGGGAGTTTGTTCAAAAATAAAACACTGTGTGGGCAGGCTGCGAGGGAGAGGATATAATCAAAATGTAAAAAGCTGCACTTCCCATTGAAATAGTAATGAAATATAGAAGATCCATATTGTCCCTTCTTTTGGGGAACACTGTTTATTGAGGTTCTGGTTTACTTTACTAGATTTCCTCTTGAGTTTTTTTTGTTGGCAAGCTTCCGAGCCCCTAAACCATCCAAAAACAATACATAAGGCACTTACAATACAGCTTGTACCCACAGCGAATAGTTCAAATACTTCTCTCATGTGGTTTGATTTACCGAGAGCCAGAAGATTATCTTAGTTTTCAAATGTTGGGTTCTCCCCTTTTAATCCTAGCAGCTTGATCCAAGCACGTGACACTTTTCAGCCCTGACAATAACACAGCACCAATACATGTATCCTCAACCTCACTCTTTATCTTTGAGTGAAATTCATAGTTCCTACTATTTGCTGGATGTGTGTAAAAAAAATGAGGGCTTCCCCCAATGACTCAGTTGGTAAAGGCACTGCTGAGCAGAACACTAAGCTACGCAGACCAGGAAGATACCATATCCACACACCCCCCACCATCCCCCCCACCCAGTCTGTGCTGAGAAAGCTGGTTTCACATGAGTAGTGACAGGAGTGTTCAATGTCCCACGGCTGGGTGGGGGGGAGGAAAGTGGGAATCACCCACGACTGTGGCCATCCCCTTGACCTGGTGATCACCCGGGGCCTCACCGTCTCGAACATCACCATCATCGATAAATCGATCTCAGACCACCACTTCATCTTCCTCAACACCTCCGTAACCCTCCCCCTTTCTCAACCCTCCACCATCACATACCGTCTGTGGAACAAAATTTCCTCCCTCTCCCTCTCCACTGCCCTGGAGTCATCTGAACTCCTTCACCTCTGGCCTGCCCTGACCGATCTCCCCTCCTCACTCTCTTTTCTCCACAACTCCCTCTCCTCCATTCTGGACTGCCTTGCCCCCCTCACCTCCCGAACTGCCTCATACTCCCGTAAATCCCGCTGGTATACCAGCCATCTCCGTTCCCTCAAGGCACAAGTGCGAGCTGCCGAATGTGCCTGTACCAAATCCAAACTAATGGTCCATCGGCAGATTTGGCTTCACCACACCAATATCTACTGCTGCGCTCTTGCCTCTGCCAAATCCTCTTTCTACTCCAAGGTTATCTTGGAGGCCAAGGACAACCCCAGTCTTCTCTTTTCCACCACAAATGTCTCCTCCGTCCACCTTCCCATGCCTCGCCCTCCTCTCCTCAAACTCCAACTGTGAGGAGATGCTGGACTGCCTCGAATCCAAAATCGAGGGGATACGTTCAGCCACCTCTGACCCGTCCACTGCCACCTCCACATCACCTCTCCCTCATGACACACCCCCCACCCATCCCCTCCTATACTCCTTCGACCCTATCTCTCCCTCCTCCCTCACTGCGACTGTTCGCAAACTCAAACCCACTACCTGCTCCCTCGATCCCATCCCCACCTCTCTCCTCATCTCCCAGCTCCATCTCCTGACCGATGTCATCAACCTCTCCTTGTCCACCAGTTCAGTTCCCACCCCCCACAAACAGCCATTCATCACCCCCATCCTGAAAAAACCTTTTCTGGACCCATCCCTCTTCTTCAGCTACTACCCCATCTCTAACCTCCCATTCCTCTCCAAGGTCCTGGAACAAGTCGTCGCGTCCCAGCTCCGCTCCTTTCTTTCTCCCCATTCCCTCTTTAAACCCATCCAATCCTGCTTCCATGCTGCCCACAGCATGGAAACAGCCCTGGTCAAAGTTACTGAACATCTGTGATCAGGGCTCCCTCTGCCTTCTTGTTCTCCTCGACCTCTCTGCCGCCTTCGACACTGTCGACCACTCCATCCTCATACACCGCCTCTCCTCTTTACTTAATCTTCGCGGACCTGCCCTTGTCTGGTTCGATTCCTATCTCTCTCACCATCTCCACTTTGTTGCCTCTAATGATTTCTCCTCCAGTCCTCACACTGTGATGTCTGGGGTCTCCCAGGGCTCTGTCTTTGGCCCTCTCCTCTTTAATATCTACATGTTCCCACTTGGTGACATCATCCGCAGCCATGGGGTCAATTTTTATATGTATGTGGATGACACCCAACTCTATCTTTCTGCCTCCACTCTCAATTCCAGGACCACTGCTGTCCTGACAGTCTGCCTGTCGGATACCAAGTCCTGAATGCGGGCAAATTTCCTACAGTTGAATGTGAACAAGACTGAGGCCCTCCTGATTGGCTCGTGCCAGCGCCTCTGCACCTCAGGCTCTGGCAGCATCAACTTCCATGGTTGCACACTTCAACTCACCAAGCCAGTCAGGAACCTGGGTGTCTTGTTCGACCATCAATTGTCTTTTCTTACCCACATCCAAGTCACGACACGCTCTGCCTTGCTGCACTTCCATGACATTGCCCAACTCTGTCACTACCTCACCCCTCAGGCCGCTGAAACTCTTGTTCATGCCTTCATCACCTCCAGGCTCGACTATGCAAACGCCCTGCTTGTCAGCCTTCCCAACTCCTCCCTCCACAGGCTGCAGATAATCCAGAACTCTGCAGCCTGTGTCCTCTCCTGCACCAAACTCCCTGACCCCAGCTCGGGTCTCAAATGACTGTCCAGCGCCTTGGGACGTCCTCCCGATGTGAAAGAAGCTATACAAATGTAATCTTGTTGTTGTTGCACCTCAGTTCCTTATCACTATCCAGCAGCACTGCTGTAAAAAATATATACTAAATGGTTATGTTTCGCCCACAGTCAATTCACCTTATCATATATTCTGTGAAGTGCTTGGAAATGTCTCAACAGTGTGATAAAACGCTGTATCAAATGCAAGGATTATTATTATTACGGGGTAATGGCTGGAATAAACTTGGCTGTGATCTAATGAATAGCCTGTTGACACTCATAGTCAAGGCTCACTCTTTAAGATTGACTGTGTAAAATCTATCCTACCATTGATTTTATCATCTCCAATGGGGAAACTATTGTATAAATTCTTCTTGAACGCAAGGCAATCCAGAAAAAACTGAAGAATATTCATCCACCTCTAGATCTCTATTATTCAGCATTGCATGAATTTATGATTGCTGTAAGGATGTCAAAACCAAGGAGTTGGAGCAGTTTAGATGGTACTAAGAATCCATCCTCCCTGTGCGTCTTTTTGGGACTGGTTGGCTCCAAGATGAGATGCCTGGCAATGGAAGATTGGAATTGTACCAATCCTCTATGGCAACGTTGGTAGTCTGAACCCTAAGGTAGGTTCTCTAATTAACTGCTGATGATAGACCAACAAGCCTGCCTCATTAATGGGACTTGTAGGAGCAGAACAATCATTGAGGACTGGGATCTTTTCCTACTCGGCATCTGTTGACCCTGAAAGGCAAAGCCCTAAAGGATAGCATGGTCCTAACTGGGCAAGCAATAGGAATCTTATCAGTTTTTGCAATGTTAAATTGTGTAGTTTCATCTAGTTAAACTCCAGCAGTTACCCCCACTGATCCCCAAGACTTGACACTTGCCAAACTGCGGTGGAAGCCAGTTGTACTACACTTCAGGCACAGTGTGGGTCCACAGTGGATCTAAGTGAACTCGCATTCAACCAGGTCATGTTCCAATGGAGCTGCCTTGTATCAAGAATGAGAATTGATAGTTACAAAAGTCTGGCACTGTATTTAATGGAATTGAAGTTAGGAGGACATCAAATGGAATAGAAACATTCAAAAATGATAAGAGGTAAATAAGATGAAGGACGGTTTCTATCTGGATTGAGGAAAGGAGTTCCAGAAATTCAGGCATAAGTGGCTGAAGGCAAGGACGTGAATTGTGGAGTGGAGGAGACGAGGGGCGTACAGAATATATCTTCGGGTTGTTAAAGCTGTTATCACAAGTGTCTATTGAAACTAGTCCATTAAAATTTTAAAAAGAAATTAGACAAACACTTGAAGATTGTCAAAGTACTGGAAAAAGAATAAGGGGATTAGCATGGGTAGCTCTCATAAGGAAGGAAACTCTGTAGAGATATGTTGGACTGAAAGGTCTCCTTCTGTGCTGAGGCTTCTATGATCTTGAGGTAATGATTTTATCAGCAAATAAATTCATCCTTGCATTGTAATCTGTTATTTTTTTCATTTCAACAGTTAATACGTTAACCAAGTTAAGGGTCACCACATCCTTTTCGTAATGCGAGTTGTTAAGCCCCTCCTCATCCTTTTCTTCTTCTCAGGATTGCATTTGAGTGAAATTCCAGTTTGAATAGATGCCTAAGTTTTCTGGTTTATACCTGCACAGACACAGCTCATTAGCTGCAAGGTTGGATTTCACACTGCAGTGTAGAGGTTGGAAGAACATCAAAAGCCAGGCCTGACACATCTATTTACACAATGTTAATGATTTACTGAGTGCCAACTTTTACAACTCATTTCCTCTTTATGCTTCCTCTTGGTATTTAATGACAGAGCCTAATAAATGGTCTTATTTCTTAACTAGGCTAACCATCCTCTTTTTTAATTTTACATAGGATGTGTAAAACAAACAGAATTAAAGTGAGAGGATTTCTGCGTGGATTTGGAAAGCAGTCATTCGGAAGATGAATCGTCTCAACGTTTTATCCCCTTCCTTTTTTGAAGCCATTGTCTGAAACTGGGGTACAAGTCCACGAGTCTTAACCTCTGTACATGACCCAAGAGTCATTCTTCATTTGTGATTGCAAACAGCAAGTGTTGGCAGGCCATTCAACCATGTGGGTTTCCTCTTAGCACAGCCAAACCCAATTCTGCCCTCATCCGTATAGCCATCCTGGGCAAAGATCAGCTAACTCAGCACAGTAACTGAACCTGGGACCTTCTTAATCTGTATGGTTCACAATAAATAGTAATTTTATCAACTGAGTTATCAGATAAACCCTGGTTAGCCTTTTAATATCACTTTATTATTTATCTACTTTGGTGGCAATAAATATTGCCTAACAACTTATTTTCATTGCACAATGCTCCCACGTTACATGTGTGTGCATGCACACACGCACATACACATGCATATACACACACACACACACCATCAGATGGTGAATCTAAATTGAGGTAACTGGAGTTTGTTCCACAGACATTCGACTGTGTCTAATCAAATAGGTAGACAGACCACAGTCCACATCCGTAGAAGCAACTTATTGATATGACCTGAAGCTACTGATTGACTCGGTTGACTGTTCACATCTGAAAATTGCTGGTGGAATCCAGTCAGCCTCATGTTGTTCATGCTCGATGTAGGCAAAGTCTATTGAAACGGAAGGTCCAGGTAGAGAGAGTCATAATTGTGCAATGGAAAGGCGAGATGTCACCAAACAAAAAGTTACGTTTCAGAAAAGGAAAGTCTGTGAAGGCAATGCTAGAATTGGATTGGTTTGCTCTGTACCACTGAGGAATGCGAAAAGGGGGTCCTGACTTGTTTACGGCAACAGTAACTGTGGTGAAAAGTGGGAATGTGCAGAGACATTCCGGCTAAACTTAGTGACGCATTTCTGCATTCCACTGGGCTGAACACTGTACCTGTTCTGTGAGAATCCAAACCAAGGAATTTGTTACTGGTAGAGGGCACTTACTTTTGTATATTATAAAGGAGATTATCAGATCATTGGACTTTTAGGGCAGGCTCAGTTCCTGCTGAAATGGCTCTTTCAAAAACATTCTCTGCCACATTGGCAGTCAACACCATACACTTATTCTTTAATTGAGTTTGGGTACAAACAGTATGGAAATCTGTTTTCCATCACATACATCTGCGTAAGAGGACACGCTGAAAGTACGTCTGGTTCTCAATATTACAGCTCAGACTCTAAGAAACAGAAAGAAATAAAGGCCCTTTGGGTGTCTGCAGTTTGCTGTGAAAGCTGTAACATAGCCATATTTTCATTTTCAGTTTGGTTTAAGGTACCGGCTTGTGTTCTCTGAGCAAAAGAATTTCAACACAGTAATATAAAGTCTTGTTTAAGACCCTTTAAAGACATGTGGAGTCCTGTAGCTTAGTGGTTAAAACACTCGCCTCACAAGCGAGAGGACCTGGGTTTGATTCCTGGCCGAGCGAAATGTTGAGCAAATTTTCTTACTCCACATGCTTCTGATTACTGAGCAGTAAGTAGGAACCCGGTTGTTAGTCGAGTGGCAGATCACTTTTCTGGGGTAATAGTTCCTTCAAAATAAATAAAAATAATTTGGTCAATCAATGATTGTTTGTGGGACACTGCTGTGCGCAATTGGCTGCCGTGTTTCGCCCACAAAATATAGTCAATTCACTTTGCAGTGTATTCTGTGAAGCACTTTGAGATGTCTCAAAGACATAAGGCGCTAAATCAAATGCAAAGATTAATATTATTATGGTATTTCATTAAAACTGCAACTTTTGTGGTGCCCTAATGGTCTGGTTAGTAACGAGTGACTCTATTGTGCAACTTAGCCCAATGGACCAGGTTTGTGCTGAGTTAACTGACCTGAGACAACAGTAAGGGCGCTACAATTTAGCTTCTCCATCCTAGGCTCGGGAAAAGAGTCAGATAGTGTCTACTGAGTTGCTATCCAGAGATCCAAATAATGACGTGCACATATTATAAAGAGGCACAGTTTCATTGGGCAATATAGTAATTGACCTTGTTGGCATGTGCTTTTAGTGGGAATTCCTCATTCAGCAACCAATGCAGATGTGTGCCCACAGTGCAAATTATGTACTCACCTGTGCACCCATGGAGGTCAGTACCGGGTAGTTGAACATGGTTCAAATGAAGAAGGTTAGCACCCATGAAACTACTTCCCAACTTGAATTGGACACTTTCTAAGAGGGGAAAAAATAATGCTAGTATAATTTCCTTGTGTGGCTTTCAAATGGAACTATTTCAAAATATTATCTTTTTCAGACCACCCTTTCCTCTCAGTCAAACCTGCACCGCTGACCTCAGTTGGGCAGAGCTCCGGTTATGTGCTCAAAACAACTCTGGGTGGCCAGCAAGATACATAGTTCAATCTTTCCAACCTGGATCCCACAGATTGCTTAATCAGCCTCTCCGGCTTCTCCTTCGCCTGGGTAATTGGTGTAAAAATTGGCAGAATATCACAATGTGGTCCTTTGAATGTTTTAATCTGAAGGTTATAGCTAACAGAGCTAAATAGCGAAAATGGATGGCTTAAGTTTCAACATAAACACTTCTATTTGAATGCCATAAAATAGATTCTTCATGCGTTTGAAAATAACCAGGCTCAGTAAAAACTGAAAGAAATCAAAGCATTCAATTAGAAATAAGAACTTGCATTTCAATAGCACCTTATCATCTTGAAATGTCTCAAAGTACCTTTGAGTAATTATTGTTAAGTTCAGTGACTGTTTTTGTAGGTAAATTCAGCAGAGATGAGACCTTGATTTTAACATCTCGTCTGAAAGAGGGCACCTCCAACAATCACTTCTCATGTTGAATGGAAGATGCTAAATTAAATGTCCAGGTCCACCACTGCTTAGCAACTTCCTTGTTCAAGAGGAATTGCAGTTTAAATCTTTTCAGCTGAAAAAAATCCCTTGAAATTTAAGTGTTTTTACTTCTTCTTTTAAACTTTTTTTATTACATTAAAATTGATGTTGTACTTTAATTTAGGTGTTAGGTCTTTCTTTGGTCTTTATAAAATTATCTGTACTCCCTAGACATTCTGATTAAATCTTATTGTGTTCCAAAACAATTCTCTGCAATGAATGTGGTCACACAATTGAACCTTTTCATTCTGTTCATAGATATAAGTACAGTATGAAATCTGGAATAAATCCCTGAGTTTTGGGTGTGGGTTTCAAGACATTGAGCAGACAGAAAGGAATTTGCTCCCATTCCACTTTCTTTTAAGCCAGCAGCTTACTTCAGAGGCAATTCAAGTACGTACCTGAACTTTGCCCTCTATATCTAATAGAGATATGAACTATTTACCAGCAAAACACAAGGCCTAGTCTGCACCATCTGTAATTAAGACTTCCTTTTATCTAACCTGTGCATTATCTGAAAAAGACCAAGATTGTGCAAGAGAGAAACAGAACCCCTCACTTTTAAAGAGCTGTTGTCTCAGCTCTTCCAATTAGTTTTAATCCAATAGTATGCTTTAAAAATGTTATCGATGTGGTCTTTCGTATGAAGTTGGTAAGCAGAAATCGGACACCCAAATACGAAGACTGGGTGGGGGTTGTCTAACTGGATCTCAATACTGTCCTTGACTAAGTTTGCTCACTGTGAGGATTGATGGAGCGAAACATTAACATTATCAGCATAGACTTACCTAAACACTACAATGTGGAAACAGGCCATTCGGCCCACCAGTCCCTGCTGATGTTAATCCTCCCCATGAGCTTCAACCCCCCCCCCCCCAAATCTCCTCTCCCATCTTCCTTTATTCCCTTCTCACTCATATTATGCATTATGGTTCCTCAAATACATTGATGATTTTTGCTTCAACCACATCTTCTGGCAATTCTTACCACCCTCTGTATAAAAACGTTATTTCTAAACAGCCTTTTAGATCTGCTACTGGCTATGTTATACCCCCCTTGTTTTGGACTCACTAACAAGTGGAAATGGCCTAATAATTCTGTAGGAATTCATTTACAATCTTAACAACAAAAAAAACTTGCATTTAAAAAGCACCCTTCACACGCTGTAGCATCTCAGAGCACTTAACAATGGTGGAGCTCAAACCTGAGCCAGTGAGAAAAGGAGATGACAACTGGCACAGCCAAAGGGGAAAATCTTCAGATGCCACCTGAATCTACCTCTTTAAACACCTCTATCAGATCCCCTCTGAATCGTCTCAACACCAGGTCTGTTGGGATAGTCTCAGCTAATCAGACTTATGTTCTATGCCAATGATATGGGCTCAAAATCTCACAAGGGATAGAAAAATGTATATATTCAGTGACCCAACACAAGTTCGGCCTTGCTCTTTCAAAAGCCATTTATCATTTTCCCAAAACAAACAGAAAAAGCAATTGAAGCTCAGAATAGATAATTTTGTAATGGAATTTAGAGTTTCCTTATGATAGAACTTGATGTTGTACAGTGTGGTCTATCACATGCTGATCACTAAAAATAACAATCCTGTATTGCTCCTTTTTAATGGTATTCTTAGCAATCCATAGGATTAGATCCCAGGATTTTAATATCCTGTGATTTGGGTTCAAATCCAGCCCATATCAATAGGATTAATCCTTCCTCTGCTTGGCTTTAAGACTCGGAAATTAACTGAGTTTGGAACGATCCAGTTCACAATAGTTTTATAGTTTTTACAGAACAAAACTTATTCTAATTCTGTGTAGTTTGACAGTATCACTTATACCCTAAATTTCAGTCAGAATGGCGGAAGAGTTACTAATAAAATTTTAAGATTTCAATAGCACATTTCTTTTTGAAGAATTTAAGAAATCCTGTCAGCCTTTTTGCATATAAAATACTTTTTTTTGCAACTTTTTCTCAGACCAGTGAAACCTATGATGGAGATCATAGCAGCCTCCGTACAAGAATAACAAAGTAATCAGCAAGCTTATCCTCAGTTATGATTTGAAAAGACTAGCATGTACGTGAAGATAAAAGTACCTGAAGTGACTCCCTGCTGAACTTTCTTTCGCACATGGACAAACAAGGACTGCAGAGAACACTTTCATGTTGCACTGCGCAGACTACATTGCAGGAAATGGACGAATGCCCTCTACCCTGCAGCTATGCCTTACCCCAGGCACCGGAGATTTACACCTATGAAATCTATCATATACTGGTAACAGGAGCACCAATCTTCCTCGAGTGTCATCTTTTTCTCTAGTCACATTTGCAGGTATGTTCTTAAATTGTGATGTCTTAAACTACTGCAGGCTTTACGGTTACTCCTGAAAAAGAAATATTAGCAAGACTTTTTTGCTGCCAGACAGAAAGTGCCTTTTCTTACTGTCTAGTCACCTATCTTTCATTATTTATTATATATGCCATATGCTCTACACCAACATTTAATATCCTTTTGACTAAGAAATGTGACATTTTATGATGTAGTTTTCTGTTGTCTTTTAAAAATGTTCTGGTGAAGAGCATTTACTACATCCTGTCTATGCAATGAAGCATCTAATCACTCTGTCAAAGGTTTTTTTAAATTGCCTTTTTTGAGCAACGATTGACATGGGAGGAGTTTGGTAATAATAGTATTCCTTGCATTTAATATAGTGACTTGTCACGTCTTCGAGACTTCTCAAAAGCACTTCACAAAATATACAGTAAAGTGAATTGACTGTATTGTGGGCAAAACTATCTAGCTAGACAGGATGTAGGTCCATAACCACAAAGTGCACGGTTGGGATATAGGAAGAGGAAACATACAACATAGCATAGTGATACTAGTAGGAATGCCTATACTTTTGTTTTTCTTTTTCTTAAAATATTTGAAAAAACATAATTATTTAGATTGATTTTTCTAAACATTTTAAAGTTAAAAGAATTGTATCGCAATACTATATACAAAAAAACTTAATATTTTCATTGTAAATAGTTACTTTACACAGGAATTATCCATTTATCTTGGGTCAACGAAAGCCAAAATCAGGTTAACGTGCACATAAAATATTGCACAATTTTTAACACCCCCCTTATTCCCCAAGCTTAGGAAATGAGAAGTGCTGCTGTGCTTGCACTCAATTGGCAAACACATTGTCGATAAGTTCCTGTTGGTCAACTGTGCCTTGTAGAGGAGCCTTCTTCCTCTATTTCAGGATGTGCGTTTTCTCCAATCTCATGTAAAGTGACAAGAATGTGACAATCCTGCTCCATTTCTGGGCAACAGAACATTTCTCTCCACTTAAAACGTTTCTCTTGGCTGGGGTCCATGAGTTTAATGTGGGATTAAGTGGCCATATATTGGGGCCATATTATTGAGGCCATAGCCCCTATCCCACAAACAGATCAGTATCTGTTTGTGGGATAGGGGCTATCAGTGAAAACTGTGAATTGCATGTGTACCTTGGGATTCAACTATCAGTATGCAAAATGTGCTATTTAACTCCCCCTACCACCTGAACATTCAGGCTGCAAAACACGTTCCTCTTCACGAATGTCAATGGACATGTGGATAGAGCCACGAACCTGCAACCTATTACCTCCTGAACTTTCAGGAAGCCAGTGGGAATCTTAAAAGTGAAGCCGATTGTTGATTTGTTATCTTCAACTTCTTCCAAATCTGATGGCACTGAACACCAGTTGCATTGAAGTACAACTGGTTCAAAGGGTTGGTGGATAGCAAATTCCAAGTCTCCCCCTGGATTTTGGAAGTGGGTTGTGTAGAAATTGAGAACGACTGCTACTTTCAAGGCCACATATAGCGCTGTCGTGGCTCAACATCTAGGCTGCAAGGCCGCGCTTATGACGACTACCATCTCCACCATGTTGTTTTTAGGCAGCTTGCATACACATTCCTCCTGTCATAAGAATCCTGCATTCAATATAGTCCCTTTCACGTCTGGAGGCATCTCAAAGTGCTTCATAGAATTTGCTATAAAGTCCTGGTACTGTATATTTTGTAGGCAAACACAGCAACCAATTTGCGCACCGACAAACAACTGAAATAAAATGAATGTCTAATTTTAGTTGGGAGATTGCTGGCCAGGGCACTGGCAGAAACACTCTTTTCAAATAGTGTCGCAGGATCTTTACCATTCACCTGAATAGGCAGACGGAACATCGGTTTAACATTTCATCCAATTTCTTTAGATAAACTGTTAAACTGACATGCTCCAACAATGCAGCACACCCCCAGAGCTACATTTGAGTGTCCTCCTAGACGGAGTTCAAAGTCCCGATTGAGGGCTTCTGATTCAGAAGCAAAGGTACTGCCGACTGAGCCAGCCAATATCTCCTTTGCCTTCTGAACCTATGAGGTCACTGGTACCTTCTTCCCTCGGGACCAAGTAGCTAATACATGTGGCGGTGTATCGCTGTGTGCCTCCTCTCTGCATCATCCTCTGTAGTTGCCTGTGCTAATCCATGTCTCGCTTCCATCTAGTGACACCTGAGATGCTGCCACTGTGTAACTATCACTGCTATAATTGCTGCAGAGGCAGAAAAAAATAATGCTTATGTCTTTGCAGTGAAGGCACATGTCCCCCTTAGAAAATCATAAACTCTGAAATTAGTCCCGGGTTAATTTGTGACTTTACTTACCGGATACAGCTTCCACCAGCACCATCTTAAATCTGTTCGGTAATGTTGGTCCTAACAACAGTGTTTATACGCTATTAGAATGGGTAGAGATAGCACAGGGAATGAAATTCCACATTCTTCAAGTCAAATCAAGGGGACAGACCACGACTTGATGGCATTAACTTGAAGGGGTTTTATGGTAAAAAATCTACGGTATGTGGTATGTATTTTAATGAAATAAGTAAATTTCCCCCAAATTCTGTAACTTCTGCAATATTTCCCTGATGGAATAATGCATTGTAATATAATAAGTTACCCTAATGTTGGGTAGAATAAAGGAAGCTTTATCCAGTTATGTAACTGGCCTTGGGAAATTCAAAAACACTGACACAGAGTTGGATAACAGGATTAAAAATTGGAATATTTGTAATAACCCCTCTCCTCCTCCCATATAAAGGCCAATTCTTGCAGTGTAGTGCTCTGAGAAGCTATCCCATGAGAAGGGTGTTATATAAATGCAAATTGTGGTTGCACAAATTGTTCATGTTCTGCAGCAGGCTTTCCAAAAAAGTGCAGTTCTTCCTGCTTCAAACCCGAATATTGTACAGTACAATCCTTACTCTTTGTTCCCTCTGCAGCCTCACTCCTGCATATTCCCTTTCACCCACTACGTAGTGTAAATTTCACAGACTTGTGTCTCCATGCAGATTAACACCTAACATCAACAGAATTTGAACATGCTTCCACTTGTGTCTCTGTAACTTCCAGCAAATTTATGAATGAGGCTTCTTGTGATGTGCTTTCAGCTGCTTTAGGCAGATCTTAGAAAATAGACAAGCAGTTAATCAAATACAACATGGAAAATTTAATCATTTCCTAGTTTATTACTTACAGGGGGAGGAAAAGAAAAAAAGCTTCCAGAATTTACAAACACCACATTGTCTAATCCAGGGCAGGTCTTGTCTGTATACAATGCCCATTTACATTATATACATAAAGGAAGACTGAATTTGATTTTTTTTAAACTATGGATTCAAGTTCCACTGATGTTCATTAAGTACCATGTACAGTAAAGTCATCATCTCCTGACTGTAATATATCATCTCACATAAAATACAAGAGTATAAAATTATTGTGGAAACAACTGAACAAACAGCAGGATTATGTTACAGGTACTGTAACGGTATCAGTGAATGGGACTGTACACCAAGGCCTAACTTCAAGATTATGCTATTTATAAACAACAGCTTGCATCCAAGAATAGGATCGTAATCTATTCTTATTGCGCATATTCACAAGTTTTAAGCAAAATTTGCCTGTTTAGAACAAAGCAGAAAGGTTACCTCCAGACACATCAATAATGGATGTGAGTTAAAAAAAATCAGTTCAAAAAACGTAACGATATAAAGGAACTGAAAATGTTAAATATTATTTTGTATTTTCCAAACATTAGCAACTTTTTAAAAATCAATTTCTATATTTAATAATTTACAGCGAAAATCCTTAATATTTTCAGCAGCAAGTGAAAGTCAAGATTAATGTAACATACTCATTGTATGTGTGTGTTACAGTCCAGGTTAGGTATCTCTGAGTTTGCATTGCTCACAGTGTTTTAATATCCGTTTACTGAGACAGTTGAAGTCTGAAGTAGAATGTGCTGATGAGGATTGCCAGGAAGGGGGAAGAAGCAGATTTTCTGCAGTGCATGTCACAAGTGCACGCTGTGTGCCCCACACACATCCACACATACACACACACACACACACACACTCACACAAGCGTGTGAACATGCAGTCCAGTCAAACAACTAAGTCCTGAGGTTTCTTACAGCAAACCGGAGTGATCTTGATGTGTCGTACCATCAGTTGCATGAAAGGGAGTGAGGTCCTGGTTGTAACTGTACAGAGGATTCAAAGCCTGGGTACTCATTAAGTCCATGCAAGGCTTGCCAAGGGATAGGGAGGGAGTCATCATTCTGAAACAGGAATGTAAAGAAAAAAAACAAATCAGGATTTTCTCAAAATGACAGAATAAACATACATTATAGTCATTTTATGCATATACAGATACACATTGGACTTGTCTGCTCTTCACAAGAGAAAACACATCATGAATAAGGTGGAAACACTTCTATCTTGCCTGTTGAACATTCCATACTTATTAACACAAGGACCTCACCAGGAAAAAATGCTGTTCTAATAGCAAAGTCATTTTTAAAAATAGTTACAAGGCCTTGTGAGCTCACACACAACCCAGTGCACATCTGTTTTCCCAAAATAGACACAAACGTCTCAAGCAGGAGGTAAGTGTGAAGCATGTCACCTCATAAAACCAACTTTGTTTTGAAAAAACTTGATTCTAGGACATTTTGAGGGGACTAAAAGGGATATAATCCAAACCACACTCTACTACAGCAAATATGGAGGAAATTCCCTATCAAGGGCTTATTTTGCCTCCATCAGTGATTTTGGTCAAAAATCTGTTTCAAATAAAAATAAGAAACAGACTGAAAAGCAGTTTCGACAGTGAGTTGTCATATTCCTGAGATATAAACTAACATTCCACTGTACTTAAATCACACACATGAACTGTTCATTTGAGTTTGTTTGATAAATGAATACTCAGAAAGATGAAAAAAGGTAGCTAAGTTGGAACGCAATTCATCAAAACAATTGATTACGACTCAGAATGTTAAACAGTGCCTTGTACATAGTGCACAGCAAATGCACAATCATTTCTTACACTAATCGCATACACACCCTAACACAACCCAATCACACACAGACGCCATAAACAAACACATACACAAATACATACAAATAAAAACAAACATACACAAACAAACAAATAAACACATACAAATAAAAACAACACAAACACCACACCTGTTTGGTTCATACACCATCTATGTACCACAACTGCCACTCCAATATCTCTCAAGTATTTCTCACAGAATGCATTTGAATAGAAAGCCAATTTGCTCGGCTGTACAAAATCCTCAATCATTACACTGAACAGAAAAAGATGCCACAAAAATGCAGAAGGGTTGAATTAAAAAGCTATATACTGAGTACAGTCCACCCAAAAATCAGCAGGTGCTGTACATGGACTTAACCCATTATGTTTGCTTTTTATTACTTATTCAGCCTGCTGCAACTGTGAATACTGCATTAACAAATAATGAATGTTCTGTTCATCTGGCAACTTGCTGGGATCAATGATATAATGGGGTTGACATTAAATTGCAAGCATTTGAAAAGATATTTGAAGAATGACTCCTTATTTTAAGAAAGAAGCAAACCAAAAGGTCCTCTCAAAGTGGAGTTATTTTACATGAAACCATTATGTAGCTCCCAATTGGTTGTTAGATTCATTTGTCAACTTTATCAAGAAAACACTTGTACTCATCAAGGTCAATTTTGGGAAATGCGACACTTTTGTAATTTTGGCATTCAGCCTTGTGAAGGACACCCAAGTCAAGGGCCAGTTCTCCATGTGTTGACAATGGGGTCAACCATGCACTGATTGCTAAAAAGAGTGATCTTTTCATTACTTTTTTTAGTTCAAAATCCCATTATGAAACAAAGCAAGAAAGATTGCTATTTTGCGCAATCAACAGAAGACAAATCTCACTTTCCTTTAACCCCAATTTCAGAAAATTATCCTTGTCTAAACCAAATTGTGCACTCCTGTACCAGTCACCATCCTGAGCAAGTTGCCAAATTACTACCAAACTGTACACTGTTCTGTTTTGTGGGGCTCATGCTCACTACAAACATGTTGAAATTGCACTGCTTAATTTTACGCTGAAAGGGACCAAGGCCATTCATTCCATTGTTGCACTTCAGCTTGGTTTTGTTGGTAGCACTCTATTGCCTAAGGCAGAAGGTTGCAGATCCAAGTTTCATGGTTGCACCTCAAGCTCATTAACTAGACTGATACTTCAATACAAGGCTGAGGTTTCATGCTTCGGATGTATTTTAACTGAGGTTCCACCTGCTCATTGAGGTGAAAAATAACAGTAATCGAAAAGAGAAGAGAGATTCTTCCTGTGTACAGGAAACAATCACCCCAGTAACAAACTGGCTGTTTGTGGAACATTGGTCTGCACAAATTAACTGCAGCATTCATGTAGAAATAGTCACTACATTTTAAAGAATACTTTGTAAAGCACATTGTTGTAATTATTCACTATATCAAAATTCAAGGATTATTTATCCTGTGTTGCCTTTGCATCCACTTCGGAGAGCATAAGAGAAATTATTTTGATGGATTTCTTGAATTTGCTCTAGGTTAGATTTGATTTTGCTTGGTATAAGAATTCACAGCATTATCAAGTGTTTCTAAAACGGCTTCACATGCAAGAAGCTCTGAAAGGGCAGAAAGCAGCTGGGCTGGTGGCAGTTACCAGCCTCCAATTTCTCTCCTCCACTATAAATGGGCCAGGTTTATCAGCAGGGGGAGTGGGGCGGGGGGGATTCAAAATGTGCAGAGCTGTTTTCGAAAGTGTCTCTACACTATAAATGACAGTAGGATGACGGAGTTTAACCGGGATTAATAGCTATTCAGCAGCCAATTTGCTTGTGTCATTTCAATGATCTACCTAATTACACATAATTATAGCACTCAGGAAGGAAAGAGAATTAAGTGACGATCAGATGCGATTTCTGAGTACTGGCCAAATCAGTGTATTTACCATCTCCATGGGTAACTGATAACTTTATACTTAACTGCAGCAACTATTTTTGCAATGCATGACATAAAACTTAAAAAAATGAATACATGGAGGCAGAACAAAACTCCCATGCCCCCCCAAGCAGTTTTGATTAAGGTTTTCCTTTAAATTATTTTGAAAATGATGGTTGAGGAAAAGGATGCTTGAACAGATGGCATTAAATACAAATTCAGGAGGAACAGGAGCAGAGCAGTATCCATTGAGTCACCACTGTACAATACTGCAGTATTATTTTGGTATCAGGGCCAAATTATTAGCAGGCACACATTTTCTTTAAAGAAAACATTAATAATACCTTATGTTTAATGACAATCTTATGACTCCACTCATTAGATAAGTTCCACTACTTCAGAACGTAAAAGTTAAACATTTACAAGAACGTTTTTAGTGAAAACGCAGGAATAGTAAAGTGCCCTATTAACTAGATTGAGAAGCACAAATAGAGTTAAGAAAAAGTAACACAGTTAGGAGATTACAGCCTACTCCTGACGGTCACAAAGAAGCATCAGTTTTTTCCACAGAGATGAAACTTGACAACTGGGGTTAAACTCTATTCATCCACACAACTATAGATTCGGAGACCCTTTGTGCAAGTCAAAGAGATGAAAGCAAACCCCCCAGTAGCTGTCAGCACTTTACTGCATGTTAACCACCACAGTTTTGGTCATTGGAAGTGAGAAACTGTGAGGTTGGGCACTAGATTTTTGGAAAGATCCTGTACTCCTTCATGACTCATTAGCATTGAATGCTCCACGATGTGTAGTTCCCAGTCACCATGGACCCCGATAAAACAATAATTCTCACACTATGCTGGCTGCTGTCATCTAGTCAGTTACATCTGTTCAGAGTTAAGGTAGCCTAGTGATTACTGTGTCACAGGCCAAAGCAAGGGAATGCAATCAACCAAAACACAACTCAATCTACCTTACATCTTTGGAACAAGTCATTGCATTCCTTTCAGAAGTCGATATTCAAAATTTTACATTTTAAGGGTCAAGTCATCCTAATAATACAGTAGTTACTTCAACTGTACCACGTGCATAACCAGTATGAAAATGTTTGTTTTCATTCTGGACTTCTACATATTGTTGGGACGCAAACCCTCAACATTTTTGACTTGTGGAATAGAAATTTTATGATTCAAAAAAATTGTTTTAAGAAAAATATAAGCTACTGTGACCTAGACTAATCATCCCAGCTTTTGAAAACGTTATTCCGAAGCAGCAGTTCTACAAAATATTACTGGAAAAAAAACATGTTATTCACAAAGAGTCGTCAGAACTATTGGTATAACTGACTTGCTCATAATTTTGAAAAGGAAGGCTAGTCTGGGGAGAATACAGTACTTACGCTTCAAAAGGCACACTCTTTAACTCTACTCTTGAAATACTTTCATTCATTTTTTATCATCTTAGACATCTCCAAAGCATTTGGCAGAGTCTGGCACTGTGCCCTTCCTAACAAGATATCTTCTTGTGCCCTTCTGCCCAAGTTTGTTCACAGCTTTGTATATTCCTTAAATTGCTCTGTGCTGTAGTTGATTCATTCTCTAACTCAGGTGTTTCCCAGTGTTCTGTTCCCTCTCCAACTCTCCATGTTACTGACCCTTCTATGCTCTTCAACCCTACCAACTACGTTAACAATGACCCCCCTCTACATTTATAAACTTGTGAACTCCACCAGTGCACGGACTTCCATTCCTCTTGCAGTGCAATGACTTACTCATTAAACCTTGCTTTCACATTTTATCTCAGCCTAGACAGCAGTTAGGGCATGACAATTGGTTTCTGTGTCTTTGGGCTAAACGAGAGAAAAAAATATCCATCATCAACTTCTGATCACTGCAATTGCTGATCACCCTCCTGGAGAGTGCACAAATGATCAATGGATGACAACATCTTGGCTCTGATTTTCTCCAGAGTTCAATTGCCTTCTGACACTAAATTCACAGATCAAGAAAGGTGGGTACAATTTGTTGTGGAACATAACCCAGCAGAGTCATTGTCTTCAGGAGGGGAGGAACAAATTGACCTCCCAAAACCCTCCAGCAAAGTTGCGATTATTGATCCTTTTCTCTCTGTTGCAATCTTTAGCACTAAATTCTCGACAAAGGCAATTACAATAATGACTGGAAGAACTTGTGTGCATCCTGGAGCATCACCATTTATGAGGGTACACAGTTTAGACATGTTTGGGAACTAATCTGTAACCACCAACTCTGGGAAAGCATAGTATTGCTGTATATTCCTTCTGACATGTCTGTACCATGCTTTGTCATGGTGTGTGGCTCTGGATCTGCTACCAGGCTGTTCAAAAGTACAGTACTGCTGCGGCTATCGAACCTGCATGTGACTAACCATTTGATGAA
Organism: Callorhinchus milii; assembly: GCF_018977255.1. NCBI lineage: Eukaryota > Metazoa > Chordata > Chondrichthyes > Chimaeriformes > Callorhinchidae > Callorhinchus > Callorhinchus milii. Next base: position 7,842,552 of record NW_024704752.1, on the reverse strand, counting down.
AGATCAGGCAATTTCAGAACAATATTCCATAACTACACCATTTGCATTGACGTCCTTCCAGAGGCCATCGTGGTTTGCGCTTTTCCCTTCAAGGCAAGTCAAGTGCGTCCACTTGTTTAAACAAAAGCTATTCAATTAACAATGCCCTCTAGAACAAGGCAAATAAATTCAGCAGCTAACTAATAGCAGCACAATATAATCCAAAGGGTTAGTAAATGTACAGCAATGCAGTGGAAAACCCTTTATCTGTTTGAGGTTTGTATCATATATACCTGTAACCTGCCACAGTACTGGTTTTGCTGCAGGCTGTTATTCATCTATTAGGTCCTGTCATCTTCAGTTTTGAGTCTAAGCTAAACTATTTATCAAAAGCAAAACCGAGGCACTATTCAGAGCAGGATGGTCTAAATACAAAAAAAGCAGTCCAATAACAGGTCAGATTGCAGAACGTTTATAATGTCACTGCCATACAAAAGCACAGAACATCTTCGAAAAGCAAAAATTTAAAAGATTAAAACAGACAGGTTCCTATTTAAAATAGTACTTAAACTAAGCCACTAAACAGCAGATATTTCTCTTTAAACATCACATAGCACTGTGATCTGTTACAGTGAAACAAAAAGCCTACACGATAAAATAGAATTTCAAATGGAGCTGAAGGGCAAGTTGTTCAGAGTTCATAGGAAGGATGAAATGCACGCACACTTTCCATGGCCTTTCCATTTCACCTTTTTCTATCAAGTACAATTCACATGCAATTGCCATTTTTTTGATATTCAAGGCTAGCATATAATCCCAGGCAGTGAGATAATGGAGCTGTAACACTCTTTCACAGGGCAATTCTTTCATTTTTGCTGTGAGACAGTTTGAGTTGAAGCAAAATAAGTTAAACAATCCCCACAACATTAAACTTTAAAAAAAAGACTCAGCCTTCCTGATTGTATTCAAGATTAAAGGGTGGTTATATAATTTCAATTTCAACAAAAATGCATCCATTCATTTGGAATGCTCAGGAACTGTCACAACCTTCTCATACTTCATAATTAAATGAAATTCTAAAACAAAAGTTGAAGGGATGCGTTATAAGAGTAACACACTTCCCAAAATATTTAGCCCAGCTTAAAAAGCAATGATTTTAACGCAATCCTTTGAGCATAATTGTCTGATTCACTATGAACTAAAAAATAGGACCTGATACGGTTTGTGAACAGAAATTACATACTGCAGAAATAACCATTTTGTAACTTAATTTGCTCAGAAATTCAGATGATTTCCACATTAGGAAGAAAAGCAGACGGGTTCAGGTTACAAACCCCCTTCCCCGAAAGCCTTCCGCTCCCTCTAATCCAGTTGCTACGACACAGTCAGGAAACTATGCTGGGGGCATTTTCAGCATCACTGGCATGACTGAAATCCTTTCTGAAGTTGAAAGACGAACAGTAGTCCAGAGGGAGACAAGAGAGAAAGGAATGGAGCAGACAGAAAAATCTATTGACCACTAAACAAGCACCTTTAGTAAAATGTGAAAATTCACGAGTGTAAAAGAATAATCCCTGGTTTTTGATCGTGTCTGACCTTCTCTTCAGAGAATTGTTATATAATGTAGGGATTGTGTATTTGCGGACAAACACATCATGCATTTTGCATACAACAAGATCTTTGAATGTCCTGAAGGATGGCACCTCTGACAATGCAATGTTCCCCTAAAACTCATTGGGGTGTCAGCCTGGAGCTCAAAATTCCAACATCTGGCTTGTACCCACAACCTTCTGACCCAAGGGCAAGAGTACGTCCAACCAAAACAAGTTGACACCAGAAGCAGGTGCCAGCTTGGCTCAGTCACCCAAAGAAAGTAAAACAAGTCTTACCATAATTTAGTTAATAATAGTTTGCTTAGGATAACAAATAATTCACTATTACTTTTCTTTTTAGTGCAAATATGAAAGCACAATGTAATAGGGAGTGTCTTATAGGCTGCAATCAACTTGAGGAATTTATACAGATTCATGTGGAGAATAATGGATACTTAGGAATGAACTACAATAGTTATAATGCTCCTTATTATCGAACAAAATATCAGTGCCTAGTTGTTAATCTTGTGATTTAAAACTTTGTTATTAATACTTTAGACTCCTTTGGAAGTAAAAAGGTAAAAGACTAGTTAAATTATCAGCTTGTTAATATGAGAGAGCACTATGTGCAGGTGATTGACATTTATCTTTGTAACCCAGTTACATTCTCTACACTTGCAGAGAAACTCTGGTTCCCCTTCAACTGAGCTGACATCAATAAAGTAAACTGAAAAAAATGCTGATTCTATAAAAGAGCATTTAGTTAAACTGAAGACTTCCTGGAAAGGAATTACTGTAAATTGGCACAACATAGTAAAATCTGCCGAGGAAAGGTAGGAATAAATGCAAGAGACGTTACAGTACAACAACAACTTGCACTTATAATAGCGTCCTTCACGCAGGGTAGTGTCTGAGTGCTTACCAGAAGTTAAACAGCTATAAGATTACTTCGATATACAAAATCCAAGTACAGATGAACTCCAAACTTTTCTTCCTTATATAATTTATTGTACAGGTTATTTGCAGTTTCACTGTTACTAACAAGTTGTATTTTTCTTAATCTTATTCTTGCTAGCCAATATTTCCCTATGTGGTGCGGAGGAAAGACAGAAATGAGTAAGTGGACTCTATTTAACATCAGCTACTACCTTCCAAAGATCAGATAAACAGTCTATGCTGCAGGTCTTTTTATTACTGTCTGGCACACTGGATTTGCGACAGTGAGTGGCTTATTTCCCAAAGGTGCAATGAAGTTAGTGGATTAATCTGTAATGACTGCTGTGAGAAATGTTGTCTCTTGCCTTTTTCCAATGGGACATTTATACCATAAACACTGACTGATGGCTCTTTTGAAAGATTTTATTTAATAAAAAGAAACTAAATTTCATAAAGGATCCTGAAGATGTGAAAAAACACACAATCCACCCAGGTTAATGTTATTCTACACCTTTAAGGTTATATAGCAAATCCTTCAATCTCCACAATGCCACATTTACAAATGTCCCTGTGGCTTGTATGCTTATAAGAAGCTCTGGTTTTACAAATATTTGCAACACTAATAGTGAGTTCAATCCTGCAATTCTTTGCACAGTGAAATCTCTTCTCTTCTCAGCGAGACAGAGATTGTAAACATGCCAGCAAGCAAGAAAGAGAACAAGTGAGAGACATACAGTGGGAAAGAGGCATGTGCACAGACAAAGACAACATTTATTTTAAAAATTGGTGACTTCAAGCAGCATTCACTGAGCCTCTTTCAAGCTTAAGGACATGTCCTTTGTTGGTGGAGAAATATGCCAACATAATATTCAGGGAGGGGAGAAAGGCCAGCATAAAAGGAAATATTTTTGAAGCAAAATTAATTTGAACTAAATTGACAGAAACATTCTGATTCAAACATGATTGTTTCTCCAGCCTCAAGCACAGTTCTAGCAATTTGCCACAGTGAGAATCATGCCCTGGTTCAAAACAGAAATACATTGTAAATAACGAGAAGATTGAACACCCAATTATAATGCAGATTTGGTGCTGGCAACCATGATTTATGCATTGTACTACTGCCAACATAAAGTATGATATGATGCTGCCAATTCAGTAATTTAGTGTCAGGACTGAGACCAATGGAAGCGCTACAGCATATTTCAAACAATGCATTGCCTGTATTTTAAAACTTTTAATACAGCCTCCTTCAATGCTCAGTTGATGCCACTATGTAGTATAAAACTGATCCACAAAGAGCAAGAAGAGCCAAAGTTTAATCCCTAGTTAACTGATCTCAAGGCAGCAGTTTGGGTGCTGCAATTATCCTCAGTCTCCAATGGCCTTGGGAAGAAAAACAATCAGCTGGGCCACTGCTGTTCAAGTTCATGTGTATGGAAAATTGGTCAGAAATAGGTTTGTGAGATCAGATCAACAATAAAGAGCCCATGGCACTATTCAAAAAGAGAAGAGTTTCTCCCCATGTCTTGACCAACAAGCCCCAAGATAAAATTGGTCATTCACATCATGGCTGTTTGTGGGACATTGCTATGTGCAAATTGGCTAATCCCTCTAAATATACACTCACTGCACTCTTCAGTAAATCCTGTGAAGTATTCTGAGCCATTTTCTCATTGTGAGACATTTTCCTATTGTTTAAGTTGCAATATCAAATGCAAACATTATTTGTTTTATTATGGTCAAGCAGTCTGCCAACACTCTCTCTTAGCTTACTTATGAAAACGTTGTTTTATTTAAAAACAAGTGAGCTATTGTGATCTGTAAAACCATAATCTAAGAATGAGTCTGTGTTCTCAGGAGAAAAGATTTTATTAAAAATAAAGTCTATCACTATCATTCGATTCACACTGACTGATAATCAGTGTGCTATATACGTGTGGAGCTCTGTCCCTCTTCACTCAACTGCAGTGCAAGTGGACAAGGTTTCCCGCTTACATCATTAGAACAATCGAATTGACACTACTGGTTATTCAGACTGAGTTGGGTTTTAATAGAAGTGGAGTAAAACAGAGGGCCAACTGTTGACAACTCTTCTTACGCGACATGCCAGCAATTTGCTATGAAGGAGTAAAGTGTTTTAACAGCACAAAGTGCTTTAACAAATGAGATGAACAATAATGGAAGGATTGTTTAAATTGGAAATAACGTTCATTGCTTAGCACACCAAGTGTGTACATGTGAGCACTGCTCTTGAACTGTATAAACCACTTGAAAATAGAGCCAAATTCCTTCTCCCACGTAAGCGTCAAACTGCCTAAGATTATTGTGAAAAATGCTATAAAAACTCTCGCATTACATTTTGTAGGAATTTGAACAATGGCACAATGCATCACCATGGATACACTGTGGCTCACTGGACTCGTGTGGCAAACTTCCAAGCCAGTCAGAAAGAGGTACTCAAAAAGGTTATGCTGAGAAAAGCATTAATCTAGTCGGGTAGAAGGTAATAGACAACACTATAAACACACACAACGGATCCCTTGATGGTAAAGTGGATAAATGCACCACGTGGCACTCTACTAAGCCATACAAATCAGGAAGTCTCAGGTTCAATCCATGGTCTGTGCTAAATTAGCTGATCTCAGCTAAACACTTGTGGGAGCATTACAATACAGTGTCCTCAGGCTAGGGTGGGAAATTAAACAACCAGGATTTTCTCTCACTGTAAATTGCAGAAGGGGGAATGTTGGTTTCAGATCTGCAGAACAGTCCTACTATACGTCATAGCCTTTAGGAAAAGACACCCACAAATATAGATTTTGCCTTTCCAAACTCGAACAGTGATGGAAACAATTCTTGGGAATTACAAGATTATCACACAATTAACATAAGGCACAACATACAAGCACATTGGCTTAAATTCAAACTACAATATAATTCTATACCATTGTATATCAACATTTATTGGTGGAGAACACAGGATGTTAGGGGAATAATTAAACTGGCTTAGTTGTGATTACACCCTCTTCCTTTCCTTCCTCCTTCCCTTCTTTCTTTGCGTTTCGCCCACAAAATGTAGTCACTGCACTTTACAACATATCCTGTGAAGCGCTTTGAGACGTCTCAGTGACATAAGGCGCTGTATCAAATGCAAGGATTATTATTATTATTCTCCCAAGTAGCTGCTCATAAAGAGCCTGCCAATAATCACAGTCTAGGTTCACATATGAAGACCAACAACTTGAGTGAGATACAAAATGGCTGATAATGCCCTCGGAGCAATACTTGAACTCTGGTCACTCGCTGCTTTCAGAGTGGAGAAAATTCAGGGGAGAAGGTTAAAGACCGTCAAGTTGTGCTGAAATATGAAGTTTTATACTTACTAAGAACTGGGTTAGAACTGACCAAACCCATTTTACTTGGGTCTCCCAAAGCCAACAAAGAGATTCAGTCCATTACTCAGGACTACATTTGAAATTAGTTGCAGAGGTCAGGGACAGTGCTGAAGATCTCTTGTAAACTAAACATTCCGGCACACTGTAAGAAATTCAAACCCAATGGAACTAACCACAATTAGATTTATCACTGAGGGCATGTGCTCCTCTTTAGTATGGATTACATTAAAGACATTGAATTACAGACCCATTTAAAATGAATCCACATTTCTATAAGTTATTTGTGTTAGATTCCAATGTAACCACTATTTCCATTCAGTTTCCAATTATCATGTACCCTAATGGGTAGAGTGATTCTAGATGGACAAGTAACATTAAGTTTACCAAATTTCCCCTTCCAGCCCCAATCTGCTTTTATGAGTTCCAACAGCTGGAAGTGGAGATTCTCGAACAGGGCAAGGATTTCCATGCATGTCAGATTCCTGGCTGACAAAAAAATAAATTTGGCATTAATGTGGAACTGCATTTTTAAAAAAACAACTTGGTAAATTTATTCTCATTTGCATCCAGACCCCTTTTGAAACATGAGGTGAAAGGGTATTATGGTCTGTCAAGCTGATTATACATGGAGCTCAAAATTACCTTTTCAGAGTGTCACTGAACTGGACAGTCATTTTTCTTCTCTCAAGCTGTTATAAAATGACCGTGCTGAGGATGGAGATAAAGAGAGGAGTAGTGGTGGTATTCCTTAAACCTAATGGTGATCATGTATGTAACCCTTCTTCTTGACACTGTGTTCCAAAATCACTTCTGGAATGACTGGCAGCAACCACATCCTGGATTTTAATAAAGCTTTTTTTTATGACAGCTGTGACTAAGGGGGTTATTCTGCTCTGTTCACTGTGTAGCAATTCTTTTGATGTGCATTTAAGGAGTTGAATAATCCCCTCAAGTGTTTTTTTATGTATAAAAGCTAAAATAGCAGGATTGGATTGTGTAGTGAATCAACTTACCACCTTTTAAGACAATGGTTTAAATCCAGCCAAGACCACTGACTATAAGGATGCAGCTGAAAATAACTTATTTGGGCAGTTTCAATCTAGTTTGTAGTGGAAATTGCTCAATGTATCAACCTCAGAGAAGCAATAGGAATAGCTGGTGTGGGAAGTGAAAAAAATTACACTATTAAAGAGATTGGGCATCTTTTGTAGAGGGCACAAAATACATTTTTTAAAATACTTCAACCCACTTGTTATAAGAACATAAGAAATAGGAGCAAGAGTAGGCTATTTGGTCCCTCAAGCCTTCAACGCCATTTAATAAAATCATGGCTGACCTTCTAGCCTAAATCCATTTACCTGCCCTATCCCCATATCCCTTAATCTGTTTAGCTTTTAAAAATCTATCGATCTCAGTCTTGAATATGTTCAATGAAATTAAGGGTTATAATTAGGGTTGAATATTTCATCCGCTCCCCTACAACTTTTCAGCAAAGCAAGGGATGTCCATGTGCATCAAGCAGAAATACAGTAAAAGCTCTACCCACATGTCTTAATTCCATTTTAAGTATCTTTACAATTTAGTCCCCTCCATTTTACACACTAGACATATTTAGCACCCTTTTAAGAGTCACCATCAATTTGGATAAGCAGGTTTATTCTGAGAGTTTCTCATTAACAGTTGGATAATGTCTAAATGTCAGAAATACAAGATTTGATGCCAAAACCGGCTATGGATGTGAACCCAGATTCTTATGATGAAACTGTGTAATTCAGTCCCTGAATTTAACGTACGTTACCCATTTCTCCTTCAATTTTTTGCATGTTAACCTATTTTTGTCTCCTCTCCACCCCACAAAAATACAAAGGTGTTCGACCTTTAGATCTGTGCCAAGACAGCCTTTCAGAGTATAATCTTCAGTGTGGGACACTGGCAAAGATTAAGACACTGGCACTTAATCTTTGATACACAATGAAGGTTGGACTTTTTTTTCTTGTTTCTAAGCGTAATTAATGGCTTCTTGCTTCTCAAAGTTAATCGCTTGCTCAGTTCAATCGATTATGTTCAACAAAAGTGGAACCAAACCTTTTCAGATTACCCTAACAAAAGATAGAAGAACCCAGCTCTTTTGGCCTCCTTTTTTGTTCAGGTTAATCTGCTCAAATATTGAGTCTCAAGCATCAATATCCCAAACATCTGGAAGTGACATAAGCATTACAGTATTGTGGCCAACATCTGGAAGTAGTAGAAGGAGCACCTCAAGACCACATCAGAAACAACAGACTTGGCTTTTGTAACTGTATGATACTCATATATAATTGGTCACTATGTGCTATTGACAACTGGGGCAAAATGGCTGTTGATTCCATCTCAGAAAATATCAGATAAGCAAATGGTTCTGTTAAGTGAACAGAAAGTCTAATCTCTCCTCCATCTGTGCCCACTGCACTCAAATGTGTAACATTAGACTTTTAGCTGAACATTCCTGTATTTAGAGTTCAAATTACACAAGTTGCATGCGGTGCCATTCCTAACACAGCTATGGAAGTACAGTATTGTATGACTCTTCCACCAGAAGGGAGGAATTTAAAATGAAAGCATTGAGGTTTCCAACTTTATACAAATTTAGATGCTGTAATCATTTCAAGCAAACAAATTAAAGAGCAGCAAAAACCTTAAAGCAGTGTGGAACTGAAGGATAGGAAATCAGCAACGTTGCTTAAGGCAGTCCACTGAAGGGTTGCATTTCGCCGAGACAGACGGTAGTAGAGGCAGAGCAGCACATGCTGCCTCTTGAGACATAGCACAGTAAAGACATAATACACTTATCTAAGGTTTTACACTTCGAAGACCACAATTTCCTTCAGTCTAAACAAGCCATTCCTGAATTGGGAATTATCTACATTTGTACCGCAGCATTTCAAGATTATGATTATGTGGGTTTACAACATGCAACAAACATTTTACTAAAATGATTGAACACGCTTTACCAAATACATGTTGTCAGGTGAATGAATGTACAAGTTTGACACAGGTCACAACCAGGCTGGCCATAGACACAAGCCCTCACTACTACACTCTCCATTCACTCTTGGAGCTCCTGCAGCAGTCTGCTTGTTGTCACTTGTGTTCAGGATGCCCATACACAGTCCAGCGACCTTTTTTCAGCTGGCACCAAACTCATTACCTTCTGAGGATACCAATGCTCTGACATATATCAAACATATACCATCCATAGAATCTTCTCCATGTAATCTGCTTTCGTTACTGTACACAGGCCATTCTTTCTCACTATATATTACAGCAAATCGCATTATAGTTCCCTTCAATAAGAGTGTTGCCTCACTTCAGGGTAGTTCTAATATGGACCAGGACACTTAGTTTCTGGTGCTGACTAGCTGGTTTCCCACATTAAGAAATGCCTGATGTCAAGGTTGTTACTGACATCAGTTTTTGATTGGTATTCCTATAGAAAGTGATGTCAGTGGCAACCTGGTGACCTGGAAGTCAGCCATTTTTTGCACTTCAGTTATAATACAGCTACTGAGACACTGGATCCAGCCAAATGACTATTACAATTTTTCCCTGCAATTGGTCACTGTCTTGAAAGCTAAAATCCAAACTTCAGTCTCTGCATTTGCTGCAGTCTTCATTACTCCAACAAATGCAGAGCTCTCACCATCATAAAGAAATAACCCACCACTAGTCTTGTACATTGCCTGCTTCACATTCTATGATACGTCTCCTCCCCAGTAGTTTCCATTAGCCATCAAAACCACTTGCAGTCAGAGAATATGTGTTTTTTTTACTACTTTCTCACACCTCACTTCAATGGACATACAATATTCCAGATATTTAAATTTACTTATTACTCCGATCTCCTCACCATCAACATCAAATACTCTCCCCTTTTCCCTCCACTTGTTCTCCTGAAGCCTCATTTAGGGCACAGTTTCCTAAGCATCGATGACCCTCAGTACCCTCACCCAAGGTGCCATTTTTCTTGTTTCTACCAGATGTTATCACAGCGATGGCTAAACCTGCCTTTTTCTTGCACAAGCTCATGTCCTCTTCAGGAGTAGAAACTGATTTGTTTCTCAACCTAACCTGAAGATTAGAAAGGTCAGCTGTACTACACTCATAGCCAGCCATGGAATGAACAGCTAAATCAAAAGAGACTGGGTTTCCAACTTCTCCTCTGGTCCCATAATTATTGTATTGTATTTACGAAACAGTACCTTTATGTATAAAGAGTTGTGGTGTGTGTGTGTTTACAGTATAAGCATGCTGTGCTTACACATTTTAAAGCAGAAAAAAAGATTTGGAATATGCAACACGGCTTCTTCATTCTAATATAGCACATTTTCTTAGAAATGCTTAATATCCTATTCACATTTTAAATAGCTAACTACCTTTAATCCTAAAATGATTTGAAGGTATCTCTTCAAATGACTGGGTTTGACAGAATGAGAGGCTTGGTGATTGCAGAGTTAAATATCTTACACTGATTATTATGATGATTAGTAACACTCATGCAGGACACATTTTTGACCTGAATATTGTTAGATGACTAAATCGAATGCAAGTATTCCCTATTCCAATATCAGCCGATACAACTGGGATAAGCTGCAGGGGATGAACCATCGATTGTGAAGTAATTACATCTGCACACCTGTCACCTGGACAAGCAGACATACACAAGGCACCATGCCAATCAGATTACTGGCACCTTTCCCACAGGACAACAAGTCTTCCCTGGAGATCGTAATTAAATCTGATTAAAGCCACATTAAAAATATCAGTTAGCTCGACTCCAACTTCAAACCATAGCAAACAATACTTCAACTTTATCTCAATTTTAGTTACCCAAACAATCAAGGTTTGATTAGCAGAATTGGTTCTGTTAGTTTCTGAGCCACAAGACGGACCCATCAGAAAGGTAGGCTTCATGCTATTTCACTTTGTTGATAACATATGGGCATACAATATGGGCTGAGATTGGAATGCAGTAACGTACAGGTTCAGGAAATATCATTGTGGTCTATCTGCCAATCACAAATTTTAGATAGACCAAATGCCCAAACCAAATATCCAAATCCCAAATGCCAAGTGTCCAAACCTCGATGTACTGTTTGTTCTAATTCCTGTTCTTCCAGTGAAATGTAGAACTGTCCTGACTAACACTGATATTTCCGAGGTATTAACTTTCATGAACAAATTAGTATAATTGCGATTTCAAGAGCGTTGCAAACAAGGCATTTTAAAGCTTAAATTGATGGCTTGATTATAATGTAAATTGTGTTGTGTAACTGTATTTGTTTTGGTCAGTCGGGTGTCTGACACATGCAGAAACCCATCACCATGCTAAAGAGTATCCAAACCAAGCTGAGATTTCCATGCTTCCCACCTACACATGGAAATCTCATAGATAGATTGTTGGAATGGAAATGCGCACACTCTCCCTGGAGGGAAGTATACTGCTTAACTAATTCCGGGCTTTGGTTTGCAGGGTTAACAGGAGCTGAGTAGGATGACTCCCTGCCAACAGTGACTGGTTGGTCCTTGCAGGTGCTGCCACTGAGCCACGCTAGCTATTCTGTTTTCAGCAGTGCCCTGGAATACTGCAGACCCACCTGGCACAGGAACTGGACTATTGAGACCACCAAAGAGGGCTGGCTCATTTCTGACACTCCATTGCCAGGCATCTCACCTTAGAGAAACTTCAGCTCCAAGGAATCCCCGCTTATCTTCACCCCCAGGAGGATAGCGTCACTGTACCAACTGTAGTTACAGGAAATATCAATAAGATTACTAGTTTATAGTATATTAAATGTTGTGACTGTGTCAGTTCACATTTACTTTTTCCGTTTTCTGGAGCTTTGAAAAGTTGGCTGCACTGATCTAAATCAGAATGAATGTACAGACAGTCAACAGTTTTTATCATTGCACCATTGAAGAGGACACAAAATAATTACTCAAAACAGGGGCAAGTCAGAGATTGCCTTTGTGAAAGATCAGTTTACATATAGATTTACACAGTAGAGGCTGACTAACTGGCAAATCAACTCAGCCAGGATACAATGTGAGAAAAGAAAAGCTCAGTTATGGCAGAGTAGATAGCACACTTGCACAGGTTTTCTTTGTAAATAAGCCTTTTCTTAAAATCGTGGGTTCTCCAGCCATTAATTGTTTGTTCCTCACAGCAATTTCATCCTGCTACAGAAAATGACTAACTGGACAAAAAATGATGCACCAGTGCAGCATTTCAATATAAAGCTGCTTTGCAAGGGTACCAAAAACTACATGTTATGTTAAACTGCTTTCATGATAAAGGATAAGCTCAGCAGGAACTCTAATCTGCAGTTCCCAAGAATTACCATTTGATGTCTTTAGCTCACTCACAAAATTCTATCTAAAGTACAGTATTCACCAAGCAAACCAGCACCATCTAGTGTCATGCACTTGTACCGTGGTATCAACCAGGTTAATTCTGCGGTGAAGCTGCTGCCTATTTACATATCAATAGGTGTTGGCTTTCCTCTTCAATTTTTTTAAACCATATTGTCACTTGCAGATCAGAAAATGTGCACCCTACATTACCATCTGCATTGTTCTTGTTGAACTTTTATGATGTAATCCATTTACAATGTTCATATTTTTTTAAAAAAATGTAAATTCTGGTTTCCATTACGAACAAAGTATTCCCAGCCTTCATTTTGTGCCTACAAACGCAGCACTGAGAAACTTGTTTACTGGAACTCAACAAAAAAATTGTCCTTTTATATCTTGTGGTTAGTTTCTGTTGAATCTTTCAGATCAGCTCAGAAAAACCTCCTTTAAATTATTCTGTGCCTGAACGGAGAATGATTGTTCTCCTTTAGAACATGATTGTGAAGTGACACAAAAAACATAAACACCACCTGAAAATAAAATATGAAAGCTGACTTTTATTGGTTCAATAAAACACAAGCCCTCTACAGTGGCAGGTTTAAGGTCTAATTTTAGTTACTCAGAATGAGGTGGACGATGCCAGGAATTCTTTATCAGTTCAATATTTCAGATCCCTCTCATCAAAGACCCAGCATGGATTTTCTGTAATTAAGTTTCTAAAAAATTAATACTTGAAGTTCTGAAAGTCATCTGAGAATATAGTGAGAATTGTACATGAGGCTGCTGGTATTTCCCATCTCATCAGACCACAGTTAGTAATCAGTAGTAGTCACAGCCATCATCAATCCGTGTTATCACCATGCTGTTAAGCACAATATCTGAAGTATTTTTTAAAAAAGTTATCACGAATGTCTGGCTTGAAACTACTGTAATTGGGGAGCAATTTCCAACTGGGTCTAGATTTGCTCGGTTTGTGTAGTGTGTTGTTGTGTCCAGAATTTGCTAAATGGTTGAATTCGGTCTTAACTTTGAAGATGTTCTTCTGTAATTCTTAAACTAACTTGCAGAAAACTTCAAAATTAAGGTTGTATTCAATAATTTGCCGAATTCTGGATACTCGGAAATGCGACGTAAATAGAGTAAATCTAGATATGGCTAGAATTTTTCCACAAATGTGAGACAATTGATTTAGAATGCACAGCACTTGGTCCTGAAGCACCTTTCGGTTACAGTCTGTATTTCTATGAACCCTTAGACATAGTTACGCCATTTAAACAGGTTTCAATGATTTTGTCAGCCATTAATCGTTAAAATAAACATTATTCAAAAATAGACAGAACAAAATAAAACCAGTAGTACTCATAATTCATTCTTTAGAATAACTTAATTTTTAAAAAATGAGCAACTTATACCAAGCCTTTTTAAATTTCCAAAGTTCTCTGAGAAACAAAGTACAATGAGAAATAATCAAATGGTTCATTAAGAAATAAAGCACAGCGATGACACACTTAAAATAAATGGTTTTCTGCTACCTTTTGTTCAACAGCAAAACCTACATTTATACAACCCAAAGGTTACTGAATGGTAAGGCAAATCATAGCAGAAATCAAATTTCAATCATATTTAGAGACCGTTCTGTTTCCAGATGCACGAGTAAACAGGAAATGGGTCTGCAGCCCATAATTCAATGTTATGCTACAGTTTTACGAATAGTTCTTAGCTTTCAGATACTCCAGCTGTCTACAAGCTAACCAGATTTTTCTGAGAGCAAACGGAGATAAATTATTGACAGAACTAAAATCATTTATTTTTCCAGCACGTGTACTCAGGACTTGCAGAATGTGCACAGAATACATAAGTGGGAATTTAATGCAATTAACCACTGGCACTGCTTTAAAAAGTCCACCATAATAAAATTACAAACAGTGGAACTTAGTGAGCCCAAGAGACATTTTTAGATAAAGCACAACTGGTTGAGGTCAGCAGCTGCTGCACTGGTTACATGTCGGATATACTATTTATACAGTGACAGTGTTCAGAAATGTCACTGGTATCCTTTAACTATTCTCATTGTATTAAAGATAGAACTGACTGGTAATAACATTCAAACAAAATTTACCATTATAAGGAAGGTGAGGCAAAAAACAAACTTATTTTAAAAATGTGCAAGACAAATTCAGTAATTAAAGTTAGAATTTACAAAATACTAACGGACATGATAAAGCATGAGAATAATTTACTATATGCAAATGCAAGAATTATTGTTATATTAATTCTATAGAATACCTCAATACCACCATTTCCCTCCCTCCTCTGCTCATCCCATTTCCTAACCTACCTGCAAAAGTAAAACTAGTAGGTTTGTCCATCCAGTATCAGTACCATAACAGTGGGACTTCCTGTAACAGGAACAAGCTACAACTTTGCCTGGAATGTTTTCTGTGGAACTCCAGTCTCTGCAGAAGGAATGTGGTTATACGTGCAACATCTGACCTATACAGCTGGAGGCTGTTAACTGGGATAAACCTGCTGAAAATTAAAAAAGTCAGCAAACAATATTAGTATGGGTTTAAATTAACCACACCTCTCTCCACTCATCCTAGTTTCTTGTTCTATTGGAGCTCAAAGGTACTAAAAGAGCCTCTTATAAAACTACTTTGTGCCTATGCTACAAAAAGCAACTTTGGTCGGCTGTTCACCCCTTTCAATGCCTCTCCTCAAGTTGCACACAGGCTTAGCCTGCACTTTCCTCTCTGGGCTGATTGCCAATTTGGAAAATAGATGCACCATACCACAAACTCCACAAGATCAAGTCATCCACAAGGGCCACGAGTAAATTCAAATCTGCCAGGTTGCAAAATAAGCCATTTAATTAATACTAAAAGCAAGTGCATGGAATTAACAAAAAAAAGCAAGTACCCATCGCCACATCTCCTGGCGTAGCTAGCCTTTTGTCTACTCAAATACAGGCATTTTTAAAAAAGGTTTATGCTGGAATGGTTAGCTATAATAATAATAATAATAATCCTTGCATTTGATATAGCGCTTTTCACGTCGGGAGGACGTCCCAAAGCGCTTCACAGAATAGACTGTAAAGTGAATTGACTGTATATTTGTGGGCGAACGCGGCAGCCAATTGCGCACAGCAATGTCCCACAAACTGGATAGCTGATATTTTATAGAGTGACCTGTAGAGAACAAACCTAATCTGGGTTTAGTTTTGGAATGAAGCTGATATCTTTAACGTCAAGCCTTCATTGCTGTATTACAGCAAGCCCTGATGCCTCGACTTTTTTCTACTTGATGGATAACATTGTAAGGAGAAAGAACTGGCTGCAGATGTAGCAGGGCTCTGAAAGGCAGCTCAAGAAAAAGGTAACTAAACTCAAATAGTACAGTATTTTGAAGCTGGTTTACAGTGTGCAAAGCTGCATTTCCCTTTAATTACACTGTAACAATTTTCACTTATTGGTATCAACCTGGAGAGTTTTACAATCACAGGAATAAAGTTCCTTAAGAGAGGTTAGTCTCCATACTCCATGCCAGACCAGAGGATCAGATAATCCAAGTACAGTAAGTAAATGCCATTTTAGTGCATTCATGGAATATTGCACTCAAGTGATCCTTTATGTGACTATTTTCTCAACAAATAATTTGAGGAAAGGTAAATCTGTAAAATAATGAAACTTGAATAGAGGGAAGTTTGCAATATTCAGCTTTTGTAATAATAAAAGCATAAAGGAAAAATTTTGAAGCAATTGAGTTAAACTCCATATGCATCGAAATTGAAAACTTGCTGAGCTTTAAGTCATGTGCAGCTGTTTCTCATTTGTTTAATTATATCTGAATATATAAGCAAAAAAGAAAATCCCACCATAAGATAAGCACTACTGAAACAATTGAAGTTTTTTCACCATAACTGCCATGTTTATTGCTTCCTCTTCCCCTCCTGTTTCACGAATGTTAACTGGATATTTTCACTGTCCATTTACTTTGGCCCAGATTATATCTTAATTGACACTGTGTGCTTGTGAGCTGCAACACCAGCTTCATTTCTGTGCAGACATGGCCTTTTTTATACAGTCGGTTACTGGCAACAAGGTCAGGAAACCAGTCCATAAAAGGAAAGCCAACTACTTTGTATTCTTAGCATACTCTAAGATAATTTACAGCAAATTTGCATTTATGTGAACATAACAGTCCAATTGCATGTCTGTACTACATGCATACGTTATCGACCAGTGCTATAACAATGGCATTAGATTATATAATTGGCGTTCAGTTTCACTTCTGACCGAGTGTACATTGACGGTATGCACAGATGCTCTGGGAAAGAATGCAAAGAGAAATACCGCAGGGAGTCATTACACATATGACGCACTCACTACTTGATGGGAATACTGTCTGACGCTATCAGTAGCCAATCAATTACAACAACTGTGCATTTGAAACTCAAAAAGGAGTCATATTTTTATGGATTACATCAGCATCTTTCACTCTATCTTGTAAAGCCAAATCTCCATTTCAGAGTTATTCCTCCTTGTACAAATTTTACTTCATCAGTAATAATGGGCTAGAATTCTAAACCAGGATACAAAACTTCCAATTGCAGAGTAAGAACAGAAAATAGTTCACTTCTTTAACTGAAATAAGATACCTTTAGATTTGATCTTAAATGGACATTCATAGCACTGTTTATCAGGAAATTAATTGACACTATTCGAAGCATAATATTTCAATAAATCATAACACATCCTCTTGCAAACCACCAAATGAATAATTCTGATCCAAGCATAATTATTCTTGGAAAAACCAGTTGTTCAGCTATCAATATTATCTTTTGACACTTAGGCATGAGCACAGTAGTATTAACAATTCAGAAGAAGGGAACATATCTAGAAGTATGTGAGTGCAATATGATTGGCCCATTAGAAAAGAAAATGGATAAACATGTCTGTAAAATTGTTTAAAAAAAGTAAAAACATTTATCTTTCAGAGGATTGCAGGAGACAGATATTTTAATTAAGAATAATTTCTTCAAATTTACAGGCTGGGGTACAGTGGCTTAATTATGAGAGCCCCATTGTCTTTTACTCACAAAAACAAGTTGACTGGAATTACCCTTCTGCTGTAATTACTTATTCGTTGCACTGTTCATAAATTTCAACTGAAGATAACTGGCCTCCCCCACCTTCCAGCACAGCAGCTTCCTGCTTTTCATACGTCTTTTACTTACAAAATTAATCAGAACGTTGAGTTCTACAGCATATAAAAAATCCTTTGGACTGAAGCCATTAAAGAGACCATCAAACGCTCCAGGGATAAAATGCTTTAATCAGTCAAAACATGCATGGTGTAAGCAAATTAGCATGAGTGGTTGCAGAATGATGGTATTCTGTGACAGCAAAGGGATTTTATTGACATACTGATTGAGGAGCCCCTCACAATATTGCTTACAAACTAAGAGGAGAATACTGGAAAGGTATAGAACAATCACTGGTGCATGGGCCACTGTAGGTTAAAGACTGATGATAGAGGACTTAAAGTGAGCTGGTTAAAAAAACAAACTTTGAAAAAGTCAAGTCAGACCTTTAACCTACCTACCTCTTTCCTCCTCACAGAATACATTTAGGTCAAGGATAATTGAACAACAATCTGCTATCAGAGTGTATATTCAAAATATGATATTCATAATGTAAATCTACTGTTTGAAGGTAAAGTGTCTTAAGCACAAACATGGTGCACCAGAGTATTTCAATGTGTTCAGACTTGCAATTTCCCCAAACGGGGAACTCCTAATCCTAATAAGGGAGTCAAGTGTCACATGTTTTAGAAAATGACTTTTTTAAAATAATTTTAATGTATTTAACCAAATGTCACACAGGTAAAACAGAAATTACCATTTAGAGAGCTTATCATTTCCCAAATAGAGCAGATATCTTCTTCATGTTACAAGACATTTAATAATTTTCCCAAGATTGTGACAGGCTTTAAAGCAACATGTCTAATCAGCAGCTTTGGAAAGTCCACTCAATGTCAGCACATTTACTTTTGCTGCAGGTAACAGAGGCTGTATCTGCCACATCAAAAACATCTCCATATTCATTTTTAAAACAAAGTTCAAAATTGACTGTAAAATGAAATATAATAACTGTAGATATGATTGATTGCTGGTTCACTAGTTCTAAGTCATTGCTTGCATAATCATTTACAAATCAAACAAGAAACTCTTGAGACCAGTACTTTAAGAAAAAAGATACGAGTTACATACTAACATTTCCTTTCATCTGTGCACATGATCAGGTTTCTTATCCAAAAGTCAATTTTCCAAATTCTGAGATTAAATTACCTTTTTTGNAAAAAAGTATGAAAATTATGGAATTGGCATCTTGGAACCAGCTTATGTATCACTCCAGAAATTAGCTACAGTAAAACTACTGAGATATAATTTACAATTGTTTATTGGTCATTTGTATGGCCAGTATATATTTATTAGAGAATGCACAATGAGATTCAATTTAGAAAAATAAGAGTTCATGATACACAACACTGCATATCTTGTTTAAATCAAATCTTGAGTGATTTGCATATTACCTTTCAAAGACTAAGAAGTGTTGGCTTTATTTTGTGGACAATCATTATGGAGGAGATTTCTGCCTTCTGGTGCAATGTGATGATAATAATAATCCTTGTATTTGATGTAGCGCCTTATCACATCTTTGAGATGTCTCAAAGAGCTTCACAGAATATAATGTAAAGTGAATTGACTGTATATTTTGCAGGTGAAACGCAGCAGCCAATTGCTCACAGCAGTGTCCCACAAATAGTTTGTGGATTGAGTGACCAAATTATTTATTTATTTAGCAGGAATTATTACCCCTGGACTAGCAATCCGCCAATCGACTAACAACCAGGTTCCTACTTACTGCTAGGTTTAGAGCAAGGAAACTTAGCCAACATTTTGCCCTGCCAGGAATTGAACCCTTGGAATCGCTTGGGAGGCACATGCTCTAACCACTGAGCTACAGGACTCCAATGTGGTCATGTGGCAGCTAGTGAGCTCAGTAAGAAGACAATCCTCAATCACTGTGCATTTTTCAGGAAGGCAGAAAATAGCTGTGAACTATTTTTATTATTGTATTAATTAATAGTACTTTTCAAGAAATATATTGCATCAAAGAGTTGTAACTAGTATGAAATATCAGTAAGAGGAAGGGCTCAACAAAATGGTAACCACTTTCTGAAAAAGTTCACCACAAATATGGCTTCTCTACCACCTATAGTCTTCACTCTATCGCTTAATTGCAACCTTTTATCTTTCTCTGTTTTATCAATATTGATATGGTCAGTGCTCATTTGAACATTCCTCTACTTTAACTCATCTTCCTTAAACCTACAGGCTCTTACCAATCCCGTATTAAAAACTAAGCCTGGAGTCATCCAATCATTAATTCTTAATTTATCTAGTTTTCCCTCCTATTCTTTTCAACCTTATTGGTATCATGCTCTAAGGACTTTAATCTTCATCGAGGTTTCTTGATAACACAAAAAAAACGTTTATTCAACCTATTATCTCAATCAATAAAGTTTCTTGATGACGTGGAAATGCAAGATTGCTGTTCCAGGACTCAATAGTATCAAGCTCTCATCGTAAATCCACCCTTGTGTACTCTGAACATCTATTTTAAAGAAAATTAGTTACTCGTTGTCCCTTCGAACATCTGTCGAGTGTTCCCAACATTCATTGGTTAGGAAACGAAAAATAGACAAGAAATCTAAATGGAGCACCATGTGGCCAAGACTACTCTAGGTAATTCATATAGCCTTTTCACCAATCATTCCTGGAGCCTTAATTCGCTAGTGCAATCAGCATTCTTCTTTTAAAACGATGTTCAAAACCAACTCACCTACCCACTGATGCAACACTATCTTTACATTGCAAAAATACATTACAAAACTAGTTCTAAGGCTGCTAGTGCTGTGTACTCTATGTCGTTTATACTGCAGGGTACATTCCACACAACCAAAGTGATACACAACAGCACAAGTTTGTACATGCACTAATGGTTTCAAGTCGTCAATGTCCTCAGATTGATAAAGAAGGTTCCATACAAACCAACAAATTAAAAAGACACCACCGGTATTTAGAGCCAACCTGAGATACTTAGCTTGAGATACTTAGCCTGCCTTCAGACTGAAATGATGGCAGCCTCTCCNTTTTTTTCATAGATTTGTAGAATGTTATAGCACAGAAGGAGGCCATTCGGCCCAACGAGTCTGTGCCGGCTCTTTGACAGAGCAAGTCACTTTCACTAACCCCAATCACCAGCTTTCTCCCCATAACCCTGCAAACCCGTCTTCCCCAGATACCTATCCAGTTCTCTCTTAAAAGCTGGTTTGGTGCAGTATTTATTTTCTATTTGCCATTGGACACTGCCAACTCTAGAGGTATAAGCAAAAAAAAACTGTGTGTCTCAGGACCATGTCATTTCCTTATAATACAGATCCCAAGGCTGATACTGACCCTGTACCCTCTCATATTAAAATCTGCCCCACTAATCAATTCAGTAACTGACAAACCACAGTGTAATAAACAAGTACTTTCTATTCATCTCAGGTATCCTCTCACCATTCTTTTGCCAAAATGGTGATTGGTTATACAAGACTGACTCCCAGGTAATGCACCCAAAAACTCGCCTTTCACTGAGGGAAACACCCAGCCACAGTTATCATGCACTAATAACAGTAATTTTCCATAATGAGAGTCCAGAATACCAATAAATGCTGAAACTTTGCAAATTTGGTCAATATTAACTACTTTGATGCCTACATAATGAAACTCCACTTAATTTCTAATGAAATTTATTTTGTAAAGTACTTTGACTTTTTTAAAAAATCGTGAAAGGCACATGATAAATATAAGTTGTTGTATATAAATACTAAAAGAACCCAACTAACGTAATGGAATTTGTTATTTAGTTTGGTGACTGAATTCCATGGTTTGTCAACACAGGTTAGTACCACTTTCCGTTCCCAAATTTTTAGCATCTAGTTTATCAGTAAGACACACGTGCATGTTTTATATATTCCACCTGAAATTCTGTGAATTTGTTTCAAAATAACTCTCGCGGTAAGAAGAGGTTGAAAGTGATGAACTGTGAGCTGGAGTAGGTAAACATTTGGCTTAATATGATATTTCATCAATAAACACAGCTACACTTCACTTATAGATCTGCAATGTTAGGAAATCTTTCAATATTACAGGCTGTTTATCTTCCACTATCCCTGAAAAATTAAAATTGATGTGTGTGTGTGGTGGGGTGGGGAAGGAAAGGTCAGAGAGGATCAAATCTAAACCTCACCAAAATCTGCTGGGAGAAATGTATATCACTTCAAGTAATTACTGATCATCACCATTTATAAATTTCTGAATGAGGGGTACATAGCTGTATACATAAAAGAGAAATAAAGTCGTAAATCACGGATTAACACTGAGTGACTGCAAGAGTCGCAATACTCTTGTGCTGAACAAACAATATTTGAACTCTCTTTTTTTGTTGATATAATATTCCACCTAATCTAAAAATGGAAACCTGTGTGTGTTTTTTGAAAAAAGACAGACATAACTCCACAACCTCCCATTTAAGGACATCAAATTGTAATAATGGACCGCAGCTACCATACATGTACAGCAAGTCAAACGTGCAATCCAGAAGATTATTTGCAAATAAAAAGCAAAGACTGATCTTTACAAAAATTGAATAAGCTTGGGTTGGAAGACACAAAATGTTTATTGGGCCAAGACTACAAGAGAACAAAGTTAGAAATATTCTGGGGAATGCTGAAATTTCTTTCACTGATTTTAACTAAAACGAAGTAATTTAATCTATATTTTGTCACTGAGAAAGGTGACATCACTGTCCTACTGCACAAAGTGTTTGACAATACCCAATGTTTCAGAGAGGAGAGAGATAACTAAAAGGGGATAGAACTTATTATATTATAGGCTAGGTTCCATCTCCTGAGTAAACTTAAACTAAATGACAGAGCATACAAAGCTCTTAATTTTGGCATTTTCATGCTAAGTACCCGTAGTTGCTACTGATTTTGTTTTCAAAGCAAGTGGGGAAAGGAGGGAGACAGAAAAGGGAAAAAAATGTTTTGCTATTTCTACACTACTTATTGATGCCTTCCTGAAGCTGTAACCAAAATACAGAAAACAGAGATACAGTATGTACTTCTTAGGCTTCGAGCCAACTGCAGCTTCTAAACAGTGAAAATGGTGGTGACAGTACTGTAGTCATCTCCACCCGTCCCTCCCCACCCACAAATACAAATTAACCCCAAACAAATTCAATTTCCTCCTTCAACTCATTGACATTTGTGGACTATTGCTAGCAGCGCTCACCTGCTGCATGTACCTACATAACAACAGGCATTACACCTCAAAGCAACTTACTGTGGGAACTGCTTAGACATTTCAACAACAAGATTATATTTGTATAGCGCTTTTCAAGTAGGGAGGACTTCCCAGGGCACTGGACAGAGTAAAGCATTTCAGACCCAAGCTGGGTTTGGGGGGGGGGGGCAAGGGAGGGGAGCGGAAGCGGGGTGGCCGATGGCATGGTCGAAGAGAAGGGCTTTGAGGGGGGACTTGAAGGAGGCTAAGGAGGGGGCGAGGCAGAGTGACAGGGGTATTGAATTCCAGCGGTTGGTGGCAGAGTGGCTGAAGGCTCTCCCGCCAATGGTGGGGCGGGTATTTCGGGGGACATGGAGCTGGCCAGAGCCACCTAAGCGGAGGAACGGGTAGGTTGGTAGGG
Organism: Callorhinchus milii; assembly: GCF_018977255.1. Taxonomy (NCBI): domain Eukaryota; kingdom Metazoa; phylum Chordata; class Chondrichthyes; order Chimaeriformes; family Callorhinchidae; genus Callorhinchus; species Callorhinchus milii. Next base: position 7,819,440 of record NW_024704752.1, on the reverse strand, counting down.
GTTTAGGAGGTCGCAGAGGTAGGGTGGGGCGAGGCCATGGAGGGCTTTGTATGTGAGGACCAGGATCTTGAACTGGATCCTCTGAAGGATAGGGAGCCAATGGAGTAGGGCGAGAGTGGGGGAGATGGGGTCACGGAGTTTGGTGCGGGAGAGGACACGGGCTGCAGAGTTCTGGAAACATGATATATTTGATATCAAGTGAAATTATTATTGTCCCACTTTCTGAATTCATGCAATTCCACTATCCACCGATTTTTACTACTTTCACTTTTACTGCTTCACTCAGCACTCCCCCTCCAAGAGGTCCCCAGTGTGTTTGTACTGGCCTTCAACCAGTACTGTAGTAAGTCAGCGCCAAGGCAGACTGGAATCAAGTTGAAATAAGGACAGGAGGAACTCAGTCCAAGAGGCTAGGCTCTGTGAAGTCGGCAGATCCTGTGTCAGAAAGATTTCAAACCAACGACTTGTGCAACAAACAGAAAAAAATGGAAAATGTGGTTTGAGTTATTGAGTTGAAATTTGTTTTTTTACATAAGCTGTCTTTGGCTCCAGAAACTTCTCTCCACATGTAATTTGCAAACCTTCTGAGGCTGAGGCACAAACACTACAGTTTGTTTTTGATTCTGGGTAAAGGGAGAGCAGACAGGAAGATACAGAGTATGTACAGCGAAACAGAGAGAAGCATAGTGCACATTAATTGAAGGCATGCAGAACAGAATGAACTGCAAGGGAGAATGTCCCTGTACCCAGACGCAGCAGAAGGATTGCAAGAATGTCAAGAATCAAGAACATGTTCCAGAGAGCACACAATGCAAAACCGCTACAAGTCAACTTTGCATAAGGGACCAAGCAAAGGGATACAAGTATGAAAACAAGCTTGGGTGGGAAGACACATTAGACATGCAAGAAACTAGAGCAAACATGTCAATATGGCACTGAACGAAGTGTGTCCAACAGAAAGCATGCGCAAAATAGAAGTATGCAAATGCATAAGCACGAAAACAGGTTCAGTGAATGGAAGAGTCCGCAGCAAAGTTTTGCACCAGATACTGCAAAAACACGGACTACAGCCAAACAAGCATATGTGCCAGCAACAGTATGCAAACTCTATTGCACATCCAAACCAAATGCAAGAGAATATATGCCTTAGAAACAGAGTGAACACAAAATGAACACAAGTACAAGCCTGACACGCAAAATAATTAGCCAGACAGCCGGTAGACTTCAGAAAATGATGCCATTTTGTTGTGTACTTTTATTAATGATTTATTTAATGACCAGTGATTTCCTTTTCCCCACTTATTCCAACTGCTAATGATGGTACAATACATTTTTAAAACATGCATTGGGGACTGGAGGGTCAAAAACGTAGAAAAACAAAGTATCCTCCGAGATCTTTGTGTGAGCACCCATACTTAGGCCTGATCACTAATGTAACACATGAGCACTGCACTAAGACAAAAAGTGCTGCCAGCATCAGGAAAGGTTCCAACACTTAAGTCAGCGCCAAGACAGGCTGGGAATCAAGTTGAAACAAGGACAAACCTCAACTCAGTCCAAGGATCTATGTAAAGTCAGCAGATCCTACATCAGAAACGTTTTAAGATAGGGAGATTACATATTAACAAAAGTCTACAAATGTGAACAAAAAACATTTGACAATCAAAAATACCCATTTAGATTGTATGATACAACTACAAAGGAAACTATCTTGGATTACTTTTTAAACCCATAATCTTTGGTAAGATGTGCATGAAGACATTTTTTAAAAGTTGATTTTCCCCTTGCAGGCTGCCAATTAATTGGGTTACTGCATTTTTCTTTTTGTGTATCCTTATAAAACCCGCCGTCTCCCAATGGTAAGCGTCTGACCCAAATAAGTATAAAACAATTACCATCACGTCAGTTGTCAAAAAAAGCAAAGGCGATGAGCCAGCAAACAGAAATAAACAGGCTTGCGTCAAACATTGTAAACATTCTATTAATGTTATAGAAAATACCTCTTGGTCTATCNAAAAAAATTGCCTAAGGCTACAAAATAAAGTCATTAGAAACCCATCATTTCACAATGCTCTGTATCTTCACATAATTATTCATTCTTTTTGATAGATGCATGAAACCATTATTTGCACACGATGAGACCAATTGTTTGAAATGACATTAATGTGAAATATAAAGGAATATGCCTCGTCAATACCCTTAGAGAATGTGTAATTTTGCTGATGTACTATTTGTTTTCTACTCAATGTTACCAGTCAAACTTGTTTACTGCCAACATACTACAGACTGCCGACCTATACAAATAAACACGTTTGCAGAGTGGTTCTGAAAAACTTGTAATCTTTTACTGTTGTGAAATCTACCTGTTTATATTGTGGGACAAACTCCACAGTACTGGAGGAATAAACAACTGTGTGTACTAGCTTGTACAGACAGGCAGTGCTCAGAGTGCCAGAGGCTACAAAAAAACAGGACTCTGCCTTCATAGGCAACATTTACATTTGCACCGTGAGTGCTACGCCTCATTTACTGTACTTTAAAGTCCTGCCCCTGAAGTCAAGTTTTCTATCAGCGGCAGGACTATAAAGTAAGGGAGCATAAGTATATGTTTAGTTTATTATGCTGGCAAACCAGTCATGTTTAGAGAAGATCAGTCATTCTTGCCAGTTGCTGGTCCAGTGTCAAACGGCTTAGCCATCTCAATACCAAACTCTGCTGGAAATAAAGGACACCTGCAACTGATTTTGATATACAATATGTAATCAATTGATCTGCCCGGGTCAGTTGGTAGCACTCAAGTCAGGGGGTTGTGGGCTCAAGTCCCACATCAGGACTTTGAGCTCATAGTCCAGGTTCACACTCCAGTGCTGGGGGAGCGCTGCATTGGCAGAGGTGCCAATGTTCAAATGGCTGCGGTGTTTGCCTACAAAGACACCGCCACTACACTTTACAGTAAATCTTGTAAAGCATTTTTGAGCCATCTCAACAAAGTGACAGCGTTGTATTGAAATGGAAGGATTATTATTATTATGAATGCTTCTTTTGGTAACCAGAACATATCCTCAAACCAGCCAATCAGGTGCAGAATCAGGTTGTGACAGAATCAAATATCAACAAATGTATCACTGTAATAGTCCTCTCTTCTCAGAATACTACTTTGGTACATAGTAAGAGCTGCAGTCTTCAAAAGAAGGAAAGAAGGTGGTTTTTGTAATTTTGTTGTTGTTTGTTGTAATTTTGAGGAATAAAATGATTATGTGGCACAAAAAGAGAAACACTCACCCCACCCAAATTTTATTCAAAAAAATATTTAAACCAAATCTTCATAGAGAAACTCATGTTTAGAAAGCAACAATATACTTATTGAAACAAATAGGACCGAAGATGGAAGCTCAACACAATATCAATGTCCTTAGTCACAGTACTGTATTGAAATGTCCTTCTCGTGCTTTTATGAGTCAGAAAGAAGAGTTAGTAAGTACAGGTGTTAATTTGGCTCAGTTAATTACACTCTTGCCCAAGTTGGAATTCTGAACTGTGTGAGTTTGTGCCCAAGTTGGGATTTTGAATTCAAAGTCTGGTCTAAAAGTAATGCAGTACAGTAGTGTCAGAGGTGCGCTCCTTTGAGATGTTAAACTGAGGTTCCATCTGCCTTTTCGGAATGTTAAAAGATCCCGTGATATGATTCAAAAAGAGGAGTTTCCTCTGGTGAACTGGCTAACAATCATTCAGATAAAATTAATAATTCACAACATGGGCTGTTTGTGGGCATTATTGTGTAGACATTAATTGCCATGCCCATCTACAAAGTCATTAAACTTTACAGAACAACTCTGAAGCACTTCAAGACATTTGAATTATACCAGGATTACCACTATCATATGTTCTATTAAATTGGACCATCTGAAATTTACACATCTTAACAAAAGATTTTTTAAAAAAAACAAAAGAATATATTAAACGTTTGTTGTCCTTGTTCAACAAGTTAAAAAGGAAATAGCATTAATACTACCCAGCAATAACAACTGCTTATTGCTTCCTGGACACACTGTGTGGCCCAATTCCTACTGGACAAGCTATCAACATTTGAGAAAGCACTCTTTAGCTGTGCACCTCCCCCCAAACACACACACCCGTCTTGTGAACTCAAACTGGTAGGCCAAAGTAGATGCAATGCAGGAACCTCCTGTGGCCCCTCACCTCTAGGCTAGGTTAACAATTACTATCCAATCAGATCAGCATGGACAGGCAGTCGTTTTGTTATGTTGGGTAATGAAGGGTACTCCACAGGGGCCCTGCTTCATAAAGACCTGTGAGAACCTACTTTAAAAGACACAATAACATTCCTCCCCACCAGTTTCAGGCCCCCAGGCGTGTAGCAGCAAACAATCATTCAGGCTCCTATCCCCAGACACATTCCATATTCAGTTCAAAGACTCAAAATAAGTCACATCCCCCATTTCAGGCAACTACAGTATGCACCTGCTTTAAGGAAAGGATCTTCCTGCAGAGACATGCTTGCTGTCAAGATTGTGATGTTACAAAAATGTTTGAAACCAGACTGCAGAGAATTATCCCTACCACCTTTGTGCAACCCCCTTAATTGTATGCCTCCTCATATAAAGTATATAGACGCTGAACTACCAACATCAAACTATTGCAAAGTGATATTTTTGAGCCATAATAGAATGAAATAAATGGAACAAATAAGAAAACAATGACTGACATTTCCTCTCTACATTTTTTCTGCAGCTATACAGCTGACATAAGTCTTCCTTCAATTCCCTCTTCCCAAATAGTACCGCTCTACTACCATTTATGCCACCCAACATTTCACCTTTCCCTTTTCCCCTTAAATCATGTTCCTCTTTCGCTGAATATTCATTGGGTATACTTGCTTTTCTTGTTCCCACACCCTCTTCCCTCATTCTTAGGTCTACACCATTCTCTTCTAGTTACTTTCCTCCCTCACACACAAATAGATGATAGATTTTGAATTCTTAGAAAATATAAATTTCACATTTTACTAAAATAAAACTAAATAGGAAAGTGAAGTGCTTCTGAATCTAGTGAACCAAAACAGCACCCAGAAGCAGAAGCATTTCACATCAAAAAATAGCATCTAATTAACCCTAACCCCAACAAATTCACTCATATTGAGAAAAGGAAAAAGGGAAAAAAAATCCTGATGTAACACAGCTGGGAATTCTTTCCTTCAGAAGGAAATACCAAATGAAGACAGGCTTCACTGTTCGAGACCAGAATATGCTACATTTTCTGTGACAGCTGCATTTCAAACTCCTCCTAGTATTGTTCCAGAAAAGCATTGAGTTTATTTAAAATCTTTTCCGTTAATTTATACTTCACAACTTCCCACACTCTGACTATATTGTAAATGTGATGACCTGACTACTACTGGGGCCTCAATTTGAATCGTTCAGCTCAAATACACTGTACATAATTGTTTCAACAGGCCTACAGCCCAGTGCTCTGGTAGGTACATTTGTTTACTACAGCACCACGCAGAACCTTATGGGGAGCAGCTGGAAAATCATCCTCATCAGAAGAAAAATACTATTGAAGGAGGCAAATGTCTTTAAATCATAGGTATCAATCCCAGTGATCTTAGACTCTTGTAGTTGAAGATTAGGGATTTGTACTTACACTGAGATTTTAGCGTTAAATATTTCTGTGAAGATATTGGCCATACATGTTTGCAAAATAAAACTTTACTCAATGGTCAGAAATAGAGGGGGGCTGAAAACATAAGTTGTGTGCAATCACAGTGAAAGCAAATACCATCTGTAATATTTCTTCTGTCCTCTGCCCCTTTTCCACCCTACAATTAAACCACCACCTTCTCAAAGAATTAAGATAGTCATTCTAGGAATGTGGATTCTAGTAGCAAATAACGTTTGTTAGGATAAAGTACCCAGACAAGGAGCAATAATAATGGCTGGAAAAAAGTCTGTGAAACTCTTAATGAATAGAAGATTCTGTTTGAACTATAGGTATACAAGATGTTCCATTTTTTAAAAAAAACAGAGCATTCCATAAGACATAATTGGCATCTTGATGAGATAAATGTCAAAAGGATCATATTAAAATAAATTTGATAATGGCAGAACATACGGTTTATTGCTCTGGACTGAAATTCTCTTCAGTTTGACCATGTCAAGCAAACCTCCGCAGTTAAAGGGAACGTTGAAAGGCAAAACAATGTAGCAGACAAGGGCATGAGGAACATTGTGATGAGATTTCTGTCCCATTCTGAAGAAAAGATATTAATCCTTGCATTGAATTAAACATATGTGATATTGAAAAAGTCTCAAAGCACTTCATGGGTACTTGCTATCAAAGGTAATGACTGCTTACGGAAGGAAGCCCCACAAACAACAAAGCAGCGAACGACCAATTTTTATCAGGACACTGGAGGAAACTCCCTTCGATGTTTGTGGGACATTGCTGTGCACAATTTGGCTGCCACATTTAATCACAAAATATACAGTCACTCCACATTCAAATTATACTGTGATGTTGCACGATATCAAATGCAACGATATTTGTTTCTGTTTTGAATAGTGTTATGGGAGCTTGGGATCCCAGCATCCATCTGAACATTCAGACTGGACCATGAGACCTTTAACATCTCATCTGAAGGACCGCATCTTAAACAATGGAGTACTTCAACAATGCACTGGATTGTCAGCTCAGTCTGTGAAGGGTAGAAAATAATAAAAATACTTGGATTTGATATACCACCTTATCATGTCTTTGAGAATATATTCTAAAGTGAATTGACTGTTTACTTTGTGGGCAAAAAGCATAGTAACCCCAATTCTTTTAAATAAAATACCTAAAGGACACAAGCAACAACAATTACTTGGATTTACATAGCACCCTTCACATAGTGTTGTGTCAGAAGAGCACAGATATTCCGTAAAAAGTTAAGAAATTTTAAGGTGAAATTAAGTTGAACTACACACAATTTTCCTGCAATCTCTTCAGCAAAGCCATGATTTCCATTCATATCACATGCTTGTTGTTTTGAATACACAATCAATGAGCCCCCAGTTTTATAATGGTGCATAATTGCTCCTCTGACAGTGTAAAGGGCGAATACCAGTTGACCAAAAATGTAATTTGCACAACATTTGAATGGTTGTTTATTCATTCAGTCACAGGCGATTCCCAAACCTACTACTTAATTTGCTCAATCGCCATGGTCTTAAATCTTCAGACAAACCAAAAAGGCTGCATACACATTTCAAGGAAAACCCTGCAAGTAAGAAGAATATTTACATGAGGTTCTAGTACTGTATATGGATCACTCTCACTGATTTGTTTTGATCATAATGACTCTGCCAAGTGTTCTGCATTGGTTCTGCATTCCCCAATCAGAAAATAATCATCTGAAAAGCACTTATTTCCACTTGAATGTCTTTTACTCTCCCCGCCAAAAGAAATCTTTCAGATTTTTCTGCACCCCATGTGGCAACATTCCAGTGTAACCCTTCTCGTGAATAGATGAACTATGTCTCACACAACTTGGGTTCCTACCAGTCAACAAACAGTGCCGACTGTGTGCCCATCCCTCCCACAAAGAAGTGACAATTAATGGAACACAACTGCAAACTCATATCTAGTCTGACACCTCTAGTGGACAGTCTAGTTTATGACTGCGTTATCCATGTGTGCAACATGAACAGAAAAAATCCATAGTCTGTGTCCTTGACACATTAAGACCTGAAGCCTCAGAGTAATTTCCACTTTCAAAATAGACATATAACCAGATCAGGAGTGAATAAGCAATTTTACATTGTACAGAAAGGTGGTATTCTCATTTTACATCTCCATAGAAAACAACAGTTTAATTTAAATGATTTTAGTCAGTGTAAATTCAAGTTAGATGTGTTTGTTTCTGGCCCTTTTTTTATTACCTGTATAGATACTCTTCGACTCATGTCATCTAAATTATCTGGGCATAGATCTGTTCTCAGAACTCTGTAATGCTGTTACAGCCAAACACTTGGCAGTGTGCACAAACTGACACGCTCTCCAATGTTCCTTTTCTATGGCAACTTTCACCATTTTCGTCTTCCACCAAACCCCCCACCCCCACAGTGAATCACACCTCATCAACAAGTTTCTTTTTAAAAAACACTCTGCTCTCCTAGTTTCATAAATTGCAGTTTTCCTCATCAGATGCATTCTTTTTCACACAAATCTAAATGTGGACTCTTCATAGTACAAAAGCACATGACAAAAATTTAAATTGTGAACCTGAGTCAGGCTTTTAATTATTTTTTTGCAGGGTTACTTTTTGTCTGATTCAAATCAAGAATTACGGATCTATTCTTAATCCACACTCTGAACAGACTTGTTATTTTGCTACACTAACATTAGTTTATTTCCTGAAAGAGTTAAAAATGTCTGCTTGTGGTGAAGTAACACTCTGCCAAACCACAAAAGCAGCTCAGTGGCTCCACAGATTTCTGCAAAATATTTAATAAATGCTACAGACTGTTTATATTTTTGTATATATATATACATATAAAAATGTGATATAAGGAAAGCTACAAGGCTCTACTGTCCTTCTGCCAAGACAGAGGGAGTGACAAATGGACGCTACAGCTCTCACTCTCTAATTGTCAAAATCCTTCACGGCTCCACGCATAAACTCTGTGGTGCTGATCGTGCAGCTAAGCAGATAAACCAAGCACATTGGCCTATTCATGTGATGCTGCTCCCCTTTCAGGCTAGGGGCTCAAAAATAGCAACTCTCAATGGAGTTGGGTTTAATCCAAAACCAGTTCTTGCCGAGCAGTAGAAATTCCATAAACAGACCTAACTGGGGAAACGAAAACACATACATATTCTTCTCAATTTCAAAACAATTTCTGCAACCAAAGCAACATTTCCAGATAATTCTGAAGGCTCAGGTTTCTTTTCCTATACTCAAATGGCCATGATTCACACACAATTGCAGAACTGTTAACCCTGAGAGGTCCTTATTGAGGACCAGTTAACTCTTATATGGCTGCCTTAGTATTCGTGGACCAAAATTGAATGGAATTCAACACTTACTGAGAATTCTACGATTGAAAAATGGTGTTGGACGCAGTTGAACAATTTACAGTATGAAATCCTGTACAGCCTACCATGGCAACTCTAATAAGTAGAATAACCAATAAACAAATTTTATGGTAGGGCAGGAATAGTATTTTGACGGATATCCTATAATTAGGTTCTGGGTAAAAACATTGGCAAAATTTCCCCAAACCTGACTCTCCAAAAACTGATTGGAAAAGGGCAATAAATTTAAGAAAGATTTATCCAGTACAAATTACTAAAATATTTGACAGAAAGAATATAGATCTTCTTTATCAACTAAAAATATCCAGGAATTAAAATTCTATGCTGGCATACAAATGATAAATGATAAAAATCTGGACATTTTAAATCTTCAAAACATACAAGGAAAAGCATTCATTTAAAAAGGCATGGTACAGAGAGCTAACAAATATTCTTACCTTCCCTTTCTACAGGATTGCTTCTTAACTCATCTGGCTTCTGGAAGGTGATGCTTGCGTATGCACTCAGATCTTCATCACCAGAGGTACTTGCATGAGGTTGATGAGAGGTTAGAGGCTGTGAGGAGGTCCACTCTGGGTTGTTAAAATCCTTGACCAAGTCCAAATCAATGTAATTCATACCGTTTTCGAAGGCTGTTGAGCTGTTCTGAACCGTAGTGCTTAGTTGTTCTTTGCTGGCAGAAGCCAGAGGCTCCCCTGGTTTGTTAAGCCACACGTTCTCAAAGGACACAGAGCTATGTCGCTTCACATGATCTGCATAAGACTGAGTCACACCAGGCACCTTGGCCGTAGAAGTAAAAGTCTCTGAACTGTGCCGTCTTCTTCCTTGAGGATCAACACGGATAACTTTGGCACCTTGGTTGCGATTGGGGCTGAGATTTAGTACAGTGAAGGCACTCCTCCCTGAAATCTGGTCCATCAGACTTGCACATGCTGCGTTTGGAACACTGTTCAGCGTGTTGGTTTCTTGCTGAGGTAGTACAGACTTCGAAGATGTTGTACCTCCACCGACTGTCATCTCGGCATAGTTGCTCATGATCGGCGTCTCTGAGTAGTCAGCCAAGGTGACAGGAAGCTGCATGCTCACATAATCACAGTTTGCCTGTCCTCTGTCTGTTCTCCAGGTGCTGGAGGTGCAGACGGCACCAGAGACTGGGATGTCTACTGAAGGTTTTGTTACGTAACTAAATTTGGGCAGATCCCTTCTTAAATTCATGTTCATGTACTCAGACATGTATGGCCTTTGTCGAACAGGATGGCTGCCTGTGACTGCAGTGGACTCAATGAGCGACAATGAACTGGAAGAATAGGTTTTGTCACTAAACTCAATATTTACATATTCACCTGGGCTTTTAGGTTCTGGTGGAAGGGGATGCTCTCGTGTCCTGGGGAGCGTGCTCGCCTTAGTGTTATCAAGCGACAGTCTTGTGGGCCGTACAAGTTTACCTTTCTTCTGTAGGCAGGCTTCCCTTTTAAGAGAGTTTGCTGCCTGATGCGCAGCATCATGCCCTCCTATACTGTCACTACTTGTGGAAGAGGAAGAATCCTCTGCATGGAGCAGGCGAACTGAACTGACACAAATTCGTAACCGTGACTCCTCGGATTTTCTGTTCACATGCTTAAAAGAACGAGGCAGAGAAAAGTAGGAATAAACTGGTTTGGGAGGCTCTTCCACTGGATTGAAGAAGCAGTCTGGTGGAGTGCTTGTAGTCGAACCACTTGCAGGAGACATGTTAATGTAATCGCTACAGGACAGTTTCCCATCATTGCTCTCCACTGAAAGTTTAGAATTCCCTCCGTTGGTCCATATTTTTCCATAGTTCACATTTTCCGGAGAGCAACTACCACTAGGTGACATCATCATGTAACCATTTGAATCTATTCGGGAGTGCTGCCGTGGATTAATAATCTGTTGTGGAGCAGACACACTTTTCGGACTCATTGGCATGTAGTCATTTTTATTAGGCACAGGGGCTACTCCAGGTGACATGGGCATGTAACCATCATCCACTTGACTAAAGCGATTGCCTTCTCCCAGGTGAAGATCTAAACACTCCTCGGGGTACGAATGAGTGGGTACAAAAGCAGAATTTTTGCAGGATGATAAACGGCTGCCAGGGAAACATGGGGTCATCTCTGTATACTCTTCTAATGATGCAGAAGATTGGGAAGGGGTCTTCTGGTGTGCCACTGTGGGGGGTGAAGTACCTGCCGAATGCATCCTCTTCCTCAATCCTTTTTCTGAATCGGCCTCTTCAATTTTAGTTGGAGTCCACCTTTGACTGCCCCTGTAGTAGTGACCATTTGGCACCATGTTCGAATGCTTCCCCATGCAGATGTAATTATTTAAGTCCTGCTCCTCTTTGGCAGGGGGAGTATGTCCCAAGGAATCTGGAGTGACGCTTCTGAAGGAATTTCTGAAGTCACACGGACTGGATCCATACTCATCTGAAGAAATAAATCCCCCATCACTGGGAGATCCTGAGATGGATGCGCTGGAGCGCCTAGGAAAAAGGCTGTCAGAAGTGGATCCATGACCACTAGTGCTGCTGGATGATAAACTAACTGGACTCGTGGCTGAAGGGGAACAACGCGTGGATGGCATAGGAATAGATCTGCTGTGATTGAGAGGAGGATGCAGCCTAGAACTACCTCGGTGACGGTGAGAATGTGTCCTTGTGGCACTGGGGCTAACTGGACTGCCGTCAACAGAGGCGGGTCTGGACATGGTGCCTTCGCCATCACTGGAAGCTCGTACCCGGAACGAGTTGTGTTTACCAGCAGGTGAGGTGGCAGTGATGCTCTCGGTCCTGGACCTCCGGCTCAATCCAACCTGGCTCGGGGGCGGGTTGTTCAGATGTCTCCTCAGAGGCACCGAGATCGGGTTGGAACTGGAAGACGACTGACTTTTGCTCCGTGGTCGAAATTCCTCACTCATGGCCTTCATGGCTTCCAGGATGGTTTCGTGCATGTTCTGAGCCACCACAGAATCATCCACCTGCATCCAAAACTCTCCGGGTCCGGTCACGGCGGATCTGCCCACCTCAATGAAGAAGAAATTTTCTGAATGTCCACATCTGCGGATGTTCATGAGCTGCAGGACCACGGCCGCAGCATCCGAGTTGAGCTTCACCAAACTGATGGTCTTGTTGGTCAAACACAACCTGTAAATCCCGACCAGGTTCTTGGTCTGTCCCAAGCCCTTGGGCTTGAGGACCACTTGCCAAACTTCTTTGAAAGCCGGCCCCGGATTCAGCTCTCCGTAGTTTTCTTCTCCCGCGCCGAGGCCCGCCGCCGCCGCCGACGACGACCACGTTGGCGGCCGTCCCGCCACCGTCCCGTTCCCGATCGCTCCCGACCCCGGCCTCGGGGACCTTGCCCTTGTTGTGGAGCTCGACCAGCGCCTGGTACCAACTTTCCTGCTCGCCCTCGCAGTCGGTGGCGATGGCGAAGTACTCGTCCTTGGTGTAGAGAGCCACCAGGTGCTTGTTCTTCGAGTCGGCCCTCTTGTTGATGTTGAAGCAGCAGTCCAGGTGGATCGAGCGCTTCGGGGCACTCGCCTTGTGCCTCCATTTCTTCTCGTTCTCGTAGTACTCCAGCCGGGCCGGCCCCTGCTCGCTCGGCGCCCGCAGCACGAAGAACCTCTTGTGCATGCTCTTGGGTTTCCTCAAGTAGCCCACCTTCCTCACGTCCGAGAAGCTCTCGGCGCTGGGCTCCGGCGGCGGACTCGCCATAACTGAAGGGAAGGGAGGGAGAGGGAGAGGGGGATGGGGGTGGGGGGGGGGGATGGGGGTGGGGGGGGGGGGAGACCCAAGACCGGCCCCGCGCCGCCCGGGATTCAAAAAGAAATGAATTAAAACGGTCTTTCGCGTGTGTTTTTTTATAAAAATTAAAAAAAAATATTTTTGTTTGTTTTTTTTTTTTTTGGGGGGGGGGGCGAGGGGGGGGTGGTGTGGGCGGAGGAGGGGAGCGAACAAAAACCGGGCGGCTGAAGAAATAAAAGCCGCACTTGGGGGGGGGGGCTCACTCACTCACTCCCGAGGAGCGAGTTTCTCTCACTCAGCTCCTGCGACGGTTATTTTCCGCCTGGAAAGCTGAAGGCGCGAGCGAGGCGAGGCGACTAAACCCCAAACCACCGCCCCCCCCCCCCTCTCCCTCCCGCCCTCCCTCCTCCCCCCGACCAACCGCCACCCTCCTCCTCCTCGCGGGCTCCGCTCGAGCTCCTGCTCTCGACATGTGGCCCGCGCACGCGCACGCGCTCTAACTCTCCTCCCCTCCTCGGAGGAGGGAGGGAGGGAGGGGAGGGGGCGGGGCCAGAGACGCACCACCGTACGCTCCGTAGCCCAAAGTCCACCAAAAAGTAGCCCCGTCTTTCTCGCACGCGTCGCGTTCTTCTTTTAGGAGCGGAGGAGCCAGACACGGGGTCGGGTTTTAGCGGCTTTTTTTTCTCTCTCTCTCTCCCTCTCTCTCTCTCTCTCTTGGGAACTGCGTTAAGTTCGACTTCGGCGTTTCAGAAAGTGAGAGCGAGAGAGAGAGAGAGAGAAAAAAAACACACGTTTTTGCGTATTTTTTTATGTAACGATGAAATGTTATAAAATTAGGCGCCCGCCCGCCCGCCCGCGCGCGCGCAAGTCAGTGCCATGACCCCCCCCCGCCCCCTCCAAAAAAAAACACACGCCCAATTGGGCGTGAAACCGCCCAAACTGGCAACGTTCGACACGAGGCCCCACCCCCCTCGCCCCGCCCCGCCCCGCCCCACTGATTGGCCGCCCGCTTTTGTTTACGTTCCATTTCCGAACGCTGTGTCGACCCGCTCGCCCGGGCGGGCTGTCAATCACTGCCTCCGCGCCCCCCCCACCCCACCCCCACAGCTCAGACAGACAGACCCCTCCGCCCTGCTCCCAGCCAGACCCCGGTCAGAGAGGCGTAGCCCCCCACGACCACCACCATTCACTCTAATAATTTATAACGCGGCACCGAACGAGAGAGAGAGAGAAAGAGAGAAAAAAAAGCACATTGCTCACTTGTAGCCCCTCTCTCCCCCCCCCCTCTCTCTCCCCCCCCCCCTCTCTCTCCCCCTCCCTCTCTCCCCCTCCCCCTCTCCAAGGTGTAATTTTTAAAAATAATATATATATATTTTTAAATCCCCTCCTTCCTTGTGCACTCTCCGCGCAAATTCTCCGTTGACGATCTGTGCACCAGACGTTGCAAAGCTTCGCAAATCCCACTCCCTCCCCACTCCCCCCCCCCCCCCTCCCCACTCCCACCCCCATCGAGGGGCAATCACCCCCATCGAGGGGCAACTCGCCTGCGCTTCTCTCCTTCTCTGCGGTCTGCTCTGCGCTTTCTGTCAGTGTGTTTTAAGGATTTAGAAACAGAAATGTCCCGAATTAAGATGTGCTGCAATATTTGCTGCAATTATATAACTTTCAGGGGATTAGAAAAGACTTGGGGTGGGGGGTAGAGTTGGGGGTGGTGGGGGGGGGGTGCGGTGTGTGATGGGGTTTGGGGGTGGTGGGGGGGTGCGGTGTGTGATGGGGGGGGGGGGGGGGGGGGGGGAGGTAAGAATTTAAATCACAGGAAGTATCATCGGGAAAGAATGCAGTTTCATCCCTTCTTATTGATTTTACTGTGAACGTCTGTCCAGACGTCTGGAAGAAACGATGTGTCTGTCGCACACTGGCGCTGCAGATTCAGGTTCCCAATCGCAGTCTCCGTATTCCTTCCTCTGCATCGCACGTATTCCAGGTGTCATCACAATTTTCTTTCCATTTTGCAGACGTCAAAACCGCACACACACACACATATATATAAATATATGCATCGTCCCGTAAATCTGATCCACTCCCGAAAAATTGCAGCCACTGCATTTAAAGAGAGCCAAACCCCAAACGGGCTCGGGTTAGGATCGTGCACCGTGTGTGTGTGTGTGTATATATGTATATACGTATATAAATATATATTTTTTACAGCTCCCTCTTTGCTCGATTTCTGTCTTCGGGGCATGTAGTGAGTGCAGTGCGGTGTAGTGGATCCGTGCACTGTTGTAAACAACATCTGTGGTGCAACAGCAAAGCAAAAAGCAAAGCAAAGCAAAGCAGTCCCCTGGATTATTATTCTTTTTTTTTGCTGGCCAGTGGGGGGGGGGGGGGGGGGGTTGTTTACAGCAAGCTTTATCAGGGTTTTATTCGTATTTCAAACTTTTTAATATATATATATATACACATAAAAAAAAGATACTGATTGCATGCTGACATTTGGGATAGATTTCACTCGTTTTTCCTTCCACCACCAATGCAAAGATCAAAGATCATGTGTTTGCCCTCTCTCAATTCAATCAAAGGGCAAAAGGAAAATAAATAATTGATACCAAATAGAAGCCACAGTCTGCTCGCGTTAGTCTGGGTGCAAGTGATGCAGTGTCTCGCCAGGTCTCACTGCCGCAGCCGAGGTGTAACCTTCTCCAGACTGGCATCGCTCTAGCGCCACCTAGTGCGGACCTGCAAAGGCAGCACCAAAGGGTGGGGTGGGGGGGGGGTGCTGGGGTTGGTGGGGGGGGGGGGTGATGGGGGGGGGGGGTGATGGGGGTGGGGGTGGAGCACTATATTTTGGTCAAAAGGTTGGAATTTTGAGTGCTAATCTGCCCCCCCCCAAAAAAATCTGTTTATTCCTAGAAATAATAATAATAATAATAAATAATAATCCCTCCAAAACCCCAAAACAATAATAAATCGGTCATTTTCAATCTACGACTGTTTGTGGGACATTGCTGTGCGCAATTGGCTGCCGCGTTCGCCCACAAATACACAGTCAATTCACTTTACAGTGTGTTCTGTGAAGCGCTTTGGGACGTCCTCCCGACGTGAAAAGCGCTATATCAAATGCAAGGATTATTATTATTAGAAGTTTTTTTTATTTCAACTCAATTGTTCTCTATCCCGCGTCGATTTCCTTACACTATCGTACCGTTCTTCTCAGTCAAGTGAAATAGCAAAAAAAAATTACTAAATGTTATGAATCAATTAATATCTCTAAATGTTAGATGGTGGTGGGGTGGGGGTGGGGTGGGGGGGGGTGTTTCTTCAAACGAGTCCTCCAAAAATTAGAATCAAAACAATTTTAAGTTTTATTTCTGGCCTTGCAGATGGATTTTCCATTATCAGCACTGAATAAAAAATTGGCATCAGTTAAACAGCAGATGCTATTGTGTCTTTGTGTCTAGAAATCATTGGCAAGTATGTTCCGTTCATGCCGTAGCCTGTAAAACTCGGTTGTTAGTCGATTGGTGGATCGCTTTCCAGGGATAACAGTCCCTTTAAAAAAAATTTGGTCACTCAATCCACGACTGTTGTGAGACACTGCTTTGCGTAATTGTCTGGCAAGTTTCTCCCACAAAATACAGTCAATTCACTTTACAGTAAATCCTGTGAAGCACTTTGAGATGTCTCAACGATGTGATATCAAATATATATAAATATATATCAATATATATAAAAATATGTGATATATGTGATGCACCATATCAAATGCAAGAATTATTAGAAATTCACTGTTGGGCATGTTCTGACCTCTGCAGAGCAGGAAAGTTCCCCTTCTGGCTGTTTACTAACTTCAATGCTCTGGCTTGAGAAGGGGACAAAATTCTGAGTCTTAAAGTCATGGTAACAAAATGGTGTTACATGAGCAGTCTGGAATATCTTACCTTAAAGAGGGATTGCCACCTTATAATAATCATCATCCTTGCATTTGATATTGCGCCTTATCACGCCGTTGAGATGTCTCAAGACTTTCAACCTTTAAAACCCTGAGGACTTTAAAGAATTATGTTAATTTAGAAGGGATCCTGATGATGAGGCTCCCTGTTTAAACTTAAATTTAAATCTATCTTATTTTTATGGTTCTATGTACGCAATAATCCAGGTAGATTCCCCCTTGGCAAGTTCTATCCCATTCATGGAGTACATGCACCTCCTATTCTTACTTTCTACATGCAATACCTTGTATTTATCATTCTTTAACAAGCCAAATAGTTCAGGCACATGTTGTACGATAAGTCTTCCTTTAGCTTACACACAAAAACACTTTTCTCCTGAGTTTGGTTTTCAATCCAAACCAGTAGCAACTGCAAAAAAGGTACTTAGCTTCCCCACAAACAAACCTTAAACATAGACTGTACCATGAGATTTGCAGTACAGACTGATTAGACTCAACTAATCTCACACTGGTCATACAGTACCTTGCCAAACCTCAAAATTCACTTGGGGAAAAGAAAGCAATATACATTTCCAGTTTCCCCTGATTATGAAATAGCCTTATTCATTTTCTTATTAAAATTACTGGAAAATCTGACACATATCTCTAGAAAAGAAAATGTCACAATTTATTCTTGGTTTGGAAACCTATAATTTCTTGCTATGGGACCCAAAGCTATGTCTCCAGCTTCCATGCCAACTGGCTGTCTTTAAACTTCTCTAAGACAGGGTCACTATAATGGGCAGACCAGTCACTGTGGGCAGGGAATGCTCCCACTCAGCTCATATTAACCCTGCAAGCCATGGCCCTTACAGGTAGGGTGGTTCTAGCTGGACAAGCATCAGGAAAGCTTGCCTGACAGTAATATCACTGGCAAGCTATGCAGTTTTAGCTGGTTACACTCCATAGGTACCTCAACACATACTTCCAAGCCTTGGCTCTTGCCATTCTGCATCTAATACTTTCCAGAATTGGGTAAGCAGGATGCATCCCTCCAAGGAGAGAGACCACAGTCCATTCCAACAATCTATCTCTGGAATTTCCATGTCTAGGTGGGATGCATGGAATTCTCAGTTTGGTTTGGGTATTCTTAACCATGGTGATGGGTTTCTGCATTCTGCACCCGGCTGACCAAAAAAAGAGAGATTTGGCTAATTACTGTATATCTAGTTTTCTGCATCCAAACTCCATATAGCTTTGGAGTTATTGTTCTGCAGTTTCTGGAAAGGTCTTGTCGACAAAAGTCAATCACATTTCATTGATTTTTTTCCCCCCAATAGGCTTTCAGACTCCAACAATTTGGAAAATAATGCTCACCAACTGTGCACGTATACTTTGTCTACCAGCGGAAAAACAACTCCAACATTTGATGCAACAAATGTGTCTCCCAATTCTTACAGCTAGTTTTGGCTCAACCTAATGGATATCTTCAAAGGGGCAAAAAATTCTTCTGCCCACGGGTGAGATTTTGCTTTGCCACTTCCTTGCATAGGAAGTTCTCTGCATAAACCTAGCTGAATCATTTGCCTTTATATCATCTGATTCAGGTGTACAGGCTGCAGGATGTCTCAATTTTCTGCGTGTAAATTGACACGTTTAAACTTCAAAAACAACCAAAAATTGCAGGAGACATAGCAGAGGCATCATCTGGAACAAATCTAGTTAACCCAGGGGAGATTGGGATGACCTTTTGAACCACTGCAATAGAAACACACAGAATACTGTAGTAACATGCTGGTCTCATTTACCGTACTTCACAGACTCAACAGTTCAAATCTCTTTTGATTCTGAGGTAGTGATTTCATATACAGATCAGTCAAATGACCACAACACTATATATTTCATCACAAATGAGAAGATCTGTTTTACCACTGATGTCAATGAAGTATTTCACTCTAATAGAATTCAAAAACAATTAAACCTGTTAATACTCCTCTAAAATGTTATGCTTGTAATTCTATTCTCAAGAACTGTACAGATAAGATGGTATAGATTTAGATAGGCAGCTAAAGTTAACAAGTGGAAATTGGTTCAAAAGTAATAATCCTATAACAATAATCTTTGCATTTGATGTAGTACCTTATCACATCTTCGAGACGTCTCAAATTTACTGAAAAGTGAATTGACTCCATGTATTTTGTGGGTGAAAGTGAAAGAATGTAAAGCACTCTTGGTGTAGAAGGCACCATGTAAACGTATTGTATTAGATAGGGGACAACAGAGCAATTGAACGGAAGTATCTAACATATTTTATTTTAATTACAATTGTATAAGAGGTGCTCAATTTAGTACTCTAGCATTCATATTACACAAATAACTCTCCTCTTAATATTCAAGTAACTTCATTACTACAAATATGATTTCGGATTAAATGTGTGAGCAAAACCAGTCTGCCAGGGAGATGGGATTTTTTCTGGATGTGCTCTCAATCTAAGGGTTAAAATACTCATAGTGAATAGCATAGATAAGAGCAAAATGTATTCTTGTTCCTTTATGCGTCACAACTCTGGTCTCTCATTGTCAAGATGATTTTTTAAATGATTATTAAATAAAGAAGGGAGAGAGTTGTCAGACAGCGTTTCAGAATCAGGAGGTCATGCTTTGATTCTGTGATCAAAGTTTGCATAATTAACTAGGCGTTAAAGTCATTGACTTGCAGGAAGGGTTGTGTTTGTCAGATTAAAGGCGCCCCAGATTTGAACGGTAAATTCAATAATGTTATGCTGAGTTGCAGCATTTTAAAAGTGTGCAGAGCCAGTGATTAAGGTCAGCACTTTTTGGCTCAGTATTCAATGTTAGTAATTGACCTTTCTTCGACGGTATCTCTGATGGTCTGTCTAGGTTAGTTTCTTCTGAGGATGTTCTGCAATTTTGTCTTGCTGACTCAGATTTAAGGAATGACAAAGGCATTTTTGCCTGCATTTGATACCTAGAAAAACAGCCAGGAAAACAATGTAGAAATCCCTTGGTAAAACTCTTTTGGTAATACTGAACCTACACCTTTTTAATATTAAAAATTAAATACCCATAATACAAATTCATAATACCAATCATTTGGGTAAATAAGAAGAAATGAATCCCATTAGTATCCTGAGAACCCTCGGGGATATGTTTGTTTAGGGGTAACATTATGGCTCAAATGAACACATGAATGTTACTGGAATTTGGAAGGGGAACTTGCTCTCAGTTTAGATAGATGGGTAGGGAAAAGGCATTTGTCTATCCAGGAAAGGAAAGGAGAAAGAAGAGTGAATGAAAGTATTACAGTTTGGTTACTAAAGGATATTTACAGTGGGATGCAACTGAAGAAATTAGGACATGCTGGAAGAAATTAAGGAACAGAGATGAGGTACACTAATCTGTTAAATGGGGAGTATATTATACCCCAAAAAAAGTCTACAAATACAAAGTCACTACACTTTACACTATGAGCACTTTGAGATGTCTCAACCACTAGATAAGGCATTATATCAAATGCAAATATTATGATTTAAAACATTTGTCTCTCTTCTTAACTTGGAAAGTCATTGGCCCATCAACAAAGCTGTGCAAAAACGTAATTCCTGGTGTGATAATGTTGCATTGATACATTTGATTGAAGTTTTGGTAGAAAAGAAATTCAATTTTTATAGCATCACTATTGTCAGAAAGTCTCTAAGTTCCTCACATTAACTACAGCTAGTATGCAGTGACTGTTTGTAGGCAAACCATTTAGGGTTCAGCACAGTCCCACTAATAGACATGAAGGGAATGACCAATTAATTTGGAGGAATGTTGGCACTGAAACATTTCCCTTCTATTTTCAAATGGTCCTTTAGACACTAACATCCACCTAAAGAACAACAACAACAAAATTACATTTATATAGCACCTTTCATGACAAGCGGACGTCCCAAGGCGCTGGACAGACAGAGTTATGGACCCAAGCTGAGGTTTGGGAGGGTGGAGGGCAGGGGATAGCAGGGAGATCGAGAGCACGGTCAAAGAGGAGAGTCTTGAGGTGGGTCTTGAAGGTGGCGAGGGAGGGGGCAAGATGGAGGGACTGTGGGATGGAGTTCCAGAGGGTGGGTGCAGAGTGGTGGAAGGCCCGCCCGCCAATAGTGGGGCGAGCAAGGCGGGTGACGTGAACCAGGCCGGAGCCCGCTGAGCGGAGGGAGCGAACAGGGTGGTAGTGGGTTAGGAAGCAGGCAGAGGAGACCTCAATTTAATGTCTTATGGGAACGAAGGCACTTCTGACAAACCAAGTAATATAGAAGTAATATGGCCATAGTTGCAGTAGATTTAACAAAGAAGTACTGTTTTCATTTTATTGGTTAGTTCTGCACATGAACTTGTTACCTGTTCATTTTAAAATGACACTGTATTCTGTTATTATGTACATGGTTTTGGTTGGAGTTAGACCTGCAGGGAATAACCCTTGTTCCGACAGTCTATCATGTATAGTGGTTACTGAGCACCTTTTGTCTGCAAGAAAACCCCAACTTATTATCCATTTGACATCAAAAGCCTTCACCTTTCATTAAGAGTTCTTTGCAACATTTATGGATCATATAAAATGATGCAAATCTCTTTCAGTCACTTCCTGCAATAGTAGACATCCACAAGATGACCAGATGACTAGAAAATACTAATAAGTATTTTTATCAATTTATCGTGAAATATGAATACCATAATATCCCCTGCATTACCACCTCCTACCCTTTTAAACCTTAGTGTATCTGGTATTGTAGAAAAACGTGTATGTAGAAATCCAAATGGTACAACATTTTCTGGGACAAACACGGAATGTCAGAGAACAGAGAAGGCTTTGGCTGAAGAGGCTCTTCTCCATTGGTATGAAGCAGGAAGGGTGGGGGTAAAAAATCAATAGACTCATGTCATTTGTTCCTTTTCTTCACAAAAATGCTTTGTGAATACCCGAAGAGCAGCAAAGGTGTGAGAGAAGGTCACTGATCTATATAGATCTCTGTATGCTACGCATCATATGCCTCCATTGAGGGAGGAAGTCTAAAATCAAAGGTGAAATAAATCAAAACAGAGTAGGACACATAAAATATTGAAAATTATCAACAGAGCTTGTTTCACAGCTGACTGTTCCACTGAAATACTAGCAACATATAGTTTCTGTTTGATTAGGGCTGTTAACCTAATTTGAAATGCAAAGTATTCCCAGAAGGTTTGGGATACGAGTCTATCACGTATTAATCTAGCAGTAAGGTGCAAGGAGCTATTTAATTTCTTTATTAGTATTAATATTTGATTTGAAGATAGAGACAAGGCAGGCTATATTCCTGATGTTGCTTTCACACATTGATTTTCCGTAGCCGTAAAACAGTTTTCATGTTTCAACAATGAAAAAAACACATTTAGGAAGTATTTATTTTTACAGAGAATAAATACTCACTACATTTTACAGTGAATCCTGTGAAGCTCTTTGAGATGGCTCGACGACGTGATGTATCAAATGCAAGAATTATTATTATAATAATAGTAATAATCCTTCCATTTGATATAGCACCTTATCACTTCTTCAAGACGTCTCAAAGCACTTCAGAGAATATACTGTAAAATTAATTAACTGTACATTTTGTGGGCAAAACACAGCAGCCAATTGCACACAGGAGTGTCCCACAAACGGTCGTGAGTTAAGTGACCAAATTATTATTATTATTTTTTAAGGGATTATTACCCCCGGAAAAGTGATCAGCCATTCGTCTAACAACCAGGTTCCTACTTACTGCTAGGTAAGCAGAGGCGTGTGGAGTAAGAAAATTTGCCTAAGGTTTTGCCGTGCCTGGGAATCAAACCCAGGTCCTCTCGTTTGCTCTAATCAATACGCTACAGGACTCCAGTCCTAGTGTTACGATTGGTATTACTAACAGGTTGTTAGAAATGATGGCTGAAGTCAGAACAAAAGGAAACTTGATGCTGTATGGGGAAGGTGGTATGGCTGGCATTCTGGAAGGCTGAGGTGAAAAAAGCCAAAAAGACTCTCATCCAAACCTGACTTATGACCTATTGGATATATTTCCATTCGGTTCCTTGACACAAAATAGGAAATAAGCATACCTTAACCAGTAAACAGGTTTCACATTTTTTCATTTCATTTC
This sequence comes from Callorhinchus milii, assembly GCF_018977255.1. Taxonomy (NCBI): domain Eukaryota; kingdom Metazoa; phylum Chordata; class Chondrichthyes; order Chimaeriformes; family Callorhinchidae; genus Callorhinchus; species Callorhinchus milii. The sequence continues at coordinate 7,796,483 of NW_024704752.1, read as the reverse complement.
GATATTCTGCTCCCCTCCCCCCTGCCCCCCCACCCACTCCCACACACACACAAAGTCAAATGAAGAAATATAAATACAACACATAGCACCTGAATGCATAACAGAAAGCTCAGGCTGCACGCAAAACATCAAATGGATCAAATGAAATATTTCTGTATAATGCCACTCCTTTCAAATGGCAACATCTGCTCCCAAAAATCAGAAAGAATCCCAGCTCCATACTTTCCTCTGAAAGCTGGAGCAAGGTAAATAAAGCTTGCTCCCTAGATACAAACTTGAGAAACATGTAACCAGGGAAATGTAATTAATCGGTGTTGTCGGTGTTACTTAAGAGAAAAAAAATCCATCAAACATTGCTGGAAGCATCAAACTGCATCTGCTAAAGAAGTTATGTTGTTTATTTTAGCAATAGTAACACATGAAACAGCTCCTATTTGCTAACTACATTCTGAGATCTGTAAGTCTCTGTTTATTAGCATGCAGGAGCTGCTTACTGCTGAGTGCACTCGAAGACTCATGCGTCTAGCACTAATTATGGCTGAGAATTTTAATTAAAAAGAATCTGGGATGAAAGCTGAGACTGAAGAGGAATGCCTGGTCTGACTGAACACTGATGGGGTTTAGAAAATTCTGATTCATCCTCTCAATCTAGGACAATTCTCATCGATACTGATCTATCTGAATGCATCCGGTTCAGATTGATTTGCACTTGGTAATAGCTGTTGGTGGTTGATTCCAGGTTCTTTGTGCAAAAGGTTTAGGTCAAAGATTTCTGCTTTGCGGACCTCAAAGTAGCATACAAAACCTTTGTTTGGGTCTAAATATATGATTCGGAACCCATCCCTGTAATAATAATAATCATTCTTGTATCTAATGTAGCATCTTATTATGTTGTCAGAACACCTCAAATCTCTTTGTATCAAAGTATAGTGAATTTGTGTGCCTGCATTCATGCGACCGTGTTACTGTGTCTGCTGAGTTTACTGACATCCTGTTGTAAGATAAATGAATCAAGTTTACAATACAAACAAATTTACATTTACAGACCGCCATTTACATCAGGAGTTTATTCATTGAGTAACTGAATATAATAATACTAATCCTTGCATTTGATATAGTACCTTATCATGTCATTGAGACGTCTCAAAACGCTTCACAGAATAAATAATAATAATAATTTTTGCATTTGATATAGCGCTTTTCACGTCGGGAGGACGTCCCAAAGCGCTTTACAGAACACACTGTAAAGTGAATTGACTGTGTATTTATGGGCGAACGCGGCAGCCAATTGCGCACAGCAATGTCCCACAAACAGTCGTAGATTGAGAATGACCAATTTATTATTGTTTTTGGTTTTGGAGGGATTATTATTAGGCTCTGTGTGGAGTAAGGAAACTTGCCCAAGGTTTCGCCCTCTGCCTGGAATTGAACTCAGGTCTCTCGCTTGCAAAGCGAGTGCTCTAACCACTCGCATATTGTAAAATGAATTGACTGAAGCACAAATATTGGAAAGTCTCAGTTTGATCCCACTTTCCCAGCCACCTTCTAACTATATCCCTTAAACCTTTTTTTTTCAGAAACACAGCCTGTTGGTTACATATTATGCTGTTCATTTCGATAGCCTTCCCTAATAACTTATTCCTTATTCCACAAGAGAATCATTCTTTGTCATCTGACAGACATTTCTTGTTACCTCCTTATTTTTACACTTCTCTTCCTTCTGCTTTGAACCCTTCACTAAAAAATAATAAATAATCCTTTCCTTTGATATGATGCCTTTCACGAAGCAGAACTCAGATGGGACCGTATCTGAAGGATAGCACCCAGACTTTGAGTTCCAAAGTTCCGATGTGGAGCTTGAATCCACAACCTATTGATTCAGCGACAAGAGTACTTCCAACTGTGCCTGACTCCATGCTCCAATGAATAATTTGCAGTGATCATAATTTCCATAAGCTAACACCTTCAATTAGACTATCACAAAGTGTTCTCTTTTTCAAAGACGATAAGTTCAACTTTCTTGTTGTTTCCTCACAATTTAAACCCTCGAAATGTGGAATCAAATAGCAGAATACTGTAAATCTGAAGTGGAGACAGAGAATACTGGAAATGCTATACAAAAACAGAGGTTACATAGTGATCTAGATCTTTTTAAGAACAATCTTTTCATATTTTATAATTATTCTTTGTCCCTTTAAAATGTTGGTCCACTCCCAATCCCTCATATACCATTGTGTTCTTATTCCTATCCTCTGCTGAAGGATTGAACATGACTAATAATAATCCTTGCATTTGGCTGAGAAGCACATCATTCAGATCTGGTGGACATCTCAAAGTGCTTCACACTATATGCTGTAAGTCCAAAGACTGTGTATTTTGTAGATAGACTTATTGAGGCTGACTCCCTGTGGTAATTTTGAGAAACTATTCTTTAGTTTGTGTTGTGGGTAAATTAACAATAATATAATAATAACAATGTGTATCCTGTGACAATCCTCTGGCGAGGGTGGAGGGAAAGGGTAGCCTTCTAGACACCGAGGTGGCTTCAAGGTATCGTGTTTGGCAACAGAATGTCAGAACAGAGTCAACCCTCAAGTCTCTGTGGCGGTTTCGGTAGGTCGGTTGCTAAGACAGATGGATCTGCAGTACTCAAAGGCACTGCTGATAGCAGACCAGCTAACACGACTTATCACGACTTGGAGGGGAAGACCATTCTCTGGGAGCAGGGATTCTTCTCACTCAGCTCCTATTAACCTTGCAAGTCAAAGCCTTGGCAAGTTAGACGCATTAAAGTCCAGACGTATTCAAATGAATTTTCTGGGGTCCCTAAGCTTTGGCTCTCACCAACCTGCTCCTAATACTCTCCACAATTAGGTACGCAGGGTGTATGCCTCTACGGAGAGAATGTGCATTCCATTCCAGACACAGGGAAATCTCCAACCCGTAGGTGGTAAATATAGGTGAAACTCTCAGTCTGCAACTCTTAAGCATAGTAATGGTTTTCTGCATGTGTCAGACACCAGGCTGGCCAAAAAAAGTAGTACAGTATTACTGATTATTAATCATTAATAATAGATTCTCTAGATTTCATATTTACAATGGTCTAAGAACTAGACACCATATAAATAGTAAACATGCTCCTAAAATTAGAATATCCGTTAAAGTTCACTCCTGATGAATCCCTTGTTTTTTTTGCCACATTGAAAGTTATCACAAAGTCTCATTCACCATCGCCTTATATCTATGTTTCGCTTCTCTGATGCAGGTTGATTTATACACATCCAAACCACATTGATATGGATCATTAGCCCTGAGGACAAAACACATCTTCTGCCTCAGACAGTGGCACTGATGATTCATTATTAGTGAACAGTAACTGGGAGCAGCCTCAAGCCATTGGGTTGAATGTCTTTACTTTGCAACTCTAAGGGTTGCTCAGTACTCTGTGTGAAATAGTTTAATTTGTTTACAACTGAACCACGTGGCAGAAAACAGATGCCTTTGGTAATCTCTCCTCCACACCCCTCCCCCCATCGCCTCCATCCCACCACCCCCCGATCCTAACCTGCAGCTTGTGTCAAATCCCTCATTGTCTAGCCCCTCCCGACGTGAAAGGCACTGTATAAATGCAACTTGTTGTTGTCGTTGTTTTGCATGTATGGGGTGGGTTGCAAACAAGGAAGAAAACATACAACCGTCATTCTCCCAGGTTTGTGTAGATCCGCAATAGTAGATGGATTTACCCATTGAGGTATCAGGAGAATGTGATATATCTTTATAATTAATGTTGACCCTGAGGTGAGTTTCAAACCACATTTTCAGGCTATCGCTAAAACAATCTCTTTTCAACTGCTTGTTTACAACTTTATCTCACCCCCTCTGCTGCTGCCGAAACCCTTGTGCATGCTTTTGTCACCTCAAGGATTGAGTTTTCTCAAAGTTCCTTGCCAACTTCATAACTTTGCCCTCCAGAAGTTGCAATTGATCCAGACTCTGCAGCCAGGTTTCTCTCCTGCACAAAGCTTCATACACCAATTGCTTCCATCCTTGCTAGATTGAATTGGCTCTAGTAACTCACAAGATACATTTTTAATGCTAGTTTTCTGTAAATTCTATTAAGATAGAAAGAAAACCAGCTTCAAAGTTAAGACTAAACAATTTCCCAAATTCTGGAAACTCTAAAATGCTAGATAAATAGAGTAAATTTAAGCTCTGGTGGAATATCTAACCCTATATGCTAATGTTATACTTCCCAATACTGTATTAATCGAATGGTTGTAATAAAAACTAAATGCTACAACTGTGATAGATCTTTTTATGCCAGATACTGAGTTGTCTCAGTCTTTGCTCACCACCCTCTCTTCCCAAGTACACTGGTGAATTAGGCATGCTCCCCGATTTCAGACAGTAAATTACCTGTTCTATACCAATCAATTAGTGAAAACACAGTGGGAAATGTTAGTGAAGAACAGTCATGCTATTTTAATTGAATAAAAGTCACTTTGCTGTTGAGCCCATGCTAAAATATTGAAAAACAGAGCTCCAGATTTGTGTGGTAAAGATGGTATCTATGCCTGACTTATCTTTTCAAGGGGAACTATCCATTTTCAAACTCTCTTTTTCAGGAAGCACATCCATGTTTATCAGATTTTCCAGGGACAATTTCAATATTGAAAATGTCTTTTTCAGGGTCTGTATCCATATCTGAACTATCCTTCTGAAGAAAGGTAACTAGTTCTAAACTCTCATTTTCAGAGCATGTATCCATGTCTGAATAGTCTTTTTGAGGGAGAGTTTCCATCTCTGAACTTTCCTTTTCAGAGAGGGTGTCCATGTCTGAACCCTCTTGCTCGAGGGTATTTATCTCTGAGCTCTCCTTTTCAGGGAGGATATCCATCTCTGAATTCTCCTTATTAAGCAAGCAATCAATGTCTGAAATCTCCTTTCCTGGAAAGGATTTCTCTTTGCAGAAAATATCTGTGTTTAATCTGTCTTTTTCAGGGGTGGGATTCCTTTCCAAACCATCTTTCTCAGTGAGGGTATCTTTGTCCAATCTGTCTTTTGCCAGGATGGTATACCCGCCTGAACTGTCTTTTTCAAGAAACGTAACCCTGTGAGATCTGGATTTTCCAGGGATGAAATTGCTGTCCAACCTTTTGTTTTCAGAGGTAGTATCCTTGTTTTTTCTGAAGACTGTGATCCTCTGAGATTGGTCTTTTCCTGAGATGGTATTCCTGTCCAATTCACTTTCAGGGCAGGCATCCTCGTCTGAACTATTTCTTTCAGTGTTGGCTCCTTTGTTCGATTGTGTTTTGTCAGGGGAGGAAAACCTGTTTGAACTGTCTTTTCTCGCGAAAGTAACTGTTTGTGATGNTTTTTTTCCAGATCTGATATCACTGCCCAATTTTCCTTTATCAGAAGCGGTATCTGTATTTGATTCACCGTTTCCAGGCAAGGTAGCTCTAGGCAATCTGTCGCTTCCAGAGTTGGGGCTTGTATCCAATCTGTCTTTTTCTGGGAAGGTGTCCATGTCTGCGCTGACTCTTCCAGGGCTTGTGAACCCGCATGATCCATCTTTTCCAGGGAAGGAGTCCATTTCTGATCTTTCCTCTTCACGGATGGTATCTTTGCCTGATCTGACCTTTCCTGCAAATATATCCTTGTCCGAACTGTCTTTTTCAGGGAAGGTATCCATTTCTGAAATGTTTTTTCAAGGGAAGGCATCCCTACCCAATTTGTTCTTTCCAGGGATGGTATTGTTGTCCGAACTGTTTTTTCCAGAGAACATATCCATGTCCGATAAGTTTCTTTTGGAGAAGATATTCTTTTCTGATTTCTCTTTGTCATTGAATGTTTCAAGGTGTAAGCTCTCTAGTCCATGGACAGCATTCATAATTTTATGCACCTTCGTAAAAGGATAATTCAGAACCAAGGTATTTAATTTAATGACTAAACAAAGGATTAAAAATGCAAAATGCAAGGATTAAGTAAAATCTAGAGTGTTACAATGGATAAATTAGGTATATCAGCAACCATTTTAGTGAGGTATGTGGAGAATGTATTCAATTTCTCCGGGCGTTGTCCCTCTTCCTTAATAATCCTTACATGAGGTTTAGCATCTTTCAAGTTGGAGGCCATCTCAAAGTGCTTCACAGGATATACTGTAAAATGGAGTAACTGTTTTTTGTTGGTGTTTTTCTAGGGTCAACATTCGCCTTCTCAAACAACCCATCAAAATGAATTTTTTTTAAACCCTACATTTTCCAAATTGCCTTTTGTATCAAAAACTACGGTATTATGGTGGTATGTGGAACCACGGTGCTAGGTTTGGAATGTATCAGAATATTATAGTGATGTGTATATCAGAGGATTTTAGCAAAATATTTGTAATATGGTAAGGAGTAGTTTATCCTCTTTTCTTTGACGAAAACAACAGGTTGATGCTCTAAGAATGGGAGAAGTGGTCTTAACATTTTTGGAGGCAACTTTGAGAATCGGAAGGACATGAAGTGCATTTGCATAGGCTGCATTTTGAAAAAGACAGATGTAAAATGAAATCCTCCGTGATATAAACTACTTGGGGGGACAGGTAATGTTAGTCATTTAGGAAGATTGAAGTGACTTGGCTGTTGTAGATGTTAGCTTGGCTGCATCTAGAAGAGACTTATTCTTAGTAGGAAAACAGTACTGTGAATTACCATGTCAAACAATACTGATTGCTGGATCACAAGGAACATTATATATTTAGTACTTTATAAAATGTATCATTTGCTACCATTTTATCCAATCCACTTTCAAAAAGAAACACATCCCAAAACATTGAAATAAGTTGACGACCAAAGCTATAATGGTTTCTCCTCCTGGCACAGTGGTACGTTATTGTTTTGTTATTATTATTATTATTGTCTCTGAGTCAGGAGGCTATGGGTTCAAGCCCCACATCAGGACTTGGAATCACGTAGTCTGACAGTTCAATATAGTACTGGGGGGTCACTCATTGTCACAGGTGCTGACCTTTGGTTGAAATGTTAAACCAAGGTCCCTTTGCCTGTTCAAGCGGATGTTAAAAATCCCAAGGCACTATTCGCAAAGAGAATGGTGTTCTGGTGTCCCTGTGTCCTGGCCAACAATCCCACAAATAAAATTGATCACTCATTCCATGGTTGTTTGTGGGACAGTGCTGTGCGCAACTGGCTGCTGCGTTTTGTCCACAAAATACAGATTCTTTTCCATTCATTTCACAGTACAGTGTATCCTGTGAAGCGCTTCAGATGTCTCAACCACGTGATAAGGCACTATATTGAATGCAAGGATTATTAACTCCCTCCCCATTTGCCTTCAAAAGAAGCCTAAAAACTGCCCACTTCCACTGTCCCTACATACAGTCCCCACCCACTCTCCCTGGTTGTTGTTGTTGTTGCTGCTCTTATATGATGCAATTTCTGAATGAAGGCTGTAACCTTATTGAAATAATGACATATCCCAAAGCAGCTTCCACTGCCTTCCTTTCTTTTAAAAGCTGATGTGAACTCCTCCCCTCACCCCCACCCAAACCCTAACTCCACTCCCACCCACCCCCTCCCCTTACCCCCACCCAACCCCTAACTCCACCCCCACCCAACCCCTCCCTTACCCCCACCCACCCCTAACTCCACCCCCAACCCACCCCCCCCCTTACCCCCACCCAACCCCTAACTCCACCCCCACCCAACCCCTAACTCCACCCCCACCCAACCCCTAACTCCACCCCACCCAACCCCCTCCCCCTCACCCCCACCCAACCCCTAACTCCACCCCCAGCCACATGATGTTTTTCTCTGGTGAGATGTAACGAGCACCAGCCAACCAGAGAGAGAGGAACCTTTGGGTTTCCAGGCCGGAACCTTTGTCCCGCGGTTGGAGCGCGGGGCGGAAGGAGTTAGCAGTCGGACACGGTAAGTTTAAACCGTAAATGGCCACTCGGGTCGGGAGGTGAGAGGAGGCCGCGCCGGGCCGGGCCGGGCCGGGCCTGCACCGCACTGCACCGCACTGCACCGCACCGCGGGAATGTGGCTGCCGCTCCATGGCGTTAAATGATTCTAGTTTGATGCCTTACAGCGCCTGTCGCCGCCCCCCTCCCCCACCCACTACCCACCCACTGCCCACCACGTGACTGCCACCTACCCACTGCCCACCACGTGACTGCCACCCACCCACTGCCCACCACGTGACTGTCACCCACCCACTGCCCACCACGTGACTGCCACCCACCCACCCACTGCCCACCACCCACCCACTGCCCACCATGTGACTGCCACCCACCCACTGCCCACCATGTGACTGCCACCCACCCACTGCCCACCACGTGACTGCCACCCACCCACTGCCCACCATGTGACTGCCACCCACTACCCACCACTGCCCACCATGTGACTGCCACCCACCCACTGCCCACCACGTGACTGCCACCCACCCACCCACTGCCCACCACGTGACTGCCACCCACCCACTGCCCACCATGTGACTGTCACCCACCCACTGCCCACCACGTGACTGTCACCCACCCACTGCCCACCACGTGACTGCCACCCACCCACTGCCCACCATGTGACTGCCACCCACTACCCACCCACTGCCCACCATGTGACTGCCACCCACCCACTGCCCACCACGTGACTGCCACCCACCCACCCACTGCCCACCACGTGACTGCCACCCACCCACTGCCCACCATGTGACTGCCACCCACCCACCGCCCACCACGTGACTGTCACCCACCCACTGCCCACCATGTGACTGCCACCCACCCACTGCCCACCACGTGACTGCCACCCACCCACCCACTGCCCACCACGTGACTGCCACCCACCCACCCACTGCCCACCACGTGACTGCCACCCCACCCACCCACTGCCCACCACGTGACTGCCACCCACCCACTGCCCACCACGTGACTGCCACCCACCACCCACTGCCCACCACGTGACTGCCACCCACCCACCCACTGCCCACCATGTGACTACCACCCACCCACTGCCCACCATGTGACTGCCACCCACCCCACTGCCCACCATGTGACTGCCACCCACCCACTGCCCACCATGTGACTGCCACCCACCCACTGCCCACCATGTGACTGCCACCCACCCATTGCCCACCATGTGACTGCCACCCACCCACTGCCCACCATGTGACTATCACCTCCCACATACTGCCCCCCATGTGAATGAACCCCCTCCCCCCTGGTACAATGTGATGGTCTCCTTCCCCTCCAGGTGCCATGTAACTGGCCCCTGCCCCACCAGTGCTATATGACTGTCAAGGCTTTTGTGGGGCAGGAGCTGATAAAATTGCCCCTTTTTCCTGCTGCCCATTCCTCACTACCACTGGTGTCATGTAACTATATCCTACACAAGCAGATCATGTGTTGATCTGGATCTGGTCTAAACTCCCATTTTCCTTGGATCGTTTTTTTTTTACAATTTTTGATTTCTGTCCCATTAAAATAAATTTGCTTTAATGTTACTAAGTTTTCTTGTCACCTTTCTTCTGGTCGTCTGCTGGGTAAAGGGCATACTGACTGGAAGTTTGCAGGTCGTGTGCTGACTTAAGCAGCAGCCGTTAGGGCATTATAATCAGTTTCAGAGACCTTGTAGTAGAAGATGCAAGTATAAATGGTGTCCAGTGGGACAGAATTGAACTTGGCTAAAATTCATGTTACCCGGGGTCAAATTGCTACTAACTACTCCAGTGGAAGAAAATAGTTGTTGGGAGAAGAAGGAGTCGATAGCCTTCAGGAGAGGGAGTGAGTGAAGAAAAAAACATGGGGGGGAAAATAATTATTTCCTTGTAACAAATTGAAAAGAATTTCTTACCTGCTCCTGTCACATGATGCTGCAGATTTGTGTATCATAATGCCTTTGCCTATTATCATGTCAGTCATATGATGTCAGTGCCATTGTCATTTGTCACTGTCCTTCCTCTTTCCTCCACCCTCCCCCAACTGTGTGCATATGTGTATAAGGGACAATGACCTGTACGGAGGACAGTGAAGACATAGGTCTGCTGTTTTGTTGAAGTGCAGGTTTGTGTCTGAGGGGAAGAAGGCCCTGGTAGAGGAAAGAAGAGATATGGGGGCATAGGTCATTTAAGTATTAAGGTGGAAAGATTTTCATGATTGATTACAATGTGGAGGTGGGTGAACGTGGCACAATATGAATATCTGGTTGTGTCCCTCTGTTCAAACAGAATTGTATTAATGATGTATTGTACTGCACTTTAACATTTGTTGAGTAAAATAAAAATTAGTCTCCAGTGGTATTCTATCAACATTTTTGCATTTCAATTGAATGCTTGCGGAAATTTATCTTAGCTGTGAGGTATCCTACTGTTAATTCCAACTCATGGCTTTGGTGAGCTATTTGATACTCTCTCAACGTGAGGAATACATTGTCTATTCCAAGCTCTTTCTAGGGAGTGTCTACTTCTATCTGTTACCTGTTTGAGAGAATCGATGTAGGAATCCAGCAAATTGAATGATTTTGACTTTAATTACTAGCAGGGAGACGATCCAAATAAAATAATTTTTTAAAAATCATCGTGAATGTAGATTTGATTACCTTGCAGCAATAATTTTAGCTGCATCTGTAATAATGTCATACCCTTGTCTATCACTGTTAACTGGGTAATTGGATTGGATCTTTTGTTAATACGGTTGGTCAGTTTACACACAGAGTCGTTGAATGAGCTGTGCAGAACTCCAATGAAAATGTGTTGCAATTTTATAGAGTAAAACATTTCACGTGAAAGGAGGTATTATTGACTCTGGGAATTTGGGTACAGTTGGCAGCGTTCTCTAAAAGTTCCCAGTCACTAAAACAGCAGATTATCCTACAATATAACAATCTCTGATGCAGGGCATCATTTCTAATTTGTTTTGCTAATTTTCTCCTTATCCTGAATGTGCTGATTCTGGTAGCGTAATGTTCCGTAAGCACAGGCCACTAATACCTCAGTAGCTATTTATCCATTGCGAGTGTTCGGCCCTGGTATTCAAAACCAAATTGACTTGGGCTACAATGTCGCAGCTTCGCTTTCACTGCTGCACCTCCAACTTGAAATATAAAAGCAGTATGTTCATCTCTATGCACAATACACAACTGATACATGTTACAGAAGGGAATAAAGGAAAATACATTCCAGAAACTGCTATCTGGATGGTGGGGTTAATGTCAAGGTTAACGTCCAGTTAGTTGTCCATTGATTCATGTGATAAGGCGCTATAAGGTGCTATAAGCAAATGCAAGGATTATTATTGTAAATGTTGATCCATTTGGCTGAATTAGATAGTTTTCTTGTTTTTTTTGCTGCTAGCAAAACCATATATCGGGCCTGCATATTTAATGTATTTTTTGTTCTCGTGTGGTACTTTGATACCTTGGATATATTGATGTATTGGTCTAAATAGAAGCAACGAGAAAGAAAGACCAGAGCAGTGTAATTGCAGGGGTAAGCAAATACTGTTCAATTACTGTCCTCTTAGAAATATCTTGAAGACATCTGTAGCAACTTATCTAAAACATTGAGTATCCTGTAGCATTTAATTGATCTGTTTGTAAAGGAATGCAGATAATTCAGAACATGATGCAGATTCAAATGAAATTGATGGAAGCGTGTTCTTGGAGTGAACTCAGTAGTGTTAATTATTCAGAATCCCTAGCCCATTCAGTACAGAAGTCTGTACAGCTAGTTTAAACCTCGTCTGCACTATGATTCAGCATATTATTGCTGCTTAGTCACTTTCACAGAATCTTAACAGAATCCTTTCAGTACAATTATAAATCTGCAGGAACAGTACTTAGTTTGCCTAGACCATAAGCAAAACATTTTCTCTCCACCTCAAAGAGGAGTAATTCACAGACTGATGTAAGAGAGGTGAGCAGGATCATAGGATTATACTTAGGAGTTAAGAAGCAAAAAACACAGCTCAATCAGATTCTGAAAGGGAAGTGGGCATTTTTTTCTGATATGACCCTTCAAATGCTTTTGAAAGTTTTCTGCAGATTTATATTTTCTAAATGCACATGACAGTGTTTTTCAGATTTTAATCCACTGCACGCCAATTACCTCCATTGGATCGTAATGCTACCCATCTTGAGCAAATCATATTAGAGACAATTCTTTTCAATCACAGAACTTCATTGAATTTAAAAGTGCAGGTACTTGTGTTTGCTTTTGAGGTGCTGTAGATATCCCGCAGTAATGAGGGTCATAATATAGTTCAATATACATTCAAAAGCAATTAGGATTGCATTATTGCTTTGTGCAATTTATGCACAATAGCAATGAAGGGTACAGTGTTCTTTGGCGAAGTAGAGTAACCAGGTATGACAAATTGTATAACAAATACAATTTTTTTGCACCTTTAAGCAATTTTTTGGTGAGGGGAGGAGATTATTTATATTCATTTCCTATTGTATCTTGTCAGTCGGCTCTTAATCCTTTGTGAGATTCTGATTTAATTTATAGTTTAGTATTTGGGACGAAGTTATTGAGAGAATCCTATTCTACATTGAACACAACACTGAAATAAATGTTTACTTTATTATTTTCTTGTACTTATACTTGTTCAAGTAGGGGCATTGGCTCACAGGACACGTCTACACTCTCGTGTGTCTGAGCCAGACTAGTTGTTGAATCAACAATATGGCCTCAGAGACAATTCAACCCAGGAGAGACTCTGATTCTTTACCCAATTCATTTATAGAAATTGTACACATTGTATCAGCCTCAAGAGGATGAAAAACTGAACCCATCAGGGTTCAAACCTAGAATCATTTGCTCAACTGCTGAATTACCCAAGAACTTAATTTTATTAATCTCTTTGGATAAAATACTGTAGTAGCAATATTTCAAAACTGGTGTTAGAATTCACTGGTATTCTGTGTAGAAATTCATGCCTCAGTTGGTTCATTAATGTAATTCCTTATTCCCTCAGCAATTTGTTTTTAAAGTGTGACTTCAGTTTGCCCTTTATTCCAAACTCAATTCATGCTGATTCTACCAATTGAGGATGGTGGGGACTGGCGATGTTATTAGGGTGCATTACCTTAGCCATAATTGAGCAGTGAGACAATTGTACTGGGATCAGTACAGTCTGCGAATCATCATGGAAAAATAATGAGGGGAGATGAGGAGATGATGAACATTATGAGCAGCTAGCCTCTCAAGTACCAACCGTAGAGTATCTGAATAACAAATGTAGATTTAATACATGAAGCCAGTTTAAAAAATTTTTTTAAAAAAGTGATGTGTTTTTAAACCATACTGTATGGTTACACTGATGTTATAACCCAACCCTTACAATGTTTTAATGTTTTAAAACTCATTGTGCAGATTAATCCTCAAATCGTTTTGAATCCTGCTTAAAAAGAGGAGGGGTGGAGGTCAGTTGACAAGGACATTGGAAAATGTACAGTGTCTTGTAGGCAGTAATATTGGCAGCATTCTGCAGATTTGACACTGGTTAGGTATTTCAGCCATTCCAAGACTGGGGTGAATGCATACTAAGTGCATTTCTCAGATTGTTCAAATGTTTAACACAAATCGCTATTATGAACAGAACTCAAGATGAATGCAGACTATTATTCATAGAACGGCTGTCTTCAAGTTCAATTTATTTTTGAGTGGGTGTCTAAATATGCAGGCACATGGCAAGCTTAGCCCATGTAGGGAGTTTGGCCAGTGTCCTCAATATTTGTACATTTTGGAGGTGGCGTGACTTGGGAATTCTCTGCAGGAAACGAACAATTCTTCCAATATCTTCACCCTGTTGCTTTTCAGCTGAGGCATGCTGAATGAAACGGGTTGACTTTAGACCTCGTCCCATAGTTTACATCTTAAGGATGAATTGCATTCCAGAAAGTTATATAGCAAGTTGCCTGTCTTTTTTAATTAAAAAGTGAGCTCTGTTCAAATGTTGATTTAACAATCCTCTTAATGAATTGTGAGAGGAACCTTGTTCTGTAACACTACTCAAGTGCATTTTTGTCATGATTCCACCCATTCTATTATTTTTTAAGTGAGTCATGTCAGCCCATGAGTGGGATTCTGATGAAATTATTCCATCACTGTATCACCGCCTTGTTCTAACTAATGGGGGGAGGGGGATTCTCATGTGTCTTCTCATTGAAAACAGGATCCTACACAAACAGGATTTCATTTTCTCCCCCGAAAGTTCATGTCCTCCAAATCTCCAGGGCAACAACTCGATAATGGAATACTGGGTACTTGGTAGTGAAGTGGAGATCGTAATCTAATCGAGCAGCTTAGATGGTTTATATAAGAAAGAGTGGATATCTGGGAGTACGACATACTGAAAGCAATGGTTGAGAAAGGGAGAGAATAATTATCTTTAGAATGAATGTACACATCCCTCCATGGCCTCATCCTCACCCAACTTCTGTGAACTCCTGCAATCGTATTCTCCCTGCTGCTCCCTCAGTTCTGCTAAAGCCAGCCTGCTTCATGTCTCTCACCTGATTCTCCCCAGCATCGGTGGGGCGAGCTTTCAATCTTTCCATCCATGCTCTCTATCCCCTTTCTTCCAACCTTTAAAGCCCAGTTTAAGGCTTGTTTGTTTTGATAATGCTTTCGGTCACCTTCCACCTCCCCCACCGTCCTCAACTGTGAGGCGCTTTGACACGTCCTGATATGAAAGGCACTATATAAATGTGGAACTGTATTTCAGCAAAAAACAATGCTTGAAGAGGGAAATCTAGCAGAAATAGTCTTTTCACCAGCTTTTCACCAAAAGTAACAATTCTAAGCTGTGCTGTGTAATTCCAAAATTCCAATGTACGTTCTGTGATTTAAAATAGATTTGACATTTCTGCAGACCATAATAACATTGCTGGTCATAACAATAACTAACCTGCTCAATTTTTTACCACTTCTCATTCTGTCTGTTCCAGACTTACTGTATAAATCATGCGTCCAAGACAAAGAGGATTGAATTTGGGACTTATTCTCCTAGCAACTGAGATATTCCGCGTGGGAATTGAAAATGTTCCACCTGTTACCTTGCTAACATTGGGGCTGAATATCTTCTTATTCTTATCCCCAATGAAGCCATTACTGGGGACCTGCATCAGCTTGCACAATACGTGGTATAAACAGGATTGGAGCCGTCTTTTTTATTCACCATTTCACCATGCAGATGACTGGCATCTATATTTCAACATGGTTTCCATGCTGTGGAAGGGGTTGAAGCTGGAGAGGAAGCTTGGCAGCAACTGGTTTGCTTATATGCTGTTGGTTTTCTCAGTAGTGACTGGGCTAACTTACTTATTGCTGGAGACCGTCCTGGTGGAACTGACAAAAGACAGTTCCTACACATTGCAGTGTTCAGTGGGTTTCTCAGGTACCAACATTACTTTCTTATTTTGGAGTGAATATTTGTGCTTATCAAAGTAAATGATGACACCATACACGGAACACTGTCCCACCTTGTTCAGGCATGCGTGCCTAGGCAAATTATGTGCTTTCTTGGAGAATAAGCTGACGTTCCAATGCAGTGCTGAGGGAGCACCGAATTGTTGGAGGTGCCGTCTGGATGAGATGTCAAACTGATACACTCTGCCTGCTGAAGATCTCATGGCACTATTCAAAAAGTAAAGGGAGTTTCTCCCAGTACCTGGCCAATAAATCCCAGAAATGTTTTTAAGCAATGGCAGAGAAACTGACTAATGACTTGGCCTCTGGGACTAGGACGTGCAATGTAGACAACTACATTAACTATTTGCCCTGTGATGTTTAAAGTACTGTACATTTGCATAACGATGGAAGAAAACATTGACCATCTTTAAATCAATACTGTTTTATTTCTTGCTTCAGGTGTTTTGTTTGCTCTGAAAGTAGTGAACAACTATTACGATCCTTGGGACATCAGCTACATCATGGGTGTTCCTATAGCGAGCCAGTATGCCTGTTGGATTGAGCTAGTACTGATCCATTTGATTTCTCCAGGGTAAGTATCAGTCTGTAGCACAGTGAATTTCTGTTTGTGAGATATTGCTTGTGCGGATTATCAACCCAACGAATTGGAGGTCTACGTTTGCTAACAGAATAGCATCGCTAAAGTAATTCATTGTGTGAAGGGTTTTGACAAGTTTTGAAGTGCTAAGAAGCTGCATCAAATGTAAGGATTATTTATTATTTATCAGGAGACTGATTTTAAATACTGATTTTAAGCACCCTAAATTAAGAAAAAATCTTTGTTACTTCAAGACTACATTCAGTACTCGTAGTGCAAGTTAACTTAAAGGTTCAACGTGTCAAGGCAGCGGTAACACAAGTTGTATTAAAGTACCACCAACAATTTGATTACCTAACTAACTTTCCATGTACAACGTCTTGTGACAAAATCTACTTTAAAAAAAATTATATCGCACTAGAAACTACTTTCTCTGGTTCTATATCTAAAAATGTGCCACTTCAGTTCAGTTTGTAAGACCAAATAAAAAGCATTTGGCTTTACTCTGTATTTATAGGAGGGATTTATGAATATTGTATTTAAAGAGATATAGTTGAATTTTCATACCCGTGACTTTACACAACATTTCCTCCTAAAAGCATGACTTATATTTGCCATGACTGCTGTGAATATTGATTAAAAAAAATATGCAGTGACAAATCTGCAGGCCTGTTAATAGTAGATGTGTCAGTTCCAGACAAGCATGAATATTGTCTCTTTTCAGGATTCACTTTAAAGGAGAAAGAAACCAGTTTGGTTGTTCTTGTAACTGGTATTTCAGGTTTTATCTTTTTTTATTGTGTTTTTTGTAACCTTGCGTTAGAAATACCCATGGGGATATATCCAAGGGGCAGAAACATTCAATAATGCTGCCATAATAAGGAATTGGGATTGTCAGAATAATGACAGTACAGGCGGTGTTCAACCAGAGTCAATTGCTGAAAAACTTTTTTTTAACCTCTTTGTCTTTATCAGGACTTCTTTTGTTGGTCATCTAGCAGGCATTATTGTTGGGATCATGTATACCAAAGGACCCTTGAGGTACTTGATGAAACTTGTTGGAGGTAGGTTTCAACATCAGAATTTAGTTTTCACTTTCCAAATTGTAATTTGACTCTCCAGCTAATTAATCAATGTGCAGTCGCAGTAATCTTAGATCATCCAGCACCGTGCCTGTGATCCATCGAAAAATGGCATTACAGTATGCGGTTGGGAAGAAATTTCCACAGAATTTTTGGCCTGTCATTTGTAAAGGTGAAAGGGATTGATTATTTTACAATTAACAATTTTTTTTAATAATCAGGTTTCTGTGATTGACTAATAGTCATATTTTCCTTTCCTAAATATCAAATTATGTACTATGGTAGAATCCAGGTATAACTGATGTTGTTATAATGCAGGTTCACTTGATTGGGGTGTGTTCTCTGACATTTATGTAGCTAAAAAAATATAAAGTCCGCTCCACCAGCGCTTAAAACTCTGGCCAGTGTACGGGAAGCCAAAATGGCCAGGTTATTGGGGTGCTGCCGATATCACTTCCTGCATGACAATTTTGCTCCACTGTAACACTGGTTGGGATTTTATGGAGCCTGAACTATCACGTCATAACGAACTCTATTATGACTCCTTCCACCCACCTTGCAATTAGTTGCTTGAGTTTCCAGTAAGAACAGATTGGTTCCTGGACTGCCAACTAGAACTTTTTGCTGACCTTGAGACATGGGGCATGTTTCCTCTGATTTTATTTCAACCACGAGGAAGGTTGGAATTTCACAAGCAAAACATAATTGCAGGATGATTCTTTGGCTAGTTATTAGCATATCGTATCATATTGTATCATATTGTATTCTGAGGATATGACTTGCACAACATATCCAGTAACCTTGATTGAACATTAATTCATCTTCATTATTTGACAGGTATATTTTCAACACACGATTATGCTAGAAGTCAAGTCTACTACAGGGGCCAAGGTTAGTTTGCGACTCAATACCATACTTGATTTCCTAACTAGGAAGTGGGGTGGAATACGCAAATTAACATCTCTTAGTTGCTCGTCTCCATTGGCTGAGATCGCAAACTCATTATTTGAACCATCGCCCTTAAAATTCATGTGCTACTATACCCGTCGCATTGAAAACTGGCCATTGTGAACACATGCCGTTGAAAAGCAGACGCCCATTGGCGTACTGCAAATCAGAAATTACATTATTTTTCCCATCATTTTGTCTGATGGAATATTATTTGTTTTTTGCATTTTTCTGTAATCAGCATAATACAATATATTTAGTAAAGGTGTAGAAAGTAGACACAGTGCAGAAATTATACAGTTTCTCTGTGAGGAGTAAATAGTAGGAAGGCATTTTATAGGGGGAGGTGAAAGAGAATAAGAAAGCTGTGAGGGTACCTCAGATAATGAGCAAAGTATCGCCTCACTGATCGTTGCACAGAACTAGATTAGCCTATCATGGGGTTTCAGTCAGTCCAAGTCAGAAATTGTGTCAAACGAAATGTAATATAAAGTGAATCGCACACTGAGAATTATAACTTCCTGTCAATCAGTGCAATTCCCTAGATGACCGACTGTAGTCATAGGTCATTCATTATCTTATTGTATTAGAACTTTGTAGAATCTCTAGGGAATGGAGAGCAATGAGAAGCTACTAAAGTGCAAACACTATGAATAATGTAAAAAAAATCTACAAAAGGCTTTGATAGACTAAAATTTTTAGTGAAGGCAAGCCAATCGAATCACAAATCAAAGGTTTAAAAATTTTATGTGGTTTTTATTCCATATGAATTGAAGTTCCACAATCTTCATTTATAAATTAGAAATCATACTTGCATTTGATATACTGCAATACCTGACCACAGTGAATAGTTTCTGAGAGTTTCACACAATGAGTTACTTTGAAATGTACCGATTGTCGTTAATTAGGCAAAAGTTGCAGCTAATCCACATCCCTACAAATGGCAATGAGTTAAGTAGCTCACTTGAGGAATAATAATTCCTACATTTGATACAGTGCTTTTCGAGTCGGGAGGACATCTCTAAGAACTTACAGGATATACTGTGAAGAGTCACTGTATTTTGGGGGCCAACGCAGCAACCAAATTGCACCCAGCAATGTCCAACAAACAGCCATGAAACAACCAATGTTATTTGGGGGAATCATTGTTCAGGACTCAATATAGGAGAAACGTCCTTCTCTTTCGAATAGATGCCGGTAAATAAAAGTCCAACTTCCTGCTCTAGATAATACTCAACAAAAATTCTGTTTCTGTGAACTGCAGGGTATGCTGGTTACAGGACTGCTGATAACTATGGTCCATACGAAAATGACTACTCAAGAGGCCTGTCTGAAGAGGAACAGTTAAATGAAGCGATTTGGGACAGCCTTCGTGACAATGGTAAGCTCTTGTCACTATAGAGACTCCTCTGGGTCCACCTTATTTCCACTTTTAAATGCAATAATTCTAAGAACCTGGTGTAAGGCATTGCAGGAGACTTGTGTATCGAGGTTCAGCATAAGGGGCATCATTTTACCCTCCTGCCTTAAGGTAGGCTGTTATCATTTTTAAGAGAGGGCAGATACGCATGTTTTTTAAAGCTTGGCACAAACATTTTTCATCAAATGATTGCATAGTTCTGAATAAAAATGTACAATAAATTCAGTAAATTGCATCGACCAGTTAGTTCAACTGTTGGGAGATTGGTTGTCGGAAATCTAATGAGCAGTTTTTCTTCTGCCCGCCCAACCCAAGCCAGATGAAGAAAATGTTCTATTCTCTTTGTAGCTGATTTTTTTTAAAAAAAGGATCCTCTTTAAAGCTGGAAATATTTTTAGCGTTTACTCTCTGTAATCATCAGAGACACACAGTTAACCTGCAGACGTTTGCAGTCTCCTGGGTTCTGCTTCTGCAATATTTTAACACACACAAGTGGTTCACAGGTCAGTGCAGCATTAGTTCACCAAGACTGAAGTAAGCAACGAGTTGATGGGGATCAAATGAACAATGGCAAATGTGGAATTCTGAAATAAAATCACAAAATGCTGGGAAAGACAGCAAGGTCAATCAACACCTGAGAGAGAAATATAGGTTAATGTTTCAGGTGCGACCCTTCAGAAGCATTCTGAAGATTGCTGAAGAAATTGATTTAATGTGTCATATACAATGCAAGTGCTGTGTTCTCTTTAGCCTACTAGTCTAGTGAGTCTTGCATCCCAGCTGTGTCCTCCTTTGGCTTATGAATAAGATCACCTTCTTTCCTGGCAATTCCAGTCCTTTCTTCATTTAGGTATACAGCAACCAGGGCTCCGTCAATGGTTCACCAATGATGCCCTAAATTATTTATGTTGGTAGCATTGACAGTGGAGGTCACAAAAGGCCAAAAAGTGAATTTGTCCAAAATTTGAACAAAATTGTTGACTGCTGCAAACTTTGCTACAGGTTTGACACTCCTTTTATTAAAAGAAATCCTGTTCACCTTACACTGCATACAGTTTGTAATGGGCTGAACCAGATGCTGGTCAGTACTAACCCAGGCTGTGACCTGATTTTAAATGTAATTTGTGTAAATATAGTTTGGGAATAGGATTGGAAGACAGAGAGTGCAGCTGACCTTGGGCTTCACGTAATAGCCTCCTCTGGAAATATAGGTGGGATGAAGTCCATAATAGGGTAGGTTGTGCATGTCTGCGGAAGGAGTGGGGTGTATCACCTTTTCTCATTTTTAGTAATATGTTGGAGGTGACTACGAGTGGGGACAGTCTCCATCTTGAAAGAGCGAATGGACAGCTTGGATTTCATTACTTAAATCCAAAGGTGCATATGCGATTGATTCCTTGAGGGCATCGTGGAAGCAAATATGAGAAAGAGCTCGATAGAGTTTTAGCAAGGAACAAACTGAAGAATACAAAATAGTATTCTTTAACTTGGTGACCAGACAGATAATAATAATCCTTGAAATTGAAAAGATAGAGCCTTATCATATTGTCGAGATGTCTCAATACACCTCACAAAATATATTGTAAAGTGAATTTACTGTGTATTTGTGGGTGAAACGTGGCAGCCAATTGCGCACCGCAGTGTCCCACACACTGTCGTGGATTCAGTAACCAATTTTTTAAAACAATTTTGGATGGATTATTACCCCCGGAAAGCGATCCACCATTCGACTAACACCTGGGTTCCGAATTACTGCCGGATAAACAGAGGCATGTGGAGTAAGGAAACTTGCCTAAGGTTTTGCTTCACCCAGGAATCCAACCCGGGTCCTCTCACATAAGAGGCAAGGATTATTTATTGTTAAGTGCTCTAACCTAGGTTGCGGGACTCCAGTGGACTGCAGATGGACTGCAGAAGTCTTTTCCTATCTTGTGTTTTATCTCCATGTCTATCAAGCAACAAAGTCAAATGATGGCCGACCTCTGGAAGTTACAGGTAGCGCTCCGAATACTATCCGTAAAATCCCAGGATAGTGCTGTGTTCTGAGAAAGTAATTTCCATCACAGTTTGTGAATTTATTTCAAACCCTCTGTCTTAATACCTTGTATTATGTGTTTTTCCACAAGTATTATGAAGGAAGTAATACTGATCCAATTCCAGTCTCATTGTTTCCCTCCTCGGCCACATTAGTGATGGATCATCTGGAAACTTTATACTAAAACCTTATTTGATTGCAACCACTTCAAGGTGGTATACAATACATGTAGATGAATACCGAGTTACCAGCACTTCCTTTGATGTGCGGGGCCTGTGCACCTGCTGGGTGAGGCATTCTTTGATCATGTGTTGGGGTTAGCCTTTCACATCAGCCTTTTTGAGAACCACTTGGCAGCTGGACTATTAAAATGTACATTTATCTGATAGTTCAATGGAAAAAAATGCCCAGCAGCAGTGATTCAGCTTTCAACAGCATCGTAAAAGCAATGCCACATAGCCCAGATGTCAAGTAAATTTTATCCTAACAATTTCCTTTTGGAGATGATGTAATGACATTGGACCAAGAAATCCTCAAAGCTGTGTTCTATTTACAAATAAATCAAATTAACAAATTGAGCCCTATTTTGGAATCCATACCTGCTGAATCTTACATTAAACCAAGAGCTATCTAAAATCAGCACTTGAACTCCAGGATGGGACTCCAGTGCAGAACTGGAGGTAGCACTTTGTTGACTGCAGCAGGAAATAGTAATGATTGAGAAGCAAAAACACAGATTTATTTAGGGACTAATGGCTTTTCCTTTTCCTTCCTGTCTCGGTGAGTAAGACGAGAGCTAAAAATGTTAAATTGTTGGATAGAAAAATAGGCAAAGATCTGAATTATGTGGTGGAAGTTGTATGTATTAAGTCAAAGCCCGTGAACTAGTGGGGAACTTTGCTGTTGTTATGATGTATAATGAAGGCGGAATATGTTTGCATGAGAACATAAACAGCATGGAACAAGAAAAGGGTAATTAGCTCATCAAGTCTGCTCCTTCTACACTCTGCCTGCAAAATGCCATCTTCCCCAAGCATTTCATTATTTGAGGGAGTGTTCTTACAGTTTTAGAATGCCCAACCCCTCCAAATATATCCTGCACCTTGATCAGCACACACAACAACTTGGATTTATGTAGCACCCTTCACGCAGTGTAACATCTCGCAGCTATTAAAACTATTAAAAAAAAACTAAATTCGTTTTTTTTAAAAAACACAAGTCTGTGCAGGTTTGTGTTGATAATAAAATGAAGCTGGGAGAAATCTGGTTGGAGGCAATAAAGAGAGAACCTGGGTGGAGTTGAGAAAGAGTGGGGGAGGTTAATGACAATACTGCCAAACTATACTTCCCAGAGTTTCCATGTTTCTCGCATGCAAGTTCTGTGCAGCCGATGTCTGCAAATATTGGATGGGGTGTGGGGGAGGGGATTTTCTTCAGTGCTTTTAAATACAAGATTAAAAATGTAATAGAGTTGAGTGAGGTCAACCAGTAATACTAGGTAACAGACAGGAAAGCTTATACTGTAATATGAATGTGATAGCCAACAGGCAAAAAAAAAGACTTAAAGGCTTATTAGCTGTCTTTTGTTCCCAAAACCTCTTGAGCTAATTTGAGAAGTCACCCTTAATGGAAGAATCCGACTTATTCTCTGTTGGTCGGTATATTGACCAGCAATCATGGAATCATCCCGGTGCCCCATGTTCTGTTGTTTCAGTACCATTTGTGTTAAATTCCATTCTTGTGTTGAATCTTTTGCTGATCTTGTTCTCTAGTAGTTGGACATCACATGCTTACACTTGCAGACTGCCTGCCTCTCTGTTCTTATTAAAATGCATGTGTGTAGAATGTAGTTTTTTGCCTTCTAGGTAGCACAGATTTTTTTTCTGTTAATCTCTTTGTTCCATTTCCTCACTAATCAACTCTACCAATGACAAGGTTCAAATCCTTTTCTTTTTACGGCGACCAACTATTCATAACACAAAATGTTTGTGTTGTGACGAACGTACGTTTGGCCCGAGAGTATTTCAAAGTTAGTAAGTTAGTTAGTTAGTAATCGTCGCAGAATGTGCCCACTTATCACTTTTTATTTATTTTTCATTTTTACAATCTAGTGCATTTCAGCAGGTTTGAGTTCTCAATTCATTCAGGATTACTGAGAATTCCATTGGTCTTTCACCCTACTGCACATTTTTGTGATGAACAAACAAGCCACAGAAACTGCTAGCAGTCGGCAGTTAATCCCTGCTTTAGTTGCTAATCCAGCTCAACAATGCAGTGGTCACTGGCATACACTGCTTTGGCTTCGCCCTGTAGTGTTGTTTAATGCATCTCTTGGACAATAACTGAATCTGCTTATTGTGCTGAAGGCTTTGCTGACTGCATTGTCCCGGATTCCATTTGGATCTCCTTAACGTTCATCTACAGTGCCACCTGCTGGCAAAATGGAGGCTTGTTCAGATACCATTGATGATGAGAAAAAAATGAACACGTTTTTAGTAGTAGCATCTTATCACGCCAAAACGCAAACTGTGTTACCAATCAATGACTTACTAATCTGCACTAGCAAAGTACCATAAACTGCAATCTGTACATTGAATAATTTTTTGGTGAAATTTGGTTGAGGGAGAAATATTAGGCAGGAACCTACTCTTCTTCCATATAGCACCCTGGGATCTTTAAAACGCACCTTAACCACTGGCATACACTGCTTTGGCTTCGCTCTGTAGTGTTGTTTAATGCATCTTAAGAAAGTATCTGATGTGTGAATATTTAGTGTGTGTGTGTTACATCACCATTGTTTGTCTTTGTTTCGAGCTTATTTTGTGACTAAAGAAAGCCTAAGGATTCAATCATAACATCCACACTGGTTATCCAGACATTTGGTAGCCTCTAAGTCCATTTTCTTGTGGTGTTAATTCTGCATATCAACAATGATTATTCCAAGTTATGTACAAATAATGCATCCTCTAAAATGCCCTCATCAGCACTTGCAGCAATATGGATTAAATACATTGTGAAGTTCAATCTACACTGTCCCATCAAACATCCCAAATTAGCTACATCACAAGTTAAATGCAGAGTAAAGATTCCACCAAGGATGTCTGGATTAGATCAGACACATGTTAGATACAGAGTAAAGATCTCCCTAGACTGTCCCATCAAGCAATCTCAGGGTAGGACAGATGTAAAGTTCTATATAGGTATATATCCTCCACAGCACAAGAGTGGTGCCGTAGTTTTCCACACAACTGCTATCCTGAGGTGCGATTGCTAAATTTTGAGCAGTTTTGTGCTGTGGTTTCTGCCCATAGTGGGTTGAGACTTCCCAAATGCATTCACTTGGGACGACTGTCAACTCTCAGCGTTTTTCAATTGTTCAACCTGACAATCGGTTGGATTTTAACTCCGATCTCTGAGGTGAAAAAGGCTTGTTCTAACTGACAACAATTCTATGTGAAGACATGATTTAAAGCTGGCCTGATTTATTTTGAGTGTGGAAGTCTTGTGATTACACAGATGTGTCTTTTGGATATGTAGAGGAAAGTTTCTCGGTGTGTAGATATGATAAATTGGGTTGCAATCATATCACTGTATATCTTGAAGTACTGTGGTTCAAGATGTTCACCTCACAGATACTTGCTGAGTTTGGTCTTGTTGTACCTCTTGTGGCCTTGGGAAGTCTGTCTTCCATCAAAACAGCATGTCCCACCCAACAAGTCTGCTCTGTAGTCAACAGTGTCTGATCAACAGGAATTTGAAGTCGGTTACTTTTGAATTACCTGGTGATGGATTTTAAATGGCATTGGTTCAACTTTTTGATGGGCTATGTTGCTTTATCTAACCTTCAATCCCATACAGAAGATATGAGATGCCAACAGTAAGTTGGTTTTAAATTTGGTTTGTGGCCATCTACCTTGCTGATTTTAACCTGCAGCAGGAATAACATCATGCTTTAAACTTATTGACTTGTGGAACAGATTGCTTCCTGGAATAGTGTGAGCTGGTGTGATTAAAGGTTCAAAAGATATCAATTCCTCAGTAAAATATCCAAAAATGTGGATTGTGCAGTAGTAAAATGATGGTAAACTGGTCAGATGTAAAGGTCTTGAATCTGAAGCAGATTGGCAGTAAGATGGTGATGATATCATCCACTAATGTGAAATACGACTTGAACTCCAACAATATTGAAATTATTCCCCTACAAGCTGCAAGGCAATATACATTACCTGTATATATTTTACATTTTACATGCAAGCTTTGACAAAGTGTGTCCTTACTGTAATATTTGAAAACTGAATTTTGTTCTTCTATAGTGCTGTAGAAAGTGTCCTTATTTGAGTGTGACCTAGGTTTGGTAACAGTAATCGTTTTGTCTGTGTTGAAAAGAATATACTCCCATTAATTAAGATGCTAGAAAACATCTGGATCTAATCACTGTGTGCACACACAAACATAGGGCCTCCACTGGAGACTGCACTGCATGCTCTTCAGTCCCTTGCAATGCCTCAGGAATTCCATATCCATTCAGATGAAATCCAGATTACATTAACCTAGAAATGTTAACTCTTCCATTACACAATGATCAGTTATGATATTCGCTAAACCAAGCAATATGTTGGCATTGTAGAGGTGTTATCGAATAAACTGGGGATGGTATGCTGTGAGTATAAATATTTGTATATGTCCTAGTGCCCTGTGTGGTGTGTTAATTAGTTTCCCTATAACTGTTGTGGGAGGCCATGTGTAGACCAGATGCTTTGCCTGCTTTTCCCCCTCAACTAAAAGTTGCTTATGTTCCCTGGTGCTTGAATACATAAAATTGCATAGAATGGTACAGTACAGAAACAGATCATTACAGCAACTAGTAGGTTTGTTCTCCACATTAGCCTTCCCTTTCTTAATCCCCTTTCCCATACATTCTCATCACTTCTCCCTCGTGTATGCTTTCTGCTTCAATCACAGCTTCCGGTAAGTGAGCTTCACATTGTCACCACCATCTGTGTAAAGAAGTTCCCCCTAAACTCCCTTTTAGATCTGCTCATGACTATCATATTTTGACCCCTTCTTTTGAACAGCCTACTAATGTCCAGATTAACAGTGTGACATTATGATAATCCTGGGACCAGCTTCCTGATAGAGGAGACCTCAAGGCAGAGGATAGTCTTTGACTCAGAGAGTGATGGCATTCTTTGGAAAGTTTTTTTTGTGTGAGCATCATCACTGGCATTAATGTCCTACTTTCGGTTAATTTCTCTTGAAACATGTTGGTTTTCTGCGAAAGAGTCTTGACGACATTATTATCGACTTTGCTTAAGGTGTGACGACTGGGAGTGAGGGTGTGGAAAGATGTTGGAAAGCGCGGGTAAAGATGAAGATCTTGAGGCAGACCTTAAAGGAGGCGAGGGTAGGGACTCTGGGATGGAGTTGAGGGAAGGGACTCTGGGATGGCGTTCCAGAGAGTGGGGGCAGATATGCTGAAATCCTGACCGCTGAAGGTAGGGTCTGTGAAGCAGTCATGCCTGCTGAGTGAAGAGATGGCTGGGTTGGTAGGATTTGAGGAGGTTTCAGAGGTAGGGTATGTCCCATGGAGGGATTTAAAGGTTAGGATGAGGATCTTAAACTCAATCTACTGGAGGACGGGGAGCCAGTGGAGCTGGGCAAGGATGGGATAATGCTCACAGAGCCTAGTGCGGGAAAAGTTTTTTGCTGCAGAGTTCTGGATGGTCTGCAGCTTGTGATGGGAAGAGGGTTAGGGTTAGGCGAGCAGAGAGTTGGCATAATTTAGCCTGGACCCGATGGATGCTTGGATAGGGTATTGGCATCAACTTAAATGTGATAACTCCACATGCTATAAAAGCTGAGATCACAGTATCATTGCATCAGTCTGAGCTGCACAATATTATTTTAGTAGCTAGCTTTCAGTTCCCTATTGCTGGCTTACTTCGCCACGGTTGTACAAAAAGTTTGTAAACCTGAGTACAGGTTTTAGCAGCCTACATTTATTTTGATGCTCCAGACTCTTATTATTTACCTATGTAATTACACAAACTGGTCCAATGATGGGGTTGAGGGAGAGAGGGGGAAGGGACCATTTAATCCAATTTTGCATTTGATGGCAGAAACCCTCCTCGCTTCCCCTTGGGGCTGTGAGTACTGTACAAACATCTGCTGATTTAAGCTGTAAAATTGAAAAGTGGTTTCTGCATTGGCACGGCTCAAACTATCTGCACAAATTGTTGGGAAGGAGGAAATGATGGTTGTCTGTAGATTTTGTGGTTAGAGGGAGGGGGGGGATTACATTCTGTGTAAGGTCGTCCTGACCCAAACTGAATGTAATCTGTAATTGTGGGTGTGCAATTATAAATGAGGGGTTTGCAGACAAGTTGATTTGTATAGACGAATAAAAGTGAGAGAGACCCATGTTAAAGAGAGGTAGACACCCTAAAGAAGCAATTAAGAACAGCCAGAGTGCAGTGTGGTTGTATGCGTGGTTCATTACTTTTCTTATGACTCAGGAGATTACTTTAACATTTGATGAATGAAACGCAGGATAGTCTTGCCTTGCACATGGGACGTTCTTCACTTGGAATAGAAAACATTATATTCGTGTGGTCAATAATTTCATGTGGACCTGCATATTGTATAATTTTTTGCCTTTTGGTTTCGTGCCTTGGCTCAAGGGCACATCAAGAGTTTGGCTGCAATCAAACTTCAGATCTTTAGTACAATCCACTTTGGTTGAAAGTGTTGGTATAAAGCAGACCTGCCTCATTGATTAATTTTGCATAGCATTGATTCAAGCTCTCATTTTATAATAGAGTAATTCCAGGAACCAACCCTTGTAAATCCTGTATACTGAGCCCCAATCTCTGTGTAC
This sequence comes from Callorhinchus milii, assembly GCF_018977255.1. Classification (NCBI taxonomy): domain Eukaryota; kingdom Metazoa; phylum Chordata; class Chondrichthyes; order Chimaeriformes; family Callorhinchidae; genus Callorhinchus; species Callorhinchus milii. The sequence continues at coordinate 7,768,109 of NW_024704752.1, read as the reverse complement.
ACTGGGCAGCTTCACAAATCCACTCTTATTATTCCAATGTAACAAACCCAGACTGCAGCAACACAACCCATGTGTAACTGACTTTCTAAATTGTCCTTTAGATTTTTTTGAGGGAGGGAGATCCGATTGTATTCCTTTCTGAACCTTTAGCAGACATTTAATCTATGTTTTTCCAAAATGCTTTAGATGTTGTGGAGCAGTGAGTTAGACTGGTTGCTGTAATCGTGCCTGTAGGCTCATTGAACTGTTGTGTCTCATCTGGCAATCAGTAACTTATCCTTGGATTGGATATACAATCATATCTACTGGACTTAATCCTACAGAAAGTACTTATAACCACATGCACCCTAATTTTGTTTTGCTCTGCCTCCAGTCTCAGCTTGCATGTTTTGGCCTGAGCTGCTTTCCCCCAAAATGCCTCCATCCCTGTCCTCTACCCTGCACCATTCCCACTCAGTCCTACCTTCTCTCCATCCTCCTCGTCTCCTATTCCCACTTGACCGACCCACAGACTCCCTCTGCTCCAGCCTGGGAATCCTCCGTGATATCACCGTAGTACTCGCTGTTGGCTGTCCAGCAGCAGAATCGAGACCCTCCTCTTCAACCGCGCCTTCGGGCACCCTCCCTGCCCTCCACCCCCACTGATCCCAAATCCCTGACTGTCCAGCATCTTGAGATATCCTCCCAACGTGAAAATGTAATTTGTTGTTGTTTTGGGAGAGATTTCTTCACTGTTGAACAATGAAAATAATTGGGGCCAAATAACTTAGTTTTCCAATAGCTGGGAATATTTTGTTGTAGAACTATGATTAAAAATGCAAGTACTCTATATTAAATTTTCAACCAATTTTGTCAACTTAATGGGCAAAAAAACAAATGTTAATATAATTCCAACAAGTTGAAAACCCACAAGTTTCAGTTGGGTGGTGCATCCATCAGTGGCGATCGCAAGATAACAATAATTTGAACTCCTGATTTTTCCCCGTCCTATTGTTGGTTATGACCTTGAGCACATTATTGGGCCTGCTTTGTTTGCCAAAATCAAAATAAGATCAGCTGACCTGCGTCTTCAGCACTCACATCATTTGCGTCAATGGGAAAACAAGCACCCAAATGTGCTTGTTTTCCACTGACGCAAGCGATGAACTATTATTGTATGGCAGGTTTTATAACTGTGGGAATATTTTTGCCGTGTAATTTCTTTATATCTTTATCCTCGATTTTTAGTTGTTATTCACCTCCCTCAAGATCTAAATTTGGGAGAGCATCTCACACTGCAGATTGGGAATGGTTCATTGAAATGATTGGATTCCATAAACTCAATAAGTTTTACTCTTTCTGATAATAGAGAAACTCAAAATTTCTTCTCATATATCTCTGATATAGGCTGACCTATTATAATTGGTCATTTGAGTCCATAAGCTCAAACCCCATGTTGTAACAGGGAGTGCTATAAAATGGTTGCTTCTGGTGTTAATTCTTAAGATGGCAAGTGGTCTTGTGTTTCCAGCATTTGCAAAGATACCACTTGATACCTTGCTTATGCGCTAAGTGCAGGAAGCCAAGCTCCAAGCTTATACACATGGATGAATACTTTAGTTCTGCAGTAAATCTTACAGCAAAATATCTGAGCTTGCAGCATGAATCATCCTCTCCTAAACCAAGAAGCTCATTTTCATTTTGTAATATGATTGCAGGAGGTTCCCACAATGACAGAAGGCATTACAATGTTCGGACGCCAAGGCATTTGAGTGAAGAGGAAATGAGGCAGCAACGACTGAACCGATTTGCCAGATGATTTTGTTTCTCGCCCCTTGTGGATGACTTGTGTCTTTTGTTGGGTGCCATATTATTGCCATTTGCACTCTTGCACTTTTCTTTATAAAACCTGTTTGCTTCTCTTTAGCATTGGGGACACTATTGTCCATTTTATTTGAATATGCATTCTTGGTTGAAGAACTACACAAAATGTGTAAATATATTTAGTTAAGCACTCCATGGACTGTTCAGAGCAGTGAATTATTGACTTAAATTGTTAAGTTTACATCTCTCTTTTAGCCTGTAAGTCTCAGTGAGGATGTCAGTGTCAGAGAATGAAGCTTTCCTCTAAAGTACAACTCCTGCTGTCTTGGATGACGGTCATTGATAATATCTAGAGGGTTCCAGAGGCTGGAAGATTTTACCTTTCCAAATATGGAGCAGCATATTCCAGTAGAGGAGAGCAGAAGGGATTACAGGAATAAAGGAAAAATTTATATTTTCTTACGATCATGATTATGTTGGGCATACACAGATCTATGTGGGAGATAACACTGCCACAATATGTGGGGGTTCTCTAGCCGATACATGTTTCTATCTTTAAAGGCTTATTTTTGTTTTTGATATATTTTATTAATTGGATAACATAGTGTGAGGTGAGGTAGCAATAGGGCGGGAGAAGAGGAGGGCAGGGCAGTGTAACAGCAGCACACACTTTAGCAAGTAAATGTATAAATAAAAAAAGTTTAAACCGATTCACATGCTGTTAGGTAACTCTAATGTAACAAACCTGACTGTGGCCCACTTCTCCCCATTCAAATAGAGGTTGATAATTAGTGGCTTCTAATATTCTGAGCTGGATTAGGGAAGTATATTCTTTGCTATTAATGGGGCAGAGGACAGTGACTTTTTCATGAGTTATCTGCCAGAGCTTGAACTTGTCGCTGAAAAAAGAGATGAGGAACAGCTTTCTCCTAAAGATTTAGAAAACAATGCAGGAGCAAGATACAGTACACAGGCCATGGTTTCTCTTTACTAGCGTAATGTACAATGAGAAACTCATCCAAATTATTGAACAGATGATATTCATGTCCTTTGTACCATGGATATTCTTAATGAAACCCAATATTGTTGTAAAGCATTCGATTGGAAGATGGAAAACAAGATCACAAGACCAATATCAAATAGGATCTGTATTTGTACATGAATGTAGGCATCTTACAATCTATAATTCACTCTGTCATGTTCGAAAGTCATCTTTGGAAAATCAAACATTTCAAAATGGTTTTCAAATATAACCTTATTCTGTGATGATATAAGCTGCGTATTCTACCTCAGTAACACTTGAATCTTGGCTCCAAATTGAATTTTCTTTTAACTACAGCTTCCTAGCCCAACTGAAAAAAAAATAGATCAGAGTTATAACCAAACCAACACAGACTGATCAATATGATGTCACAAGGCAAACCTTTCATGTGGAAGAGAAACATTCTCATGAGCCTTAACCGTCTTAAATAATGTGTGCCTTTCTAGCTTTCTGATATTACATTTGTATTCAATAAATTCAGTGTGCAGTCAGTAATACCAGTAAATGTGGGTCAGGGAACAAGATAGCAGTTAAAATGAAACACTGAGCTGTGGAGCTGGAGTGTAACAGTCAGGGTTTACTCCTTTAACCACATCTAAAGGACAAAATTACAGAGATGTGCCAAGTTTCCTGATTTAGAAAATCCTTTCTTTTCAAATTGAGATAATTTGGTCGCTGAGCTTCAAAGACAGTTTGTAATGTAACTAGTATTTTGTAAGCACTTTGCTTTTGTATTTTTGGAGGGAGGAATACAAATAAAAAATATTACTGCAACTGGAGCCATGTTGTCTGAACCACCTTGTAAATCTCTTCAAAGAGGTACTTTAAAAATTCCAACGTTTACTAGCCTTCTTGCTAACGCACCGCTTAGATGTGTGATGCACACAATCCAGTCCATGCAGTGTATAGTGTACCCATAGTGCGGTTACTCCATAGTGTAATCATTAAGGTTTAAGCTGCAAATATGCTGTTTTGTGTGTCTTGTATCCCACAGCTTGGAATTACAGGTATTTTGCAATTACTGTACATGCGTAATCCATTGATTGCTCCATGTATAAAATGGCACACATCTTTAACTACCTGCAAGACCTGCTTAATTTGTTGGGCAGGGGTACAGGGGAAACTTAAACCCAGTTTAATCAGCACTGGTAGATAAGCTATACCTATACATGACTTACTGGCTGCAGTCACAAAGCACAGCACCTGCATTGAATTAGATTAGATGATTGCACAGTATTGATTAAATCAGATTTTATATGATGGTTTATGGCATACTACATACTAGTTTTGGCTAGTAATACTTCTAGAGATAAATGCAAGTCCAATGTATAAATCAGACATGTCAGATATCGCTTCCCAATTTTGCAGTTAATGTTCTTGGGCATCCTAGTGTATGAATATACAAATTGTGGAGAAAATAATGATGTGTGAGACCCTCATGGATACACAGACCAGATTTTACGATTTATGCAATTCGTCAAGAGTGTCCAAACCTTAAGTGTCCAAACCATTCATAGTTCCACGCATGTATGTTGTCTACACAGATACATTTCTGTAGTCTCTGGAAAATGCTTTGAGATATTGACTATTATATTTGAGGGACTCAGCTGATTATTCAACATATTCAGTAACGTATGGTTCTTATCCTCAGAGTTGCCTTCTCTTTAGTGCATCATAACTTTTGCCAGTTTCATGGGTTCTGTATTTGATGGCACTATTTCTTACAACAGTGAAGAAAAATACTGCCTGGAGCATTTCATGTGCAGTAATGTTCCATTCCATTTACAATTTATATTGTGGGATAGATGGTATAATGTAACACTTCATTTAATTGTTGCTGTTCTCCATTTCCCACATAGTGTTAGGCCTAGGTCTGTCAAACAGGACCAGGGATAGATCAAAACATCAACTGTTAGGGTGAAAATCAATTTAAGTTAAGCCAAACAGCTATCTTCTGTATTTTAGCACAAATATTGTTGTAGGCATGTATGATGGTTTCAGTAGCTTCCATTGTCTTCCACTGCTATTTCTAATAAATGTATGCTATTTCTGCTAAAATTTGAATCAACTATATGATTCAACAAATATAATCAGTGTCTCAAAGCACTTCACAGATACCACACAAATGTACCCGTGTAGACAGCATACATATGTGGAACTACGAATAGCTTGGTGACATATTCCTGATATATATTTCTACATCTGCCAGACACCCAGCTAACCCCCAAAAAGATTTGGAACACTCCCAGAGCAGATAGAGCTTGATTATGTGCAGAGTAAAGCTCCGTCTCCTGCCCCAACAATGTGCCTTTCCCCCCACCCCGCAACATTTTCCATTTGTAACACCAGTTATTCTGTGGCCTCTGAGGAAGGTTGCCAAATTGCCAAGCAACAAGCACTGTTTGTACTGTGAGCTCCCACCCACAAGGAACTTAGTTGAGGCTGTCCAAATTCTTTTTGCATAGAACTTCACAACAAACAGACAGACGAGACTTTTAGCCCATCAGTCTGAGTTGGATTCAAACACAAGTCCTGGAAGCTTAGCTCACAATTGCCACCCAGACTTTCGGCCTATTTTATGAAGTTTATCAATGGCTACCTTGAGTCTTGCCAACTTCATCAACTATGTACTGTGAACTATGAGCTGAAGGATGATGGCAGCACATAACAGCACTCAGTTAGTTAGACTGTGTGTCTGAATATACGGAGTGTTTATCTGAGGGAGGAGTTGGTGACTGAGTGAGAATACTCAAAGAACTAGCATTAGATTTACCTCATGACATAATTCTAAGTAAATGCAAAAGAAATATCTTTCCAATATAAAACTTTCCCCTGTGTTTTTTAGCCTTTAAATCATTGCTTAAATAAAAAAAAGACTGTTCCAAAATCCAGTTTTGCCTGTAATAACTGCATTTGTTGTGTCATTTTATTAAGTTCATAATAATGTTATAATAATGCTTGCCTTTATAGTTTATTCATAAGGCAAAATTTTAAGCATTTTGCAAAATTTTAATAAGTCTTTACTCAAAATAGTAAAGGGTTAACTATTAAATTGTGAGTGTAAGCATACTAAGGCCAAACAAAAGCATTGTGTATGGCGCCAAGTCATTTTGCCACCAGTATTGAGTAGGTTTCCCTTGGCACAGCACACCGTTTGGCCGTCTGCTGAATGAAAGCCTCTTAGATTGATGCCCATATTGTTGTCTTTCACAGAAGCCTGAATAGCCACATTTGTACAGTAAATTGCTTCTAGTAAATGAGGCGTACAAGTCTGTAAAAATCGTGCTTTATTCTGCCTTGACTCTTGACATCTCCAGAGAATTTTATGAACTGGGAGGCTTTTACAAGAACTCATTGGGCAGATCATTCATGACGATAAACACACTGAGAATGAGGATATTTTCAGTCGTGCTAACCAGATAATTCTGCATCTATCAAGGCCAGAGGCCCCACATTTCTCATGGCCTGGGCCTTGAGATGATTGTCTTAAAAGTTAACACCATGCAGTAGTGTGAAAATGCCTGCAGAGAAACTAGATCTGAATTCAAAAATTTTCAGAAATTCTGTGTGATGTTAGTTTTAAGCCCATGGTCTTCAGCTTAAGAGAAATGCCAGGTGCTACTGCTGCAATGCTATGTCGGTTATAAACACATTGGTTCCAATGTGGCCAGCAGCTTTTCTGCAGTGAAGGCTTTGTTGGAGATGCTGTTGGGACAACAATGCTAAACTTTGCCTCATTTAGTGATTCTATGTCAGTGTTTTGGCACCTTGAAATCTATCTGCTAGAGGGACAGTGGAGCTTGGTGAAGGCGAGGGTCAAGGTGATGAGCACCTGGAGTCTTATTATTACTATTCATTGCCTTATCTGTAAAACAAAAGTACAATTACATCTTGTAATTGAGTCGTGGAGTCCTGTAGCTCAGTGGTTAGAGCACTTGCTTTGCAAGCGAGAGACCCGAGTTCAATTCCAGGCAGAGGGCGAAACCTTGGGCAAGTTTTCTTACTCGACACGCCTAATAATAATCCCTCGAAAACCAAAAACAATAATAAATTGGTCATTTTCAATCCACGACTGTTTGTGGGACATTGCTGTGCGCAATTGGCTGCCGCGTTCGCCCACAAATAGGCAGTCAATTCACTTTACAGTGTCTTCTGTGAAGCGCTTTGGACGTCCTCCCGACGTGAAAAGCGCTATATCAAATGCAAGGATTATTATTATTATTATTTATAAGCACAGCATTCACTAAAATGAAGGGGAGAACTTTCAGGCAGTCACCTTCCCATCAATGTTATCTGTTACGGTAACTTTTTTCTGTACAACAGAGGCTTTAGGATACCTGAAAGCAGCATGAGGCAAACAATATTGTGGGGGGAGGTATGGAAATCCCTTTTAAAGTGAAGCAAATGAACAGCCGAGTGTGGCAGAGGCTACAAGCTCCTGAGTTCTGGATGAGGGAGAGCTGCTACATAGAGTATGATGCTATTGAGATGGATTCAAGAGGAGGAAAGGAGGACGGTCGTGTCAATATAATAATTAAATTGTGGAGGGTTTACAGCAGCGATTGTATGCACAGTGAGAAATGTAGCCTGGATGGACCAAATGGCTGTTCCTGTCATATTTTTACGTTATAACGTTCCTAATCCCTTCTTATTTTCCATTACCAGTTTATGTTGCTCTCCTTCCTGTATCCTTTTACATGCCACTTATTGGGTAAAATGCAGGAATTCCTGCTGATGTACAAAGACTGCAATTGAGGAACTCTGAAGTTTGGCTTTGAACGTGGGGTTTTGGTTTATGTGATCAGGAGCCACGTTGGAGCTACCAGCTATTTCTTAGTAATGATATAAAGTACTTGTGAAGTGTCCTCTATGGGTATCTTGTGCCCTCTGGTGGCAGCACAGGCTATACTAGACTGAGTGGATCCTTTTGCAATTAATTTGCAGCCAGGAGGAGATATTTCTACCTTGTCTGGTTTAATGTTTACTAAAATAGTCAGAAATACTAAATATTTTGTTGTTGTGTTTTATACAAGCACATTGTACTCTCCAAAAACAAATGTCACTCATTCCACAACTGTTTGTGGGACACTGCTGTGCGCAATTGGCTGCTGCATTTCGCCCACAAACTACACTTTACAATATATTCTGTGAAGCGCTTTGCGAAGTCTCAATGATGTGATGAATGCACATGAATAAAACAATCCTAAAATGATCAAGCCATCAAGCATCCCAGGGCCTAAATTAAACTGAAGAAACATCACGGGTCTAACACACATTGATCAGTAATTTTATTACATGTTCATAATGGGATGAATGGGTCACCAATGTTAATGATAAATATGTATTATAGTCAGTGTGACAAAGTACTTTCCTGCGGATATGAAATAATGTATTTCCAGCAGTAAGTAAGGTAAAGAACTGCCTGCATTTCAATTATACTAATGCGTAAACGACTTTAAAGCACCCTTTGAAATTACAGCCATATTCTGTACCTATAGTATCTGGCATTAGCTTTCTCTTTCTAAAATAGAAAAACGCTCAGGTTCAATGGCTGTGTGCCAGCATCTGGTGCCTCCTACTTTGTACAGCCAGTCGATAAGTATTGGCAGGATATTCAACTGTGAGGGCATTACAGCCGAACCCGTTACTACTGTCCTCACTCGACCTCAGTTGAAGGACACTATATAAAGGGCAAATAGGACACCCAGAGTTTCATATATAAGGGTGTTGAATATAAAGGGCACGCTGAATCTATATCAACTTTGATTAGTCTGCAGTTAAAGCCTCATTAATGAAAAACTATCAGAGCATGGAGAGGATACAGAAAAATGATACTTAACACTTAAAAACTGATGCTGTATTCAATGGAGCAGAGAAGGTTCAGATTAGGACAAATGATGTGTTCAATATTATGAAAGGTTAAATGGTGAACATTTATTTCCATTGTTGTTGGGTCAGTAATATTATTACTAGAAGCATGGGGCAGGGGGTGTGGATGTTAAAGAAATGTTTTTACGTAAATGGTTAAAAATAGTTAAGAAAGATTGGAGCACATTTCCACGCGTAACTTTTGAAACCAAGTCATTTAGATGAAACACATTTGTTTATTAACAACAATAATCATTGCATTTGATATAGCACCTTATAACATCGTTGAGATGTCTCAAAAGACTTCACACAATATATTGTAAAGTGGATTGATTTTATTTATGGCCAAAAGGGGCAGCCAACTGCTCACAGCAGTGGCCCACAAATAGTCATGGGATTGACTGACCAACATTGTTTTTGTGGGATTATTACCTCTGGAAAGCGATCCGTCAATCAACTAACAACTAAGTTCTACTTACTGCTGGGTAAACAGAGGCATGTGGTGTAAATAAACTTGCCTAACATTTCGCCCTGTCCAGGAATCGCTTGATGGGCGAGAGTGCTAACCTCACCACCGGATTAATTAATAATAAATATATATGTGAAATTCCATCCTAGTTTATATTTACTCTCTGTAGCATTTTACTTTATGCAGAGTTTGGCAAGTTGCTGAATTCATTTTTAATTTCGAAGTCTGTTTTCTGCAGTTCTTAAAAGAAGTTACAGACATCCAGGCACGATAGGGCGAATGGATATTTTTTTTAAAAAGGCGTCAAATCACCCACAATGAGTTATGAAAATGGCAACCTTCTTTGGATTCTGGTCGCTTGTATTTGACTGCATCTGAATTCTGAAGCTTTGCCCACAGTTCAGGGTCAAGTGGATTGTGTGCTTAAATTGCAATAGATAGTGATTCCTGAACTTCAGCAGTGGAGACGGTAAACCAATAGGTCACAGCCATCAAAGTCAATACTTCTGCAACAGGATATTTTATGTGTTGAAAAAAAATGCGTATATTAATCCATACACTCTGGTTAGATTGACACCTGTGATCAGTCACCACCCAGCTATTGGTTATTTTGTTATAAGCAGAGTCCACTACGACATGAAAAGTATTTTTCCTTTTTCAATTAAGAAACTTTAGGTGAAGGATCAAGGCCATTTTGCAGGATTTCAGAAGGTTGAAAAGATTAGGAACAATCATACAATAATCCTTGTATTTTGTATTTCATGTCGGGAGGACATCTCAAAGCACTGAACATGAAATACTGTAAAGTGGAGTCACAGTGCTTTGTGGGTGAATATGGCAGCCAACTTGCCCAGAACAGTGACCCACAAACAGCCACCATGTAACTGACTAATTTTATCTGGCAGTTTGTCGGCCAGGACACTAGGAGAAACTCCATTTGCTTTTCGACTAGTGCCCTGAGATCTTTAACATTTACTTTATCTTTAATTTTACAGTGAAAACAACTCGCTACTTATAATTCCACCCTCTCAGGTGCACATCCATGACTGTCCAGCACTTTAGGACATCCTCCCGACATGAAAGGCACTATAGAAATGTAATTTGTTGTTGTTGTTAAGAGCCTTGGAGAGTTGATTCATCCCATTAGTCTGGCTTGGTATCAGATGCAGGAACCTACAGTTGTAAGTGCAGCATGCTAATAACCCTCTTCTCTTTATCCTGATGGCTGCATTTAAAATTGTAACACACAGACACCAACAGATGTGACTCAAATAAAATGACACATTGATCTGCTTTACTCTCGGATCTTTTAAATCTCTCCTTTTATTTAATTTACAGTCAATTTGTAGCAATAACAGTTACCTCAGTGTTTCGAGCTAGCCAGTCTCTTAACATTTTAATGACTTCAAATAAAATTCCTAAATAAGGAAAACAGACAGGATTTTCATTTCAATCTGCTTTCCCAATCAATGCAACTTTAAACGCTGACACACGAATTCGAAAGCAAGCTTAACCACCATTTTATGTGCTTGTCAGATAGCATTAAATACTGCAGCTGGCTCTGCACAACGAGAGCACAATAACAAGAGAGGAAATCCATGTCTTTGGTAAATTAGGAATTCAAGATTTTTTTTCACTTAACACACAATTTTTGTACATTGTAAAGGAAAAATATTAAGCTTTTGGAAACATCCACAGAATAACCTAGAGCTTGAAAAACCAACAAAATAAACTGTAAATCGTATTCTGTTTGAGATCTTGGTACAAAATTGTTCCTGCTGCTTTCAAAGCCCTAGTCATATCCACATCACCAAGATACTATTGCACTATTTTTTTCATTGAGGCAATGTGGCTTACACAAAATGTATACATTTCAGTGAAGTTTTTGGTTAGCACTGTGAAGATAAAATTAAAATAAAGCTCCGACACTCAAAGTGTGGCAAACAGAAAGTTTCTTTCAATTTAACTCACTATTTTGAGGGTGGGGGGGATCAGATGTCTTCAAGATAAGAGATTTATTGCTAGGAAATTGAACACTTTTTCCATTTACGGCTCTCAATAGCAACATTATACATGTGACATGATTAGATTGGGTGAAGCCTCCCTTTCCTCTACCACCTCAATTGTGTGTATCTGCCCCAAATCCAAAAACCATTCCTTACCCCTTACGAACTGTACCAGTCTAACATTTCTATTTTCCATATCACACATACTCCTGGTCTCTATGAATGGTATTGCCAGTTTAGTGCACAATTAGGGACAGTACGTACTATTGCATTGAAATTTACTAACTAATTCCACCTCAGATCTTTCATTCATCACTCTGGGCCGCTTTGAGGTGAAGGGGCAGTAACCTCATCACTACATTATCTCTCTCACCTCTTTTGATCATCCATAACCAAATTCCCTCAATCGATTGCTTTAAAAACAGTGAGCTGTTGAATCATTCGGAATGTTTATTGTTAACATTAGGATAAAGTTACAACAGAATTTCATTCGTGCAAATGGTTTGCATCGACAAGCTAAATCTTGCTATCTTAATTTTTTGGAGCTGTGAACAGATGAAGAAAAAAGAAACAGATCCCCAATCATTTTAGATATAAATACATATCTACAAGTTAAATTTATCTGAATAATATTGATAAGTAACTATGTTTGAACAGAATTTACTCATGTTCTTGTATTCATTGATTACTGTGAGCAGACTAGTACTGGCATTGCAGCTCAGTCTCCTGTTGATTCCCTCCCCCCCACCACAGTTTAGTGTATGCATAGAGGGTAAAATTAAATGAGCGCCTTTACCCATTAGATCAAAGCGCTTTGAGACATCTAGAAGACGTGATAAGGTGCTATATCAAATACAGAGATTATCATCATCATCAGCTTCTTTTTGGTAAAGAGTCTTAACACTCCTCTTTCTCACATTCATTCCTTATGCAGACTCGACACCGACTGATTCTCCCTCTTTGTTCCATGCTAAGAGTCTCTGAAAAGGCAGGATTACTAAACTGCTCGTTTGATCGCACTATTGCTAGCCAGAAGCTATACTTGTTGGCAAAGAAGTGGCAAGTGCCCTGAGCTCCCTGGCACTCGATAAATGGTAGTGAGTGGAAATCCTCCAGGCAGCTCCCAGGTGACATCAGAGATTGACCTCCTCCTCCGGTGCCTGCTCCTGTGTGCTACAATGGGAAGATGACATTCAATCCTCTGAACTGGGAATTTAAATGCTTAACATTTCCTACATGTACTCTTTGCTGCCCTTTTCTTTGAGATGGAATCCACCATCCATCATCTCCAATTTTTGGAGAGTTTCACAATACCATTATCTCATTTCCCAATCAAGAAAAAAGGAAGTGGACAGGAAACAAGTTTTCAGGACACAACAACAATTCAAAATACAAAATCACATTTACACAGCCCTTTCATGTCGGGAAGATGTCCCAAGGCGCTGGACAGTCAGGAATTTGGGCCCAAGCTAGAGGCTGGGATCAGGAGGGGTGGAGGGCAGTGAGGGTAGAGATAGGATGGTGACCAAAGGTGCAATCGAAAAGGAGGGTCTTGAAGGACGTAAAGGGAGGAAGCAAGGCAAAGGGACTGTGGGATAAAGTTCCAATCAAGTCACACTCATTGATGAACTAGCCCCCTAGAGGTGCAATATGGTGAGCAGAACAACTCGGCCTCCAATTTCACTTCCTCATGAGGAAAAAATGCTTTGTTTCTGTTCAGTGAATACCAGAGACAATCAACCAAGAACAGAAATGTATACTGTGGAAAAGAGATTTTTCCACAGTGCTCATTGATAGATTCCAGTACTTTGCCCCCATGGATCTGTAAGTCAACATGAATTAGTGCAAGCATGATTATGACCACAAATAGCAAGCCAGTGAATAAACTAATGAATAATAAGTTAACAAAATGCCCAGCGACTGCCAGGATGGTGGAAGGTGAACTAGATGGGCCTTGGTCTTCTTTCACCTAGCAAATTCTTAAGTTCTTAATAAAATTCTGCTCACCATGAAGAAAGAGTATCCGGCCCAAAGACTTCTCCATCTTGATGGACATAAAGGAATGGTCTCATCCTGGCTATGGACAGCCACTGCAACAGAAGATGCCTCACACACTGAACATCTGCTGATGTAAGGCTCTATCTCTCGATCAATGAGTGGCTTCCTGGGCATAGGTGCGGTGGTAGACAACCAATAGGATTTGTCATTTCTATTGGCATAGTGACAAACGTCATCAGTGGTGCAATACGCAAATGGCATTGTACTGAACATTGGCAAACAAGAGCCAGCTAGACCTGGGAGAATAACAAGAATGCAATAATGGTTATCAATAAGTATGTGACAAGACTGTCGAAGCAACATAATGAATTGTCCTAAAAGCTAACTTATCTGGAGGGGGTCATTGAGCATACACAAATGGATAGTTTTGCTTTTCAACTGCCAAATTTAGTGACAACAGTTCTGGATGTAGTTTACCATTCTTTGCCCAGAAACAGCATCAAACACACTCCGAACATTTGTGGGAAGATTTCCTAATCATGTGATGGAAGTTCAGTATGTAAAAGGCACGTAGATGCAATGTGAATTATATGCTTATCCTGCGCAGTTTGAAAACAAAAGCATCGCACAGTTTTCTACTCAAAAAGATCTCAAAACTATTGAACTCCTTACCTCCCCCAACCTTTCCTTCCTTCCAAAATCTGTATTATTTTAAAAGCCCAAATCAATGTCACTTATTCACTAATGATTTCATCTTCGATTTGATTCAAGCTCGAACTATGGGTCTTTGATTTTCATTTAGTCTATGTTTTTTTGAACATATGAATGTAATGTTAAGGAAGAAGAATGTACAATCAGCTTTAGATTGTCCTGAGTGAATGAGCAAGCTATTTCTAAGGAAAGAATAGGTTTCATGTTCTTATATACTCATGTTCTGACCCCCATCCAAACCATCCATTGAAAGGACCTGATTTTGTGGGTAGAGGGTAAACAATACTCATCAACTTTACATTACTGTGAAACATTTTGTTCAACTAATTGAACAGGCATTTTAGTTATTTTCAGTTTGAGTAGAATTGAGTAGAATCACTAACTAAAATGTAATATATTGTAAAAGTTGAATGGGTGAGTTTATATTATGAAAAGTAATATATTGTCTATACTTACCAAGATCTTGACTGTGAGACTTTTCTTGACCTTCCAGATAAAGCAAACTATACCCATGCCAAAGACTAGGCATGTTTTGAGGACATGAGGGTATCCTGTCCGTTTGACTATGTGTTACAAGTAGGAACCCACCAGCAGAACCACATGGTTTTATCTGGCCTGGAGGCCCTTGAATCCCACAGGGACCTGAAATGTAGAATAAATCATTTGCATTTTTCAACACATTTCAACACATAAGACTTTGGTGGCCGAACATTAAAATCATCCAAAATGGACAAAGCTTCATAAATCCACTTAATACGGTAAAAGCCCTGTTATATTGTGCATTGATTGAGATCTGGACCTTGATGTTCACTGGCCAAGAAACCCAATTTGCATCTCTGGACTGGCTCGCTTCAAACCGCCGGCTGGCTTTTTGGATGCCAAAGAAATAGCCAACGTCCAGGTCATTACTTCGCTCAGGGCAACTTGATAACAACAACAAAATTATATTTATATAACATGTTTCACGTAGTACGGATGTCCAAAGGCACTGCACAATTAGGGTTTAGTATTCTAAAAAGTTAAGATAACGGAAGTCATTCCAGAAAATGGCAAAATCAGGATGAATACATTCAAACTCGAAGCATAAAGGAATGGATGATTTTTCATTAAGAATGTATTTCTCCCAAGTTGACACAAGGTGCCGTTTACCAATAGGATCTTCTCTTACCCCGATCCCCAACCATTCCTCGACTCCCGCGAGTGCCTGGATCTCCTGGTATCCCAGGAAGGCCTGGATAACTAGGACCTGGTTTTCCAGGTTTCCCAATTTTGCCTCTGGATCCTGTAAACATATGCATATAATTACTCTGGATGTTTATCCAAGGCGTGATGAAATATGGTTAATAATTACTCACGTCTCCCATCACCACACTTGAATATGTCCCTCAGCTACACGGAGTAGCTAAGAGAAGGCTAAATGTGACAAAATAATGCTTTATTGTCCAATTATTTTCATCGGTTTTCTTTATAGCTATTAGATTTTAGTAAATTTTATAAAAATTAATAACATTCAGGAATGGAAAACATTTTTATTTTTTGATCCAGTATCCAACAGTGTGCATTAACCCTAACTTAATACCAGCATCCCTTACTGTACATTTCTGAGGAGGGTATGAGCCCCACCATATACAGTAGTAGGGTAGGGGACACCACCCAGATTGTTTATTTCCACCTCTTGAGGATTTCTGCTCTGTTTCTATTGCACGTCCAACAGTACTTTGCCATGATTTGCTATCACATGGCATGCAATTAGGATAAACTAGCTCCATATCCACTTTGTTTGAGTATCCACCCACCCACAATCAAGAGCCCTTAAAACGCACCCATTACCTGGAACGCCATCTAGACCAGGGTGTCCCACAGCCCCTTTTGATCCTGGAACACCTGCATATCCTGCAGGTCCTTTATCTCCTTTATAGGCATCCATATTCAGACAGGGTTCAGGAATAATTGGACTTGGTGAACCTGTGACTCAACACCAAACAAATAATAAAGATCACAAAACACATTCAGATTAAAAAAATTGGCTCATTTGACCTCATCTTTCCAGAATACTAAACCTGCCGTCTTGCCATTATACCATCAAGTTACTTTTGAATGAGTCCAGTTCCTGGTTTCTTCCTTTTAACCCATTCTAACTGTCGACTACTTCCTATGTGAAGAAATACTTCTTATAATCTCTCCTACATTCACTTGCCCTTAACAACCCTGAATCTGTGTCATTTTGGCTGGCTGCTTTGTGTATCTGAAAGAATTATTCTGGATTTACTTTATTCCGTTAATCATGTGACATAATGCTAAAAGGTCCCCTGTGAAACATCTCTTTTCAAGCTGAAGAGCCCCATCTTATCTAATTGTGTTTCAAAACTCATTCCTTTAACTCTGGAAATTAGTCTCATTCCGCTCCTCAGCACGGCTTCTGGATCTTAGACAGGTTCCTTTTGCTGCAGCAGCCAGAACTTTAACCAATTTGTAAGACGATGGTTACATTCTTTTTCTGTTGTCTCTTACACCACAGCATCTCCAGATTGGGTTCATGTACAATTAACTGCCTCGCCCAGAGTCTGCAAATCCAGATCATTTACATACACTAGGAACAGGAGGGATTGTAGTATGGAATCCAGAGACCTCACTCATTTTGACCTAGCTCTCCTTACAACTAAACTAGGTTTTCTTTCTTCTCTTG
Organism: Callorhinchus milii; assembly: GCF_018977255.1. Taxonomy (NCBI): domain Eukaryota; kingdom Metazoa; phylum Chordata; class Chondrichthyes; order Chimaeriformes; family Callorhinchidae; genus Callorhinchus; species Callorhinchus milii. Next base: position 7,751,526 of record NW_024704752.1, on the reverse strand, counting down.
AGGCAGCTGTTAATTCATATCCATGTCTTTTTCTTGTTGCCAAGTAATGGCTTGTAACCAAAAATACTTTAAAAAGTCAAAAAATGTATTACATTTAATCGTCATTCTGTACTGAAAGTACTGCTGCTGTTCCTATAATCCTTTATTATCTTCCAGTCCCCATTCTAATTTCAAACATGAAATTAAGCAAAGATAAATAATCAACTCCATTTTATTTTTCATCGTAGCAAACACTTTCAACCAGTTTTGAATCAAAGCGAGACCAAAGTTTGCAAACCCAACTCGATATTATAACAAGCTTTGAAGAACACAGAACAGCACAGAAATTAAACCACAGAACAAATGCTAGTCAGCACCTGCCTCACAGCTCACTGTATCTCACCTGGACTGCCTGGTTAGTTTCCGGAGGTGCAAGTCCACGGATTATGAATTTGTAATTCAGAGAGTTGCAGACATGGAAATGAAAACAAGTAAATGATTAAAGCAAATTAGCGTAATAACAAATTGATAAATCAACCACAAGCTGATACATCAATTACAGAGAGTTGCATCTGTCAAGGGTGATACATCAATCACACGGATAAGGTCTTCACCATATACAAATAGGGAATATCAGGGTTTGAGATGCACTCAGAGAATTAAAAGGAGAGCGTGATTGGTTATTGATATATGCCACGTCCCAACATATTAGTCTACTCTGCATTTCAGTCAAATGGATGCCTGCATACTGGTTAGGCTATACTGTGCATTTCAAAACATATTAAAATGGTGCATTAAAATAATAAATACACAGTTCATAAATAAACAGCACATTTAGGAGACCATAAAAATATATATTATTATTTGAAAGCAACATGAACGACTAAGATATACCCAATAGGTTATAACTATAGAAATCAGAAACCAAAATGGTGCTCAGGAGAAACGTAATGGCATTAACATGGCCCAAGTGATTAATGGACAGGGCACATTGTTACTAATTGGCTAAAGATTATGTCAATATGAATGAAAAACTGTAAAATAGAAAATAATAATAGGATTGATGATCCATTCATTTAATTTAGCACCTTTCACATCAGGAGGACATCTCAAAGCACTACAGGAATTACTATAAAGTGTAGTGACTGCGTATTTATAGGCTAAGGTGACAGATGGTTTGGGCACAGCAATGTCTCACATAGCCTTGAAGTGAAAATCTCATTAAAAACTTGAAAACAGACCTGATGAAACTAATTTAACTTAATACAAGGATTTGAGATGGCGACATAAACCATGGCTACATAAACAAAGCTCAATTATGTCTTCAACTTCATCTCTTACTGAGATGTGTTTTGGAATTTTTCACACTGTTACCTTGCATAGGTAGAGGTGGATTTAATATTTTTACAAAAGGTTGGTGTACATATGATTGCCAGGCAGACATTAGAGTAAAATTCAAGGGAGGAGTATAGGCAAGATAGATACCCTGCACATATTAGAATAGCCTTATGAGTATTTGCACTATTCGCTTCTTAGAAATATGTTTTGGACAGCCTCAGTAACACATTATTTTCAGCTGCTGTGTATAATATTGGAACAGCCTTTTGAACACTTCCATTATTCTTGTAAACAGTGTTTGAAGCAGCCATTTTCTGCAGTTCCATGACCGCCAGCAGATGGAGCAAAAGTAACTTACCTGGAGATCCCGGTGGCCCACAGTCACCACGTTCACCCACATCACCAGAATCTCCACGATATCCATCCAATCCAAGGAACCCGGCTTGCCCTTTGAATCCCTTCTCACCTTAGTGCCAAATAAGAAAATGAGATAGTAACTGTCGCCTGAATCATAAAACAGTGATACAATTTAGGACATTTAAGAAAAGTTGTAAGAAAAAAAAATCCGCTCAGGTTTCCTCTCTTGTTCCTTCTCTGGGTTTCAACTATAATCCATCCTGTATGTTTTTATTCTCCCCTGAATATTAGCCTTGAAATCAAAACTCATCACTCCATTTCCGACTCAGGCTTACGCACTCCAAGGACTTTGAGATTGTGAAAATCCTCATTTCCCTAAGTCTTCTGCTCCTTCTACAACCTGCAGGCTTCAAATCCTAAATTTGGTGTCACCAGACCATTACTTCATCTCCTTTCATCTAAGAAAATCAATGTTTTTTCTGTAAAGTGTAGGAACTTTGCATTCATAGGCACATGGCAGGAAATCAGTGGAGAGCAGTGTCTCACAAAGAGCCATGTGGACGCCAAGGAGAAAGAATCTTGGTAGAACTTGGAGGTGCTGCCCATCTGTCTGCCCCTCCACGTTCGGTGAAGGCACTCGGCTGGCTGGTCTGTAATCAGCAGTACTGTGGACCCACGAGTCTCAAGAAATTTTGTTTTATTTGAAGGATTGTTGACTGGGACATCACCTTTTCTTACAAATCATGCCTCAGTCTGGTTTGGATTCTCATGCCTAGTGATGGATCGTTTCTTGTGTATATATTAAATGCATACGTCAGATACTTGCCTGACCACAAAGAAAGGACGAAAAGAAATGTACAGCAGGACAGACATTGTACTCTGAACATTACCTTTTAGACCTGGTAACCCTGGAAAACCATCAAAGCCAAGATTGCCTGGCTGCCCTGGGAGCCCTCTGGAACCAAATAAACCTTGTTGACCTGGATCACCAGGACCTCCTTTCATTGCCCATAAGGAGGTACCCCGATCACCAGGAATACCGGGAGGACCTGTAACCCAAAACAACAAATAAATAAAAAATTGTGGTCGGCTGCTAAATTGAAAGGTAAAGGTGGCAGTTTCTGAGAACAATGCCATAAATAATGGGGTTCAAATGCATGCAACTATAAATGATTTGGATGGTTACTAAGTTGGCAGCAACGTCTATACCTGGTTGACCATCGGATCCTGGAAGTCCAGCATCTCCTCGAGGTCCAGAAGATGCTACATCACAAGGAGGTCCTTCTGGACCCAGATTTCCTGGTGTCCCAGGCATTCCTGTAGTTCAAGGACAATCATCATTGGCCACATTGTAAACAAGGGTCTTTGTTATCAAAGTCCTTTCTTGTGTATATATTAAATACATTTTTTCCCCAAATTTCAGTAGTATAGCCTTGATATTATTTTGATCAATTATTTTGTAGAATACAGTGATTAATACTTACATCATTTGCTTTAAATTATTTATCTGTAATAGCAACCTAAAATATTGAATTTTTTTAAAGAGAGATTTGTTGATGTCATTTAGTCTTCCTGTATTGCATGCTACCCCAAAGGGCTGTTGACACTCAGTCCTTGAGCATATTCAAGACTGAGATAGATATATTTCTTATTGCAAAAGGGATTAAGGGATATGGGGATAAGGCAGGGTTATGGTGTTAGCTGGAGTTAGATTAGGAGATCAGCCATGATTGAATGGTGGGGCAGGCTCGAACGGCCGAATGGCCTACTCCTGCTCCTACATGTTATGTTTAGATGGTTTTGTCTGACTCCTGTCATCACTACTATGTGGATAACACATTTGGTGGATAGAATATCTCTTCTGCCAATGGGGGAGTTTCCCAAGTTAATCTTATCCAAGGTTGTTTTAATAATAATAATCCTTACATTACAGCGCCTTATCACGTTGTCCATATGTCTCAAAATGTTGTAAAGTGGTTTGACTCTGTATTTTGTTTTGTCAAGAATTGGGGACAGAGGGCACAAAAGCATCACCTCAAGGTCACTTTAAATACTGTAAATACTGGAAGATTTATTGGAATTTTAATTAGAATTGGGAAACCTATGCTTTTCACATCATCAAATTCAATCATTTATTGTCCCCTTCTGGCTTCAATACTAAATGTGTGTCAGCCTGGCTCAATGGTAGCACTCCGCCTCTGAGTCTAAGTATCGTAGGTTGTGGTTCAAGCCCCACGTTGGGACTTCGACTCATAGTCTAAGCTGACACTCCAAAGTAGAGATGGGGTCTGTTGCATTGTCAGAGGTGCCGTGCTTTGGATGAGATATTAAACTGAAGGCCCATCAGTCTGTTCAGGTGGGCGTTAAAGATCCCATTTTCAAAAAAAGGAGGTTTCACCTGGTGTCGTGGTCAATAATCCCACCACAATAAAACTGGACATTCATTTCATGACTGTTTGTGCAACATTACTATGTGCAATTGAGCTGTCGCGTTCATTGACAAATGCACAGCCAGTCCACTTCATAATAAATCCTGTGAGGGCTTTGAGATCTTCCCAACGTGAAAAGCACTACACCAAATGCAAAGATGATTGTTCTTATATAGTCATCATTTTACTGTTTGGAATAAGTCATAAAATCAAGGAGAAATGGCATATTCACATGTTAAACATGTTAAACCACACAAATGAAGCACTAATTTGAGACAGGAACTGATCATCAATATCTAGAATTCAATGATATCACAAGAGATCTGGATCATTTTGTGCTCACCTGGATTGCCTGGTTTACAAAGCCCACGAACAAGCAGCAGGAGATCATGAAGATTCACGTGATTGAGCAAAGATGGGTGTAACCATGCAAATCAAAAGTGAAGAACACAACACATTTTCTTACAGCATGAAATGAAGACAAGTATGAAGCACACAAAGCTGAAAAAGCAACTTGAACAATGACAACATTAAGCATTAAAATAATCTTAGATTTGTTCATATGTCAAGATATCCAATAGCACTGTTGCATTTAACCATATATGCAATTCTCAAAGGCCCGTTAGATGTGATGACATGTCCCACACAGAGCGTATAAATATTATGTGTCTATGTATCCAGTAAAGTTTGCCAGTCTCCAGTAACCAGTGTTCCACAGACATTGTATTCACAAATTGGACAGCTTCTCAATAGAATAACACGAAGATTGGTGTAGTATTGATGTTCTGTCACTGAATGTAACTAGCACATGTAGAAAATTCACCACTTATGGGAGGAGAAATGGTATTAATGGTAAATTATTTTGACTTTCGAACTTGTGCTGGTAATTTATGAGATCAGCATCAGTCAATCTCATCGAACATTACTAGTATTTGTTGTACATTTGTAAAAACATGCTTAATACATCCACTGCAGATTATTACTGTATCAAAATTGTATTGTTCTCCACAGTGCTGAAATCAAAGAAGTAGGGACTTTTTCTAATACACTTTCCTACCTGGTATTCCTCGGGGGCCTGTTCTTCCCATGGGACCAGGAATAGACCTTCCTGGGGTTCCTGGAGCCCCATATTCACCTTTAGATCCTGGTGATCCTGGATTACCTGGAAGCCCTGTTTTGCTGGGGCCTTTACATAATCACAATAGTGAAGGCTGAATTAATAAAGTGAGCGATAGATCAGAGGATATAATTAACAACAAAATTACACTTGTAACATCATGTCAATTAGGTAATAAAAGCAAGATTCGCCCACAAAATACACCGTTACTCCTGTGATCTGAGCTCAAAGGCACTACATATCAAATATAAATATAATTATTAACTAATTTAAACAGCAACAATGTTGAGTTTATTAAATACTTGGACACACATTTACCACAATGAATGTAATATGGTCATGCACTTTGTATGATTATGCACACCCTAATCTCTTAGCCTGGCTCATTAGGTAGCATTCCCGCCTCTGAATCAGAAGGTTGTGGATTCAAGTCCTCCTGACCTGAAAGGTGCTGTATCAAATGCAAGGATAATTACTATTATTAGTTTCATGATTTTAATAGAAGACTATTATTAAAATACAAAACCACAGAGGTAATCTGTAGACAATAATTTGGTGCAAGTGATCTCTGTATTCAGTGGTTGCTGGACAGGTGTGACTGATATCAGTATGAAAAGAATGTTTGGTAGGTTTAATTGCTACAGTTTTACTATTGACAAAGTAAATATATAGCCTTTACCTTGTTCTCCATGCATTCCTTTTTGCCCTTGTAACCCATGTAGACCATTTAAACCAGGTCGCCCAGGTTGACCTGAAATAAAAGGGGTACTGTGTTATTCAGTCGGTCGCAATTTCTTGAAACACAGTGTCTCAAAGTTATCTTTATTGCTGATTTATAAAGCGTGATTTGCCACCAACCGTGCTGTATATAAAGGGGCTGAGGCTGCACTAATGTATCTGGCAGCACCTGGAGGAGGTGGTTGCACAAGCAATGTGATTCATACCTTCACTGTGTAAAGTGGTGGGTACAAACCGCACTGGATACTACATGGTCTGTATGGCTCAGTTACTCACTGGATAAACTGCCAGTGCCATCAAATGAACCCCAGAACTTATTGTCCTCACTTGATTTTTACAGTCACATTGACGACAATGGCATCCAGGCCCAGAGTCTCTCTGAATGAGTGAAGATTGTTCCGTGGAAATGGGGAGCACTAGACGACTGGACGCTCAAGACATCACTCACTCTCTGTGGTCCATAGGGACTGAAGCAGACAAAACAGTACTTCTCACAAGGAGGCCAGCTACAGGTAAAACCCACAGTTGTTGCTCTTCATCCTTTTCCTGTAGTTTTATCATTTAAGAATTAAGCTCTAGGGAAAGGCCAGAGTTCAGCCCTACCAAGATAAACTCACTTAAGTTTTATACATCTTTAAACTGTATTTATAAGGACGAAAATTTCATACGATGAGGATCGGTTTCTCAAATCATTGAATACTGAAGTATCGAGTCAGAGTGACCATTAGCCATGTCCCCATGGTTTACCTTTTGTACCCGGTGATCCAGAGTGCCCTTCAGAGCCTTTTCTTCCTGGAAGTCCCGGCAGTCCTGCTGCTCCCGGCGTTCCCGGATCTCCTGGAAGTCCTTGATTGCCTGAAGGTGCACACAACAATTATTTTAGAGTAAGTCAGTGGAATGATAATTATTATATAGAAAGTTATGATATACCTTTATAAAACACTGGTTAGGCCTCAGCTAGAGTACCTTTGTTCAGTTCTGAGAACTATACTTTAGGAAGGATGTCAAAGCATTGGAGATGGTGCAAAGGAGATTTACCTGGAATGGTAACAGGAATGAGTATCTTCAGTTACCAGGAGAGGCTAGAGAATTTAGGATTATTCTCCTTGGAGCAGAGAAGGCTAAGAGGAGACTTAATAGAAGTTTTAAAAATTATGAGGGGATTCGCTAGGGTGAACAAGGAAACACTATTTCCACTGGCAGGTTGGTCAGTAATCAGAGGGTACCAATTTAAAATAGTTGTTAAAAGAAACAGAGGGGAGGTGAGGAGAAATTTTTTCACACAGCGAGTTGTTTGGCTCTGGAATGCATTGCCTGAAAGGGTGGTGGAAGCCGATTCGATAACAACTTTTAAGAGAGGAGTAGATCATTATTTGGGGAGGAGAAGTTTGCAGGGCTATGGGGAGAGAGTGGGGGAGTGGGATTGATTTGGATAGCTCTTTTCAAAGAGCTGGCACAGACACGGTGGGTCAAATGGCCTCCTTCTGTGCTGTATAATTCTATGCTTCTATGTTTGCTGATGTCCATTACCTAATCCATTTCAACCACATATGCTTAATACACCGCTGCCCTTCTTAACCGACTAAACCAGTTTATCTATTTTGTATACACACTAAACACACCTATGCCCTTTCCCATTTTGTGAAGCTATCAATGGAAAAATAATAAGGTGTTACAATACAAAAGTAAAGCAGTGTTTCATTTTCTTCCCCCAGTGGGAAGATGGCATTAAATTTAAGGTTATTATAGATGTTTATTTTTTGAGAAATCTAAGGGAAAGTACCCATGGTGCAGTACATCTCCCAGGTCAGGAGAGAAGGTGAGATTGTGGTCAAGAAAATGGTTAGGTGATGCCAAATGTAGATTTTAAATGCTTGAAGATTTGATGAAGAAGGACATAGGAGGAAGGTGCAGTGTTGAAGCCCTGAGAGAGGATGTTTCAGAGTAGGAGAATGAGCAATACAGGGAAAAGTGAATGGTCTTTGTAACAAAATACTGTAAAGAACATTCAGGTAACCTTTACAATATTTTGTTACTTAAACGTTGTTGCGCTTCTTCCAGTAGTTTTATACAGAGCACATATTGAGAAGTGTGGAATCACAGAAAGGAAACAGGTCAGTGCCTGCGGAACATGCTTCTCTGGATCTACCCGACAAACATCCCTCGCTGTACCCTCTCCCCCACACTGAAACACCTCGGTGTCTCCACTTTGCTTCTGCATTTCCGTACCTAACTCGCAGAAGATCAACAAGCGGTTCTATAACTTTAAGCAATGATACAAACCTGGACAGCCTGGTATTCCAGAGGAACCCATCATTCCCTTGGGTCCAGGTGCTCCTGGGCACCCATCCGTGCCAGGACGACCGGGCTCTCCTGGTGCCCCTTTGCAACCTATTCCATGAAAAAGTCATTTCTTTTAGTTCCTCTACATTGGCTCGCAGGGTGAGGAGGATTAGAGTTAGCCACTCAAGAGTAACCAGCATCCCACTAATTAACAACTGAAAGCCAAGATGTGGAAGTCCAGTTGTTGGCCCAGCTTCACTGACTTTGCCATTGAGGTTGACTTTATCTGGGAACAGTGAATGCACTAAATATCATATTTCATGCTAAATTGACCCTGATTACTGTTGAGGCTAGTGTGAGCCATTTTGTGGTATTGGCCTTATACTCGGCTAGCAAGTTGAGACTTGCACTCTATCAATTTGGGCTGTTAAACCCCATAATAATAATGATAATCTGTGAATTTAGTACAGCACAGGATTTAAAGTGTAGTGACAGTGTATTGGTAGGAGAACCTGGCAGCCAACTGACACACAGCAATGTGCCACTGACAGCCATGATGTGAACAATTTTATTTGGAGAAATGATTAGTACCATGGATCATTAACGTCTACTTAAACTGGCACCTGGGACCTCGTTTAACATCTCATATGAAGGATGGCACTGCCAAGGCTCCCTGAGCACGGAATTGGAGCATCAGACTAGACTGAGCTCAAAGTTCAAATGTGGGGTTTAAACCTGGAACTCCAAATTCTACAGTAATTATTTACCTGAGTCTCCATCATCACCTGGTGGCCCCTTCGGTCCAGGAGGTCCTGGGACACTGATGCATATACTTTGGTCACCTGAAAGATGGACTTTATTTGTAGTTTTATATAATGGCATATTGCAAAAAAATTAGATAAGATACACATTATGCTGCATGTGTTATCTCGAAATGGTGTATACAGAAAGTATTTCTACATCCGACTTAACCAGAGGGCTTTACATTCCCATTTATTGTACCAACTACCCTTGTGGTCGCTTTAATTGAGGCTGCTAATTTAGTGTTACAATGGAATCTTACTCAGAGAAACTGCATTGGTATAATAGTGTCATTTCACTTTGACTGCTTTCCTAGGGCCAGATTTCATCAAATCAGTTTGTAAATCTTTCTACTATAATGACTTGCATGGTGTGTGTAATTTCATCAATTTCAAACTTTCAGTCATATGTTTGGTAATCAAACCAACCAACTGCACTTAGCTACTCCATGTATTAGAACCTCCATACCACCTAATCTATTTGCTTCTCAGGCAAGAACATTTTCAGTCAGGAAGTCTGAGAGATAACCTGCTCTCAGGTATAACCAATTCCTACGCATTTAACATCCACAGTGAAGCTACTGCCAGGCCAACCCATGCTATACCTAGCCTGAAAACCCTGTTTATCCACTTGAGAATAATGACCAAGCCAACTCTACCAATTGTACACCTGGGCGTACAGACTGTGAGAGAGATTCCAGTCTTATAATGGCAACCAGGACACTCTACCTATTGAAGTGAAAGCAGAATGACAGATATAAAAATTAATTATATATATTTACGATTGTTCCAGAAGCTTACACAAAACAACAACAACTTGGATTTATATAGCACCCTCCACGCCGGACGGCATCTCAGAGCACTTCACAGTAATGGATCCTGGGGCCAAGCCGGGGGAGGGGGATGAAGGTGACCAAAGGCGCTGTTGAAAAGAAAGGTCTTCAGCAGAGACCTGAAAATAGGAAGAGAGGGAGCGAGACAAAGGGAATGAGGAAGGGAGTGCCAGAGTCTTGGGGCATAGTGGCTGAAGGCACGGCCACTGAGGGTGGAGCGGAGAACTTGGGGGACAAGGAGAAGGCCAGACCCGGAGGAATGAAGGCAACGGGCACTGTTTTGAGGAGAGAGGTCAGAGAGGTAGGGGGGTGCAGAGGAGTGGAGGGAATTGAAGACAAGGGTGGAGATCTTGAAGTCGATCCTCTCTGGAACAGGCAGCCAGTGCAGTCTGGCAAGGACTGGGGTAATCGGGGAGTGGAGTTTGATGTGGGTGAGAATGAGAGCGGCAGAGTTTTGAATAATCTGGATTTTATGGATGGTAGTGGAGAGCGTTTGAATAATACAGCCGAGTGGTGACAAAGGCATGGACCAGGGTTCAGCGGCTTTCAGAGAGAGGTATTGGCAGAGACGGGCGATGCGTCGGAGGTGGAAGAAAGCGGTGCTGGTGAGGGACCAGATGTGGGGGAGGAAGGATAATTGGGGGTCGAACCTGACGCCAAGGTTGCGTAAGAGTTCGGAGAGTTTTAAGGGGAGGTCAAAAAAGCTACCAGTCTTCTAACCCAAAGTTCACAAGTTTGGGATCGAGAGGCTGTTGTAACAAGATTAAAGTTACTTTCCTTGAGTTGAGTTGAGAGTGATGGTTGGTCGGGTGGTACAATGCGCAAGGACAGATCACTTGGATTTACCTTTTGATCCTTTCCTACCAGGATTACCTAGCCTTCCAGGTGGTCCCATCTCCCCTTCGTCACCCTAAACACAACAACAACATGCCTTTATATAGCACCCTTCACACAATACAGGACAACTTAGACTGAAAATTATTAATCATTTTGAAACACAAGAATATTTGTTATCAAAGCAAATGTCAGATTAAAGAATTTTGTTGATTTCAGATACTTACTTTCTCACCAAACATTCCAGGAAATCCAGTGATACCTCTTACACCTTTTTTCCCCAGAAATCCTTGTCGTCCATGTGGACCCCGTGGTCCATTTATACCGTGACAGCCTTTCTGCAAACTTGGGAGACCAGGTTTACCAGGAAAGCCAGGTGTTCCTGGATTCCCAGGTAATCCCTTCTCACCTGAAACAGTCACAAGCAGTAAAAATAGGGACATAAAAAACAGGAGCAAGCATTAGTCCACTGGCTGTCAGAGATATTTCTATCTGCCTCTTGTATCAAATCAATTCTCTCAAATAACAATTTCCCTTTCAATGCCAGTGTAAAGGATGGGAACTGGATTCCATAGAGTACAATTTGAATACTAGGGAAGGACTATCTGAAGAAAATGTGACACTTTGTTCAATAAAATTGCCCCTTCTTGTAATGCAGAGGTTGCACTGAAATGGCGAATGCTTTTAGAAGTGGGCTGTATTATTTACAGAAGTGACATTTATTAGACACCCCGAGGACCATTGATACACAACTTCAACCATGGCCTTAGTTCCACCTGCTGTTCACCTTGTAATTCTGTGATTTCATTCATGGCCTGCCGGGGTCTGTGGAACATTCAATGAGCTGGGATTTGGTGCTTGTCTCACTCCTTTTGCACAGGTCTGGTGGGTTGCATACAAACCCATATCCAATATGACAAAGAACACACTTATACGGCGGTTCCACCCACTCAACTAATAAGCTGTTCTTTTAATATCGTCGGGCAATTAAAACTATGTTGAATAACAAAATGTCTTACCTCTTGGCCCTGTAAACCCATTAATACCAGGAAGACCTTGGCTTCCAGAAGAACCTTTTTCGTATAAGATGTTGACAAATCCTTCTTCCCCAGGTTCTCCCTTTGAACCTGAAACAAAGCAGCCCATCTTTTCAGTTTAGTATTATTATTTTGATGTCATTGTTTTTGGACAACTCAGAAAGATATCAGTTTGGACTGCTTAAGAATGAATGATTTCTGGGTTTAGAAAAAAATATACTACAGTATGAATTAACTTCCCTGGATAAACTAGGAATCAGAGCTTTCTGAGCGAGCTATAAAACAACATCTTTAATTTCACAAAATTACAATAAACACCAGACTCCGAACAAGGTAGGAGGTGATCCAGTTAGCTATTTGTGGATTTAGGTCTCTGAGGTGATCGCCACATGGCAATACAATACTGAGCTTCTCCTCTATTTCTGTATGGAGTTCATGACTGAGACAGTGAGTGTCTGCTCTATTTCCCTAATACAGTAACAAAATGCTGAATATATACACATGAATATCTGCGTAGATTGCCCCTGGCTTTGGAAGCACTCCAAGCGTGGGCAGCAGCAGGACCGTCTACCAGATCTATAAACAGTCAGATGTCATCAGCGAAAATAGGTGCAACACTCTGTATTATAGGACAAAGCTTAAGCCTATATAATTCTCCACATTCTCCACATTCACCTTAAGAAGCTGGCAGTCACTGAATTCTTTTTGGTGTATTTAAAATTTTAAAAGCATCCCAGCTTTAGGAAACGTAAGGCAACATACTGCAGATGCTGGAAATCTGAAATGAAACCAGAAGTCGCTGAGAATACTCAGCAGGTCAGGCAGCATCTATGGAGAGAGGAAAGTAGGTTAACATTTCAGGTCAGTGGGAAGTGAACCTGAACCTGAATTGTTAACCCACTTTTCTCTCTCCACAGATGCTGTCTGATCTGCTACGTGTTCCCAGCGACTTCTGGTTTTATTTCTAGCTTTAGGAAATCTGATTTCTCATACCTGGATATCCGTGGCACCCTGACTCGCCATCAGTGCCTCTCACTCCATCACCCCCAACTATTCCTTGTAATCCTTGTATTCCTGGAATCCCTAATGAACCAGATGGTCCTGGAAATCCCGTAATGCCTTTCTTCCCTTTGCCACCTAATCCATGCAAGGAATAAACTCAGTGAGTGATCCAGTTTATGACAATTTCCTGTTTAGTGAGACATACGTCACAACCAACGCAGCCGAAACCCTCATCCACGCCTTCGTCACTTCCTGGCTGGATTATTCCAAAGCCCTGCTCACTCCACCACACACAAAATCCAGTTTATTCAAAACTCCACCAACTAGATAGTCAGCTACATAAAACTCTGTACCCTCATCACACCAGTCCTTGCCAAGCTCCACTGGCTCCCAATAACCAAACGGATTGATTTCAGAATCCTCTCACTGGTTTTAAAATCCCTTCATGCCCTTGGACCTCCCTACCTATCTGAAATGCTTACTCCCTACTCCCCCACTCGCTGCCTCCTCTCGGCTGCCTCCGGCCTCCTGTTTGTCCCTCGGCTCCTCCACTCCATCGATGGTCATGCCATCAGCCACTATGCCCCGAAACTCTGGAACTCTTTTCCTTAATCCACCCACCTTGCCACCTCCCTACCTTCAAATCCCGCCTAAGGACCTTCCTTTTTGGTCGGATTTACGGTCACCTCCCCCCTCCCTCTCCCCCCGGCTCGTTGTCAGACAGTCCCAAGGGCAAGCCCTCTGGGGTACTACCCTGCTTGAAGGGCGCTATATAAATGCAAGTTGTTGTTGTCGACATCAGTTTATGTTTATTGATATCTTTTGACGATTTATGTATATGTGTGCATTATATATACACCTACCCACTGGGCCAAGTAATCCTGGAATTCCACTGGGACCTACAGAGCCAAGTTGGCCTGGCATCCCAGTTATTCCAGGGGTTCCTGGGCTCCCTGTAATTCCTGGCAGACCCTTCATTCCTGTTGGGCCACAGGCACCTGGATCTCCTGGCAATCCTTTTTGAGAAAAACCTACAAAGAAATTGGACTTTTGTAACATGGTGAAAACATTATTGCATTATTAATCATTGCCTCCTTCGAGGCCCTACTCAAGACCTTCCTCTTTGACCATGTGTTTAGTCGCTCTCCTATAACTCCTCCTGCTCAGGAGCCTCAACAGTTTTTACCTTGGAGGCCGGGTAAACCAGGAAGCCCCGGAGGACCAGATGGACCTGGCTGGCCTCGATATCCAGGTAAGCCTGGTAGCCCACGCAAGCCAGGAATTCCACTTGGGCCTTGGTCACCCTGCATTCCTTTCAGACCTGAGAATCCTGGAACTCCATCTTGTCCTACAGAGGGAGAAGGCAAATAATTGTTTCTTGGAGATAGAAACACATTATACTTTTATTCATAACTTTATTCACTTTGCAATTAGCTTCTTTTAGGTAATACCAACTTGATTACGTCAAACACTGCAAGCAGTGAAACTCATGCTAATAAATTTATTTCATTCACAGGACTGAGTCGATTAGCTGGAGTGCAAGTGATCAGTAGAAACTATACAGGAAAATAATAGCTCTTAAAGTGTACCTGACAATCCTCTACTGCCAGGGTCACCAGGTGAACCTCTTGTCCCGTCTGAGCCTTGCCTGCCTATTTGCCCAGGGGGTCCTTGAAGCCTCTCAGATGCAATGCCAGGAGGTCCTTTTTCTCCTGAAATTCCAGGAGCACCTGGAAGGCCTTGAATGCCTTCTTGAGAAGCACCCACGGGTCCTTGAGGACCTCTGTCACCATCATTTCCTCGGAAGCCTAAGAAAAAATGAGCAGTCAGTAATTGATGACACAGAGATCAGAAACCCTGGTCAAACTAACCAAGGAATACACCTAGAAAATTGGATTGTGCTGCACTGTTGTTCCCACACATTTCCTCACATCCAACATTACCTCCCCCAGCTAGGCAGTACTACCTCCTCAGACGACAGTACCACTCCTTTCCCTGATAACACTCTTCACAAGCCACCAGCATTCCTTTCCCAAATGCTAGATCTTTACTTAATCTCACCGTCTGTAGCAAACCAAATACCACTACTCTTCTCCCAAGTGTTTCACTGATCTATTCTCAAATACCACTACGTTTTCTAAGACCTTCATTTCTTCCTTTCCCAAGATTAAAGCTTCCATTTCCTAAAAGTAGAAAATTATTATTATTCATTATCATAAAAGAAAAATTCACACACAAAAAAAAACAAGGAATTTCATTTTGTAGAAAGTGACATAGCTATCAGCTACGAAGCACCTTATCTTGATATATCTGCTTATCTGTGTTATCCATTTTTATCTGATTATCTATCATTGAATGTTTACCACTCGCTCTTATAAACCACTTCTTTTATAAATCACTTATGTTATAAACCACTTCTCTTATAAACCACTTCTCTTATAAACCACTTCTCTCAATCTAAAATTTGTGGAGGGAATTTGATACCTATTTGATGAAACAATTTATTGAGGAGTTATTGTTTATGATTTTTACTTTGTGACCCGACAGATGGACCCAAGCTTGCTGCCAATTAATCGCTGCTTCTTCATTTATCTCATCATCTCATTTGCTCTTTTCAGTCTTAGTGGTGTCAGAACTTAGTCCTTCATCAGAATTTCTCAATAATAAGCAACATAAGATTGCTCCCTACAGCGAATCCTTAAGAAGGAAAAGTCAGTGGCATATTTGGTGCATGACGTCCATTTAGACAGAGAAATAGTACAGCAAATTTACAACGGAGATATGATTAGGATTCTCTGAACCCTTGGTTCATGAACCGAGCTGCCATTCCCAGTTACTTTCCATTCTCACCTGGTGGTCCTGAATATCCATTCAGGGCTGGTTCACCTTTTTGACCCTTAAACCCTTTGAAGCCTGAGTTTCCTTGTTTACCCGGAGGCCCTGAATAACCTCTTGTCCCTAAGAAAGGGAATATAACATATGCATTAGGACAATCACATGTGATCACTGCCCTTGCAGTCAGTCTTTGCTCTTTCTGGCCATGTTGTTACTAGCAATGAACTGCAAAAAACTGCTATGGTTAGCTCAATGATTAGTGAGTGAGATTACTCAAATAACCATCTCGAAGAACAGTCAATGTTTAAATGTATTCTTCAGTTATTTAATACTACTTATTTTGAGTATAATATAATAATATGCGGAAACAGTGAAGATCTTAGTAAACGCTAAATAGAAATCCCCGATAAGACTGGTCCCTCACTGGCACAGAATCATTGCACAAGAGTGAGATTATCTCGCATTGTGCCCCAAACCCTGCCAACTGGCATTCATAACAGAATTTGTAAAACAAGTAACATATTTCTGATCCATGAAAATAGCAAACGTTTTCACACAATACTTAATAATGTGATTTGCCGATATTTACGATTTGATGGGCAATCAGTAGCTGTTCAAGTATGTTAGACCTCCACTGATGTAAAACCCATTAAAAAAATAAAGCAAACCTGGAGGTCCTGGCATTCCTTTTGGACCTACTGCACCAGGGATTGAACCAGAAGGATTTGGTGTATCACCTGCCAGAGAAAATAAATAATAATCTTTGCATTTGATATAGAGCCTTTCACATCTCAAAACACTTCAAGGGAGGGACTACAAAAAATGGATAGACTACAGCTTTTTAAATGACAAATACATGTACATTAATTTATGTGTCATTGTTCTGACACATTTATATATCATGAGTCATGACTTACAAACAGAGCTTCTTCCCCCCCCACCCCCAACCACTGGACATAAGCTACTACAAGCTTACGGTGACATAGTCAATAAGGTCATCACTACACTCGCCACCTGTAAAGGTTAGCAGGTCAGGGAAATTCTTTGATGTGAAAAGAAAGTGTTCAGTTAAAGCTGGTTGCCCACCTGATGTGTCACTTTGATATGCCATTATGTCCCTGAACATAGATCTAAGGCAGCTTTTCAGCAATTACTATGAAAAGCATTTCTACAGATGCATAAGAATATCCTTGTTGAAGGAATAATGAGTTTGCATCCAATTACAGGCTTCCCTTTCACTGTAGGGTTGTTTACAGCCCTGTTCTCTTTCAAACACAGTCTTTGGATTCTGTATATGACCTTGCATTTGAAAGAAAATAGTCAACTTAACGTATCTATTGCATTACCGTCTGGGCCTTTTGGCCCTGGGGAACCATCTACTCCTGGATAACCTGGATTTCCGGATGGACCCTTGTGACCTTTTGAGCCAGGATAACCCAAGCCTTGGGGCCCAGGTGGACCTGGCAAACCCGGAGGTCCTTGTAATCCGGGTAAACCCAAGATCCCCGGCATTCCCTTGCATGCTTCACCCTATAAGATTGAATAGAACAAATACGACAATACAGAGGTTAAAAAAATACCAGCTTCTCAAAGAGATAATGGAAACGTTATGGGAAAAGATGAATTAAGATTGAATTACTTTAAGGGGGTTTGCTGAGGGAGGCAGGCAATCTGGTTATTGTTGAGAAGGAATTGGACATACCTTTGATGGCAGAAGGGTTTGGGAAGTATAGGTAGAGATATTGTTAAAAACTGAGCTTGGCCAGCCAGATCCAAGATCCATCCAATTCACCTTTCATCAGCCTGGCAGTCGCATGCACATGTCATGCCCCAAAGTATTTACTGGATCCCAAGATATTATTTCCTAAAATAAATCTTATCGAATTTGCTTTTGAAAGGGAGACAGTGTTCCACATTCCTAAACTTCTTCATTCCTAGATTGCCCAAAAATGCACACGGCACTTTGTATGTAGAACAAGGCTAGAGCTGCTCATTCGCAAACATAACCTCCCAATTATACATTCTGGGCTAGTAGGTAAGCTAGTAGGTAAGGTGGTGTGCAGTGTGGTACTGAATGCCACAGTAGGTAAGGTAGTGTTCAGTAGGTAAGGTGGTGTGCAGTGTGGTATTGAGTCCCACTGGAAGGTCCAGCTTCCATTCTGGGTCCAATATATTGTGATGCATAACAAATTTTATCATTAAAGGTTTGAAAATAAAAGTTGAGAATACAACAGAGAGAGTATTCTATCAGAATCTTATATGAAATGTATGTGTAACAGGGAGAGTGTTGTAACTGAGAGCCTGAAACTGAGGGTGGGTTACATTCATTTACAAGAGCAATACATACATCGAATCCACGTGAGCCACGGAATCCTGGGTCTCCATTTAGACCAGGTTGGCCTGGGTTTCCTTGAACGCCTGGAGATCCTGAATCACCCCGATCTCCTTTCTCCCCTGTTGCAAACAAACACAAACACATTTTATTTTTTTACTGCCTTAGGCAACCTCTCACTGAAGTAAAAGCTCTTTATAATGTGTGTATAGAGGTTGGGAGGACTGATAGACACTATTGGAGCCTTATCATAAGGATCATACAACTGGAGGTGTGAACTTCACCCAAGTCTCTCTCTCTCTGGTAAAAGTATCTTCATATTAGCAAACCATTTTCTTAATTGATTTAAATAAGAATATTACATAAAACAGTTTCACTCCCTTCCCCACCCACACCCAAGGCTCATTTAAATTAATCAGGTCTGTGACATCCTGTTGTAAGCACTCAGGAGTCAGTAGCTCTGAATACTTTTTCTGAACTGTTATCACCACAGTTCTAAAGAGGTTATTACGCCAGCCAGTGGCAGAGATAGGAATCCTGATGATCGCTATAGAGACAACTAATCCTTTGAGCATTAGGTGGGAAAGTACCTCAAGTTATTCTTAAAAATTCAACGCCTTGACGTCCTCCCGACATGAAAGGCACTATATAAATGTAAATTTGTTGTTGTATAAAGTATAAAGTCATATAGCTTGAAAGTCTTAAACTGAATTGTGACTGAATTGTGCAAATGTCTGCTTCCAAAATGCTATGTCCTGTAGGTAATAAGTTATATGAGTCTTTGTGAAACACATTACTAGCTGGACACAAATTCTGTCCAGTTGTAACAGTGCTTTACCTTTCTTATTTACTCCATTTGACTCTCCTTTCTGCCCCTTTGCACCTGATCGACCATCCCTTCCTGGAGGTCCCTGTTGGAATACGTAATAACATTCAGATTTATAAACAGTGACAATTGTATTATTATTTAGATTTTCACATTTTTTTATAATTGCTGGAGCAGTTTCCCTCTAGTTAAAGAATGCCTGTGCTCACTAGTTATGGCCAGTGGGAGCATGAAAAATGCACCAGATACAGGAAAGGATAGGTAAGGAGAAAAGCTCCCTTTATACTATCTCAAGATTGTAAACTGAATCTAGCTTCTGAAGACAGCATCAGCAGGAAATTTTTATTTCCCACACCACTCACCCAAGACCAGAAGGCTAATTTATACTCTGATTACTACCAAATTACCAGCAGGTTTGGGCAAGTTAGCACTCACTAGGGACTGGATTCAGTCTTCCTAAACACATCTGTCATGGAACTTTCATCTCTTCAGTGTGGGTTGGAATTGAACATAGGTTGGTCACAGGACTAAAGGAGAGTGTCCCAGTTTCAGTGAGTACCAAACTCATCCAGATGTTCAAGTAGCGTTACCACCAAATACAATGTAAGCCATGTTGAGTGCAATTGATAGAATTAATCTATAGTTTTTAGTAATATCTTTATGCTAAAAGTACATCAATAAATAATTTCACAAGACATTAGCTATTAGACCATTGGATGGTCCTAATACACTCACACTGGGTCCTAGATATCCAAAAGGACCAGCTGGGCCTCGGTTTCCAAGCTCTCCCTTCCTCCCTGGATCTCCAGCTTGTCCTGGCCTACCTGGACGACCAGGTTCCCCAGGTTTACCTATGCCTGTTGGAAGACAGGCACAATCCCCAGCATCTCCTGTCCAAACAGAATAAAGTTCATTAAACAACAACTTGTATTTGTATCCCTTGTATTAACTTGTATCCCTCACACAGGGTAGGGTCCCAGAGCCCTTGACACTGGTGGAGTATGAGGCTGAGCTGGGGGGAGGCGGAAGTGACTGTAGGCAGTGGAATTAAAGAGTGAGAAATACTTAAAACTGATCTTTTTTTTTAAAATCTTGGTATTTTTTTTAAAAAGTAGATTACGTATTGAAATATTACCAGCAAAGAAATTCATAACAATAGTTCCAAAGGATATCGTGGAATTTGTTTTAATTACAGCTATTAGTACCATCACAGTACCATTAAACAGAATCTTTATCCACTATCAAGTTGTAAATTGTGCCGAGTTTTGCCCTTAATAACCCAAGGGTTAAAGATTACTCTTCGCCAATTATTCTGTGCACCAGATATTAATGAAAAGTTCACAGGAGTTCCATGAAGGGACTCTTTGAAATCCATGTCAAATTGGCCTGATTTATCAACAACTTGTTGACTGAATATTCCTTAGTTGTGCATTTATCTCAGATGTATATTTGATTGAATAATCTGTTTAGCAAGCAACTCTCACAATTTCACGTCTCCTGTATTGGCTACCGGCAACATTACTTCTGGCAATAGAGCACTTACCCTTTAAACCACATATTCCACGTTGACCTGGTGGTCCTTGGAATCCTGTTGGACCTTGTGGACCCTGGTACCCAAGCGCATCACAAATGAAGGCTGTTCTTCCAAACAAATAAAAGATATTGGCAGCTTACACACAAAGTCAATTTTAATTACATATACCTAGTTTCCCAAAGCTTTTTTTAAGCTTTAAAACTATCACGACTAATGTCTCTTCTGCTCTCGGTTTTATTAACATTTCAAATTTCAATGGATTTTTAAAAACTATTAACTTATTAATACTATTATCCAAACAGGGCATATGCAAAAAGAAACAGCTTTGTTGTTGCTACATTAATTTAGTTTAGTTGCAACTCCCAGGTCATCATTATTAGTGCCGTGCCAGACTCCACGATGCATGGTTCAATCCTTGCCTTAAATAACAGAATGAATGACCTGGCATTACTAGCAGTAGGTGTTGAGATTCCTCCATACCAGGAATCCATCATCACCTTGGCTGACACAAGAATCTGGTACCTATAGCAGTAGAGAAATGCAAAAGAGTTCTCATGGTTTCTCAGGGAACTATCACAATAGAGCTATTGTGATAGTTATATATTGTGATAATAGTCAGTCCATTTTACTGTATATTCTGTGATGCGCTTTGAGATGTCTCAACTACTTGATAAAGCACTATATCAAATGCAAGGATTATTATGGATGAATCCAAAATTGAATATAGAGGCAACATGCTGCTATGTGATAATAATAATTATCACTTAGTAGCAAGCAGAATATGTTTATTATCAGAATACGCCTGATAATAATCCCTCAAGAAAAAAAAACAATAATAAAATTGGTCACTTCAATCCACGACTGTTTGTGGGACACTGCTGTGTGCAATTGGCTGCCGCGTTTCGTCCACAAATATACAGTCAATTCACTTTACTGTATATTCTGTGAAAAGCGCTATATCAAATGTAAAGATTGTTATTATATTATTATTAAGTGTAAAGTCTTTCAAGGCGCAATCATTTTTTGGGGGATATGCGGTTGATGGGCCAAACAGCTTTTCCTTGTTCCTTGTGTCTTATCCTGTTGACATCTAAAGGCAGAACATGCTTATTTGTTATCATCACAAGCTGTTGTATTTGGACACATTGCTACTTTTTGTCGTGACCAATTTTGGGCATCAAATCATTCCTTGAATCATTCCTCATCACTTCAACTTCTGACGCTAGTGAGCCTTTTGACGAAGATGGGCATTATGATTGTTCTGATTATATGTTCACATACTTGGATTTCCTTTTGCACCTGGAGGACCAGGCAATCCTACTGCACCAGTGGGCCCTGAAATTCCCACCTCTGTACCCATCGATGGTCTTCCAGCATTTCCTTTCATTCCTTTAGGACCTGGTGGACCAGGTAACCCCATATGGCCTGGGAAACCTGCAGAGATAGATAATTTGATTGAAGAAAATATACAGTGAATTAAACACAGGCTGAGCCCAAACCTTGAGCTGAAAGGGCAGAGTGTTAAGCCTTTATTTCACCAACAAACACTTAGGTATTTCAAGACTTGTAGGGCCACTTTGCATTTAAGGATAATGAACATTTTTAAATAACTCTCTGAAGTAAAAGATATAGGTTGAAGGTTACCTGGTCCAGATGGGTCACCTGTTCTGCCTGGTTGACCAACAAGACCGGGAGGTCCTGGTTCTCCATTTATACCCGGTAAACCTGCTTTACCAGGGTCTCCCAGCACACCTGCAGCACAGATTTATTCAGAATAACATACTTCTCATTTGATCGTCAATGTCACTTTCAAAAGGTGTTTAAAAGATGGCATCAGATAATCACATTCAAGTAACCATTCCCAAACTTTGTCAAGATAAGTGTCAGTTTTGAATGAAAAGACTTTATAACCTGGACTGATGTAGATCCAAGCAGTTTCATTTGGTTGGTTGGAAAAATTAAATGACAATGAAATATTGTTGATTTCTTTGGATAGGTTTATCCATGACATTACAGCACCTTGGGATGTCCTCCCAATGTGAAGGTGCTATATAAATGCACTGTATTGTTGACATAATTCACAACAAGTAAAGATGAGAGCTCCTTACTAATGGTGCAATCTACGAGCCAGTAAGGATGGCAGGTCAAGAACTTGCAAAAAAGGAGTTATGGTAGTGGCTATAAACAACTTGCATTAAACTAGAAACATGCACTGCTGTTTATTGCCAGGGACAGTTAGCGATAACTTCCAGCAAGAAATGAAATAAAATTCTACTCATATTGTCATATAAAGCAATTCAGTCACTTATGCCAAGTAATTGGAACCGTCAGCTTCATTTGGATTCCTACCTTTCTCAAAGTTACAAAGTATGAAAGAGGGTCCTAGTTTGCCAGGTAGCCCATGGTCACCAAAGTCTCCCTAAAGTAAACAAGAGAGACACAAGACATTTACAACGTTCAGTCACCCTTCCTCCTCTACTCTCATCCCACAGACTTCAACACATGACCCACATCCATGAGATTCTATCATTTAAGTTAATGGGAAAGTAACTTCCAAGTACTTTCTATTTGAAGGATTCTTAGAAAATGTAGTTACTTTTCTTATATTTTATACATCTTAACAAGAGATCATCATGTCCTGAGGATTTTAAGGATTCAGAGACCAGACTGTTCCATTCCTCGCCATGCCAGCAATGTAAAGAACAAGATTCCTCCTGAATCCTGCAACCTCATTTGTTTTAATGGTGCTTTGGGTTGGCTCTGGGAGCCAAGCTAAAGTCAGCTCAGTCTGCACAGGCAAGTATAGAGCAACAGCCAGCCTAACTCCTGGAGTGCTGTACCTTTAGAGCAATTCCTAACTTGTCCTTCTCACCTTACACTTTCGCTCTTAAATTAAAGTGCAAACATATCTTGAAATATCTTTCTTTCACTGAAGTAATCACTGCAATATTAAGCCTTTTAAAGCTCCAGTTAAGAATGTTGGTCATCTCTTTTCCAAAGAGAACAAGCCCAATTTCTTCAACCTTTCCTCTTAATTTAACTTACCGATACGTAAAATCATCACAGTAACTAACAAGGGCAATTATGAGACCGTTTTATGACCAGTTGATCAGTACTGCAAATAGTGCTTTAGATGAGGTGTAGCAATGCTTTGTACAGTAAAAGTCAACTTGCTTACCTTCCTGCCTGGGAATCCATTTAATCCAGGTCTTCCAGTCAGCCCATGTTTTCCCTAAAATGAATTGCAAACACTGGTTAGATTTGCAAAGACTGGAATATACAAAAAAAGTCTAGAGTGTATTTGCCTTTTACTTCAAATCTCCAGGATTTAAACAAAATCCACCTAGGCACAGTGTTCTGTTGGTGAGATGATCATTGGTACTCTTGTAGTTCTGCCAGCTAAGGGTTCTTTTCCGTTTCCACAAGACATTGCCCTGTACAACATCAAAATTAGGAGCTTGTTGCAGTGATGTACTTCTCACTGTACATCACCAAAGGTCAACCACAAGGAAATGACCAACAAGTCACAAAAGTGTCTGTGTCAGTATAATGCTCAAACTCATCTATTCACCTTCACGGCATGCTGCTCACCAACACAGAGCCAAATGCTTCCTATTCTTTTGAGAATTGATCCAGATGATCAGGCCACAGTTTCAGACCTCAGCAATGTGTCGACGGTAAAGGAATAGAGTATTCGCTGACGAATGAAGCAGTAAATATCCTTTCAATGCCGCATTATGCTCTTGAAGGCACTAATGTGCGCTGGGGTATGGTTCATCGTTTTCAGACCACACGCTGGTGGCGATACTCAAATCATTACTCTTCACACGTGCAGCTTGAATGATGACTGTCAGCAAGCTATGTAGCAACAACAACAACTTGCAGCACCCCTCACTTTTTTTCTCCCTAACCAATAGGAAATTGGGCGAATTTTCTCCCCTGACACATGAAATCAGCACCAAACCAAAATCTAACCTGGGACACTTTCTGAACTGTACAGCCCTGATCAATGCTGGTCAGTGCATTTATACAATGAGGCAACAGCAGAACACTAGAGAATTAAAATTTGAAATAATGATGCCCAAAGACGGGACTCCCGTAGACATATAGACCAGGAACTGAAGTGATCTCAACTTTTTCTCTCTGCAGAAACAAGAATGTTACTCACTAATTAACATTGTCTCACTGGGCATATACAACCCTTATTACAGGATAAATATACATAAATTGGATCAAGTCAACGATTTCCGTACCTTTATCCCGTAGAATCCTGACGGGCCTGGCTTCCCGGGTTCGCCCTTAAAAGTCAACAAATCCATCATCACTGCATCGATTCAATCTGTCATCTTTTACAATTTAAAACATTTGTCATTTTGTATTACACTTATCAAGCCTGAGGGATGTGAATGGTGGATATCAAACATTCCCAGGTTAGCTGCAGTACAGCCTAGATTCAGAGTAGGTTCTCTCTGATTTGCCCCAATGTCCCTTAACCTCAACCTCTAAAGAACACAGCAATGAATTCCATTTCCCACACTTGCCACAATCTCTGATCACGATTGTGGATTTCAGGGTAATCAAACTATTCAGTCACTAACTGCTGTTGGTTATTCGGGAGTTTCAGCAATTGGAGGGGCAGACATACAGCTCCAACAGTGAAACAATCGGTGGCTGCTAACATTATCCATCACCTTCTTCATGGTCTAGAGCGTTTGTTATTCGAAATATTACCAATCTGGCTCTTCGCTGCATTATTTCCTGTATATTAAATGTGTGTGTTGCGTTTACATATCTGTGAATGCTACCAGTAATTTGTGTGAGTGTCTACGCCTTAAATGTGTAGTTTGCATGAGTGGTTATGTGTACAAGTATGAGCGTGTATTTGTGTTCATATTGATCTGGTGGGTTTTTAGGTATGCATCCCGTGTCTATGTGCTTATGTATGTGTAGAATGTATGCTCGTGCATCTGTGGAATGCATGGGCTTAAGTGTATGTGTAGAACATATGTGCATGTGGTGGATGTAAGTGCTTGTTTTTTTGCCACTTTTGTAGCAGACATGACATAAGATTTGCATGGAGCACCCACAGCCATCACACAACTCTTACAAAGTGGTGCAAACAGAACAATAATATGTTGACTTTGTACTATGTTTATGTGGAACCTGAGAATCAGCCAGAGCTGAAAAATTAGTGCTGTCCCTTACCTGAGGCCCAGGGAAACCAAGGTGGCCTTTTTCCCCCTTTTCAAGTGTACAGTCATCACAAGTACCCTGGATGTGATTAAAAAGAAAATTAATAAAAAATGTTAATCTGCGCCAATTGCTTTACTGAATTTGTGCCAGTAAAGGTATAAGAAAATCTGAAGCCCAGCATAGTTAAATGTAGACAGAGTTATCGGCAGCTTTAGAGATTAAAAAATTATACATGCTTTGATAAAGACGTTATCTTAACTAAATGCGATTTACAATAAATTAAAATGAAGTTCATAATGAGGAAAGCTAACAGGAAAGGGCAGGACACGCTGAAAACGTTTGTCATTTCTCACAGTTTTGAAGTGTTACATGGTGATTATCTTAGCTTGGAGTGAGGTTTGATGTTTAACAAACATTAAGAAGTTTGGATATTGGACCTTATAATGTAAATAATTCAGTCTATACAACTGTAGGAGATGTTACAGCTAAGCCTCAATAGGA
Source organism: Callorhinchus milii (assembly GCF_018977255.1). NCBI lineage: Eukaryota > Metazoa > Chordata > Chondrichthyes > Chimaeriformes > Callorhinchidae > Callorhinchus > Callorhinchus milii. The sequence continues at coordinate 7,725,558 of NW_024704752.1, read as the reverse complement.
GCTCAATCAGCATCCACACATGAACGAACATCTTTAGCAGGGTTCGCTGCATAGGGATCATGAATAAAAAAAATCTGGCCGAGTTTTCTTCTTTAAACCAGGGGCTCTGCGGCTGATTGTATGTCCCCCCGCCCCAACTGCTGAACCCAGTTGGTTTCCGCCTGTGCGAGGCACCCGGCTAACCCAAAATAAAAGTACCAGTTTATTTATTTTCAAGTCGTGTTTCCTTCTTTAAAGCCGAAGCTACACTTTTGTGAAATGAAGAAATTTAGGGACTTTCAAAAAACCTCCAGAATACTCAGTGCCGGACACCATTAAAGGGTAGCCCTGCTTTCAATGAACCTTGCATCATTTGGTCACGATGGCGTTGAAGCATTATAACATTGTGAACCTGACAACCACTTTTAATTTTTACAAATCCCAAACAATAGTTTTCAAATGAATTCATAATCACAAGAATTAAAAAGGTGTAAGATTAAAATTCAATATTTTGTGGAGAAAAATATTCTGTACTCACATCAGGTCCAGGATCTCCTATAGGCCCAGGGATTCCTCGGATACCTTTATTACCCTGTAAGAGAAAAAGGCTTTCTTAAAAGATGTATTAAGATTTAATCTATTGAGTGATGTAATGTTATGATTTGCCAGTTCCCTGGATGTTTGACAATGTGGAAGTGTACTCTGCTTTCCTGAGAATGAGAGGGTGTACAATAGATATTGGGTTTTGTTATCTGTGCTTCTGCTCCTGGAATCTGATTAGTCCACTTCTAGGAAGGCAAACTTTAAGAGGATCGCACAATGATCATCTCCATTTGTAATGCTCTGGTTACAGTCTTTGTTGCCTTGCTTCATGTCCTCTCATGGAGATTTGACTCAGACACAATCATTCTAATACCCTCTTTGCAGCCAAGAGACCTTGGTTTCTCCTCCTGTGCTGCTGGTCGCACAGAGGACATTAGAATGAATCTGAGTAAAACCTCAGTCAAAGGACAATAGGGTCTAATTTGCAGGTTTGTGGTTACAATATAAATGCAAACACATAAGAACTGAGAAAAATATAGGTTCCTTTAATTATAATTATATATAATGTATAATTATATAATTAACAAATGAAGAAGATTACAGGATATTCTATAATTCGTTACATTGATTGTTAGTTAGTTTTATAATTGAGTACGTTTCCAATGGTTGACCCGACATTCACATTAAACCCAAAGAAAGCACTGGTGGTATGAAGGAATCTTAAACATTTACTTTGGAAACCATCACTAAAATAGTAAGAACATAAACTCAAACAAGTGCATTCCTTCCTGTAAATGTTCTTATAGTTCAGTCCTGGTTGGAAACCAGGGTAAAAGCTCACACTAACAAATAGCTGTGAGCTTGTGAGGAGGTTATTTTCTGACATGTAATGCTGGTGTAAGATTGCGGTTTGGGAGACGAAGATAGAGGCACATACTCAGAAGTTTTTGAGATCACTGATGTTTCGGTGTCTCAAACCGCACGGCAGGTGTCAATTGCTTGTTATACCTGACATCCTTCAACGATGATCACTTCAGGTTGTTCGATGAGTTGAGATTCCCCCGGAGGCCCCAAATCACCTTGTGCACCCTGGGGGTAGGGAAGACGTGAACAGATATTAACACCAAGAACGAAACATACACACAGACGGACACAACGCCAATAACTGCTAAAAGAAATGAGCCAAAATTGGTAAGTCAAGTTAAGCATAAGCACAAAACTAACAGCACATTACTTGTTATAGATACTGTCATCTCAAAATAACATTGATCAGATGAAAGCTAAAGGTACGAATAAAGAAGTGAAATGAAATGAGGTTGACTGCCCTGTGGCATGCCTCGGGTTCCTGTATGCCTGTTTCCCTGTCTATTAGTTCCCTTCAGTCCAGCCTTCACACTTACACAGACAGGACCAACATCATCATCTTTATCTACAGTGAGAGAGCATGCTGACCAACTAGAAATAGCAACCTTGTAGCAAAAGCACCACATTCAGCTCTTGGTTATCAACAAAAAATGTAAAATAGCATTTTGCACTATAATGAATTGTTTACTGTTCTTATCCTTCAAAAATGATCACTCAGTGGGACAAGGAACAGCATAGTTTAAAACCAGAGCTGAGAAAGAAACGAATGAATGCTGCAAATCTGAAATAGCAGCAAAAAATCTACAAACCTATTAAAGAACTGAGACCCAATGTTCCACCTAGCCTTAGTCTGTAAGACAATTTTGTCTTAAATTTAAGATTGCGCAGAACTGTGGAAAATTCCTAAATTCAGTGATAATTTGGAAGCACCATTTCAGTAGTTCTTAAATAAATTTGCTTCCAGGTTAAAACAGAATATAAGAATTTTCTACAGTTTTGCTCAATCTTATATTTTAAGATTTAAAGGCAAAAACTAGGGGGATTCCTTCTCTTTCAGGTGTTGATTTGCATGTTATGCATAGCCAGTATTTATCGGGGCAGCTATGGAACCCAGAGCTGCACTATTTCTATGGGCCTGTGGATGACACTGCAGAGAATAATGGCATAACCAAGCTGAACCCACGGGTACATATTAGCATTTCTTGACTATTCTATGCTCTGGAGGTCAATCATCTGACCACGTCCTACAATACAACAAAATTGGCTCCAATAATTTTATCAGCTGTAAACTATAAGCAATATAAGTGCTCCAAGTTGCCATCATGCATGAAGGGTGTTATACAATGCCAGTTGTTATATATATATTATATATATATAAGCCTGGGTGAGTTAGAAGTGTGCAAGTGTGACCTTTGATTGCTTACCTGTTCACCTTTTCTCCCTTTCGATCCAATCCTTTCACTGCCCTGCGAAAAGAAATTCCTGTCAGAAACGAAAACCTCAGGTGTAGTCTGTCTTTCACACAAACAACACAGGAGCTTAGTACAGTAGTACAGTAGAAACAGAATTCTGGTAAATAACTTTTTAAATACTTTTGGTAACCCAGCCTAGCTTCTGTTCATTCAAGGACATTATTAAACAGATTTGACTTACCGTTTCACCCTGTAATCCTGGTAACCCTGGAACACCCTGGAAAGAAATTTTAATTTTTTTAATAAGTTAAAGTTTAATATTGTGGGGAGGGGAGGTAGAATTGGAGGAGAGGAATGAAAACACTTAATTTATTTGAGCGTTTAGACCACACAGATTTGGGCGTGTTCTGAAAAGATTTTTAGTTTGTTTACATTTCAGCTTCAGTGCTTGTTTCTATGATTATTCTGACGAAGCCTTATTGTACACGTGCTGACATGTCTGACTGGAAACCATTCCTTCAGTTGGCCAGATTCCATTTAGGATCATTGTTTCCCCCCACCAAGATAGGGCTACATATGGTTGCCCAATGGATAGGAACTTTCAGTGGATCAGAGACATGATTCTCCTGATAAACCCCATAGATCAACGCTGTAGCTTTTTGTAGGTCAGTTACCTCTATTTCTGTAAGATTCCCAGCACCATGTATAATTTTTCAGTACTGTTTCAATAACTGTGTTGGTAATATCCATTTTCCACCTTCCTTGATGACCGAGTTGAACATACTTGAATCTAGAATTAATTTTGTTAGCCTTTGGCCTTTGGAGAGGCCATCAGTTATCTCATCCTTTGTGAGGCCATAACTCAATCTTCATAACCTCGATGCACACTATCACTTACTGTTCATCCACATGGCAATTTTTAGATATTATAAGTGCAGCATTTGATCATGAAAGGCAATACCAGTTGAGCCCAGTAGCTAACATCTGTTCATTCAATTTCACCAAATAACAATGGAACCGACTGATTTTTCCCAAGGCCAGTCAAGCTCAGTTGTAATGCTACAAGTGCTAGAGATTGGCACAGAACAGGGGGTCAAACCTAGGACCTTCCGGGTCTATATGAGCGGCCATAGTAAGTCATTAATTGCTTCATTCTTTTTGTGCCTTCTGTTAATTTAATGAAAGCTTCTGTTGCTTCAACACAGCAAAGCAGTGAAATCAACTTTGAGGTTTTGTAGTGAAATAGTTGAAGAATTGAATTGGATTGTACTCACCTGCAAACCTGGTAAACCTGATCGACCAACAGGACCTTCAACACCTGGCATACCTGGAGGACCCTGTTGTGGAGATGGGTGGGTGAGGAAGCAAAAGAGTTTATTTCATGGACAGCAATATCCCTTGCATACCATGTTTCTCTATGCTTTTACAGGGAATGCAGTGACTGTACAAGTTATAATAATAATAATCCTTGGACTTGATATTGCACCTAATCACATTTTCAAAAAGAAAGGTCTTTTGGCGGGATTTGTAAGTGGGGAGGGAGGGGGCAAGGAGGAAGGATAACCAGCTTGAGAATCATGCAATAAAGCTTGAATGGCAAGGTATAATAATAGCAATAAATATTGCAATTGAAACAATACTTGCACTTTTGCTTCATTCTTTATTTAGTACCTAAAGCCAATGTTTGAACTCGTGAAATTCTTAAAAGTTACTTACAGTCAACCCTCTTTTTCCTGGTGCTGCTTGATCACCCTATTGACAAGAGAATTTGCAGTTACATTATACTTCTTAATAATAATACTTTCATTTGATATAGCACCTTATCACATTGTTGAGACGTCTCAAAGCGCTTCACAGAATACACTGTAAACTGAATTGACTGTAAATTTTGTGCAAGAGAATTTACTGTCAATTCACTTTACAGTACATTTCTTGGAGATCAACCTTTAAAATACTTTTGCGTATCACCTGTGTTGTATGCTTATACTTATATCTGACAAGGACCAAATTCTGTCCAGAAACACAGCATCAGTTTGAACAATATTACGAATCCTGATGTTTCAGTGTTTGCTTCACGCTGAATGTTTCAACTTCCCATTTTTGACAAGAAGGATAAGGCAGACTCAGGAAAAGAAACTCGAGGAAAGGGAGCAAAATGGAGATAAATACTGTACCAACATTAGCATTTGCTAAAATTATATATATATTTAAAATTTCAGACCATTGACTTAACAACTACATTATCTGAGTGGTGTAAGTAATATACACTGTAAAGACAGTGCATGGAGAACGGCTAACAATGATCAGAGCTTTAAGTGAAACACTCACTGGTAGACCCTTTGTGTCACATGTATCAATTATAGAGATTCCTTTTGCACCTTTCAACCCTGGCAATCCCTGTAACAATAGAAAGAAAATACATTTTAAGTCAATGAAAGACTAGCCAGGGTTTAATGAAAGTGCTGATAACTTATCGCAACATTTGTACCAATATGTTCTGGCACAAAGCTTATAAACAATCTTGCTGTGTTATTCTTACCAGAAGTATATTTTTCTTACCGATAACCATTAAAACTTTTACCATGCACAGTATCTATGTTCAGAACATGAAGTGTAATGTAGAAATGAATGAAGACTGCATTTTAGATTCAAAATGTCAATTGTAATGTTAATTAATTCCATAACATGCTGTTTAATGAAACCTTTGCGTCTTCTAACCTCCTACATTCTCTCTGCTTAGTTCCGACAACAATCTATGGTGTTCATGGACTTTAAATTAACATCAGGGAGATTTGATTAAACCACACCACTATATGAGACAGGAATTGAGGTGTTGGTCTCTCTTGGGGGCAGCAGACATTGTATAAGGTGAGGTGGTACAAGTTAAATGCTGTGAGGAATTGGAGATGGTAGAATCTCTGCCAAGTGCTTGGAGTGGTGGCCTTATTGAAGAGTTGTGTGGAAATATTAGATCATATAATGTAACTTAGACACCTTGTTTGCCATAATATTTCTATAAAGTTTGTAACAATAATAAACGTAGGAACCAGAAGGGTGGGAGATTATATCATGATTGGTCCGCTCACTCATCCCTTTTGAGATTGATAAAAGTGAGTACCATGTCGAAAACTTCCCTTCTTAGGGTAGAGGTAAGAAAGATCTCGCTGGGGTTAAACAAATGTCAAGGAAATAAATACATCCGATGAAACCAGACAGGTCTTTCAAGACATTGCTGACGGTTGACCAATCTATCGGACTCATTGGTGTCACTTGCAGGCATTCCCTTAACTCTGCTAGCTATAGCCCTATTATCATGGGGAGACTTTCAAAGTACTTTGTAAACTATCAGTGTTACATTGTACAAAGGCTACACTTTCCCATTGTTTCCTCTCCTTTGACCCATATCCCTCTATTGCTTAATATCCCTCTGAATGACTGAACTCAATTAATCTTGTGCGCAGCAGAGGTAGTGTAGTCAATCTCATGTATGAACAACTCATAAATTGAATTAACTGTAAGTCTTACAGGTAAACCAGGATTTCCTAAATATCCATCAATTCCTGGGAGGCCAGGATCTCCTCTTGGTCCATTGCACCCATCTAGTCCAGGATGACCCCTTGGGCCTTGCAATCCCGGAAACCCCTGGGGAAAGAAAGTGGTAAGAAATTGGTAATGAGCAGTTTGTCTGATCCAAGTCAATTTATTTTATTCAGTAACATTGTAGACAGGAAGCAGAAATGTTAAAATGAACATACTCACCGGAATGCCATCCACTCCCTGGAAGCCAGGTTTTCCTAAAGGACCCTGCGAAATAAGAGGCAGTTCTGGACTATGAACAGGAAAGGAAATCTTTGCTTTGCTGAACTACATTATCCTCCCCAACCGCCCCGAGAAGAAGAATATTTACAATAGTTACACAGGTGAGAGGTGGAATTGGGGAGTGAACTGGATGGACGGTTTTCTGCTCTGTTATTTCTGTGTATCTGTTGTCTTCCTACAGCACTTTGATGTTGTTATTATCAGGAATGTACTGCCTGAAAGGGTGGTGGAAGCAGATTCAATAAGTTTCAAAGGGGAATTGGATATATAGTTGAAAAGAAAAAAATTGCAAGGCTATGGGGGAAGAGCGGGGGAGTGGGATTAATTGGATAGCTCTTTCAAAGAGCTGGCACAATGGGCCAAATAACCTCCTTCTGTGCTGTAGGATTCCATAATTCTATGATGGCTGGTGTGATGAGCTGGTGACCTCCCAGCCCTCTATCAAGCTCATCTACTTGAGCCACCAGACTGTGGGCAACACCAGCGTGCAGTGACTTACCAGCAGAATTTCATGATCAGTAAAATATGTAATTTCAACGTACCTCATCCCCTTTGCTTCCACGTGATCCAGACAATCCAGATTCCCCTCTTTGTCCTTTTATTCCTCGAGAGCCCTGGGGTCCTGGTGATCCGGGAAATCCCAGAAGGCCTTGACTTCCTAAAATACCTGGATGTCCCTGAATTTCAAACACGAAATGTTGACGTTTGAAAATGTTGACTTTCATATGAGGTCAATTCAGAAACAGAAGCTATTTCAAGCAGTTTTTACATTTTATTTGTGGGGGGTCTTTGGGGCGTGTCAACATGGAAAGACATTGAAAACTGCAAAACTTTCTGTTTCACCTATGCTGGGATGTTTGGTGGACTTCTTGACTTTATCTGGCAATGGCAACTTCACGCCGCCAAAATAAGTACATTTACTAATGAGCAAACTCACGAGTCAATTGTCAGCAACAAACACTCCCAAAGCAGGTTTTCACATCAGTTAGACATAAGAGTAATGTCATGTATCTGGTGAAGAGCACCCTCTGTTGCACCAGAGTGACATTTCAGCGAGTGAGTCTTATTGCTGTCATCCTCTGCTTAGTAATAACCGGGCTGAAACTCCCCAAACTAATATCATTTCCGTACAAGCAACAATCGTAAAAGAGATTAATCTATAAGAAAATCAAGGGTGTGAAGACTACACTCTCCCCCCGACCCCCCCAATACACACTCTGCTAGTGAATGTGTGGAGTCCTGTAGCTCAGTGGTTAGAGCACTCGGTTTGCAAGCGGGAGACCTGAGTTCAATTCCAGGAAGGTCAGGGCGAAACCTTGGGCAAGTTTCCTTACTCCACACAGAGCCTAATAATAATCCCTCCAAAACCCAAAACAATAATAAATTGGTCATTTTCAATCTACGACTGTTTGTGGGACACTGCTGTGCGCAATTGGCTGCCACGTTTGCCCACAAATATACAGTTGATTCACTTTACAGTGTGTTCTGTGAAGCGCTTTGGGACGTCCTCCCGACGTGAAAAGCGCTATATCAAATGCAAGGATTATTATTATTCGCATTATTAAAGGAGGGTGCACACTCGTGCAAAGAAACTGAGGAGAGAGAAAGAGAGAGAGAGAGGATGAAAGAGGCAAGCACAAAAAGCATGCCCATTGGCAATTCATTCCAGGAACGCAAGTGGATGTGCAGAAGGCGTTTCAGTTAAAGCAGAGATGTCTGCTTTGATAAAGATGCACATTTACAGATGAACTCATATTGGAATGTATATGATCTTAACAAGAATCGTATTCGCATTGAAAGCTTTTCGGTTTGGAGGAGTTTGCATCGCTTTCTTCTGAAATAATAAAAATTTTCTTACTTACTGAATAGTTTTTTTTTAAATAGGTTGTAATCTGCATATATAATCTGTGATTTAACCCAGCTGCTAGCCCTGATTTCTATAAAGGTTATTGTTGAGGCTATGCATTCAATTCTTGGTTGGCTTACTAACGATATAATCACACTTAACCCTTTAGAATATTTCACCCAGTTTTACGTAACTCTCATTGCTATGCAAATGGCAGAACTCAATCAATGGAATGTTAGCGGAAAGATCTTTTCTGGAACAAAGCTATTTCATCGAAAACGGATCTGTATGGAACAACATACCATGAGCTTGTTCTGTCAGACCAGTGGTTTGCGTGCATTTGGTCTAACTCATAAAAACATTGGCACAGAATGAGAAAGGGCATTTCAGGACATTACATCTGTTCCCTGTTCATACAGCAACAACAACACAGCAACAATGGCATCAACAACTTCCCTTCACACCGAGTAGCGTCTTGGAACTCTGAACAATAAAACCTTACATGGACTTCACCTCACTCACTCTATATCCTGGGAGAAAGTTCTGTGTAGATATTCCCTGGATCCTAGTCAGCTGATTTTGCATATAATAGCACTGACTGTGTATATAACAGCACTGAATGTTTTAATAAAAGACTGAGTCACGAGCAGTCGTTTATCTCAGACCTTTACTACTATCAGATTTATATGGAAGTAGATACTAATTATACTAAAATATCAAGATATGTGAATGAGCTTGGGCTATCACTGTATTATTGGAACTGCTCTCTGATTACTGTGCAACTGATTCTGATATTATCAGAGTGCAATCAAAACATTAGGAATCTCTGAACCGGGCAGAATTGAGGACATTCCATAGAAATCGGAACCAGGGAACCTTTTATAAAGCCTACTCCTGATCTAGTAACTATCCCCCAAATATAATGTTGACTGTTTGGGGGATGCAGCAAATTGGCTGCCATATTCATCTACAAATTACACGGTCCCTATACTTTACAGTGAATCCTGTGAAGCGCTTTGAGACGTCACCCTGAAGTGAAAGGCACTGTACTAAATGCAAGGATTAGTATTATTATAACTTCCATCCAATATGCTTGGCTGCATGGATGTCTGTCATGTATACATATACTGTAGATATGTATCATTTATATATATATTTCTAGTTTCAATACACATCACCTTATACTTTTCTACCAGTTGATTTTAACACCTCTCACTGCTTAGATCTGGAATGCTATTTATCCTCACTATATCTGTGCTCTGCATTGTGTTGAGCAACTTTTCAGTCTAACCATAAAAAATCTTGTGTTGGACCTTTATCAAATACGATGATATTGTGTTCACAAGTATTTTCTCCGAAACAAGACTAAGTGATCTATAATATCCACACTTTTGTCTCATTTCTCTTACAGGAGCAGGTTTGGATGTAAAGCCCCAAGAACAGGCAACCTGCCAACACTCATTGTCCTGTGAAGAATGACCCCTTTAGGGAAGGTACCAGAGGGCACCTGACAGCCATGGATAACAGAGTTCAGGAGAAAATTGAGAATGACCCGCTTGATTTTAGTTAGCTCACGCTCCATACTCTTTCACCGTCCTCAATTTTTCAAGCGTCTATCTTGCTCCCTTTTAAAATAATTTATGTTCTTTGCTTCTGCGTCAGGAGCCTTGTTGGCGCTACTCAGGTCATGATCTGGTGCAGATCTGACAGCCCTGTCTTGTCTCTGCAATACCACAGTTGAGTTGAGAAAACTCTCTGTTCCTGCCATTTCTAACACCTGCCTCTTATCGCCTGCCTCGGTTGATCTTGTCAGCCGACTTGCAACCTGAACCTATCCACGGTTGGAAGATATCAGGCAGTCCATCGCTACTCATGGCCACGTGCCTGTGCTTGTTTCCTGAACCTTCTTCTCTCTTTGATAATGTAACACAGGCCCGGTCAACGAATATCAGGGAAATAATATCAGCAGAAGATCTGTGCTCAGTAAACTTGTTGCAATGGTACCACAGCTGTACTACATCTGCTCATTTCTTCAGGAATCATCTGACATCTGATAATAGGGGAGATGTGTCAACTGAAACTGAATAAAATGCCCTCACAAGATTAAAAGGTGTATAATGACAGATACATTTGAAAGGTGTAATCTGACCTTCGCGTTCAGACTCTGGCACTTTATATTATCTGAAGCTCTTGATTGTATTCCAGCCTACTAATCATTCCATGATCAATTACTCTGTAAAGCTACCTGACCCCTGAATTTCTTTACCTAAAGGGTAAATTAACGACTGGAATAGATTGCTAGAAAGGGGGAGAATGAGGCCAGGACATTGAAACTGATTTAAAAAGCAGCTTCATGCTGTGATGGGAGGACAATTCTATTAAAGGATGGGCATTATGGAGGGATAAGAGCAGTCCGTCCTCCTAAAGTAGCTGCCAGTCCATTTCCTTACATTAGTCTATTTGATGTGTTGGTTGATCAGCCTGAATTGATCAGCCTTAGAAAATGTGTCGGTTGATCAGCCCATCACGGGGTAATGTGAAGGAAACGTTTTGTTGTGGAGTGTCCCAACACTGTATGTGTATCTGGAGATTGGAGAGCTCTTCACTCTCTCCCTCCCCAGACCCTTCTAACTGAGTCCTGACAATTTGTACCTCAGGATTAAACGCAACTATTACAATTCTGTCACAGGCTGATCCCAATGCACACTGTTAGACACACTTTCACTTTGCATCATGAGCAATGGTGTCATTGATTGATCGAACAGCAAGAAAAAAGCTTCCAGTCAAATAAGCCTCACACATCTTGCGTCACACACATACGTCTCGCCACTCCACAAGCTGCAATGGCTATATCCAGCAATGGTGTTGGCCATTGCACCATGCACATCCATGCAAGATGTAATTCCAGTGTCTGATACAGCGCTTTGTCATGTCCGACCATTTCAGAGCGTTCCTTGCAATGCGTAATTGAGAGTAGAGATTGCTTCTGTGTTTGAAGCATTTGGTATATGTGTGGTGCTGCATTAAGTGGAATTTATTGGCTTGTTTGCTTCTTAGAAACGGATTCTGAAACTGGTGGAATAACTGGTGGAGGAATGGCTGGGACAGAAAACCCTTTATGGCTGGGATGGCAAATTTGGCAACAGTTATTTCTCAAAACCAGAGAGTCAAGATAGAATTCGTTCTAGGATGGCAAATATGGGAATGACTGCCCCAAAACAATCCTCATTGAGGAGAGGTTAATGCATTTGATCTTTTCATAGTAACAATTAAGAAAAAACTGTTTGAACTGATAAGTGATCTAATAATCTCTATCCACCTACCTATGCCCTCACCATCTGCAGTACATTTACAAATGTGAAGCATTATGCTGCAATATGTTGCAGTTCCGTTTACCTGATCATAGAGAAGGCTAAAAATCAATTGCTGCAGGTTTTAATAAGTGTTTTACGTACCCGGGATCCTTTAGGTGGGAAACATTGGCAAACTGAGCAGTCTCTTCCATCACAGGGACCAGCGTATTGGATGTGACCCTGAAAGAGCAAAAATCGCCCAATGAGACACAGCCCNAAAAAAACATAGAGCTTCTGGATAGGAAGAGTTAGAGAATACAGTAGCGTTTGGTGAAAGTAATAGTGAAACCTCCTTGTCAACACATTGTTCTAAATCACAATTATTGCCACTGCTAGAAGAATAAAATGTACTATTTCATGAGGGCTACTTTGAACTTCCCTCCCTTGTTACTTTCAATTTCTCCCCTTTATACCTCCCAGGCTCCAAATACACCATTCCACACCTTGTTAAAATCAAAAATGTGTTGCTCAGTTTCCAACTCTTGATTTTTTTTCCCCCAGGATGTGAATACTATAAAATTCTCAGTCTTCCCTGTTTCCTCCAATCTATAAACTCTCTTGACTTGACCTAATCACTGCTGAACATATCCTGTTTTTTCACCCATTCTTTTCAACTTTAGTCACTTTTCTTTTGACCTTGATCCTTCACCTTGGTTCCTCAATTAAAATAGGACTTACGTGCTTTCAAATTTATACCTTTCTCCAAAGATTATGAGCTTTACTTTCGATTCAATTATACATACCTCTTCCTAAACACCCAGTACACAAGAAGCAAAACCCAGGAGGGTGAGTGAACTGGAATGGTGAAATCAAATGAGCTAAAGAGTTTCTTAACCCAACCGTGTCTTTGGATCTTGTCTTGTGCTCCAACCATTATCAGATCTACTCTCTCACATGCGGTCCCTATCCTTGGGGAATGGTATCTCACTCTGACCTCACTCAAGCTGAATTAGTTACTACCTGGTATGTGTAAACTTGTGCCTCAGTCACTCTGCTCAGACTGCATAACATACTCATGCCCATTTTGATAATACTATGGGTAGCAGATTTCACCATCGCCACTGAATGTTGTCATGTCTACTTCAGAACTGAAATGCCAACTCTGCACTTGATTGAAACTGGGAATGGCATTATTGCCAAAACGACATTGTTCAGCAACCTCACAAACATACAGTCTTTCCAAACAAGCCTGTTACCGTTGCTGTTCTGAATGCAACGCAAAGCATGCGCACAACTAGATCATGATCTCACAACATTCCAATCAATGTAAAATAAGTTATTTTATACACCAATGTTAAAAGCAATGTTACTTCATTACAGCCATAACTACTGTCATATTTACTCTACTATAGCTATACTATTGTGTCTTTCTACTGTAACTCCACTACCATATGTTTTCTGCTATAACTGTACAACTTTTTTACTGTACTGTACAGTACACCCTCCTACGTCCACCCCCCCCCCCCCCCCCGCCCTACACTCATTTCTACTCTAACTATATGTGCTGGGTTGACACTGATCACAGACAACTTAGTGTAACTGCCCCTGAAATACACAGTAAACAACCACAAGGCTGACCAGACAAAAAAAAAAACAGTTTCTAAGTAGAATAAACAGCTGATGTCAAAAATGATTTCTCCATTATGTCTACTGTCTAAGTAAACATTACCCTCTAACAACAATAACAAATTGCATTTATATAATTCCTTTCACATCGGGAGGAAGTCCCAAGGCATTGGACAGTCAGGCATTTGGACACGAGCAGGGGATTGGGATCAGGAGGAGTGTAGGGCAGGGGGGTAGAAGTAGGAGGGTGACCAAACGGGTGGTCAAGAAGGAGGGTCTTGAGATGTGCCTTGAAGGAGGCAAGGGAAGGAGCAAGGTGAAGGGACGGTGGGATGGAGTTACAAATGGTTGGGGGAGAGAGGTTGAAGGCCCGACCGGCAATGGTGGTCGGGCCTCCTTTCTACCTCTGTGTTCTACTAAAAAAAATTAATGCAGTCGACAACCTTTGACAAAAAAATCCCACAACCGCTTGTGACTGCTGAGGCTTTGAGCCTGAATATTCAGACTGGAATTTTACGTTGGAGACTGACAGTCTGTTATCTGCAGATAAACCAGCAATCAGATGGAGGTTTTCTACTGGTTAGGTCTGTCACTAAAAAATGGGGGCTGGGGAAGAAGAGGAATGGGGGATAATGCGTTAAAAATTCTCTGTTTTGATATTGAGGCTGAATATTAGTGTGTAACGCTGTGACTCATTTCTCATGAGAACTATAAATAGGGTTTTGCTCAAGGGCTATTCTCTGGAATAATCCTAACCCGGCAGTGTCCAGCCATTGGTTCTCACATACTCTACAGACAGTGGAAAATGGAAGATAGAAAACAGAGATGAGTCCAATCTTTGGTTTGGAGATCTCAGCTGGGATGGGAAGTGGATGCTACAATTGGGACCAGTTCCCCACCACGCTCAGATCGGAGATTCGCTAGGGTTCAATTGACCCCCAGCTGAAAAACACATGTATGGGTCTCAAGTGAGGATTGGATCAGTCGAGCTGTGGTTCCTCTTGTCCTCATCAAAATCAAATATCTAATACGTAAAGAAGAGGTGGGGTACCTTGCACTTCTGGAACTATATGCCACTGTGTGCAGTGAGCAGAGAGAGGATTGAAGGGGCAGCATATAAAGTGAAAAGGGAACAGACAATGGAGGTAGATATTGATCAGAGATCACATTCTGACACTACCCATTGGATACCTACCATGTTCCTGAAATCTTTTCTTTAATGTGTGACTGCAATCACGAGACACACCAGGTGCCACAACTATATTATCTGCGTTGTGTCATGCTTCGATTAAAAGCTTGGCAGTGCTTTTAAAAAGAGGAATGTTCCATACATATCAGACTAGTTATCAAACCTGGTGTAATTTTGTTATAATTACAATTTATCAAATTGCAACAAGCTTTCAACCAGACAGGTTGATACGACAGATCCAGGCATGTCACTGAACCTTGGAAGACATAATTTAGCTCTGTATCTTATTGGCATATGATTAAAATCCAGCAATTCTATACCTAGTGACGCACAAGGCTACATGCAATACTTCACTGTTTATATCTGGATGACCTGTATATACAGTACACACCGGTTGAAATTATCAGCTACATACCTCACAACCTCCAGACCAGGTAGTGGGACGTGAGCCTTAAAATATGGAACAAACATCCAAAACATGAGATACGTGTTTTCGGTCACTTTGAGTATTCCAAATATTGTAACATATTATTGTTGTGAAACTCAGGTAACCTCCAAGGGCCATCTGCAGGACTCCAACAAAGTTGAAATGAGTATGAGAGAAGATGAGACATGCACTAATGATGAGTTGGTACTACCTTTGGTTGTAAATACTTGTAGTTTGTAGGAGGAATGGAAGACTGAGGTAAGATCAGGTAAGGTAAGGTATTGAAGAGGTCCTCCGAAAAAGTACATTAGAATGGTTGGTGCTAATTTCAACGTTAGTGAGGAAGCGAGCAGGGGGAAGACCAGGTGAAATTATATACCGGGGGCTTTGGAAGAACAAGGAACAAAGTTTGGAGGAGCGATGGCCTTAGAAATACCAATAAAATCAAGACATAAAGGTTGCTGTAGAGCAAGAAAGAAAGAGAGGCTGGAGGTTATTGGTGAGAGAAGAATTGTGTATCAAAACTTAAGATGAGCATAAATATGATTTCCTTATTTCAGATGCTATTTCTGATCCCAACCCCCAGCTTGGGTCCAAATCCTGACTGTCCAGTGCCTTGGGACATCCTCCCAATATGAAATGCCCTATACAAATATAATTTGTTGTTGTTGATTACATGGCAGTGTACAGTCAATTTGGCTCCGTACTTTGCCAAGGATTCTGACTGAGAAACTACTTGTTTCTTGTAGCTGAACTGGAATCAACATTTTTATTAAGTTACATCAAAAATCACAAAATTGGCGCTCATCTGCTTATATTTTTCTAAATCACGGCAATGTCAATGTATGCCATAAAGATAAATAGCTATGTAAGATATTTATACAGATAAATATACCGATCCATTTACTCTTTACAACTCTATCTTATTTCCTAATTCATAAAATCCCACATCCATGCCATGACCCGCTTTGCCTTCCCCACCTCCGCAACGTCGCCCGGCTCCGCCATTGTCTCACACCGCAGGCCACCGAAACCCTCATACATGCATTCATTAAATCAGGGCTCGACTATGCAAACTCATTGCTTGTTGACCTCCCTAACTCCTCCACAGGCTACAGATCATCCGGAACTTTGCAGCCCGTGTCCTCTCCTGCACTAGACTCCACGACCCTATCACCCCCATCCTTGCCCAACTCCACTGGCTTCCCATCACACAGAGGATACAGATCAAGATCCTGGTCCTCACCTTCAAAGGCCTCCACGGTCTTGCTCCCCCCTACCTCTCTGACTTCCTAATCCCCTACAATCCTGTTCGCTCCCTCCACCCAGCGGGCTCCAGCCTGCTTCACATCCCCTGCCTCACTCGCCCCGCTATTGGCAGGCGGGCCTTCTGCTACTCTACCCTCACCCTCTGGAACTCTATTCCGCAGTCCCTCTGTCTCATCCCCTCCCTTGCCACCTTCAAGACCCATCTCAAGACCCTCCTCTTCAACTGTGCTTTCGATCTCCCTGCTTCCCCCCCCCCACCTGCCCTCCACCCTCCCCAACAGCGACTCCCAGTTCTGGTCTATCTCTGTCTGTCCAGCGCCTTGGGATGTCCTCCCGTCATGAAAGGTGCTTTACAAATGTAATTTTGTTGTTGTTGTTGTTGTTGTAACACCGCATAGCTTGCCGTTGATATCACTATTTAGTTAATTAACTCTACAACAGCCCCTAAAACATCCAATCGAACAACTCTTAACCTCAACACCTCAAACACAAAAATAATTCTGCATTGATCCCAAACACAGGCACAAAACATCCAGAAGGAATTCTATGCAGACCCAAATGCAGATTATGGATGCCGAGGAGTTAAACAGGCAGGTTTCCAAAGTTTCTACTTGTCCCTATTACTGGTGGGTGCTTGTCATCATTCTAAAGCTCTTCCTCGTCTATTACTATCCTTCAGCTCCCTTCATCGCAAAAGGTGCTCCAAAATCTTCTTCATTGCTAAATCAACCTTTAAGATGTTCAGTTTCCTCTTCAAAACACTCCCCTCTGCAGTTTAGCTTCCTGTAAAACCCAAGACCATCAACACTTGAATATTGCTCTCCTATCTCCAAGGTTTATACAGCAACTTTCTTGTTCTCCTGTACACAATATCAGGGAAGGATGTGGACTGATCAGTGATCTTCGCGTCACACTCTGTTGCAACATTTCTGGTCTTAATCTAACCACCAATACTTGATTAATCTCCATGTTCCTAGATCTACCCAGGACCCTTCTGCACTGTAGTATCAATATATATACAATGATTGTAAAGACAGGCTTGAGAAATCCCTTATTACTGTACAACCAAAGATCGAGTTCTATCACCTGCTTCTGATACTTGGAAATCCAGGGACCAATTATCAACAAGAAAATAAGAACATAAGAATAGCTAGACAAAAGAGACTAAGGTCCATGCAGTTTGCCTTCCTTCCGTGCACATGTCAAGTCCCAAACTATATATTGTATCCCAAGATGTTATTTCTTAAAATAAATCTATCTAATTTGCTTTTGAAAGAATCAACACTTTCTGCTTCCACTGTCTCCCCAGAGAGCCTGTTCCATACATTTACCACTTGCTCACTGTAATAGTGTTTTGCAGATATGTTTTTAATCCATCCTTCAATCGCAGGCCATGACCTCTGGTTCTACTGTTCTGAACAACATAAAACAGCTTATGTTCTACATTATTAATCACTGACATGATTCAACTTATTTTATTTTTTGTCCCCTAAGTTTGATCAAAAGGGGGGGGGGAGGGAAACAGGGTAAAGAGGCAGTCAGTATAAGTCACTCTAGAATCCTTTTCTGCACTTAACTTCAGCAGTTATTCAAACCCCTCTCAAAAGGATTATTTCCACAGACAAATGTCTACTCTGGATACATTGCACCAAATCTCATCGCTTACTTACCGCATTCACATCCAGGATGAGGAGTTGAACCGACAGCAACCTGTTCGGGAACAAAATGAAGTAAACGTAAATGATTTGAACTCAATTTGAATCAAATTTAAATTTATTATTATTGAGTTTATTATTGAATTGGATATTAATGCTAAGTTATTGAAAGGGTCAGTTGCAATAAGCATAAATCAAAAGTGTTACTTGTACAGAGGAATTCTACAGAGATCCCAATTACAACTGTGGAAGACGCACGTGTGAGACCAAACCATGTCCTGTTGACAGCATTATCTACATTTTGCTCCATGTTTATCTGCTGTGATGAATGAATGGGGCTTTACAACCCCAAACTGCAACCCTACACATCATGTTACTGGCAAGTTGTGGAGTCCTGTAACTCAGTGGTTAGAGCACTCGCTTTGCAAGCGAGAGACCCCGAGTTCAATTCCAGGCAGAGGGCGAAACCTCGGGCAAGTTTCCTTACTCCACACAGAGCCTAATAATAATCCCTCCAAAACCAAAAACAATAATAAATTGGTCATTTTCAATCCACGACTGTTCGTGGGACATTGCTGTGCGCAATTGGCTGCTGCGTTCGCCCACAAATATATACAGTCAACTCACTTCACAGTGTGTTCTGTGAAGCGCTTTGGGACGTCCTCCCGACGTGAAAAGCGCTATATCAAATACAAGGATTATTATTATTATTATTATTAAGTTGGAGGGGGGTGGATGGGGGGCAGATGTGGTGTGTAAGAAATAAATGCATACCAAAGGTGACTGAGTGGGGCATTGCTGACCAGGAATTCGATGACCAACGCCATTCATCCGGATTTAGAAAGCACTTGAAACCAGGATCGCTCTCTTGCTCTCACTCCCACACTCTCTCGACTCCCCAAACCTCCAAACTCTCGAGAAATCTCCGCTCTTCCTTCAGATCGAACGCAAAAACATTCGACTTCCTTAGACTCTGCTCAGGTTTGAGTTTCACTGAATTCTTTTACCCCCAAAAAAACCCCAAAGAAAACACAAATCGAGGCATTGCAATCATTAAAAAGGGACACAAAACACACGGATTTGCCTCAAACTTTATTCCGAGGGAACTGTTGCTTTGGTTTTAGTGTAGTGGGTGAAAACGATGGGTTTTGCAACGATCCCAACGGGTTTGGTGCGCGAAGGGCGTATTACAGCAGCTTTCGCAGTCAGGAGGTGCGCACTTTTCTGGAGGAAGAAGGATAATAGAACATTAGAAAATATGTTCGCAAAGAGGATGCTGTCACCCACCGAACCTGGACAGGGAGAGAGGTGGTGGTGGGGGGGGGAGAGAGAGGTGGTGGGGGGGGGAGGGAGAGAGGTCGTGGTGGGGGGGGGAGAGAGAGAGGTGGTGGGGGGGGGGAGAGGTGGGGGGGGGGAGAGAGAGAGGTGGTGGGGGGGGGGGAGAGAGAGGTGGTGGGGGGGAGGAGGAGAGAGAGGTGGTGGGGGGGAGAGGGAGAGAGGTGGTGGGGGGGAGAGAGAGAGGTGGTGGGGGGGGGAGAGGGAGAGAGGTGGTGGGGGGAGAGAGAGAGAGGTGGGGGGGAGAGAGAGAAGGTGGTGGGGGGGGGGGAGAGAGGTGGTGGGGGGGGGAGAGGGGGGGGGGGGGAGAGAGAGAGGTGGTGGGGGGGAGAGAGAGAGGTGGTGGGGGGGGGAGAGGTGGTGGGGGAGAGAGAGGTGGTGGTGGGGGGAGAGGGAGAGAGGTGGTGGTGGGGGGAGAGAGAGAGGTGGTGGTGGGGGAGGGAGAGAGGAGAGAGAGAGGTGGTGGGGGGAGAGAGAGAGTGGTGGTGGGGGGAAAGAGAGAGAGGTGGTGGGGGGGGAGAGAGAGAGAGGTGGTGGGGGGGAGAGAGGGGAGAGAGAGTGGTGGTGGGGGGGAGAGAGAGAGGTGGTGGTGGGGGGGAGAGGGAGAGAGGTGGTGGTGGGGGGAGAGGGAGAGAGGTGGTGGGGGGAGAGGAGAGGTGGTGGTGGGGGGGAGAGGAGAGAGGTGGTGGGGGGGAGAGGAGAGAGGTGGTGGGGGGGAGGGGGGGTGGGGGGGAGAGAGAGAGAGGTGGTGGGGGGAGAGAGGATGGTGGTGGGGGGGGGGGAGAGGGTGGTGGGGGGAGAGGAGAGAGGTGGTGGGGGGGGGAGGAGAGAGGTGGTGGTGGGGGGGGGGAGAGAGAGGTGGTGGGGGGGGAGAGAGGGGTGGTGGGGGGAGAGAGAGGAGGTGGTGGGGGGGAGAGAGAGAGTGGTGGGGGGTGGGGGGGAGATGGAGAGAGGTGGTGGGGGGGAGAGAGGAGGTGGTGGTGGGGGGGAGGGAGAGAGGTGGTGGTGGGGGGGAGAGAGGAGGTGGTGGGGGGGAGATGGAGAGAGAGGTGGTGGGGGGGAGAGAGGAGGTGGTGGGGGGTGGTGGGGGAGATGGAGAGAGGAGGTGTGGTGGGGGGGGGGAGAGAGGAGGTGGTGGGGGTGGTGGGGGAGATGGAGAGAGGAGGTGGTGGTGGGGGGGAGAGAGGAGGTGGTGCGGGTGGTGGGGGAGATGGAGAGAGGTGGTGGTGGGGGGGGGGAGAGAGGAGGTGGTGGGGGAGAGAGGAGGTGGTGGGGGTGGTGGGGAGATGGAGAGAGGGGTGGTGGGGGGGGGGGAGGGAGAGAGGTGGTGGTGGGGGGGGGAGAGAGAGGTGGTGGTGGGGGGGGAGAGAGGAGGTGGTGGGGGGTGGTGGGGGAGATGGAGAGAGGTGGTGGTGGGGGGGGGGAGAGAGGAGGTGGTGGGGGGGAGATGGAGAGAGGGGGTGGTGGGGGGTGAGGGAGAGAGGTGGTGGTGGGGGGGGGAGAGAGGAGGTGGTGGGGGGTGGGGGGGGGAGATGGAGAGAGGTGGTGGGGGGAGAGAGGAGGTGGTGGTGGGGGGGTGGGGAGAGAGGTGGTGGTGGTGGGGGGGGGATGGAGAGAGGAGGTGGTGGGAATGATCCAGAAAACAGGGACTTCGTGGCTCCTTACTAGGATTTGTGTGCATTTCGGAGGGGAAACACAGTGGCTGTTGGTTTCCCATCAGAAATTGACCACTTGGTTTACTTACGGTTGGGGTGACGGTGATGGTGGTGATGGTGATGGTGATGATGGTGATGGTGGTGATGGTGGTGGGGGGGCAATGTAGGGACAGACCCTCCTCAGCTCCCTGGTCTTCCCATGGTTGGGGAGGGGGGGGGGGGGGGAGACACTCGTCAGAAGCCGCTACAGAAGTCACCATCCAAATACCCCCTTCCCCCCCCCACCCCCCAAAACAACCCCCAGTGGTCTTCTTCTCTTCACCGATGTTCAAGAGGAGAAACAATCCACAAAGTCGGGACACTCACTCTTGTCGGTTCGCTCTCACACCGACCCGTCTGCACACCGGCAAATACAGCTGTTTCATTATTTTTGTGTGTGTGGGGGGGGGAGTGTGTGTGGGGGGGGGGAGTGTGGGGGGGGGGAGTGTGTGTGGGGGGGGGGAGTGTGGGGGGGGGAGTGTGTGTGGGGGGAGTGTGTGGGGGGGGGAGTATGTGTGGGGGGGGAGTGTGTGGGGGGGGAGTGTGGGGGGGAGTGTGTGTGTGGGGGGGAGTGTGTGTGTGGGGGGGAGTGTGTGTGTGTGGGGGGGGGGAGTGTGTGTGGGGGGAGTGTGTGTGGGGGGGGGAGTGTGTGTGGGGGAGGGAGTGTGTGGGGGGGGAGTGTGTGGGGGGGGGGAGTGTGTGTGGGGGGGGGAGTGTGTGGGGGGGGAGAGGGTGGGGGTGTGAGGTGTGTGAGGTGGTGGGGGTGAGGGGGTGGTGTGTGTGGGGGTGGGGGGTGGTGGGGGTGTGTGTGGGGTGGGGTGGTGTGTGTGGGGGGGGGGTGTGGTGGGGGGGTGTGTGAGGGGGGTGGTGTGGGGGGGGGTGGTGTTGTGTGGGGGTGGGGGGTGTGGTGGGGGGGGGTGTGTGGGGGTGGTGTGTGTGGGGGGGGGGTGGTGTGTGGGGGTGGGGTGGTGTGTGAGGGGTGGGGGTGGTGTGTGTGGGGGTGGGGGGTGGTGTGTGAGGGGGTGGGGGTGGTGTGTGGGGGGGGGGGGTGTGGGGGTGGGGGGGGTGGTGTGTGAGGGGGTGGGGGGTGGTGTGTGGGGGTGGGGGGGTGGTGTGTGAGGGGTGGGGGGGTGGTGGTGAGGGGGGTGGGGGTGGGGGTGTGGTGTGGTGGAGGGGTGGTGTGTGAGGGGTGGGGGGGTGGTGTGTGAGGGGGTGGGGGGTGTGGTGGGGGGTGTGGTGGAGGGGTGGTGTGGGGGGGTGGTGTCTGTGTGGGGGTGGGGGGGTGTGGTGGGGGGGTGGTGTGTGTGGGGGGGTGGTGTGTGTGGGGGTGGGGGGGTGGTGTGTGTGGGGGTGGAGGGGTGGTGTGTGAGGGGGTGGGGGGGTGGTGTGTGAGGGGGTGGGGGGTGTGGTGTGGGGGTGAGGGGGAGTTTGTGGGATACACTCAGGGGTGGAGCCAACGAGTTGCATTGTATTGTGAGATTGTATGATTTCTTGGGTTATTGTGGATCAAAAACAAATGGGAGACTTGACGGAGATTCAGCGGCACTCGTTGAAGACAGGATAGCGCTCTGTCTCTCTGTCTGTGTCTCTCCATCCCTCCCTCTGTCTGTTCTCTCCATCCCTCCCTCTGTCTGTGTCTCTCCATCTCTCCCTCTGTCTGTTCTCTCCCTCCCTCCCTCTCTCTGTCTGTGTCTCTCCATCTCTCCCTCCCTCCCTCTCTCTGTCTGTGTCTCTCCATCTCTCCCTCCCTCCCTCTCTCTGTCTGTGTCTCTCCATCCCTCTCTCTCTCTGTCTGTGTCTCTCCCTCCCTCTCTCCGGCTGTGTCTCTCCATCTCTCCCTCCCTCCCTCCCTCTGTCTGTGTCTCTCCATCCCTCCCTCCCTCTCTCTGTCTGTGTCCCTCCATCTCTCTATCCCTCCCTCCCTCTCTCTGTCTGTGTCTCCCCCTCCCTCTCTCTCTGTCTGTGTCTCCCCCTCCCTCCCTCTCTCTCTCTCTGCGCCATCCTCATCGCCCTCCTTCCAACAAGGCTCGGTACAGCGATTGAACCTCGACCACCTGGAGCAGCCATCACCCCCCCCCCACCCCCACCCCACCCACTGCACCCGCCCAGAGATGTCACCCGAGCCACCGCTCCCGACGCTGACTCTCAGCTGCCTGTCCCTGATCCTGTCCCTGCAGAGCCCCTCCATGCAAGCGGTGAGTTGGTTGACTTTTCTCCCCTGGGTGGTGGTTGTTGTTGTTGTTGTTTTTGCCCCCACCCCCTCCCCCCCTCCCCCCTCCCCCCCCCCCAGTCCACCGGGAGGGTTTCGTGACCAGAGACGGTTCCTCTCTGGAAGCTCACGGTGTCCTGTGTCTGGGGGCCGCTCGGACCCCTTGGAAATAAGTGTAGGACGATTGCGGAACGATGGCTGTGTTCTCCATCGACTGGTGTGAACGCTGTGGACTTCATTGTAATAATAATAATAATAATAATCCTTTTCGCGTCGGGAGGACGTCCCAAAGCGCTTCGCAGAACACACTGTAAAGTGAATTGACTGTATGTTTGTGGGCGAACGCGGCAGCCAATTGCGCACAGCAGTCGTGGATTGAAAATGACCAATTTATTATTGGTTTTGGTTTTGGAGGGATTATTATTAGGCTCTGTGTGGAGTAAGCAAACTTGCCCAAGGTTTCGCCCTCTGCCTGGAATTGAACTCAGGTCTCTCACTTGCAAAGCGAGTGCTCCAACCACTGAGCTACTGGACTCCATTGCACGATCTCACTCTCTTTCTCTCTCTCTGTCTGGTGTCTTTGAGCTGTGCAGTGCAATGCTGAGAGCGGAAAGCAACCAGACATTCAACAACTTGCATTCACATAGCTCCCCTCCAACGCCAGGGAGGCGCCTCAGAGCGCTTTGACAGCGCAGGAAGGAATCTCGTATCGTAGAAGTGTCACACGGGGTCGGCCTGGCGCTGTGGGTAGCACTCTCGCCTCCGAGTCAGAAGAGGTCGTGGGTTCAAGCCCCTCGTCAGGATTTGGAATCACAAGATGACACTCCAATGCAATGCAACGCTTGGGGTGTGTTGTTTTGTTGGAGGTGCCGTCATTCAGATGAGACATTTAAACCGAGCTCCCATTCTGCCTGTTCAGATGGACGTTAAAGATCCTGTGGCACTATTAAAAAAGAGAAGTGAGTCTTCCCTGGTGTCCCGACCAACAATCCCCCAAATAAAATTGGTCACTCACTGCATGGCTGTTTGTGAGACATTGCTGCGCGCAATTAACTGGTGCGTTTAGCCCACAAAATACAGTCATTCCACTTTACAGTATATCCTGTGAAGTGATTTGAGACGTCTCAACAACTTGATAAAGCACCATATCAAATGCAAAGATTATTACTTTATAGAAGTTTGGATCAAGTGCGTCTGCATCTCTCTACGTCTCTCTCTGTATTGTCTGTGTGCCTATCGACTCTCACTGTTTCTGTGTGTGTATGTCTTATTTGTGCCTGCACTGGGGGAGGTCTGAACTGCAAATCAGCATCTGTTGGGGACGGATCTGACCTGTCGCAGAAGGAATGCTGTGATCGGTAGCGTTTTTGTCATTGGGTCAAGTCTGTGTGCTTCAGCATCACATCCTGTTGTAAACCTGCTTTAATTCAATAAGGAGATGAGCCCTGGGGTTTACACCTTTCAATGGCCATTTAACTCCTCGCATTTGATACAGAGCCTTATCACGTCATCAAGATGTCTGAAAATGCTTCATAGGATATACTGTAAAGTGGAGTGATTGTATATTTCATGGGCGAAATGCAGCAGCCAGTTGAGCACAGGATGTCCCACAAACAACCATGGAGTGAGTGACCAATTTTATTTGGGGGATTTTTGGCCAGGAAACCAGGAGAAACTCCCTTCTTATTTCAAAAAGTGCTATGAGATCTTTAATGTCCACCTGAACAGGCCGACAGAACCTCGGTTTAACATCTCATCTGAAGAATGCCATCTCCGACAATGGAAAACCCTCCCAGTACTGCATTGGAGTGTCATTTCATTTTATGTGATTCCAAGCCCCGATGTGGGCCTCGAACCCACAACCTTCTGACTCAGAGGTGAGAGTGCGACCACTGAGCCAGACTGACACACTTTATTTATTTGGAAACCAAAAGATTCGGAGAGGATTTGGTAACAGAGAAACTAATTGTTCTAATCACTGAGTTACAAGATGTGTGGGCAGTGACTGATAACTACTGTATCATTCATTTAGATTCTGTGGGACATCCTTCAGACGTGAAAGGCACTCTATAAATGTAATTTTGTTGTTGTTGTTGTTGAAAGGGTTTATGTTTGCTGTCAGTTGCTTCTTCTCCAGAAATCATGTTGTGGCTGTTTCCGAGATGAACACCACAGGCTGTAAAACAATCCCGAGGTTTTGTTGATTAGTTTGGTTATTGCCACACGTTCTCTTGTTGCTGCAGGCAGAACGAGTGGCATTTTGAAAAGGGTGCAGATCCCTCAGACCTTTATTTTGAATGGTCTGGTCTGGAGTTGAGGCAGCCAGCATCCTCAGGTAATAGATGCAAGTATGGAGAATAAGCGTCACTGTGTTGTGTGACAGCAGCGGGTAATATTAAGACACTGGAGAAATAGAGACATTGTGGTAATAGAGACACTGGGGTAGTAGACACTGGGGTAATAGAGACACTAGGGTAAGAGATGCACACTAGGTATTAGAGGTACCTGCATAGTAAAAGTTATTTGTGACTGTATTTTTAATTACTTTATAATGTTGCTCAAGCTTGACAGGCAGACAGGCAGGCAGACAGACAGGCAGGCAGACAGGCAGGCAGACTGGCAGATTGACTGACAACAGATAGACTGGCTAATAGGCAGATGGACTGACAGATAGATAGAAAGACAGACGGGCTGGCAGACAGGCATGTAGAGTGGTAGATCTATCCTGTACTTGTCTTACAGGTACCACACGTCCAGAATAATGTTGCCAATATCTGTGAAAGATGAAGGAGGAAAAATTACACTTGGGCTTGTGTTTAATTTACATATGTAACATTTCAGAGAGACCAGAATTTGGAAGATTCTTAAGCAAACCAAAGAGAGGGAAGTTACACGTTGCTTTAGAATGAACAACCTCCTCATTTGTACTCCAAAGCGTGTGAGATTTTAAATGTTGTCATAAAAAGTGGTCTTTTAGCGTCACACATGACACTCCATCGCCATTAATTGAGATTAATACTAAAATTAGACTAACTACCCAAAACATATTGTGAAGCCAGTAGATAAAGCAGACAGTGCTAGAAAATCAGTTACACTGACATTCTACAACACTTTCCATACTTTCCTCAACTTTTGTGGAACATTTTGCCTTGGATTGTCGAAAGATTCCCGAAACTGAAATTGCTAGAAACTGGGAGGGGGTTGGGAATTTTCCTCTGTGGGAGCGTTAAATAGTTGAGTGCTCACCCGCAATCAAAGGAACAGGGCCTGGAAATGATGGGAAATAAAAGCACATTTTAAGTCTTCAGTAGAAAAGGTAATTAAACTATATTATCTTTTTACATTGCAAAAGAAAAATAAGATAATTAGATGATTTACCTTCACAATTGTGTATGTGTGTATATATATATACATACATATAAGTAAAACTCACATAAATCTTTTCTGCATAATCGGATAATCACCTAAGTCGTTCATGAACCCAAGTCCCATTCAGTTTCCAACCAAACAACATAGATTTCTTTACACTATTTGCATTTTATAAGCAAATCATCTCCTAAATTGTATGCCGCTCCCCTATCCTCCATGATTCCTGCACTCACCGGCTGCATTGAATCACATGGGTATGTAGTCTTGATCCGTCGCTGCTTGTGCAAAAGAACTTCATTTCCCGCGATTCAATGCGCTTCCAATGCTTGCTGGTAAGTGTACACAAGGCGATGGGTTAAGACATTGAATCACATGAAACCTAATCTTGACCCTCCACCCCATGCACACATATCGGCTGCATTGAATTACGCATGCACAGTGTAGATTATTGATTAAAGCTCCCGACGTGAAAGGCTTTCTATAAATGTCATTTTTGTTGTTGTTGTTGTTGTTAAAGCGGATTTTGTACAATTCATACAAGTTTGCCTGTAACTCGGACTTTGCTGAAGTCATGTTAAATGTTATGTTCCCAACTGATATGACTTATGTGAGTCATATCAATTGGGATATGTATATAGTCTAAACAGTATTAGAAGAATAAACACTTGACTTAGAATCAATCCATGGCAGGAACCTGTGCAGGATCAGCCTAAAAGGGCTGCGGTATATCTGCTGGATTACACTAGGGGCTGTTCCCAAATCCCGCCAGACTGGGGGTCAACATATTAGAAAGTGATCAGACTAGGTATGTCCTTGAGCTGTATGGAAGGAGGGTTGATTGAAGACCAGCATAGCCAAAAGATTGGTGTGGAGTGGAGTGATACTGAAAAGGATGGCTGCCCAGATTTCAGAAATTGCAAGAGATCAAGGAAATGTCACAAGGTAAAATTGGCCACAATCCTACAATGGCAGATTTGGGAGTATTGTGAGCGTAGGAGCCCACTGAACAGATGGTCATACCACAGTTAAGGATTTCCACAGCCTGACACTTGCAAGTGTCTAAATCCACTCTTTTAAACCACCTCCTCAGATCATGCACAGTGCGAGCTCAGATATTTATAATTACTATGTTCATGTCTACACAGATGATCCATCCACGTGCAAAACCATGATTGGACAAAGAACCCACTGTCATGTCTGAGGAGGAAGTAGATGGATCCTAAAATCCTCTTCAGAGGAAAGGCACAAGATGGCATCCTCCAGCTTCAAAGAATCAACTACCAGGGGCTTAACGTACCACAGAAAGAATAGCACAATACCAAGATATTGGAGAAGGTGCCTAAATAAAATAAAGGAACATCTAGTCACCTCACCTAGTACTGTAGAACCCACAATCAATAAGAATGTTCTTAATTGCCTAGCTTGCTAATACCATTACCTAATAGCTCAATGATCTTACAAACTTGGCAGGGCAGATTGGTTACATCTTCAATCTGTTGGAAGAGTTTATTTGCAACCCACCACCCTTCCCCAAGCAACTCTGGAACAGCCCCATCCCAAGCTCCTTAGTCAACCTGGCAGGATACTTGGATCAGCCTTGAGTGCCCCCAGTGACTAATGCGCTACTTCCATTCAGCAAATGACCTTCTGCAGGTTCCTACCAGGGAATATATTTCCAAGTGCACTTTTTTTTAACAAAGTAAAGTTTGTAAGTAATTCACTCATTTATCTTTTACAATGAACGTGTGTTAATAAACCATTCATTTCCATTACTTCTGCATTCAATCTCTTCTTCCTCAAAGCTAGTTACATTGCACAGCTACCAAAACACAGGAGTTGATGACATCTCATATCTTGCGCTCAGTTTCTGGAATGTTTTGGCACATATGGTGTTCTCTTAACCTCTGTGTTTTAACTTTCACAATGCATGACAATACACACAATATACAACACATAAGAGGTGGCTTCCCTTGTTCTAATTCATCTGTTAAAAATGCATCCAGTATACTTTCAATTTGTATTAACTTTTTGGGGACCCTTTAACTCAAGTGTATCATGGATTGAAGTTTAAAAATGTGATATATTGCATAGACAACAACGTGCATTTATGTAGGGCCCCTCACTCAGGATAGCGTCCCAGAGCACTTTATTAACAAACTTACCGAAATGCATCAGAGTTGCATTGTAGTGAATGCTTATGACTCTATATTCCAAGTACTCATAATAGATTCATCGATTGGTTACCATGTTTGGGTGTGAGAAGGTAACCAGATCACAATTTAGTAACAGCCCTTCCTGCTGATTTCACACGTTGGCACATCTTCAAAGGTTGAAAGAGTTAGGACTTTACCACTGTATTTCCTCGCAATCAAAAATGAGGGGGAGGGTTGTATGGGGAAAAAATACAGAGTGGTGGGGGGAGGGGGGGCGGGATTTGCTTGTTCTGTGGGAGGACATCTCATTGTAATGAGATCCTATATGAAGACATATTTATTTGCTCCAGCGTTCTGTATGATCCAAGAGGATCATTGTAGCTGCTCAATCTTGCACAATGTAAGAGTATTGTTATGGCCTCTAAACCGTTTGTTATGTCAGGTTAGTTCTGGAACTTTATGTTATTCCAACACTTGTTTTCAGTAATTCCATTATGCCTCCCAACAATCACCTTTCAGAGTGACCCGGTGACATTTGGACTAGTTGGTTCCATGGAACATTTGAACTCAGTTTTACATGCAGTTCCTCCATTCTGTGACCACTACTTCTTGATTTATGTCATCTTTCGCTTACTCCTTTCAACCTTGTATTATCCTCTACAAGGCAGGGAAGTAACCAGGGAACTGAACTGTCTTGGAACTAAACTGGCTCCAAGGTGAGATGCTTGGCAACAGAATGTTAGAATTGAGTCAATGCTCGCAGTAGTCAGGTTTCTGACCTTCAGTAATCCAGGGTAGTGCTGATCACAGACCAGCCAGTTCGGCTCATTGGTAGGACTTAAAGGGGTACATTTGGGGCAGGGATTCTTCCCATTCAGCTCTTTCAGCCAAAGCCCTAACAGACAAGCAGTGGGAAAGCTTACCAGACAGTGCTTTCAATGGCAAGCTGTGCATTTGTGCTGGTTAAACTCCAGCAGTACCTCAAAGGACACCCTGGGTTCCCCAGCTTGGATCTTGCCAGACTGTGCCTAAAACGCTGCAGAATCAGATAAGCAGGATGCATCCCTCCATGGAGAGTGCACATTCTATTCCAATGCATGGGAATTTCAATGGGCAGAAGGTGGGATGTATTGAACAGGTTTGAATACTGTTAAGCATGGTGATGTGTTTCCCAATATGTCAGATACTCAGCTGACAAAAAAAAACAGTCTTGTAATGCACCGTAGGGTTGGTTTCTTAAAATGTAAAAACTCATTAGTAACTGAAGTTATTTATTCAGCAGTGGTAACAAAATCAATAAAATTATAGAGATTAGAGCACAGTAAGAGACCGCTCAGTTCATCCTTCCAGTGATCCATTAGCTCCCTAATGGAATAATAATAATAATAATCCTTACATTTGACATAGCGCTTTTCACGTCTTCTCGACGTCTCAAAGCACTTCACAGAATAGACTGTAAAGTCAATTGACCATGTATTTGTGGGCGAAACGCAGCAGCCAATTGGAATTGCCCATTCTGTTTCCTATTCCCTGCTTTTGCCCCATAATCTTTTGTATCTTCATTTGTTATCTTATTCCGTGAATCCCATTTGATTCAAGTTCAGTAATGACGTGTATGATATGTTCCACGTCCTAATTACCTGTTGTATAAAACCAGTATAATCTTCCCCATTAGGCTTCCAGTAACATTCTTGAGTTACCAATTTATCAATAAGTGGGAACAATCTGACTGTTTGGAAATGTAGCCATGAATCAGAGCATAGTGTTTGATTCAAAAGCTTCGGACTGAATATTAGTTCTACCCATCCGGTCTGATTATCTCTGAGAGAAATCGGAATTTGCCTGTTTTTTGATGCTTTCAGGTTTCCCCATCAGATAGCTGACCTGGGATTTAAAGCATAATTACATCTCTGCTTTGTTACAGTCTCTTAGGCTCTGGCATGGAATTGGCTTTGCATTTTGCTTTCAGCAGCTGATGACACTGATAGCTGTGGAACTTCAGGCACATCTACTTGTGCTGTGCAGCTGTAGTTTTGTGCATAGGACCTTTACCTAGAGGAAATGCTGAAGAGAGCAACACAGCTAGAGGGATGCATCATAAGGAATAAGTGGTTCAGCTTCAAGTTTGAAAAGAGACATCTTAGAGGGGATCTTACAGAGATATATAAGATTATAAATGGGTTTGAGAAAATAAACTCAGACAATATTTTCAGATATGCTAAGGCGATAGGACTACAGGACATAAATCGAGGGTTGGTGAAGGGAATTTTAGGATGCACATCAGGTAATATTTCTATACATACCAAGAAGGGTGGTAAAAGCCAGCAAACTAGACTTGTTTAAGAAACAGCTTGATGCTGCAATAGGAAGACAGCAGGGGAGGTGTTTTGAAAGGATTAGGTCAAATGAACCAAAGAGTCTTCTTCCATTATTACCTCTTGTATTTTTACGTGGCTTGCGTTTGCCCCATATTGTCCTGCCCTGCTTTCCCTAACCTTATAACCCTCCATACCCGCCTTTACCTAAATACTTTAAAGGGTTTGTTCCTGGCACCAAACCACCTCTTGTATCTCATTTTGCAGTAACATGGCAAGTAATGGTGAAAACATTTGCTATTGCAGTATTTCCTGAAAAAACTTGTGTGGCAATGGGATATCCAGGAAAAAGTCATTGTACCAAACTGACACACAAGTAACAAAAACAGAGAGCTGGGAAAACTCAGCAGGTCAGGCAACATCTATAGGGAAAGGAAAGTGAGTCAATATTTCGGGTCCATGACCCTTCGTCAGAACTTCTGACCCGAAACTTTGACTCACTTTCTCTATAGATGCTGCCTGACCTGCTGAGTTTTCCCAGCTCTCTCTGTTTTTGTTTTAGATTCAAGCATCTGCAGTATTTTGTGTTTTGACACACGAGTATTATTAGTTACCTCTAAATCTTAGAAATAATAAAAAGACAAAGTGTAAATCCTGGAAAAATTAAATAAAAAAAGGACTCTGTTTGACCCTCTACTCAATTGCGCATAACAATGTCCCACAAACAGCCATGAAGTGAGTGACTAATTTTATTTGGCCAAGACACCGGGAGTAGCCATTTCTCTCTTTTCAAATAGTGCCATGGTGTCTTTAGCGTCCATTTTGAACAGGAGTTGACTTTGTTACCATTCCTGTGTTAAGACATTTATTTCAATAGTGTCAGAAGTGGATTTTAACATCACAAGTGAAAGCCTGGTGATACTGTCTAACAAAGCGATAATCTCTCCCTCCGCACACCTTGCTGTACTGCTCAGTTGCTAGCCTAAAAAGGTCATAAGTGTCTTGAACCTGCATAAACCTACAGTACTGGTGGCGGAAACAAGGAATTATAAATGGTTTCAAAAGAAATCTAGATAGGTTCTTGGGATTTATGAAGGGATTGAGTGCCATTAGATAATGAAGGAATCTTTTGAGAAGTTGGGTAGACAGCTGAATGGTCTGCCCTTCCCTGAAATGATGTTGCAATGAATGCAGTCTCTTCTTTCAGATATTCAACCAGCTTATTTTATTTTGAGAATCCAATTGCTGAGGATTTTTTCAGTAAATATTGGCATACTGTGAGTTTGGAGGATTTGTCTCCGAGATTGAGTGTCCGTCACCTCCCAAGAGCCGCAAATTCTACCTTCCGCACTCTGAGCCTGGTTGTCCTAAATCTATTGTTTGAGGCAGGTGGGTTCCACCCATGAGACTATTGGTACTAAATACGCAAACATAACAAGGGTCAAAGGGTCCCATTTCCAGTTCATTACAGTAGATGAATCTAACTCCTGAAAACATGTTGAGGCTGAGTCACTATTCACCATGGGTGGTAAATTGCTTTGCAAGAATGCAAAAAATGCCATTCTTATAAAAAAAATCAAATGTGCTCACTTCTGGAGAGAGATTCAACAATGACACAACAACAATAATTTGTATTTATATAGCGCCCTTCACCTGGGGCACTGTCTCAAAGCTTTAACAGTGGTGGAGTTACTTTACTTATGTAGCATTCTGAAATGCTACATGAGTAAAGTAAATCTAGATCCAGATTCCATCAAGGGTAAGATTTAGATTACTTATGTAGCATTTCAGAATGTCCAGAATTTGACAAATTCTTAATTTCAGCCTTAATTTTTGAAGCCATTTTTCTCTCAGTTACTTCTAGAACTACAGGAATGATGTACCAGTGGCCCAGCTCACCAATGAATATAGATTGGTTGCGACAGATATTCAAGGCTAGAGATAGGCCCAATCATTTCTTCTGTGCTGACATTTCCATACCTATATGTAGTCTGTGCTCAGGGTAGGCTTAGTAACATTCTGGTGAACCTGCGCAGCACCCCGTCCAGGGCAAGATAGACTTTGTCTGGGGTCACATGGACCTGCTATAGTGTCCTGACTAATCTGCATCACCAGGTAACTTAGTATAGACCAGAAATGGTGTTTGGGAATTTCTTGATCTGTTAATCTCAGTACTGCACCAGACAATGCAATGAGCCAGAACTCAAAGCGATCCACCAATCAACTAACAACCAGGTTCCTACTTACTGCTTGGTAAACAGAGGCGTGTGGAGTAAGGAAATTGCCTAAGGTTTCATCCCACCCGGGAATTGAACCCACGGCCTCTTGCTTACTAGGCAAGTGCTCTCACCAATATGCTACAGGACTCCAATGAGAAAACAAGCTTTCTCTTGTATTACGTAGTGAGGTGTGAGGACAATATCACTGAGCACTGCTTTCAACCCAGGGCCAATCACTGCAGCGAGAACTTCCTTTCATATTTATTCCAACTGAAAAAATTAGAGAGTGAGACGGGTTTAAAAAATAGGGAAAAGTTTTGCAAATAGATGTGTTTGTTTTGTGAAGGCCATGGACTCAGCGAACAGGCTGAGATAGATGAAACTGAAATTCCTCTGCTATCTCAAATGGTTACAATTTGCGCTTTAGATATGTGTCCTTCAAAAGTAAAATTTTTCCCATAGGTTTACAAAAAAACTATTTGTTGCAAATGAAGATTGAAGTAGTATTATTACAAAGTAAATTGGAGTCATGGGGGAGGGCATGGGAGACTCAGAATGCAGGAGGGAGGAATAATGTTGCAAATATCCAAAGTGTAGAAAATATAAGGCAAGAACATTCAAGAGAGAACTGACCATATAGAACGCTGATGAAATAAAGCAAAGAACAGTTGTGATGGAGAGGTTGGAGGCTAGAAGTGAGAATTGCATCCTCTACCAGACAAACTTTCCCCTATATCCTGTGCAGGAAAGCCAGAGAGATTTGAGGACAGGCTGTAATGCAAGCAATAATTAGACAGGCTAGGACTCTTCAGTTTTGAGAGAAGATGATTCAGAAGGGACCTCATAGAGGTGCACAAAATTTAAAATGGGGTTGAAAAAGTAAACCCAGATGAATACTTTAGGATGTATCAAGACAGTAGAATAAGAAGGCAGAGGTTAAGAGAAGTAAAGGGCAATTTCAGGACAGATACCATAAAGTTTTTCTTTATGCAGAGGGTAATCAGCTTGGTGCAGTGATGGGGTGGGGAACGGTAAGGTGGGTGTTCTGGAGGGATGAGATTGGATGGGCCGATCTTGATCCAGACCGATCTTGTGATCTTGTGACAACTGAACCATGATACCGACAGTGCTTTCACCACATGGCTAGTTGAAGTCGATACAACTTCCTTTTCATATTTGATCCCATCTCCAATAGCAATGACGGGGTGGGGGATGGGGTGGAGAAAATCATTTGTAAAAAAAGAAGTGTTGCCTTGTTACATGAAAGTCACACACTCAGCAGAATGTGGATCAACATGTCTCGCACAGTCTGAGATAGACCAAGCAGACGGAACTGAAATTCCTCTACTATCTCAAATGGATACTGTTTACACTGTAGACGTGTGACCTTCGAAAACTTGACTTTTCCCAAAGTTTTTTTTTGGAAAAAATTCATTCTGATTAAATGAAAATGCATAATATAAATTTTAATGCAAGCTGGAGTGAGTGCGGATGTGCAGGGTGGGGGAGGGGGAGGTGGCATAAGGTTACTTTGGAGGTGAGGGTTTGCCTTGGAATAGGAGATTGAGGTGTGCTTACAATAAAAACAAACCGAGAGCGAGGGAAAAATTAATCTTAAAGAAAGAACAACCTTAGCATGCTGCCTTGATGGGCTCTCACCATCTGCTTTTTAATGCACCCGTCATTGCTATTGGAGATGGAATCTTCTCTTTGACCGTGCCTTCAGCTCCCCTCTCGACTCTCTACCCCCTTCTCTCTCCCTCCCTTCCCTCCCCTCACCCTGACCATTTCCCCCCTGCTCGGGTCCTGACCCAACTGTACAGCGCCTTGGGACATCCTCCCGACGTGAAAGGCGCTCTGTAAATGGAATCTTGTTGTTGTTGTTGTTGCTTTGACCCAATCGTATTTCATGATAAACAAGCCACCGTTTGTTTTGTCTGTCTGGGAAGCAGCATCAATTTCTTCCTTAAAGGAAAGAGAACCCTGTTCGATTTAAAAAAAAACTTTGATAAAAATACGTGCTATTTTGCAGCATTGATGACCTGCTCATGTAACTTTACCAAGGCCTGCATTATAAGATCTTAGCAATTGTCTGATATCTCGTGTTCCGGCTAAAATTATCTCCCCTGCAATCCGTGCATTTCTATGTCCAGATGTCTATCAAGATGTTATGTCTGTCATTTAAATCTGAGGCTTTTAGATCATTTGATCTGCTTCTGTAGCAGATGAAATGTCTGGTATCCAGCCGTTCTAAATTGCTCAATGCCGCCCTGTCTCTCTCCATGCCTCCCTCTCCTCCCCCACTACCCCCCCAAAACACCACCAGAAAAATAAATTCTGGCTTCAGTAACAGTATCAGAAGGAGGGAGCAATGTAAAATGGTGCCTCTGTTTCATACTGACTTCAAAGCTCAGTCTAGCGGGACAGAGCAACGATTACTGGCCCTAAAGAGACTAGAGCAAGTTTCATAGCCAAAATGGTGG
Source organism: Callorhinchus milii (assembly GCF_018977255.1). Classification (NCBI taxonomy): domain Eukaryota; kingdom Metazoa; phylum Chordata; class Chondrichthyes; order Chimaeriformes; family Callorhinchidae; genus Callorhinchus; species Callorhinchus milii. The sequence goes on along the minus strand of NW_024704752.1, from coordinate 7,689,859 downwards.
TTGGAAACACAACCTGCAAACAATTTCCAGTGATTTGCTGAGATGTACAGAGCAGTTCCAAGTTCATTCCCTGGTCCATGCTGAGTTAACTGGTCTGAGTTGGGGTGGTACTTAAGGATATTAGAGTTGGGCTCAGCAATTGGGTTAGGGCGGGGAAAATTCAGGGATCCCCATCCCTCAACACTATCTTGTGTTGGAGTCTTGCGTGTGTGACGGGTGGGTAAGGATTGAATCAGGTTCCAATGCCAAAGCTCACAGGCATTGCTCAATGTGAAGAATGGCACTGGGTGTGGAACTGTAGAGCCCCAGTAGAAAGAAAAAGGAGTCAAACGTGCTCAGGGGAGAAGGAGGAGGTGGTGGTGGAAGAAACAAATTGGGGCAGAAATTAGTGTGATTAAAAAAACTGTACTGGAGCAAACGTTTACCGCTTTCTGGATTTTGCTATCAGCCCTAAGCTATCGAGAGCCATCCAAAAATAATAATAATAATAATTTGGTCACTCAATCCACGACTGTTTGTGGGATACTGCTGTGCACAACAGGCTGCCCCTTTTTGCCAACAAAATACACAGTCAATCCACTTTACAGTATACTCTGTGAAGCAATTTGAGACATCTCAATAATGTAATAAGGCACTACATCAAATGCAAGGGTTATTATCCCCCACCCTCTATGTGTCAAAGGTGGAGTGATCCCAGGAATTACTGAACCACTTCAGATTGTGAATGAGGCATAAGATGCTCGCAAGAAAAAACAGAAACTCAAATGACTTCAGCTCAGAAAAAACGGTAGAGGTATTTGTAGGGAGTACATTTTATTGACTGGAGAATTATTGATGAATAGTTTTACTGTTAGAGGGAGTAAGGGTAGCGCAGAGTTTTCCAGTCGGGGGCTGCTTATTGTTTGAAATTTGTTTTGGTTTGCTAAAACCAATATTGTCCTTCACACTGGCCGGAATGCCTTTCTTAATTTACTTTCCTCTACAGACTTCCGTTCTGGTGAAGCAATGGATACAGATTGCAATACAAATTTAAATAATAAATGCATTGTTGATGAGACAGCGCAGAGGAAAGCAACGAGGATGATCCCCAGTGTAGAGGAATAAACTATTAGACAAGCTAGGGCTCTTCAGTCTTGGATCGGTGAGATTATATGGGCTGAAGGGCCTTCTTCATCCAAACTAATCTTGTGTGATCTTGTGTGTGATGAGTTAGTGCTTTCTGTAGTGCAATGGAGAAAATTAGAGGGAGAACAAAATGTATTCAAAAAAAGACTTCTCCCTCATAATAGCATCTGCAGATTAATGAACACTAGCACAAAGTCAGGCATGTAACCCATAGGGGAGTCTGCAGCTCATTTACCTGCTACGCTTGCTCAAAGACAACTGGGCAGAGATAAAGAGCCATAAATGAGAGGGAATATGAAGGAGCAGCAAAAAAAATACAGAAATGCATAATTGTGAAATACTTATGAGGGTACTTATCTGATCTGTGTAATTGTCTCTTCTATTCAGTAATGCCAGTGAATTGTAAACATGCAAATAGTCAGATTGCATCTTAAATTGTCTTTGATCATATGAAGGCATACAGTTTCTGTTCAACTATGCCAACTTCAAAGATTATTACACCGTTTGTAGAGTTCAAATTATTTTCCATTCAGAATAGGAGGGAGACCTGAAACTACATTTGATAACTCCACACAGGCAGATTCCAACCCCAGGAAATACCCATCTCGGGTAACCTGAAGATAATGTGGTCTGTAACCAGCAGATAATACAGCTCATTGGGCAGAGCAAGACAGGTAAAAACAAGGAACTCATTCTTCCTAGGGAGACTGATTTGCCTTTGAATTATTGTATGTGCTCTTGTGTTCATTCAATGGTGGGAGATGGGGGTTACTTTGTCTAATCTAATCCCATTCCCCACAGAAGAGACAAGGCATTGAGAGATATAGTGAGAGAGTGAATCTGTGGTATTTACCAATCAGGTAGGAATTGGAAGGGCTTGATCTGACTAGTGACCCCTCTTAAAATTTCTCATCATCAAAAACAAATAGTAATAATATTCCTTGCATTTGATATAGCGCCTTTCACGTCAGGAAGATGTCTTAAAGCACGCCACAGGATATACTGTGTATTTTGTAAGCAAACTTATAAAATGTTAAGTGCTTTGTTAGCCAGTCAGCGCATGTCAGCATATGTAATGTTCTTGTTTAACACTGGCAATATTTTTAACTGGCACATGTGTTGGTGGCATGTCTACTGCCAATTTTGCTCTGTTATTAATAGTGTTTTGATGTTACATACAGTTCAGTAGCTGGGAGTTGAACAGCAGGTTGGTACAGAACATATTTTATAACAAGAAACAACAACAAAATTGAAGGAAATACATTCACTCAACTTGAAGTCAACTTACTCACGAAAAATCACCTTAGTTTGCAGATTGGTGGGTCCTCTGCTTGTGTGTTCATGCCACCATCTTGACTCAGCCTTAACTCTTAGTTGCTTTCCATAAATCAATCCTTTCCTCTATATTGGTACTGTAATAATAATAATAATAATAATCCTTGCATTTGATATAGCGCTTTTCACGTCGGGAGGACGTCCCAAAGCGCTTCACAGAACACATTGTAAAGTGAATTGACTGTATATTTGTAGGCGAACGCGGCAGCCAATTGCGCACAGCAATGTCCCACAAACAGTCGTAGATTGAAAATGACCAATTTATTATTGTTGTTTTTTGGAGGGATTATTATTAGGCTCTGTGTGGAGTAAGGAAACTTGCCCAAGATTTTGCCCTGACTGGAATTGAACCCAGGTCTCTCACTTACAAAGCGAGTGCTCTAACCACTGAGCTACACTGTACTGTGTAAAACAGGCATCAAGTACATATTTCAAGATGTCAGATGTTTTATTCTCCCGCTTTGACAGCCATTTATTCACCTTGTTTGTTCCACATTATTGTCCTGTTCTCTTTGAGCGAGATTGAGAGGCTGGTGTTTCCTGAACTCCAGGTCCCCTGTGATGTTCTGACCCCAAGGAAACAATAAATACCTCCTGAGCAGTGAAACATGCACTACAACTTGCTAATACAACATACAGTATCCCCTCTGATTCACAGCTATTCACAACACCTCCCCACTAACCCCCACAGACACATAAATACAAAATCTCAAGTCAATTTAAATGAGAAGTGGAAGTTCCCATGGATCTATCATTCGCATTGTTTCCAACATTTTCATTTTTAGGCAAAAATACCCATTAGATTTCATTCAAAGTTCTTTTGATGTATATATCTCTAAATCTAATAAAACATAATTTTTTTAGTTGTCAGGAACTTGTCAATTCCTTTTTACAACTCCTTATATATTCTTGTTCTGCCATTTGTCTGCTGGTCTGTTAAACATGCCTTCACCCTTCACAAGATCAGTTCAGATGAAGAAGGCCCTTCTGCCCATCTGATCTCATCCTTCCAGAATACCCGCCCTACCATCATCCCAACACAGCATCAGGTTGCTTTTCAAATGAGTCAAGTATCCTAGCCTCAACCACCCACCCTCCTCTTTACCCTCTGGGAAAATAAAAAAAAATTCTGGTGTCTACCTTACTGTCTTTGAGCTTCGTTCTGGGTTCAGATTTTCAATCCCATTGAAAATGCTGTACACTTCTACGAGGTCCGCATGAGAAATCTTCTCTCAAGACTGAAGAGCCCTAGCTTGCCCAGTCATTGCTCATAACTCATTCCTCTAACACATCCTCATTGCTCTCCCCTGCATTGCATCTAGAGCCTGACCAGCCCTTATATCATGTTGACTAGAACTGTATCCTGTACTCCAGGTGGGGTCTGACCAGATCACGATACAGCTTGAGTATCAGATCTAGGGAATCTGAATTCAACTGATTTGGCAATATAGGCCAGCATCCTGTTTACCTTCTTTATTGCTGCCTCTAAACCGATGTCCTCTTGTTTTACTGTTTCGGTACATCCTAAAGTTCTGAACTGGGGTTACATTTTCAATCCAATTTAACATGTTATACAGTTCTACAAGGTCCCCTCTGTTTTGATATTGTGAGCAACGAGTCAATGAACACCCCTGGATCTGTTTCAGCTTCCTCCTTGACAAATTCTATCCCACCCAATGAGTGCCTGCATTTCCTATTTTTACTTCCAGTAGGTAGTACCTATACTATATGTATTCAACTTCATTTGCCAGTTATCAGCCCATGTGTATTGTAAACAAATGTCTCAGAACACTTAACAATGAGAGCGGAGGGCATTGAGCAAGAATTGGTGGAAATCCAGAGGTGATCAAAGGCATAGTCGAAGAGATGAGCATTTTGCAAGTGTATGCCAGCAGGTAGGTTCTGGAAGAGAGTTCCAGTGGACAGAGGGTTGCCTAATGCCTGAAAGCTCAGCTCCTGTTAGTGGAGTGGGGAAGGCTGGAACAAGGGGTAAAGTGGTCAGAGACAAAAAGAGCAGAGCACAGTTGGGAAGTGCCTAGGTGCCAATTGGCTCAGTCCGAAGGTGTGGAGGAGAGAAGGTTTTAACCAAGTAGTTTGAGCATTGGCACATGAAACTCATAAGCCAATTGTAAAAACGGCTCATAAATTATAATATTTATTATATCTGAAATTTCCCTTTTTTTTTCAAAGCTTACTTGCCCTGACACGTTGGTCAATTGTCTAACAAGAGGTTAGCCAAAAAGACATCAAGTTCACAGATGAGCTGAATGACCTTGGCTCTACCTTTGATGATGAGCGGTGGTTTTGCACTGGTCTGAGTGATGGACAATTCTAGGTACAGTCAGTACAAAAAGCATTGGAGTCACCCAGCAGTTCAGTCGCCAAGGGTCAGCATCTGCTTTCTCACCCACTAAACCTGTCCTAGCAAGTTTGTTTAATAACAGTCTCTCAATGGCTCACTTGGTTTTACCATTGCCCAGTGAAGTGCTGAGCCAAGAGGCCAGGAGCATCCCAGGTTCAATCCCAGTCTGTGCTGTTTTATCTGGACCCAGCAAAGGTAATGGCACTGGAATTGACATCTGTGTCCTTGACTAGGAGAATAAAATTCCGGAATAGACCAATAAAATTGCCCTTCAATCATCTCTCTGCCAATGTAAATATTACTTTCCGAGTTCAGGATCTCATGTAATAATCCCATATAATCTGAAGGTAGTGCTCAGATTGTATTTTGTGCTATGTGGCTGGTCTCCAGGCTCTGTATCTTTTCTCTTACACTTTTCCCTGCTTTGCTTTTCAGGCTTGTATATGTGACGGTAAATCAGCATGTCGCTGCGATGGACTGAAAGGCAATAAGGTAAGAGACAGTGATTTCTATGCATCTCTATGAATTGTGCAGTTGCACAAGCTAACGCACTCTTAACTGAGCTCTATGTAAAAACAACTGAACAACTCACTTATAATGATTCCATTTGATTTAGCCCCTTATCATACATTGCAGCATCTCAAAGCAATTCAGGATCTTACTGCAAAGAATGGTGACTATATATTTTAAGTCTTGTTACTTTATGCTATAATATTGAGATACGCTTTAAGTTTTTACAAAAAACAGATACCAGGTAAGGTCAGTTATTGATGTTGGATACTCCTTTAAGAATAAATGGACAATTAACAAAGAGACAATAAAAAAGGGCAGGAAGTACAATAGGACACTGGGAGTGGGACAAAATGTGTGATTCAGAGTAGTGATTTATTGAGTTTGGATTGACAAATAAAGAAGATACTAACACATCTTTGATTTTGATTGAGTTATATTAGAGTTAGGTGATTCATATATGCCCCAATGATAACACCTGTAACTGCAGACTGTAAACGTACTGTATGAGAGATCAGTTATTTTGCCTGAGAAAGTACAGCAGCTGAATGTACTGTGCACATCTCCTGTGGTGTGAAGCTAGTGCAATACACAAAGAAAATCTCTCCAAAAAATGACACCACTTTAAGAGCAGAAAGGTCGAAAGAGGTTTAAGGTTTTGTTTCCTTGATGTGGACAGTTTGCGAGTACAATATCGCCCCCTGGTACAGAAGAAAGATTCTGCATCAGCTGTGAACATGCTACAATATGGACAAGAGTGGAAGGAAAAACAATGACTAAAGGGACCTGTGGACACCAATTGCAAACACTAGCAAACTTTTCATTATTCTGTGTGTACTGTATATGGAAATAATGGGCTACCATAGCTTTAATATGCATGGTACAGAAACCTTGTCATAATATCACCAGCCAGTCAGTACTTGTGTATTTGTTATGTGTTAGTCATTTAAAATCCAACTCAAACATAACTTTACATGAGTCATATATGATGCGACTTATGCAATTTTTACATAACTCATACTTTGCATAAGTCATATTAAATTTATGGTCCCAAGTGATATGACTTATGTGAGGTTTACTATAATAAAGTATTCAGGGACAGTAACAGTTCACGTTTAAGGATCAGTATTTAAGTTATATTCAGGGATTGTAATGGAGTAACAATCAGGGTGATGGGATTCTCTAGATATAAACTAGCTGGTACAATCTTAAAGGGGGATGAAGGAACAGAGAGACCTAAGCATTCATATAAGTAAATCTTTGAAGGTGGCAGGGCAGGTAGATAAAGCTGTTAAAAATGCATATAGGATACTAGGCTTTATAAATCGGGGCATAGAATAGTCAGGAAGTAATGATGAACCTTTATCAGACACTGGTTAGGTCTCAGCTAGAGACTGTGTTCATTTCCAGGCACCATACTTTAGGAAGGAGGTCAAGGCATTGGAGAGAGTGCAACGGAGATTTACCAGGATGGTACCAGGAATGAGCTACTTCAGTTATCAGGAGAGACTAGAGAAGCTAGGATTATTCTCCTCGGAGCAGAAAAGCTTAAGAGGAGACTTAATAGAAGTTTTCAAAATTATGAGGGGATTCGATAGGGTGAACAAGAAGAAACTATTTCCAATGGCGAGTGGGTCGGTAACCTGAGGACACTGATTTAAAACAATTATTAAAAGAAACAGAGAGGAGGTGAGAAGAAATGTTTTCACACAGCGAGTTATTCTGATCTGGAATGCATTGCCTGAAAGGGTGGTGGTAGCCGATTCGATAACAACTTTTAAAAGAGAAGTAGCTAATTATTTGGGGAAGACAAGTTTGCAGGGCATGATGGACTGAATGACCTCCTTTTGTGCTGTATAATTCTATGATTCTATGATTTCAACAGGAAGGTGGTAAGAAAGTGGAAAAAGTTCAATACTTGCATATCCACTCATCTGTCTTCCATTTCCTTTCAGGGTGAGAGAGGTTTTCCTGGTATTCAAGGTTTGCCAGGGCAACCAGGACATTCAGGTCGAGAAGGCCCCATTGGCCCAGAAGGTTTCAAGGTGGGTTATGTCTAAAATGGTCATATTGCAGCTTCTTCTAATGACACATAACAGAGGGGACTTTGCAAAGTGTGGTTCGGAGACAGAGTAATGTATTGCAGATGGTCCCTGTTTACTTGTAGAAAGCCACTTCAGACTATTTATACATGAACTGTGGAAGGAGAAGGTTTGATGAGCCCGAAAACTTTTCCATTTTCTAACATTTTTTTGGCACTTAATTTCTACCGGTTGGAAAATGTTCCCAGAGGTTGTTGTTATTATTGGAAGGTTCACCACCTGGTGATGAGCTAATCTGTTTCAATGAGGTTTGTTAATAGCAGTGATGAGAAGAATTTAGTTACAGTGTGTGTGTTTAACGAGATTTCTAACAGCAGTGTTACAAGATTCTGGTGTAAAAAGATTTGATTGCCGCCTAATTTTTTTTTAATATTAACAGGGAGAACCAGGCTACCCCGGACAACAAGGTATAAAAGGCTTGATGGTGAGTTGGATATCCTAGAACAGGAGATATACCATGTCATCATATATGTGGGTAATACAGTATAACTAAAATGTATTGTACACGTGCGTGTGTTCTGGCAAATCTTGTGTGCACAGGCTTACGTAGTTAATCAAGCTGTGCGCATTCTTGTGTACAAACACGTGTGTGGTCTGGGCCATTGATGTGTCCACTATTATTCAAATGCATTTGCTTAATCTCTGCTGCAGTAACCTCACAAGTCAGTTATTTTATTTCCACAGGGATTGCCAGGTTTGCCAGGATTTCCCGGGATTGCTGCTCTTCCGGTAAGTTATTTTTCCCCATGGCACAGTGGCTGGTTTATGCATCATCACAGGACAGAATAAAGCCCTCAGCAGCACAGGGAAAACAGAGGGTATAGATTATTTGTTGCAAGAAGCTTCCAAACAGCATTGAATTAGATACAGTAGAAAAGAAGAGAAAAAGCTCACATAGTTTAGGTTAAATACTGGTTTAAGACTTCCGCATATTGGGTCGCTACACAGTGCAGAGTAAAGCCCTCATAACACAGGTTAGATACAAAGGAATATCTACACCGGGGTTCTGTTTAGGATATCCTGCCTTTCATAAGCTTCAACATACACGTTATTCGGCACTGGCAGTGTCAATGTCAATAGTGAATCACAGCACATAATCGGCATCTCAAACAAATCCCCCGAGACTCAAATGGCTCATAAACATTTCTTAAAACTAATTCCTTGAAACTGATTAATTCCTCATTGCTATCTCTCCCATTGCTGTTGATCAGTCACAGTTTATGAGCAAAACTTCAGTTTATTTTTGCTCTTTAGGGCATCCCTGGACAAGATGGTCCTCCAGGTCGTAAAGGTATCCCAGGGTGCAATGGCACAAAGGTACGTTCCACGTGAAGTGTCTACAATACCTGAGCAGACACGAGGGAAGTCCTGAACTGGAATAGTGGTCAGATCTTCGCACTTAGACTTTTTTTTATTGTGATTTACTCGTAATGTGAGGATTCTGAGAGACTGAGAACATCCGCTCTTTCTGCTTTTCAGGGGGAGCCTGGTCACCCCGGAGCTCCCGGTTTGAAAGGACCTCCAGGCTGCGTGGTAGGTGCTGAGAATGCTGAAAATCCCTTGGGTGTAAGAGACCTATGTAGACAAGTGTGGATACATACTTCTTCTAGCGCACGACCACATAAACAAACATACATATGTGGTAAGGGTGATGTACTTCCAGTTATCGGAAGGAAACCCCATTTGGATTTCTTAATTAAGCCATTTCCCTGGTTTGAACAATATGAACGAGTATTTATAGCACAGCCATTGTGAATCCTGGTTGCTTGTTTAAAGATCATGATTCAAAACTAATTCTGGAATTATATTTGTCTCAATCCTGTTTTTCAGGGTTTCCCGGGTTCACCAGGACCACAGGTAAGTAAGTCACCGTAACAATAAACACCTTCACCTTCTCTATTAACAACTAGGTGATTACAAAGGCATACAGAATGGCTACAAATAAGCTAAAACTAGAGACTCAGGGCTTGCCTTTGGATTTTAATTTACTATATCTTATTTTTGAACTTAAAATTTTTGTAACGTCTATTTTTTTTCTGGTGAGAGTGACAATTCACCCTCGGACACATGACATTTCACACAGAGAGACAGGAAGGTAAAGAGGACGTGAAACTCATACATGGGCAGAGAGGTGAAGACTCATAAATGGGCAGAGAGGTGAAGAGCCATACAGATAAACATTTATACATTCATACACCCTATGAAGGGACTATCAAGATTCATGTGGGGAGGGACAGCGAGGTGATGGTTTATGAAAGTAGGAACAATGAAGATTCATACACAGACAGTAATGCTCATTACCAATTAAGTAAAATAATTTACAGCATAATACTTTTGATCATCCTACAGTCACCAACCTCCTTCCCCCCCTTCCCTGCTCGATTTCTGGTACTATCACTGTAAATTTAAGGCTTCATGAAAGTGCCATATAAAATCAATTTGTTGTCATTGTTGCACAGGTTAAGAACTGCATGCAATATTTTTAAATACTTCTGTTACAGTACTCATGTAGCTCACTGTATAAGAATCTCTGGATTACTGACCGTCTAGCTGTATGGAGTACCTCTTTAAACAACAGGCTGAGGATTAAAGTGATAACTGTTTAACGTTGACTCTGTTTTTCCCGAAGGGTGATCCATCTCCGGGCCCACGCTGCAAACTACAAGAGAAAGGAAATTCTGGCTGCGAAGGTCCTCTAGGGCCCCCAGTAAGTTTAACGTGGGAGTGTATGTACAAGACGTGATGTCTGGGTGTGATTTGTGTAGGGTGTTATATGCACAGGTGAGCTAAATCCAGGCTGTGATACAAACAATGTGTAATATATATAGGGTGTGATATGTACAAGCTGTAATATGTACACAGTTGTCATATTAGGGTGTGATATGTACAGGGTTAAATAATGTAAGTACAGGGTGTAATATGTACAGGGTGTACTGTATACAAGTGTGTTATAACCAGTGTACATATCCAAGGTGTGACATGAATAGTGTGTGATTACTTTGTACATGGTGCATTTCAATTGTGTGTTTATTTGTTTACCAACACAATATATTAAAAATTATGAAATATTTAATTTAAGGGTAACCCAGGAATAAAAGGAGCAATAGGTCCAGTTGGGCCATCAGGACCTCCAGGACAGCAGGTAAGTGTCTCTCTACACTGAGGGTTGTTGAAGTGCTTTCTAGAGGATGAAGTATCACTGTTTGTGTAGTGGGCAGTGAAAAGTCACACACTTTACCTACTTTGCTGGTTGCTTGAACTGGACTTGAACTGCAATTGCTGCTGTGTGCGTCCAGCCTGCCTCTACACCTTTAAGGCCAAGTTAATGGGCCTTACTGCATATATATATAGGGTGTGATCTGGTGGTACCGGCTGGTTTTAATCTCCAGACGTGGATTGGTCTGAGTTCGGTACAGGCCAGTAATTTAATTCTTTCATTGCTAGTCTGCACTGATCTATCCTAGGGAATTGGAAAGACATGCGGGGTAGATGATGCTGAATTGAGCTCGAGATTATAGGATTGCAGGTTGAATTTTCCATCTCTAACCCAGAGGAATTGCAGCACCCTCAGCTTTACCCTGGCTAAGATTAGATAATCCAGCACACTCAGTTTTATTGATCAACAGCATAATATTTTCATTTTTAAAAAGAGATTCTTCTGTTCATTTTAAGCATTTCTGAAGTCGTTTCTGGAGCTGCGTTAGCCGGAAATGTGTGACTACTGTTGAATTTGTATTTATTTCTGATGGTATCTGTTGCTAGGGTCCAGTAGGGATGCCAGGTCATCCAGGGTTGAAGGTATGTATGACATCTACAGATGCTTTCATTTAGTTTCTGACTATGAACCCAAAGATTTGTTGTTAAAGAACGCTTTGATGAACATTCTTTTGCACAGGGCAATATGGGATTGGGCTTCGAGGGATTCACAGGAGACAAGGTGAGAGAACGCAGTTTTGAGTTGGGATTTTAGCTGTCATTAATACCTTTGGAAATGAGATCATTTGTGTGTTTTAATTAGATTTTGGCACAAGTGCTGGAAAATGGATTGGTTCTTGTAAGAACATCTATGACTGAAACCGCACTCGTATTGCAATGGTTTGGTAGTATGTCAGACATTCAGAAGCTAGTAAAAAGAATAAGAAATTATAATAGCCTGGAATGTTTTTTCACTGAATCCATGACTGTTTGTGGAACGCTGCTGTGTGCAATTTGCTGCTGTGTTTCACCCACAAAATATACAGTCAATTCACTTTACGGTATATTCTGTGAAGCACTTTGAGACGTCTCAACGCTGTAACAGTGCATTATATCAAATGCAAGGATTATTATTATTAATTTATGGCATACAGACTAAAAGGTATTTTGTGTTGCTTGATAAGTGATCCTTCTCTTAACTCTAGTCCCCAACCTCCCGGTCTGTTCATCGCTGGCTTTTTTTCCCTTTCTCTATTGTTATCAATACTGAAATGATCGTAGCAGAACTTTCCTCCCAGCTTCTGATGCAATCTTGATTCTTTCCTCATCTTCACTCCATTCGAATTAAAATGCAGGCACAGATGGTCCAGTAACACTATTCACTCTCCAATCTGTCATCATCCCTTCAATCAGCCAAGAATATGTCCCTCCCAATGTGTAATATGCCCGGTTCATTATTTCTCATCTATATCCCCTACATCCGCATTTCTTCACTCTCTGTGAACTGTAATATTATCCACCAACCTTTGTATTCTCAGCGGACTTCAAGTGCTCCTTTGAAGATATTAACTAGCCTTTCACCTAACCTTTCATATGCCCGTTCCTCTTGTGTAGAACAGCCGCAGATTTGCAAGTTCTAATTAATGTCATCCTCAATCTTCTTTATTTCAACCTTTCACACAATAACTGGCCAACAATCCCTCAGATAAAACAAAATGGTCATTCAGTTCTTGGTGTTTGAGGGACATTGCTGTGAGCAAATTGGCTGCTGCATTTGCATACAAAATACACGGTCACTACACTTTACAGTAAATCCAGTGAAGTGCTTTGAGACATTTCGATGATGTGATAAGGCACTATTATTATTACTGTATTTATAATGGTCATATCTCAACCATTACCTATCTGTCCTTCTGCATATTTCTAGTCATATCTCAGTTGCAACGTTCTCAGTTGTTTTATCTCAGATAGCAAACCCTTGGATCATATCTCTCGCTAACCTGTGGTACTTGTGTTGGATGCAGGGTGTGAAAGGTTTTCCTGGGCCTCCAGGTAGTCCAGCAGATTTCAAGGAAGGGACTGGGCCGCGTATCTTAATTAAAGGAGAGAAGGTAAGTCACAAGATAGGTTAAAAACCCACTTAGCTGATGGGCTGCCCGTGATCATGTGATATTCAACACTCTTGCACATCAATCACACTTGCGATCAGCCCTTTTGATCTCTTCTGCATCTTGTCTGATACAAGTGTATTTATTTTGTCTAGGTGTAGCCCAAATGCATAACCTCCATAAGTTTATAATCTACTGTTCTAGCCATGTATGTTAATATTGATTTGCTTTTGCAATTGCTTTTGCAATGAGGTATGTTCCTAATATTGAAAGTCAGGTGTTCACTAACTCCCCCGTTGATTAAGTAAATCTTTCCACACGCATATTTCACACATAGTTTACACATGATGCAATATAGACCCCATTGAATGAAATCATGGTTCTTTTTAAACAGGGTCAACCAGGACCCACCGGAGACCAAGGATTACCAGGGCTCCCGGGTTTACAAGTAAGTAGTCTTGGCCATATCAACCTGCCCGCTCCCTCTGCTCAGCAGGTCCCAGCTTGCTCCATGCCTGGCATGCCCCAACATCGGAGGTCGGGCCTTCAGCCTCTCTGCTCCCACCCTATTCCATCCCACAGTCCCTTCACCTTGCTCCCTCCCTTGACCCCTTCAAGGCATGACTCAAGACCCTACTCTTCGACTGCGCCTTCGGCCATCCTCCTACCCCTACCCTCTCTGCCCTCCACCCCTCCTGATCCCAAACCCCTGCTTGGGTCCAAATCTCTGACTATCAAGCTCTTTAGGATGTCCTCTCGACGTGAAAGGCCTATACAAATGTAATTTGCTGTTGTTGTTGATCACTGAATGGTGCCAGGGTGAGTACCTTAACCAGATTGCCTTTGGGATAAATTGACAGATTTCCTTCAGCTTGTGTTTGTGAAAACAAAGAATTTATCTCACAACTGAAATTGCTTACGGACTTTGGGAGGCGGAACTTTTTCTTATATCGTGAAACCAAAGTGAAGAGAAGAGCAGGATATCAACAAGAGAGAAGACAAGATAAAATCAAGACCAAAGTTCCTCTCCTTGGAACACAAGAGCTGTTGAATTCTTCCTTTCATCTTAAATAAAAATAATCCTTACCTTTCACACCGGTAGAACATCTTAAAGTAGTTCACAGGATACAGTCTCAAATGAAGTGTATTTTGTAAGCGAGCGCTTACAACTAGTTGGCTTAAAGAACTTTAAAACCAAGAGGAGCAAGTGGTTAGGTGAAAGCCAATTGGTTGCAAGAAGAAAGGACAACTATAGTTGCTCTTGTATTCTTGGTATAGAGGATTTAGTTACATCACAGGTTACAGTGCCAGTGTATTCTCTGAGGTAGGATACCTGTGTTTGTTATCAGCTGCTGGTGTGTGCAATAAGGGTGAACATAGAGGTATCAAATAACATAGGTTCACCAGCTCCACATACCTTACATACCTGCCTTATTCACTTAGATCACAGATTATTAACCAGACTTGTTGAGTTATCTCTTCGAGGTGGGGGAGGGGGGAATCAGACGGTATCTGATTGCTTTCCAGTGAAACCTGCTGGTGTGGATTCGAGTTCAGCATGTGTGTGGATGCCAGAAGAGGATTGGGTTTGGCTCCCTCACAGTCAAATCACCTGCCAACCCTCACTGGACAGTCCTCCATAAGAAGATTGGTCACATGGGGACCAGAGGGCATCCACTGCTCATGAAGTTATATCCTACCCTGAGTCCGCACTTTCTGGAGATGAAGGGAAGATAAATGGAAGGGGAAAAAAAATCTTAAAAAGGAAGCAAGAAAACTCCTTTAATTTCTGCTTGATCCATATAGAAAATTGTCCAATCTGCACTCATCGTTGACATTAGCCAAGGCTACCCGTTAGACCCTCAATGTACATTTGAGACCTGAAAATTCTCATGGTTAAGCCTATGGCCGATATATTAAATTTTAACATAGTGCAGAATTTTGGAAAATTCTTAAATTAATTTTAAGAACTGCTTCCAAACTAAAGATGAATTTAAGAATTTTTCGAAATTCCGCAGAATCTTAAGATCACAAAGCAAGGACAGTCTGGAATTTCAGGCCTCGTGTGGGTTATTAGCAATCGTGTTATTGTTAAACCATGAAAAAGCAAACACTTTAATGGTTCCTTTTTATCATGCAGGGTTCCTCTAACGGTGAGTGCAAAGGTGACCAAGGTGATCATGGAGATCCAGGGTTTCCGGTATGGAACAATTCCAGAAATGTAGATTATATTATGTTGTTCACTTCTGAAACTCAGTCTTTATTTGGAATTCTTTTTAAGAACGGCAGAAAAACAGCTTCCAAATTAAGACTAAATTGCACAATTTTCCACAATTCTTCACACTCTTAAATTTCAAAACAAGATGGTTTTCCAGGCTAAAATACTCAATGAAATCTTAGGCCTTAGGTGAACATCCCAAAGGTAAGAGGTAGAAAGGAGTAGATAGATCAGTACATTGAGAGCATTAAGGGATATGAGGAAATGGGATTAAAAAATCTGACATGATCTGATACAGTGCCAGAAGATATCAAATGGCCTTCTCCTGTTCCTAGAGCTTGGGAGAACCAGAGTCGGCATAGAGGAGACACTTGGCAATCTAAAACAATAACTCAAATGTTCTCAACAATCGCAAGGCACTTCTAATATGTCATATAGAAAAGGCCAGGATACTTATTGTGTTCTGTATCACACACAATAGACACAGGCACCACTTGCTCATCTTTGCATATTAAGATGTAGAATTTATCAGTAATGGAATAAAGCAAGTGACTTTTTTATCCTTTATTTCAGGGAAGAGAGGGGCTATGTGGAGCACCAGGACTCCAAGGCATTCGGGTTGGTGCAATTTCCATTTATCTAACATTTAGTTATTTATTTGAAATGATTTCTCTCTGAGGGCAAGCCGTGCTGAGCACTGCCCAGTTCCGTATTGGCAGTTGTTAACATTATTGCTTTGTCATGTCTCTCGCCAATTGCGTTTAAAATAATATTAATCCTCGCATTTGATTTGATGTATCAGAGACTGTATATTTCTAGGCATTGTGCAGAATATTATGTTAAAAAAATTAATCTTTCCAAAGTTGAAGCCAAACAGCACCTGAACCAGAAAGGAGGTGAACGCATTATAATTTGTGTTATTGCTGTTTATCCTTTCTCAATTCCAGGGATTGAAAGGTGATCTGGGTTTCCCAGGAAATCCAGGGCAAAGTGGCAGTCCAGTGAGTGATTATTATTAGCAGAAGACTGATTGCCACACTAATGGTTTGCTGTAATAATTATATCCAAGTTAAATATTTTAGTTACATACTAAATGTTTTTCCTATTTTCTTCCAGGGAGCGAAGGGAGATATTGGGCCCATAGGACCTCGTGGTCCAGTAAGTATTATCTTGATTTAAAGAGTTCACTAGATTTCAATCTATCTTTAAACATTAGGGACAGATAGGGGGATGTCTCCTGTTCAAAATACTCTGCCAGCTATACTGGAAAATAACATTAATTAAAAAATAATACTCTCATAGAAATTTACTGCTCCTAGAAATGTACTACTCATAAATAAATAATAAGTAATAAGTATTAAAAAATTTAGGATTTACCGTAAAATGTAGGGACTGGAGACCATACATGAAAGTCATGTGTTTAAGTACTGTGTGCAACAGGACTCAGTTCATCGCCAATGTTACTTGTAAAGTCGCTGTTACATTTTGTGCTTGTTGCAGTCAAGGGAAGGAGATGTCCTCGGCTGTGTGAAAGGAGACACTGGCCTGCCGGGCCCTCCAGGATCAAAAGGACAACAAGGATTTCAAGGTGATGATCCATTAATTCAGTCAATTTCAGAGGCTACAGAATCGCTAGCTCAGAGCTCATGTCAATGGTCTGCGCTTGAAACTTGCTTCCCCTGGAATGGATTCCATAGACCTATTTCAGAATTGAAGTATTGGGTGAGATGATCAAACATTTGATGCAGCTTTGTTCTTGTTGAGACCGGGCAATATTCTCAGTTGAGGGAGCATGAGTTGAATAGTGAAAGTATTGGGTTGAATGGCCAGCTATATGGATGCACAGACTATGTAATTCTCCTTAGCTCGAATGCATCAGTGTTTAAATGACAGCAAAATTCATTTAATTACCAACATTTTGTTTGACATATTTTAATCTTTTAAATTTTTAAAAGTTTATTCTCCTAAAACTTTTTAGCGACTCCAAGGATTCTGTATTTCAGAGCAAAAAGCGAAGTCTCTTACGATAATTAAAAAGAATCACTTCTTTCTCATTCTCTAGGAAATTTGGGGCAGCCTGGTAGGCCAGGGAGATCAGGTAAGAGCTATGTTTACCTCTATCATACAAGCAGCCCATAAATACACAGTCAATCCACTTTACAATATATTCTGTGAAGTGCTTTGAGACGTTTCAATGATGTGATAAGGCACTATATCAACTACAAGGATTATTTAAATACAGTACAATTGATATTTACATAGCACTTTTCACGTTGTGAGGATATCCCAAAGTATTTTATAGGATTTACTCTAATGTATAGTGACTATTTTGTAGGCATGCATTTTCCACTGTTTAGTTCTCTCTCTTCCTCTTTTGAAGGTGTTGACTAGTGCTGGGACACTGTTCCACACCATCTGTCACCCTCTGGTGCTTCACCATCCTTCAGGCAAGGACGAGCGGCCCAGTTATAAATAATAGCTGTGTTATTAGTCCATGAAGGGTTAGAATCATGATTATTAGAATGAGAATGAGCTGTCCTTTCTTCCCCACATCCGCGCCACAACTGGCACCGCCTTCCACCACCTCCGGAACATCGCCAGACTACGGCACTACCTCACCACTCACGCTGCTGAAACCCTGGTTCACGCCTTTATCACCTCAAGGCTGGACTATGGGAACTCTCTCCTCGCCGGCCTTCCCAGCACCTCCCTCCACACTGCAGGTCATTCAGAACTCTGCAGCTCGTGTACTGTCCCGCACCAGGGCTTCGGGACCACATCACTCCCACCCTCGCTCGCCTCCACTGGCTCCCCATCCCCCAGAGGATCGAATTCAAGATTCTCATCCTCACCTACAAGGCCATTCACGGCCTTGCTCCCTCCTACCTCTCCGACCTACTGTCCCCCTACTTACCTGCCCGTACCCTCCGTTCCTCTGGCTCCGGTCTGCTCCACGTCCCCCTCCCTAACCACCTTATCTTCGGTGGCTGGGCTTTCAGCCTCTCAGCCCCGAGGCTCTGGAACTCCATCCCCCAGTGCCTTCGCCTTGCTTCCTCCCTTTCCTCCTTCAGGGCCGATCTCAAGACCTTTCTCTTTGACCGTGCCTTCAGCTCCCCTCTCGACTCTCTACCCCTCCTCGCTCCCTCCCTTCCCTCCCCTCACCCTGATCAGTTCCCCCCTGCTCGGGTCCCGACCCAACTGTCCAGCGCCTTGGAACGTCCTCCCGACGTGAAAGGCGCTTTATAAATGCAATCTTGTTGTTGTTGTTGTTGTTGTTGTAGAATCAGGGTCAAGCCCAATCCTGTGCTCTTCATGCACACATATTTTTCAGCAGAGCGCAATGAGGGGAGAACCCTGCTTAACATTTCTGGCTGAGGGGTGCACAGCCCAACTATAATGCCTCTCTTGCTATCCAGTTAACTCAACACACATGTCCTTCAGCCCACCTAATCTCATTCTTCCAGAACACGCACCCTACCATCCTCCTATCACACTCACTCTACCATTCTCCTATCAAGCTATTTATTACCAAGCAAGAGACAAAATGTCTACCTCCCTCAGCTTAAAAATGCAATTCCCTTTGACTTGAAGGTCACAAATAGGACTGAGGTTCAGCCCCTCAGATTCCCAGAAGGAAACATTGTCAGAGCTGTGATGAATATCTGCTGACAACATTGGATAAAATATCAATAAACACTTTTCTGACGTGAAACTTTCTCTTTGTCTTTGGGGGGCTGGGGTTCGATTTATTTAGGCATCTGCAAACCTGGGCCCGACGGCCCCTACGGACCTCCTGGACGGAAAGGTTGTAAGGCAGATAAGGGTGACCCAGGGCTAGGTGCTGAAGGTCCTCCTGGGTATCCAGGCTTCCCAGGACTTCGTGGCCCTCCTGGTCCTTGTGGACCTGAAGGTACAATGTTTCTCTCCGTTTAGCTTCGCTGTGTTTGCCATGCGCAGTGCGACATCTGCTCAATAGAATATAACAGTGCCAATAGGAGGGCAGTGACTGTTACTTTACCCATTGTAGCTACATGTGGTCTCAGAAGGGATGTTGGATGCCCTTTATAATTTTCTTCAGCAGCCCCTTAAAGTCACTTGAACAATGCATGTTGAACAAAATTGTTCTCTATGGAAACATCAATCAATTATTTATTGATGAGTACTTGGAACACAAAAGCCCCATGTGGTGCATTCTGAGGGAGGGAGGGGACAGCAGAGAGATCAACCTTACTTCCCGGGGACAACTCCTGGCAGCCTGTCACAAGGCAACATTGAAGCCTTGGAGCAGCTCAGCTATCTTCTCTCTGAGCCAGAGACGTGGAGGATGGAGGAAGAGAATAAAAGTGGAGGGTGGACATCACAGTGAAGTCCAATCCTGTCCTCTCCAAACTCACATGTTTTTCTTTAGCTTGCTGCTTATGCAGTGTCAATGAAATATTCTAAATGATCTTTTGCAGGTGATATTATGCGTATTCCTGCTGAGCCAGGACCTGTAGGCCCACATGGAAAAATTGGTTTCATTGGCCCTCCGGGTGAAGATGGTTGCAAGGGTAAGCTGGGGCATGCTTGTGGTTTGCTGTGGCCTCTGTGCTGATCGCAGAAAGGAATAATGGCATTGGAGAATGGAACATGATGCTACCTTTTTTATTCCAGACAGAGTAGTACAATAACTAACCCTAATTTCTCTGTGCTTGTTTGTAACAGTACATATTCAAATGTCAAAAGCATCCTTTCTGGGTTGCTAATAAAGCAAGTATATTCCCCACTTTATCTTAAATAAACTCTTCCCTTCACAAGTTGCAGATCATCCGAAACTCTGCAGCTCATGTACTCTCGCGCACCAGGCTCCATGACTCCATCTCTCCCACCCTCGCCCGACTCCACTGGCTCCCCATCCCTCAGAGGATTGAATTCAAGATCCTTGTCCTCACTTTCAAGGCCATTCATGGCCTTGCTCCCTCCTACCTCTCTGACCTGCTGACTCCCTACCAACCTGCCCACTCCCTCCGTTCAGGGGCTCTGGCCTGCTCCATGTCTCCCGCCCGACCCGCCCTACCATCGGTGGCCAGGCTTTCAGCCTCTCTGGCCCCACACTCTGGAACTCCATCCCACAGTCCTTTCACCTCGCTTCCTCCCTTGCCTCCTTCAAGGCCGATCTCAAGATCCTCCTCTTCAATCATGCTTTCAGTCGCCCTCCCATCTCTCTGCCTTCCCTCACTCCTACCCCACCCCTCCCCCATGCTCAGGTCCTGACCCCTGACTGTCCAGCGCCTTGGGACGTCCTCCCAACATGAAAGACTCTCTATAAATGTAATTTTGTTGTTGTAGATAAGCTCAAGAAAAATGTAAGACTGTCAATTGACCTTCTCTATTCCACCTCTCTGGTTCTATGGCCTTGGTCATTGATGGCACCTGGATCCAAACTTCTGTGCCTTGTGACAGATCTTGTGCTCACATTGGTGCTGTGTCCAGAGGTGCAGGTTTTCCAGAGCACATGACTACCCTGTAAGCCAAACAATTAACATGCTGCAAGAGGACCTCAAAGATAGAATGACTTTCAGTGCAGAGATGTGGGAGTTCAGCCCTTTATCAGAACAACATTAAACAAGTCATCAAGGACAGATATTGATTAAAGCAGATCAAGAAGGTCATTGTGGCCATTCACAGCATCCACGAAGACAGGGGCCAGGAAGAGCACACTGGAGTTTATGGGACCACACAAACAGTTTTAGTGCCCACCCGAAACTGACGCTGTTGGGAGTCAGAGCAGCAAGGCACTACTCTCTACATCAAGACTAATTGAGGTTCCAGCATTGCAGGACTCATTCTGTTACAGGAGTCTCACTGAGGCATACTTTTGTTGGGACAGAGTAGATGCAGCTTTGCTTTTTTGTCTAATTCATATTGCAATTGATCTGGGATTGTTTGATGCCAACACTGAGTGAAAACTAGTTTGCAAGGCATGTCATTTCCCTTTTATTGTAATGACTACAGAAGTGGACAATGACGAAAAAAACAATTTAACATTTAAATTTAGCCACGCACTGTTATCTGGAGCATCATCTCCACCCTCGTGTGTTATTCATTTAGCTCTGGTTGTTGGATAAGATAGGCAGGACAGATGTATATTGATAGAGATTCCCATTGGCATATGATGGCATATGATTCAATATAAGCTTGGTTCCCATTTCATGGTTGTGTTGTTACAGGCGATAAAGGAGCCATATGTACATCGTGCGGTGGAATTTCAAACCCTGGTCCACATGGTCTGCCCGGGACGTTTGGCATACCTGGTAATTGTATAAAAAATTAATTGAATAGAAACCTAGCATGTTCATTTAAAAGCATCTTATTTGTGCCCTAGGTTGTCCTTTGATTTTTTTTACTGTGCTACTGATTTCTCCCTTGTTAATTTAAGTGTTCTGCCCCTCCTCTCCTGATGGAACTGACTTGTACTGATGTATTGTTTTGCTGACTTCAGCCCCCTTCCAGTACCACACCCAAAGTCATGTTTGATTTATTAAGGGTGGTCCAACTTGCTCAATAATTTCATGCAGCCGCAGCTTTATATGGGCAATCTCACGCCACAAGATGCACTTAAGCATTGAGACATCAGAAAAGCTTGAGAATCTCCATTTCTAACAAGAAATAATAAGGCTGAAAAAGCATATAGCTTCAGGAGCTGCATTGCCTATGACTGCTTTGATTCTGTTGCAGGCGGACCAGGATTAAAAGGTCACAAAGGGAATCTGGGACTTCAGGGAGACCGTGGGAATGCAGGGTTTCTGGTAAAATTCTTTTTCTTTTGCAACTTGTCGTTCGACTTTTGCCCCACCTTGCCTTTTGCAGTGACCTGGCCTTGTACCTTCATTATCAGAAGGGGTCGGAATATCTGTTCCCAGCACTCCATCAATGCCGCTTGGGAGATGAGAGAGGTATTGGGAAGGACTGTTCCTGATATGCACTCATTAATTTATTATTAATGAGGAATCAAATGAAATGCCTGTCAATGACAATTGGTTAAAGAACTAGAAGCACCAATGGTCTATTCCTGCCCGAAACAGTTCCAACCAATAGGAAAATAAAGCAAATTTATGCCAGATAATAGACTGTGGAGTAATTTAATGTCAGTCCCTTAAAGGAGCATCATCAGACTTTTTAAAATCTAGAAAGAAATGCAGAGTAATAATCCTAAGCATTTAGTACAGGACCTTTCACGTTCAAAGAGCATTACAGGATCTACTGTGTACTTTGTAGACAACTTGATTTATATTAAGAACCTCAAAAGATTACAAGTTCTGAACATAAACCATCAAATTTATGGCCTGGTGTTTATTACACACGCTTTTGTTACACCCACTTTTCTTGTGCCTCCACCCCTCCCCCCAGCTCTTTGTTACTTGTGGTCGTTGGCAGGTATGTTGCTTCCTGCCTTGCCATAGAATGGTGGGATTCAATGTGAAAGGTTCCTTGATTTTGCTCATTGTTAAATCTCTGTGGTCCTGTCTGAATTCTCCAGGGCCCTTCAGGCATTCCTGGTGGCGATGGATTTCCTGGACCAAAGGGTGAACCAGAGCCTGGAGGAGAGCCAGGTGAGAAGGGGATCAAAGGTCACGTAGGCTTTCAAGGGATGCCAGGAAAACCAGGAAGAGATGGAAACTGCGGTCAGCCTGGGCAGAAAGGATTCCGAGGACAGAAGGGTGACTTGGTCAGTATTTGACTCCTGTGATTGTATATCTCAGGGTGGTCCAACTGGCGGCCCGCGGGCCACATCCAGCCCAGGGGATGATTATATACAGCCTGTAAACCATTTCCAACTGCATTGTCCGACGAGTAACTACAGACAACATGAAGGCCCAGAGCCAATCGGAAGACTGGGACTGACCAATCAGGATACAATATTGCTTTTGTGACCTGCAGATGTTTCTCAAACCTGCCACGTGGCCCTCAGGAGCCAAAAGGCTGGACCACCCTAATACATCTGTTCCTTCTTTCATATTCACATAAATCCAGCAAAGATGGTACACTTTATGACTGACCGCAGAATAGTGTGTGACTGCTAATAACTCCAATATCATTCATATCTTTGTATTTATTGTTTTATTTCAACGCAAACTTTTTATTTGAACTTAATTCAAAACTGAATGATTTGATTTGGGCTTGCAGACACCATTTCCACCAAAGGGTGGTCGGGGTCCATTTGGCGTCCCCGGAAACCCTGGAACCTCAGGGTGTGTGGGAAATCCTGGACCATCGGGGAATGGATCTTCAGGACAGCCAGGACCTAAAGGCGATCTAGGAGTCAATGGGTTTCCAGGGCCACGTGGTTTCCAAGGTTGGTAGATATGGGGATCTCTAGTGATTCCTTAAACAAAGTTACATTTCAGATTGCTGACTCAAATCTTACCTCTGACATTGCTGATCCTTGTGGTGTACAGTCCAATTACATGGGTGTGGGCACCATGGGGAGAAATTGCAACTAGGTCCAGATTTACTTTGTTTATGTAACATTTCAGAATGTCTGGAGTTTGGCAAATTGTTGAATTTGTTCTTAATTTTGAAGCCGATTTTCTGAAAAGCGAAACTGCTTCAAAATTAAGGCTGTATAGTAATCTTCTAAATCACAGAACTCATAGTAACACATTATTGACAGGCAATGATCTAACTTGTGCTGATTGAATTTTTCTTGTTACTCATTCAGAATCAAACAAGCTTCGAAAAGAGATCCCTAGTTCTATGATGAGTTTCATCATCCAGCACTTGTTCATAACCCTCTGTTATTTTTACAAATGTCACTGCACCTGACAGTGGCTTCGCTCCGTCAATACTGCGACGTGGAGCAAAAAGCCCAATTTATACATCCTGCTCAAGACTGCATTGAATCAGGCCCATAAGAAAAATACATTGAAATCTCTCAGGAGATTGTTTTTTCTCCCTCATGTCCTGATATTACCTGCGCTCCAGGGGAGAGAGGAATCATCCGTGTTGCTCCAAGCCAGCCACTAGGAGGAGCTCCACAGCCATCCTATGATGACTCCCAATCCACTGCTTTGGTGTTGCATGTTTTGCTGATGAATCCATGCACTGTATGACTTAAATTCTATGAAATTGGCTCTCGTCTCTGCTGTAACAGAAGCAGGCATAGCTGCTCTGACTCATGACACTGAATTCACTGGCTGTTGCTCTCTGCTCTAGGTACCAAAGGAGAAGAGGGCAAGTACTTTTCAGTGCCAGGCTTACCAGGACCTTGGGGTAATCCAGGAGCCCGCGGATACCCTGGCAACAGAGGTAGGTTTAGATTCTCCGTGAGAGCAGAGCCAATGATAAGTGAAGATTACATTGACACAAGTGGACAAGCTCAAGATAAATGTTCTTTGGCTCTTGATTCTGTTGGAATTTATTTCTGGAACAATTTGATCCTAACCCTTGCATCCCAGCACCACAATCCTTCACTTTTTAAGTACACATATAATGCAGATGAGGCCTATCACAATCATGATCCATAAACTGCCTCTTCGAAGAACTCCCCCCCCCCCCACCCACCACCCCCACTCCGACTCTGTCTCGGGGTATATCCCTTTATAACCTCTTTATCTTTCATTACTGACCGCAAACCCTATAGAGAAATTTGCCAAGGTTGGTAATTAACAGACAATGGTGAATGGAATACACTTGCCGCCACTTGCACAAAAATTACGGACCTCCAAAGAATCGGTCCTTTTTTGATGGTTAAAATATCTTAAATTCTTCCTTGGAGACTATTGTTCATGACCATCTGCAGACTTGTCATTCCATCCTTATCACAAAATCACAAGACTGATTTGGATGAAGAAATTCCCTTGGCAAAAAATCTGATCTCATTCTTCCACCGAGATGCCTGGATCATAATAACAGTTAGTAACATCATTGACACCCACTCTATCATTCCCCCTGATCGCAGCATCAAACTGCTTTTTAAATAAGTCTATTGTCCTGGCCTAGACCACCGTTCCTGGCAACCAGTTCCTGTGGTTGATTAACTTCTGAGTAAAGAAAAACTTCCTGGTATCTGTTCTGAAATTACCCTTTACACCTCAAAACCTATGTCTTCTTGTTCTACTGTCTTGTTAAGTGGGAAAGTGCTGGATAATCCAGTTGCCACGATGGCCGACAGACTCCTGTCAAGCAATAAGAATGCTCCGTTCCAATGGGCCTGAAAACAATTTTCTGCCCGAAATAGCAAAATATAAGTACTGTACAGTATAATGTGGGGCGAGGACTGGGCTGTACTTTAGCAAATGCTTTCACATTGTCAATGATGCTACTAACTGCCATTTTGATCCATGTATCTCAGTGGACATATTTAAGAATACATTATCATAAAACACCCATGGGCCTCCAAACTCATTCTCCCTAGACTGTGCACAAGCTGCTCTGTATAATGAACTCCATGCCATCTCCTCTAGAGACTGAAAGAATGGTTTGGAGAACCTGATGAATAGGTTGTGCATAGACTGTGGATGGAATTGAATTTGTGGGACAATGCCTTTTTATGTTCTTAAATGAATTACAAAGGTGAGCTCCATTACTGACTGAATAAAGCTACCTCTGTGATGCTGAGGTGATTTAATGGTGGGGTGGGAGGTGGAATTGGGATTGAAGTGAGACACTTTCATATTGTAATTACAGGTAGACCCGGAGTTCCAGGTGTAAACATGCCACCAGGTTCTCAAGGCAAAAAAGGAGAACAAGGTATATCAGGTGTTGGGCTGCCAGGTCCTTCAGGACTCAAAGGTACAGAAAAAGTTTATCCAATAAAAGGGATCAAAAGGAGTTTGTCAGAAGAATATCCTTGTTAGAGTTTGGGGAATGCAATGACTTGATTATCCATTGGAGTATTCACCTTCAGTTTCTGTACACCATGGTCAAAAATGTGAAAATCTCTGTGATTGTCAATTTTCCATTGAGGTGGTTGCTTTGTTCACAAGTTGACAAGAATGAAGAGTGCTCTTCAGCTCATTGGATCTCATCCTTCCAGAATACCCATCCTCATGTCTTCCTAGTACGGCATTAAGCTGTTTCTTATATGAGTCGGGTGTCCTGGCTTCAGCCACTGTCGCAATATTAGTTGTGGTCACCATATCCACAGTTATCATGTTTCAACAACAGAATAATAATGGGCTTGAATTGGTGCGATTTCTTAATTATAAGATGAAACCGTAAAAGTGCTGTTTTCGTTAAGAATTTGTCTCATGATGAATTTTCTGACTTGACCTCCAGCACAACCTCAACTCTGCATTGTATTTAGGGCAGCAATTGTTTATTCTGAATCTTAAACAAGATATACCACGTTCCTAATTAGCACCCAGTAGCTTATTAAAGAGCTTCACACCACTGGGTTAATTTAGGCAGTGTATTATATCTGTACAGTTGAATGCAGCAATACCCCCACTCCACTCACACAAAAAATAAGGCTGAGTGACAGTTTAAGTTGTTTTGATATATTTGGATGAGGGTGAAATGTTGGGCAGGACGCTGAATACTCCCGGCTTGTCTTTGAGATAGTGCCATGGGATCTTTAATATGCTCTGAACTAACAGAGCAGGAGGGTGGAAATTTGATTTAAAACCTACTGCAAAGGGCAACACTACCAACAATGCAGCAGAGCTCACTCAGTACATTTGACCAAGTACTGTACTGTAATCCAAAGCCATGCTGTAATTGCTTGCGTATGCTTTGTGGTTTTGTAGGTAACACAGGATTTCCAGGAGAAGTGGGTTTTCCAGGGATTTCAGGAAGACCAGGAAAACCGGGAACACCAGGCCACCAGGGACCAACAGGCTCTCAGGTTGGTTTTGCTGGCAAGTCTTGTGAGCAGGTCCCAAGAGTTGGCTTCAATTCTCAAGGGCAAGCTTTGGAAGGCTCTGGTAAACTCTGAGTNAAAAATCATGACAAATGCAGCAATGCCCCCCCACAAACAATAATGCTGAATGATCATTTAGAGTGTTTGGTTGAGGGTAAATTATTGGGCAGGACATTGAATACTTCTTGTTTGTCTTTGATATAGTTCCGTCTTTTTCTTGTTTGTCTCCGTGCTTCTATATAGCATAAATCTTGTTTTCGCTCCGCCCCCCTACCTCCCAGGCTGTGGCATACACAAAGAATTTTTCTGCTTATGCTGATTCCAAATTTCTTTGTTCCACGCACCTCTGTTTACCTATCAGTAAGTAGGAATCTGGTTGTTAGTCAATTGGGAGATCCCTTTCCAGAGGTAATAATCCCTTCAAAAAATAAAAATGAATTTGCACACTCAAATGCATGACTGTTTGTGGGACACTGCTGTGGGCAATTGGTTGCCACATTTTGCCCACACAGTCAATCCACTTATATACAATATATTCTGTGAAGCTCGTTGAGATGACTCAATGACGTGATATATCAAATGCAAGGATTATTATTATTATTAATCTACTTTGGACTCCAAAAGTGGAAGGAGTGAAGGGCTTGAACCTATTACTATCTTATTTTATGTTATTCCTAGTGTGTTTAACGGTGCTGCTTTTTTCAGTGTATAAATTATTCACGTTTAGCACGTAAATCATGGGTATTGTCTTCAGGGCGACAAAAGCTGTGGACCACCTGGTAATCGCGGCCCACCAGGCCCACCGGGACGTGTCGGGTTACTGGGGCAGAAGGGGAATTTGGGGCCATCGGGTCCTCCCGGTGACCAAGGCTCCCCAGGCTACGATGGATCTAGAGGTTCTCAAGGTATTTTCTCACTCCCATTATCTTTGATCCTTCCCACTTACGTGCACAAAAATCTGGAGGTGATCCTCAATCAAAACCGCTACTATAAACAGAATGGATCTCTGGTATTTAGTGGAGATTGGATTTCAGGTTAGCAAATCTTGGTTTCCTACCTGCTGATTAATATTTCTGGGTGGAGCTGAGGGGTATCGAACTTACGTCTTCAAAAGTCAAGAGAATAAAAGCTCCTAGGGTGCTGGGGGGGGCTTGAATTTTGTGCTCAGCAAAGTGAGGGATGCTTGCGCTAGGGAATGGAACACTTCCCCAGCTCAGATTCCCTGTGTTCGGATCAAGCGGTACAGAGTAAACGCGTCCTCAGCCACGCCAAAGGACAGCATTCCCCCACTGCACCCATCTTCTTCATCTGTTACCTTTTCTACCAAATGGTGGAGTTTTGTGCCATGAACTGGATCAAGACTTTTCAAACTAATTTTAGCGGGATTAATACAGAAGGAAATATATATTTGTTTTAAATGGTGAATTAAATAAGAAGTTGGTTTGCGTTCTATATGACGTGAACCTTTGTCGTTTTCAACTGCACATGAACTGACAGATTGGACTGAGGGACGTGGAAACTCTGCACGTGATATCCTTTGCTAGATGAAACACCCATCTGGTCGGTTGTATTTGAGAAATCTTTAAAGAGTTCTGTTTTACAGGTGATCCAGGTCCTCAAGGATGTCAAGGGCCAACTGGTCAACGGGGACAGTTAGTAACAGGGATACCTGGTCCTCCAGGTGTTGAAGGTCCCTTCGGATTTCCTGGCCCACGAGGTATTGAGAGCTTAATAATAATGATAATAATATTAAAGATAATAATCATCATAATAATAATTTTCCCCAACAAAATACTGACAATCCACTTGATAGTATATGCTGTGAAGCACTTTAAGATGTCTCGATGACGTGATAAGACACTATATTAAATATAATAATCCTTAAATTTGGTAGAGTTCCTTTTCACGTCAGGGGGCATTCCAAAATGCTCAACAGGAACTAGTGTAAAGTGCTCTGAGTGCATTTTGTGGGCGAACGCAACAGCCAATTTGCACACAGCAATGTCCCACAAACAGCCACGGAGCGAATGATCAGTTTTATTTGGGGGGATTGTTGGCCAGGGCACCGGGAGAAAATCCCTTCCTTTTACCATTAGTTCCATGGGATGTGGAGTCCTGTAGCTCAGTGGTTATAGCACTCGCTTTGCAAGCGAGAGACCTGAGTTCAATTCCAGGCAGAGGGCGAAACCTTGGGCAAGTTTCCTTACTCCACACGCCTAATAATAATCCCTCCAAAACAATAATAAATTGGTGATTTTCAATCTACGACTGTTTGTGGGACATTGCTGTGCGCAATTGGCTGCCGCGTTCGCCCACAAATATACAGTCAATTCACTTTACAGTGTGTTCTGTGAAGCGCTTTGGGACGTCCTCCCGACCTGAAAAGATATATCAAATGCAAGGATTATTATTATTATTATTATTATCTTTAACACACACTTGGAACAGCAGACAGGACACCAGTTTGATGTCTCATCCAAAGGATAGCACCTCCAACAATACAGCAGACCCCCATCACTGCACTGGAGCTATGAGTTCCAAGTCTCGACGTGGAGGCTGAACCCACAGCCTTCTAACTCAGGGCGAGAGTGCCACGAACCGAGTCAGGCTGACACACAGAGCTTTTTCTTTTCATTGTTTTTTATCAAAGGGAGAAAATGTCAATTCTGGGCCCCAATTTGAAATAGTCTTGGTTGATGAAGTGTTCTCAGTGCAGGTCTAAATTATGAGCTGTGTAAAAGGATTTGGAAGAGCAGATCCTGGATGTGTCATGGCTGGCTGGCTCTCTGGACTGAAGCCGAGACACTGATTTCAGCTCCACCATCTGTGAAGTCAGCTTTGGAGCACAATCCCAGGAAGTTGGCTTATGTTTTGCAAGACCATGATTCCAATGTTAAAACAGTTTATTGTGACTAATTGTACAGGACCGCTAAGCATAGGACCTGCAGGAGATCCGGGAATACCAGGGCTGGATATTCCAGGCCCCCCTGGGACTCCCGGCTCACCTGGGCCACATGGCTGCCCAGGGCCATCTGGACCAAGAGGTTATACAGGACCACCGGGCCTGATCGGGTTACCAGGCATCGCAGGTAAGGATTCTCTGTATAACAGTCTTATTGGAAACATTACTTGATATAACGATGTAAATCTCATGGCACAGTCTGTCAGACCATCTCCTTCCTTTCCCAAAGCCAATCTCTCTCTCTGGTCAGAGATTATGGAAATTATAGAAATTATGGAAAGTTCATACGATCACAAAGGGGTGTAAAATGGGATTTCTTAATAAGGATTGTAATTGGGTGAACCAGATTCATGGGATCTCTGCTCTTGACAGAAGAAGAGCATTTGAGGGATGTGCTTCCAGTTATCAGTAAAAATCCCCATTTGTGATACTTCCTGAAGAAATTCCATTGGAATTTTGACTTTTTGACCTCCCAATATCTCTTCAGAGCCATAAAGACGTTTGGTTTGGAAAAGTTTCAACATAAGTTTGTTTTCTCATCATGTAAAGATTTTCTCTCGATCTTCAACCAGGTGAAAAAGGTGAGCCTGGTTTAATGGGAAAGCCCGGATGTGCAGGGTCACCAGGGTCCCCTGGAAATTCGGGCCCCAGAGGAGATAAAGGTAAGATAAAGAACACCAGTAAGAGAGACAAATGTGAATGAATCTCTTGGGGAGGAAGGAACTCTTGTTGAGTATAGATCTATCCAAGAAAAAGACATCACTGGGGAGAAGTACCTCTGGCCATAGGATATGCAATAATAATAGTCCTTGCATATGATATAGTGCATTAGATGTCAAAATGACACAAAGAACTTCACAGGATTTTCTGCAAAGTAATAATAATAATCTTGTATTTGATATAGCGCTTCATCATATCTTCGAGCCACCTCGAAGTGCTTCACATAATATACAGAACAACTAGGTTCCTACTTACTGCTAGGTAAACAGGTGTGTGGAGTAAGGAAACTCGCCCAGTGTTTCACCCTGCCGGAAATCGAACCCAGGTCTCTCGCTTGCGAGGCGAGTTTTTCTAAATACATGCAGTGAGTATTTGTCGGTATGGGGGAAGGTTAACATATCCACTGAGGTGTAATACTCTTTAAGGAGAGTTTGTCTATGACTTTGTCATAGATTAGAACTGTCCAGATGCCTTGAAACTCTTCTGGAGGTTCATCCATTCCAAAGTACCTGTTACAGTTAGTGCCGCTCAGCAGGAACTGGCCTGATCCTTGTCCCCCGCCCTGCCCGCAACACCAGTGGTCGGACCTTCCGTTTTTCTGCCCTCACCCTCTGGAACGCCATGCCCAAGTCCATCCCCACCCCCTCCCTTGCTTCCTTCAAACCCCGTTCCCGGATTCCTCTTTGACCGCTCCTTCGGTCATTTTCCCATTCCTACTCCTCTTGTCCTCCACCCTCTTGATTCCAACCCCTAGTTCAAGTGCAAACCCTTCAGTGCCCAGCACCTTGGGATGTCCTCCCAACCTGAAAGGCGCTGTATAAATTCAATTTGTTGTTGGTGGTGGTTATCTGTTAGGAATGTAGACCTGGCCAATACAGAGATAAACATATTGTAGTGTCTGTAGAAAAAGGGATATTTTGTTTACTGATCTTTTGGTGCAGGTTACAAGGGAATGCAAGGATCAAAGGGTGCGACAGGTCCCCAGGGATTTCTGGGTGTAAAGGGTGAAAAAGGAATGCAAGGACCCTTGAGAGATTGGACTGTGAAAGGTGAAACTGGAAATCCTGGAATTCCAGGTAATGTACGGCTTTTCCAAACCTGTTTCATTGAAATGTTGCAATTAATAAATAAAAAAGGAATAGATAGGTAAGGAATCTGTGTTATAGTCCATTTAAGCCTTTGCCTGGATTAATAATAATAATTAAGAATAATAATGATCCTTGCATTTGATATAGTGCCTTGTCATGTTGTTGAGATGATTCACAGAACATGAATTAACTGTGTAGCTTGTGGGCGAAACGAGAACATGAAGGAAATGCAATGGAGAGGACAACAAAATGAAATAAATGCAATGGGTATTGTTTATATTGATTTTCAGAAGCAGTTGGATAAGGTGCTGCACAAGAGATTAATGTCAAAATTCAATGGTATTAAACATAAAGCAGGATAGTGGGCAAAGTATTGGTTGAGGGACAGAGGTACAAGCCTGGGAACCAGGGGATTTTTCTCATATCGGTAGGTTGTATCTAGTGCTAGAGTGCTGCCAGCTGAGCCAAGCTGACATTCACGGTGTGGGGGGAAAGTACCGAGCAAGGGCCCACTTGACCAGAGAGAGCTGAGGGAACTCATGTGGCTCCTCGAGGCTCAGTCAAGAGCATCAATGGCAGAGATCTGAAAGTGATCGGGGAATATATCCATGGAGTGAAAGAGGAAGTGAGCAAAAAAAAAAGGCCATTGGTGTATCTGCAAGAGGAAGAGGTGATGAAAGCGGTTGCCTGTAATATTTGATAAAATTTGATCATCAGGACCTGAAGGAAAGCCAGGACAAAAAGGTGAGCCCGGTTCCCATGGTAACCCAGGAAGTTGCGGTCAAGAGGGAATACCAGGAGCAATAAGCCCACCAGGTACCCAGAACACGGAGATGGATATGAAATGATGTAGTTCTTTTCACTGCTAAATCACAATGGCATCGGGTCAGCCAATGGGCTAGATAAAATATACTTTCAGCCAGACCTGCATGTAACATGTCCAGACTATCCATTTGCTGCCTGGATCTGGCTGAGTGTAATAGGCACTGTAACAGACCTGATGTCAACAGAAGTCAAGGCTTCGTAGGTTTAAGCAGGAGCTGGTACTATTTACACAGACACATGCAACTTAGTGCACACAAGTGCAACTTAACATGCACAACTTTGCACACACCTAAAACTTTGCGCACGTGCACGATTTCACACTCAGGCGTGCGAAAAACTTTGCACATACTCACACAATTAACCTTCCATTTTATCAAAACAGGTTCCCCAGGTGATCCAGGTGTGATAGGGAATCCAGGAAATCCAGGATCTCCAGGAGATACTGGGGCTATTGGTCCAATGGGCATTCCAGGTAAGAGTATGTTTGGTGAACTGCAGGTATATTCCTAATACATTGGCTTGTAAAAAAGGAAAGAAAAATGTGCTGGACCTGCAGACGAATATTTTGGATTTGTGACAAAGTGGACCTTTAGGTGACTAATTGGGTTCATTGTGGAGTTCAATGTAATGTGTCAGGTTTATATGACTGTCAGGTCAGAAAGGAGACAAAGGGATCCTCGGAATACCAGGAACATTAGGTCCATCTGGCAATCCAGGTTCCTTGGGTTTAAAGGGAAATAAAGGAGAAGAATGTCCTGCAGGCTGTGGCAGTCCAGGGCTTCCTGGAGAAAAGGTAACTGCATTTTTAACTTTGAGTTATATTACTCAGTAAATTTAAACACAGTTGGCCAAAAATTCTGATTTTCCTAACGGCAACAACAACTTACAGGGTCAATCTGAAATCCTTCCTGATATGTATATGTGTAAATGTCGACATGGCATACAGTTTGAGTATCTCATATAGAAATATGAACAAGGACTTTTGATTCAGACCATGCCCTTGGTCACCTCCCCCCTCCCCCTGGCTCGGTGTCATGCTCAGCCACTGTCAAGCACTCTGGGACACTATCCTACGTGAGGGGCACTATATAAATGCAAATTATTGTTGTTGACTCTCCACCAGCCCAGCTGAGATTAGTGTGACTCATCAAAGTTTTCAATTGTAGTAACTTAATCATGCATGAGTAATATAATTTCAGACTCCAGTTTGTGTAGTTGAACAAAGCATTTGTCTACAAATATACAGACTACACTCTACACTTTACAGCAAAATCTTGTGAAGTGCTTTGAGCCATTTTGATGTCTCAATGAGGCACGATATCAAATACAAGGAATATCTATGTTTGTGTAACATGTCCAACTTCTATGGCAGCCAAGTAGAGTATTGGATGAACTGTCCAGTAATGTAGAAGGCATTTGTTAATAAATGAACAGAGGTGTAGTTTAAAAAAATTTTTTTTTACCAGCCTTCGCTGGTGTAAATAATTCCATAACTCAAGATAATCCATTGATATGTTTTAGGGTAATAAAGGCACATCATTCCCTGAAGGACCACCAGGACCTCCTGGGTCTCCGGGTAAAACAGGACTTCCAGGGTTTTCTGGGGACCGTGGTGAAAAAGGGGACCCCGGCCTACCGGGAGAATCAGGTAATTCTTTATTAACTACTTTGAGATGTTTGCTTGAGACAATCCATGACAAAGACACATATGACTCATTAGATGAGTGGTGGTCAACCCTTATGGTTGCACACTACCCACAGATACAGTTGTCTGATGCTTCACGATTACCACACACTCACATTTCCATGTTATTCCTGGATCCATCCATTTATTCACCTTTATTTCTCTGGTGCCGGGTTGCAGGTTTTCCAGGTCCTCAAGGTCCCAAAGGATTAGACGGACTACCAGGCTTGCGGGGATCTCCCGGAATTTCAGGCATTCCAGGTAAAGTTCCCTCTCACCATCAACTAAAATGTGTTCCATTATTTGAAAGATCCGGATTTTATGGTGAATTGTGTGTGAAAATTGGTCTCTTTCAGAGTCTGAATAAACCTAGTGAGTGCACGCAGCAAACTCCTAATCGATAGTT
Source organism: Callorhinchus milii (assembly GCF_018977255.1). Taxonomy (NCBI): domain Eukaryota; kingdom Metazoa; phylum Chordata; class Chondrichthyes; order Chimaeriformes; family Callorhinchidae; genus Callorhinchus; species Callorhinchus milii. Next base: position 7,655,377 of record NW_024704752.1, on the reverse strand, counting down.
GCTTCCATCATCCAGACTTGAGAGTAAACATCTGCCTGAAAATTATTTTTTGCTTTTGTACAGGGTGACCCTGCTGTAAAGTGGTCTGGATCCATTATTGTGGACTCGCACCTTATCGAATCCTTTAATAATCTTAACAACTTCTATCAAGTTCTCTCTCATTCATCTTGTCTTCAGAGATAAAAGCTCAAACCTGTCTAACCACTCTTGATATTTAGTCCATACCCTTAAACTCGCCCTTCAGTAACATTACTCTGTATTTGCAAGTTGAGAAGCACGGCAAAAATGTGTACTGCAGGATTTTCTTTTGGAACTGTTACCTTTTAATTAATTTCATCTTAACATCCCAAAACCAATGTAGGAATAACAGGGCGCTGTGGCCCACCGGGACAGTCGGGTGAAATTGGCATACAAGGATATGATGGTATTCCAGGCCTACCAGGAATGAAGGGAAACCCAGGTGAGCAGTTCTGAAACATCAGACATAGCAACCCAACAAGGAATGACATTTAGTTGCTCCTTAAATCCCATTTCATTGATTCAGGAAAAAACTGAGAACCTTCAATACTTTAAATCAGTGGTTTAACCAAACAGAGCTGGACATTGCTTTAAGTGTCCTTTTACTCCAAATATATAGACAGTGCTGGGGTGTCAATTAAAGGTTGAAAATGGTTAAGTTGTTGAAACTAACACTCACTGGCTCTCATGACAGGCTGCGCTGGAGAAGGACCACAAGGAAATCCAGGCACGCCTGGCCCAGCAGGTCAGATATAATACATTTCACAATTGCACTTATACTGAAGTAATTAAATTTGCATAACATATTAACAAAGATGAATATTATTAATCATTCAAATTGTACAGGGTCTAAAGGTGACATGGGACCTTGTGCAGCTGGCGGTGACCAGGGTCCTCTTGGTGAAGTAGGTGACCCGGGCCCTTCTGGACTTCGGGGACCCTGTGGGCCACCTGGGGCTCGCGGTCCTGCTGGGAAGAACATCCAGGGACCCAAAGGAAATCAAGGGCCTTCAGGCTCCTGTGGACCTGCAGGTACAATGTGAAGAGGTGTAAGAGAAACCTGCTTATGATACCAGCAATAGTGTTTTTAATGCAGTTTGTCAAATGATAAGTAAATTACCAAAAGATTAAATGAGAACGGCATTTAACGTCATCATAGTTGATTGCATTATACAGCTTGTGATAATACCAGATTGTATATTTTGGGAGGTCAGCTGGGTGTCTGACAACACGTGGAAACCCATCAAAGTGATTAAGAGTATCCAGTTCAGACTGAGAGTCACATATTTGTACGCATGGAAATCTCCCTGTATCTAGAGTGGAATGTGCACTCGCTCCACAGGGGGAGACACTACTTGCTTAAGACTGGAGAGTGTTAGGCACAGGTTGGCAAGAACCAAGACTTGGGGAACCCAGGGTGTGAGTTGGGAGGCAGCTGGAGTTTAACCAGCTAAAACTGCATAGCTTGTGTCAGGTTGTATCAAAGATCCTTGAATGAACTTAAACTTGATTTGCTGCCATGGCTCTGAGGGCATGCTCATCAGTGCTGGTGATTATACTCCACATGAGCCTCAAATTCTCCAAATCCTCTCTCCCATAACTCTATTTCCTTCTCCATCATGTATGCATTTAGCTTCCTTTTAAATACGTTGATGCTTTCTGCTTCAACCATAGCTTCCAGCAGTGTGTTCCAACTTCTCACTACCCTTGGTGTGAAGAAGTTCCTCGTAAACTCCCTTTTAGATCTGGCTATCTTATATTTGTGCCCCCTTGTATTGAACTCGCCAAGATGTGGAAACTATCTATTGATGTCCACCTTATCAAATCCTTTAGTAATTTGAACCACTTCTATCAAGTCCTCTCTCATTCATCTTGTCTTCAGAGATGAAAGCTCAAACCTGTCTAACCCTTCTTGATATTTAATCCATACCCTTAAATTCTCCCTCCTCTCCTCTCCGCTGTGTTTTCCTGTCGTTTCCATGAAATGGTCAATACATTCATCCTATATGAAAGGCACTAAATAAGTGCAAGTTCTTGTTCAAAATGATGGGCCAACCAATGGATGTCACAATAGTTTTAAACAAAGCGAAAGATGCATCTGTGAAGTTTCTCAATGAAGACGTTGATCTGTGTCTCTCTTTAGGTGTTCGTGGACCAAAAGGATACCCTGGGCTCCAAGGACCAGTTTGCTTGGAAGGTGATAAAGGCTCACCTGGCACTCCAGGACATTCGGGCCAGCCAGGTGCCAAAGGAGATCCAGGTGTACCAGGAGTACCAGTAAGGAACCAATTTATGAAGTGATGACCAATATTGTTTTTAAAAAAACAGGAAACCATTTAAAAATCCATTTTTGGGAGTCTTAAGGTTGAGGTTAGAAAAACATGACTGGTTGACTTTGCAGCACTTGTGGAGTCCTGTAGCTTAGTGATTGGAGCACTTAACTCGCAAGTGAAAGGACCTGGGTTCGATTCTCGGGCAGGATGAAACGTTGAGTAAGTTTCCTTACTCCACAAGCCTCTGTGCACTTAGCAGTAAGTCAGAGCCTATTTATTAGTCGATTGACCAGTTGCTTTTCCGGTGGTAATAATCTCTTCAAAACTTATATATATAATAATAATTTGATCACTCAATCCATGACTGTTTGTGGGACACTGCTGTGTGCACATGGCTGCCGCCTTTCACCCACAAAATACATAGTTAATTAACTTTACACTATATTCTGTGAAGCGATTTGAGATGCCACGAAGACGTGATAAGGCGTGATTATTTGATATAAGATATATCAAATGCAAGCATGATTATTATTATATAAATGAGTTTGTGCAGTGTTTAACCCAGTCCCAAGTGACCATGTAGCCAAAGAATTCACAGCAGGAGACCCCAACTGCCCCTAATTCAGCACTGCTGGGCATTATTTGAGTCACCTACTCAAAAAAGTTTCCAGTTTGGCTGGTTTGTGGAGAGGGAAAGGTCACTCCCATGTAGTCAGTGCTGAGGTTGAGTAAAAGCACTACTATTTGGCAGGAGAGAAGTACAGGGAGCTTTAATCTTCAAACACACATATAGATGGAAAGGAGTTTGCATCAGGCAGACAACAACAGTTAAAAGCATAAACACTTGTATTATGTTGATCTGCAGATAGCAATATAGTGATTAACTTACAGATGCTTTAATTCTCTCCCGTGTCCACTCTGTTCCTCATACAAAAAGTGTGAGCATTGAATCACTCCATACTTCTCTTCTTTCAAATCTATAGGGAAATCCTGGCAGCCCGGGTTGTCATGGATCCAAAGGTGATCAAGGTTCACCAGGTGTTCCTGGATTCCTAGGTAAAGCACAGTTAAATCTCTTAATGAATGGACAAGAATTATTCGGTTGCTGATGGATCCTAATCTTGGTAACTCTTCCATTGCAGGTATGAAAGGTAGCAAAGGACCTCTGGGAAGGAAAGGAGATAGAGGACGCCAGGGGACATGTGGACCTCCAGGTAGCATTGCGGATTAACAAGAACTATGAAAACAGATGTAATCTGATAAAGGGCCTGGATTGTGAACTGAACTATCTTGAAACATACATTTGAGTTTCTGAGAATCATTAATATTGGAGACTCCTGGTATCCAAGATATTAGCATTACAGTTTACTAGCAAGAAACTGGTATGTTTCAGGGAACTTATCCAACTGGGACCTCCCCAGCTTTCAGGGCTTTGGCTCACAGAGTGATCACATGTCTACACTTCCAAGCCTTATTGTTGATTTAGACAAGCTGGTAAACATAATAACTGATCTGCCTGGCTTTGTGTCTTTAGAAAACAATTGAACCCTAGAGAAGACACAGTTTATCTCCCCTAGTTGTCCCGAAGTTCCCTTTCAACAGATGATGTAATTTGCACACTAGTTCAATATTGCCATAATTTGCAAATGCCTTTAATTGCTGATCACTGTTTCTTCCCTCAGGTCCCCCAGGGCCACCATCCTGCCCACCGATTGCAGCTGAAAAGGGTGATTTGGGATTACCGGGCCTTTTGGGAGTTAAAGGAGAAAGAGGATTCCCTGGACCTCGTGGCCCCCCTGGATGTATAGGTGTGTTTAAACTGTGACAATAGTACCATATCAATGAAGTACATCTTCTTTATAACGGCCATGAAAGTGTATTGTGATTCTTGTGCATGAGTGTGGACTATGTGAGACTCAACCACTGATCAGCCTTTGTTTTGGCCAACCTTTGAGTAAAGGAAGGAAGGAAGCACTTGGCAATTTTGTATAGCACTTATCATGTCGAAATGTCTGAGTGCTGTACAATAGTTACTGTGAAATATTATTAAGATACATAAAACAGAAGTTGCATTGTGTGTGTCATGCACAATTTGAAATGAAGGTTTCTTGAAAACATGCAGTTGATTATCTGAGCTTTTTGTCTTTATACACAGGGCAACCTGGGTCTCCTGGACCACCTGGTGATGATGGATATCTGGGAAACTCAAACCAAAATGGAAATAAAGGTTCCCGGGGACCCTCTGGACCTCCAGGTAAGAGATTGAACTGAGCCATAATGAAGCTAAAATAAGAAATTCATCCACTGCACAACTCCAACACCGTTGTATGGTGCTTGATTAATTTCAACTGGGGAGTTGGGTGCTGGGCACTTGGGTGTTGTCCTCAGTGCCCCTGAGCTCGGGAGAGAAACAAGGTTTTTGTTTTGAGTCACTGGTCAATGAGTGTTACTGGAAACTGCATCAGGTGTGGACATTGGAAGAATGATATCCTGCTGCTGGTATTACCCTTTATGACCCACAATGTCAAAGACCAAATTCATAGATTCATAGAATGTTACGGCACAGAAGGAGGCCATTTGGCCCATCGAGTCTGTGCCGGCTCTTTGACAGAGCAAGTTACTTTCACTAACCCCAATCACCAGCTTTCTCCCCATAACCCTGCAAACCCGTCTTCCCCAGATACCTATCCAGTTCTCTCTTAAAAGCTGTTATCGAATCGGACTTCACTACCCTTTCAGGCAGATCATTCCAAATTCGAACAAATCCTGTTCATACTTGCGGACAGGATCGGACTATGATTCCCCTCCTCCCGGTTCAACAATCTTCTAACTCACAGTGTTTAGCTTTGCACATAAAGAATGGCCCTTTGAGCAAGTTACTGCTGGTGTCCTTAGTCCTCACTGTGATAGAACCCAGGATCATCCAGTATTCCCAGCATCCTCACTTCTTCCTCTCATACACTCCAATGCTCGGGGCATCGAGTGGAGACAAAGTATGTTTGTCACATAAAGAGAGGGAAGATGTCAATGGGAGAGAACACCCCAATCTTGATGTTGTGCTCCCTGCCATTTCTGCTTTGGCAGGTTATACCACAACATTGGCAAAAACCTGCCTGGAAACCCATAGAACCATAATAATTTACGACATAGTAGAAAGCCATTTGACCCATTGTATTGGTGCTCAATCAATGAAGCCATCTATCCTAATGCCAATTCCCTGCTTTTTCCAGTGCATGGTGTAAAATAGAGATCCCAATAAAAACTGTTTAAAAAAGAACCAAATAATTATGATCGAACATGAATACATTTCTTTCAAAATTAGGACCAAAGGGATATCGAGGACCTCCAGGAAAGATGGGACCCCCAGGACATAATGGGAGAGCAAGCACAGACAACCAAGGTTTTATCTTCACACGGCACAGTCAGACTGTAGAAATCCCTACATGCCCAAAAGGCACTACCAAGCTCTACACCGGCTACTCACTCCTGTTTGTGCAGGGCAACAGACGAGCACATGGACAAGACTTGGGTAATTTACTCTAAACCCTAAACCAAGTACCTTCCATTTAAAAGCCTCTAAAATATGATAATAAACAGTTGTTCTGCCAAAGCACCTCAAGGAAACCAATAGCTAATATTAATGCTTCTGAGAAACAAAATGTCATGCCTCCACACTTTGAATGGTAAAGGCACTGCCAGTGAGTCATAGGTTTGAATCCAGATCTGTCCTTAGGTAGCAGATGGAACCCAGCAGGGATGGCAATCAGAATGCAACTATTAACCTCAGCGTCCAGCTTTAGGGAGGTAACAAGTCATCCAGGAGTCTCATTGAAGTGGTCACTGCTGAACATCAGTTTTACATTTGGGGACATAAGTTAAGGACAGGATGGGGGCTTAGCTGTCACCCTCCCCAGAACTCAATGCCTGGGCTCAGACATGAAGAAAGACCACTTGGGTAACGTACTTAAGTGTTTACCTCAACATCAAGACCTTCAAGAGAGAATGGGACAATGCTTTTCTTTGTGTCTGTGTGTGGTGATTGGGGGGTGGTGGGGAGAACATATAAGACCTGCTGTTTGTGTTGCAGTGAAGCAATATAAAACAGGCCCAGTAAAAATATTTCCATTTCATGACCTGTCCTTTTTTTTTCTCTCTCTCTCATTAACCTTGAGAGAAGAAACATTTATCTTTGACCTTGCTGTGGATTTGGAGTTGCACTCGCAGTGTGACTGACAGCAGCACTGGTGTTTCATTTATCACCCACAAAAGATGCCACCTTTCTATTTTGGCATCGAAATGAAACATCATCCCATTTGGAGCCAACAAATGGCACAGAGCATTTAGCATCCAAGATCAGTATTTTAGTGGCACATCACACAGATTAGCGTGATCACCTTGTATCTTAGTTGTCTAACTTTCCCACTTATGTTGCTATGATTTTCAGGGACCTCGGGCAGCTGCTTGACACGATTCAACACAATGCCATTCTTATTCTGTAATGTTAATGATATCTGTAACTATGCATCGAGAAACGACTATTCATACTGGCTGTCAACTCCACAACAAATGCCTCAAGATATAGCTCCTGTCAGTGGACACGAGGTCAAGCCATTCATAAGCAGGTAGTTTGTTCAACTGTTGGTGTGTGAAGACCCTGCTCGGCGGTGGGGCAGAGGGCAATTAGGCATATTACAGAAAATCATTTTACCAATAAATCTCACGTTGTGTTAACATAGATATGTTGTTGAGACAGAATCCCTAAACAATTTTAATAAGGAACTAGTTTGAAAAAGAGGAAAATTAAAATCTATGGAGTGGTGAGCAGGAGAGTGGAATTTAAATTAGGCAGCTCATAACCGCATGCCGAGTTTGCAACACTGCTTAATGGGCCAAATATTCTGCCTAATACTGAGCGCCTGACATCAGAACATGCTTCAATTTCCAAATTCTAACACCCATCTCCCCTGAAGAGTACACAATTGTTAGGGCTTTATTTAGATTGAGTAAAAGACTATTTTTTGCTTTCAGTAATGTATTTAAAAATTCCATCTTGCATGTGCTGAGCCTTTAGCCAATGTCCAGGTTGCTACTAACGCATAGTGCCCTCCCACCCTGCAGATGTATTGTGTGTGAAAGTCCAGTGATGCTCCTAGCTGTGCACAGCCAGACTGTTCAGATCCCCCCGTGCCCCAGGGGCTGGAAGTCCTTGTGGATTGGCTATTCTTTCGTAATGGTATGTACATGGTGGACATTATTGCCTTAGGGATGTGTATTGCAGAAAGCACAGTAGTGTCCAGAAAGGTCTAATTAATCGCATTTGCTACTCGGTGACTGTAGGACTGAAAGGTGCTGCTGCTGGTCACTGTAGCATATCATTAAGATATTTGCAAAGAGAGTATCCTTAGTGATCACTATGAGGTTAATTGAAAGCATTTGGGTGTATTTAGGATTAAAAAACGTGCTTTACAAGTTGTCACTGTAATTTGTTGTTGTCTTAGACCTTTTTACGGTCAATTTTTCAGTGGATATGAAATCCCTTTACTTTTTTCGTCCACTGACCAATGGCAGTCCCTTCAATGTCCCACATTGCTAGTTTCCTTTGCTTTATATAATTCTCAAAGCCTCTTTCACTGATACACATTCACATGATTTTCTTTTCTCTTGACCCTCAGCATAGAAGTGCAGGAGCAGAGGGTTCCGGCCAAGCCCTATCTTCCCCTGGCTCCTGTCTAGAAGAATTCTCTGCTGCTCCTTTCATCGAATGCAGTGGGAGGGGAACCTGCAGCTATTACAAAAATAGTTACAGCTTTTGGCTGGCCACGTTGGATAGCTCACAAATGTTCAGGTAAAACTGCATCTTACAGGTGGGCGGTCAGTGAATTTAGAGCACGAGGAAACATCCATCACATGTGTAGTGTACGTCACAAGAGCGCCCTTTGACTCATTCGATCTCAGTCTTCCAGAATACCCACCTACTGTCTTCCCATCTCAGCATCGAGCTATTTTTTAAATGAGTCCAGTGTTCTGGCTTCAATCATCCTTCCTGGCAACCCATTTTATCCATTAACTACCCTCTGGGTAAAGAAAAATGTCCTGGTGTTTGTCCTGAAATTGCCCTTTGCAACTCGAAACTCGTGTCCTCTTGTTCTGCCGTCTTGGTGCATTCCTATTGATCTGGGTTTACTTTTTCAATCCCGTTGAACATGTTATAGACCTCTGCATAGGAACTGTACTAAATGGAAAACAGGGTTTAAGAACTCTTTCCTTATGTTGTAGGAAACCCAAGCCACAAACGCTAAAAGCAGGAGAATTGCAGTCAGTTATCAGCCGCTGTCAAGTCTGTAAAAAGTAAAGGTGGACTCGCCACCTGGGAAGCTGGACCAGATGAGAATACAATGTTGCTGTTTCTAATGATGTACTGAAATATGTCAGAGCAGCAATGAAGACGAGCAGAACGTGACTGACTGGACCGGTATTGTTGGTGCTTTGATGATAACTATCGTTTTGCACAATGATTTATGAGGACGGATCACTTGGCACATTGGTGCTGTTTTCAACGGTGCATGTTCTTCCAAGCTCTGCATAGTCTCTGCCGCACTCTCCTTTTATTTAAAGAGACCTTGCAATGCGGACGCACTGTGTTGTGTCAGATCAACCTGCACCTTTTAAATAGGAGGCAGCCCTCCATTCACCTCTGGATCACAGGAAAAGAATCTACTGTATCAGAGTTTGATGAAGAGTCATACACACAGTAATTTCCAAATGTCTGAAGATGGCATTGATGAATGCAGGAGGTCAGCCCTAAGCCTAGTGTACATTGCAAAGACATGTTTATTTAATAACACATACCTCACTCAGATAACTGATTATGACCTGCAAACTGTGGTTGGAAACATTAAATGCAGAAAGCATTTCATACATAGGTTTTCATGGTATTTCAGGGTATTGTTAATGTTTCTTTTATGTACAGCTATCTATGCACTGTATGTGCTCCTGGGAACCTGTATAGGTACTCTGTGTCATACTGAGCATAAGAGACATTGAGAGTGCTGGAAATGACATTATATCAGTTTTGTCTTTAACCCTCCAAATTTTATTCAAACTCTCTCTAACTTTTAGCTATTTACAGGGGTTTGAGAGACACTTGTGAGAGCATAGAGCACCAAACAAGAAAAGGCCATTTGGCACATTCAGCCTATTTTCTCAACGTACCACCCAAACCTTCCCAGTCATGAATATCACCTTAATTATAATAATAATAGGAGAAATGCTGCACAAATTAACCTGAACCCTGGTTAATTGGGTAAAACCTCCAAAATATTCAGCATTCACACTTTTCCACTGTTTAGCATTGGCCTAATTCCCTTCACAATCAGTTAACTCTCCCGCTCACCATACCAGTATATTTATTCACCTCTCCTTGTATTCCGAGTTGAGGAACAGATCATCCACGATCTAAAAGAATGGAGGAACAGTTCTGAGGGGCTAAATGGCCTACTCCTGTTCCTCTGCTTTAATGTTCCTATGTTTCTTACTTCAAGTTTAAAAGAGATTTCTTTGTGTTGCTTTTATTTGCACAATAAAAAGTCTCTTATGAATAGCAAACCACAGAAAAATACAGATATATTCTAAGATATGGTTTGCAAAGCACTATTTGTTGAATTAAATCCAACTTGATATTGACTTGAGCAGGCATTATCAACTGAGCAACTGAGACTAATTTTTTTTACATACACTCTAACACATAATTATGGCTATTCTGATATTGAATCAATCATTAATAATAACACTTGGTTTGGGTATATTTGATGAACACATCACTCTTAAATATCTTCTATATGCCTACACTTCTGCTTGGGTCTAGGGAACCTCTTATCATATGGGATATGGGGCAAGGGCAGGTAATTGGACTCGAAGCACAGATCAGCCATGATCTTGTAGAATGACGGAACAGGCTCGAGGGGTTGAATGACCAACTCCTGTTTCTATGTTTCTATCATTAATAAGCACTTCCACTGTAAGTCTGTTATTCACACTATATACATTAGCTACTTTTTATAAGGTAACTTGAGTTTTATGTCTTAGAAATGGTTAAATGTATAAATATATAAAACTATATATGCTCAATATTAAACAAATGCCATTGTCTTTTTAGCAGATTTTTTTTACAAATAATTTTACTGGAAATATTATGGGTAATAGTGTGACAATAAAGAGCACATACTATCATTTGTTTTGGGTATACCTGGATCAAGATCGTTCAACGTCCCTTTTATGTCATTCGGGCAGGTGCGCTCTGAACGTTTTAGCTCTCTTAAAATGTGCCAGGGTCACAGAAAGAGCCTGAGCTGCCGTGTATTCCTTTTTATCCTTAAATTGAACTTGATCTCCCCACAGTAGTCAGTGCGAGGTGCTATGCCTTATCATCTGGGATGCGACGGAAGTTTTATATTTCAAACGTTTACTTATTTGAAAGAGAGAAATGGGGTGGGTACAGCAAACACGAGCGCACAAACTGGCTTTTTTCTGAAACCTTGGACATCACTTTGGAAAAACTGCTCAATGAGCATGTGCCATTTTCTTAGAGATCTCCCAAGGGGTGAGATTATGTAAGTGGACAGGGACAATTGTGGTACCTAGCTATTTAATACTGTAGTGAGAAATTGGTAGGAGTTTTCACAGCTGCAGACTTGTAACAAATCCATATCATTGTCATTAATCAGTTTGTACAGTATTTGCCACCTTTGGCAAGCCCGTTCGATACACCTGGCTTTTTCATCTACAAGATACACAATCACGACATTAAGTCATTAGTTACTGTTAAGTATTTTGAGACGATGTGATACACAAACAAACAACTCCTATCAGTGAAATAAAACTTTTGTTTGATAAAGAGTCTTATTACGGTTAAAAAGTCTGAAAAAGCCCTTCAAACGCCAGTCGCTTGAGACCATTATGGTCCATGAACGCGCAGAACGAAATGTAGGCCAACGATCTGCGAAAACACCAGTGAGATGAACGGATTAAACTGAGGTTTTAGTTCATTCCAGGAAATATTGTCCGGGTCAGCGAAAGAACAACTATAAAAATAATACGACGTGTGCATGTGGGGGGGGGAGAAGGGCGGTCAACCTGAACTGGTTACTGTGCGGATTGGCTGTTGCATCTCACCCACAAAATGCACAAGTCAATGCGGAGTCAATTCGGAGTCCTGTAGCTCAGTGGTTAGAGCACTCGCTTTGCAAGTGAGAGACCTGAGTTCAATTCCAGGCAGAGGGCGAAACCTTGGGCAAGTTTCCTTACTCCACACAGAGCCTAATAATAATCCCTCCAAAACAAAAAACAATAATAAATTGGTCATTTTCAATCTACGACTGTTTGTGGGACATTGCTGTGCGCAATCGGCTGCCGCGTTCGCCCACAAATTTACAGTCAATTCACTTTACAGTGTGTTCTGTGAAGCGCTTTGGGACGTCCTCCTGACGTGAAAGGCGCTATATCAAATACAAGGATTATTATTATATTATTATAATGCACTTCACAGTGTAGTCCAGTGAAGCGCCTTGAGACGTCTCGCCGAACACGATAAGGCGCTCTACCAAATGCAAGGAATAATAATAACAATAATAATAACAACATGTAATGTTATCGTTATTCTCAGTGAAGCCCACACCAGGTTCGCTTCAGTGTCACAACGTGACCTTCTCTGCGCACTGTGCCCCCTGTGCAGCTGCTGCGCACGCGCAGTCTGCCACCCTGGCCGCATGCCCTCGCGCACCTGCGCAGTTGCGGCCCTGGCGCGCGGGGAGGGGGGGGTGTGGCCCGGTTCGCGCCTGCGCGGTGGGAGCCAGTTGGGCCGAGCGCGCAGGGCTGCCGGGAGCGTCGGCGCGCGGTCTCCGGTCCGGTTCGGTCTCTCCGCTGTAGGGCTCTCCGGGCTGACATGCCCCCCGCGCGGCCAGGAGGCGCCCAGCTCCCAGGTCGGAGCTTGTGAGGCCCCGGGAAGCTTCCCCGACAGCCAGCGAGCCTACACCGACTCGAGGCCTATTCTTGGATCCAATCCCCGGCTTCTCCTACTTGCTGCGGTCCGCCACAGGCCTCCCGCGGCGGGTAACTTAACTACCTGTCGTTGTGTGTGTGTGTGTGTGGGGGGGGGCGGGTGGTTGTGGAGGGTTCATGTCCCAGTCACTGCAGCAGCAATGTCAATGATTGCATGACATGGCTTTAATCCCCACACACTCTGTTGAGATGGCAAACCAACCTGAAGGCTGACCAGCTCCACCACCAGCTGCAAGTCCACTGCCCAGGCCTGGGTAGGGCAGGAGCTTTTCACCTCTGGGATAAAAGGGAAGTGTCGATGCAGGAAGCTGCCAATAATAATAATAATAATAATCCTTGCATTTGATACAGTGCCTTATCATGACGTTGAGACGCCTTAAAGCGCTTCACAGGATATACTGTAAAGCGATTGACTGGTTTTGTAGGTGAAATGAATGTAAACAGATGGTTAATGACTGAGGAAGGTGTTCAGGCTCAAAAAACATTTGTTGCGTATCTACAAAATCTTCCGCTTTCACCTCTTGGGACCTGAGTTTGACTGCAGTCCAAAATGTCTCCTGTGTCTGACACTTCAAGGGTAATGTAGGCAAAGAGTTTAGTGCAGTTGTAATTCCTGTACTTGGTGGATGTAGATTCACAGTCATACAAACATGCCCTCAAAGAATTTTAGCAGCGAGGAGAAGGTTCAGAAAAGCACTAACCTTAGTAATAAAATTGAGATGTTAAAGAAGTTGGAGATGAGCTGTGGAAATCATGAATAAATAGAAATTTAAAACAATAACAACTTACTTTCACATTGGGAGGATGTCCCAAAACGCTGAAATTCAGACAAAGGTCCTGATTCTGTAGCTGGTGATTCTATTCCATGCTGTTTGCTGCCCATGTTTCATTGCTGGCAGTCATATCCTTTCTCTTCATGCACGTACATTTATAAATTTCTCCATTACCTGATGTTGATTTATAACTTAATGGTTGTTTTACTGCTTCAGATTGGATATAGAAAATCGGGATTTGTTTTACTTTGTGTAAAGTGTTCCAAAGCTTAAATGAATTACTGAAATAGAAGATTGAATTTTTTTTAATGAGTGTTAGATCATGTGCTAGAATCACATGTCCATCATGTGCTCTTCACCGAACCATCCTCTGTTGGGCACGTTTGCAGTAAAACGGAAATTCCTTGCATTAACTTCAGCACTTATGTATACAGATTGTGAGGAGCAGGGAGTGACAATGGGTGACTGCCCATGGGAAGGTGACTTGGGGTGAAACATTCTTGCAGTATTCCTCAACTGTATTCTATGGTACTGTGCTCAGTAGAAGATATTTTTCTTGTGATTCAGTTGCAAATTCTAGAATTTAACTAATCTGTAAAATCCTTTAGTGTTGAACCTGCACTGTTCTGATGAATACAGTTTTCTTTCAGTGCCATGAACACCGCAGCTTTTCCCTCCCCCACTGCCGAATTGGCAGAAATAAACCGAATCCATTATGAAATGAACTATACAGAAGACATCAGCCATAGAATGAGAGTTCCTGAGAAACTGCAGGTTGCAGCAGGGCAGAGTGTGAAGGATGTGCTGGCGGACTTTCAGAACACTACGGTTGCAATGCAAGTGCCGGAGAGAATTTTCATAGCAGGTAAGAAGTTCCTGTTGTGAGCAAACCTTGAACGTCAAACCAAATCACCTGGCGCTGACTTAAATAACATTAATTTACTTCAAAGGGGTAAATATTGCAAATGGTTTGATGCTTTGTGTGATTTTCTTTTTACCCAAGAAATACATTTTATATTTTGCAACAAGTGTCCTAGGATTTATGAGTAGTATTAATCCTTGCACTTGGTATAGCGCCTTATCATGTCTTCAAGATGTCTCAATGCGCTTCACAGAATATATTGTAAAAAATTAACTGTGTATTTTGTGGGTGAAAGGTGGCAGCCAATTGCACACAGCAGTGTCCCACAAACAGGTGTGGATTGAGTGACAATTATTATTTTAAAAATTGAAAGGATTATTAAACCCAGAAAAGTAAACCGCCAATTGACCAACAACCGCGTTCCTAATTACTGCTAGGTGAACAGAGGCATGTGGAATCAGGAAACTTCGCCATTGTTTTGTCCTGCTTTGGAATTCCATATCCTCTTGCTTGCGAGGCAAGTCCTCTTAACTACTAAGCTACAGGACTTTTATGTGGCAAATGCTCTTTTCAGTTGTTCATTGTTGTTTTGACATATTTGTAGTTGCAATTTAGGTATAATTTAAACTGAGTAATGTTTTTGGTTTTTTGGTCATTCTTCTAGGTGACGGCGATAATTCCAGACCAAAAGATCTTGATCTTGTGGCATCGCAGTCTTCTGCCCTGGGAGAGCCTTTGGCGTTGAAAACGCCGCCCCGCATACTCACTCTGAACGACCGACCTTTAGATTTCTTGGATCTGGAACGATCAGTTCCTCAGACGCCACAGAACGAGGAGGCAAGTGGTTACTATGACTGACTTGCGGGTAAAGCTGAGTTTCAGCAATTAGCATTATTCTGCCTGAACCTGATAATGTCTGAAACTCAGGATGATTTCTCAATCACACTTGTGCAGCCTTGTATCTTGGCTGCCTGTCATATAGGAACTATCAGATACAGCACATGGCTATTTAATTGTTGAGCTCAGTGCCTGTGTATGGTTCCTGTGCAAACAAATTTTTAATTTAATTTGAATTTAATACAATTTTTTAATTTAATTTGAATTCTTTTAGATTTTTTTCACGCAAATGGTAGTGGAAATCTGAAACTCCCCCAAAAGGCTGTGGTTGTTGGATCCATTCAAATTTTCAAGACTGAAATGGATAGATTTTTGTTAGGTAGGGTAATCAGGGATATGGGGCAAAAGTGGGTAATTGCATTCGAGGTAGATCAGCCATCACCTAATAGAATGGCGGAACAGGCTTGAGGGGCTGAATGGCCTGTTCCTAAGCTGAACATTTTACTCTCCAGCTGTTTTTCACTCGGTTTTGGAAATTGCACCAGGCTGTTTTGCAGATATCTCAAATCAAGACTACCTTGAAATTTGAAACGGAAGTATCCATTGGTGCATAACATCCCATTTAAGAATATTGCAAATTAGCTCCCCAGTGGCTGGCCTAGATAGTTGACCAGATGGCTCCAGTGTTGGAAATCTGTCCTGGGAGGAAAGGGTTGCATTAGACACATCCACCTGCTAACTGAACACCTTCTCTTCAGGTACGCTCTCAGGGTCGTATTCGAAGGGAGCGCTCGATGAGTGAAAATACTCTCCGTCAGAATGGGCAGCTCGGCAGAATGGAGTTGATGTGAGTAGGCATCCATCCAAAACTTCAGTAAAACCTGTTTTTTTTTGCTTTTATTTTTCCATTTCCTGTTGTTTCTTTGTCACTCGGCACAGTCTTGAGCTGGTGAGTTGCGTATTAGCCTGACGAGTTGTTTTGTGTCCATGTTTGTTCCTTTGTCATTTAGCCAGTTTCCGTACCCTGATTTTCAGAATTAGAAACTTATTGGATATTTGAAACTTGTGACTTGCTTTTTCATTCATGAATTATTTTTCTTAAGAAGTTGGAATACTAGTCTTTTGACATCTCCGGTCTCGAAGTTGTTTGTCTCATGTTGTGTTCAGTTTTATATTAGTGAATACACTTCAGCCAGTTTCTATGTTCCTTATACCACTGCACTTTCCAAGGGCTGCTGCTTTTTATCCTCTGATTCCACTGTGAGGAATCTAGAACTTCTCACAGCACATCCTCCAGGAAGAGCTCCGCAGTGAACAGCCTCACAGTCCAAACATGTATGGGAACCTGCTGGTTTAATCGCGGTATTAAAAAGAAAAACTGCTTATGCTGGGAAATCTGAAACAAACATTGTTCTCTGGCAGTGCCTTTCCAATTTAACATTGCAGTCAGAACCTTTCAGATAAAGGATTATGTCCTCAAACCTTTATTCTATCTTTCTCATTTAGATGGTGCTTGACCCTCCCTAGGTGTCCATCATTTCTGTTGAATTGCAGTGCTTCAAAACGCAGTACTGTTTTTCTTAATGTAATTATAAACTAGATTGAGGGCAGTTAAACTCGAGTTGTGTGGCAGTTGGCTAACAAAATGCCTTGACAAGTTGCTTCATTGATAACTAATCCCTGTACCATCTGAATTTGACTTTGACTGCCACAAGTGATCCACTGACCCTTATGAGAGAATATTCCTGTTGCATGTTGCATGTGATCTTGTCTGCTGTAAAAAACACATTGAGAACATAAAAAGACTAGATTCTTTCACTTTTGTCATCTATTTGTTTGACGCTCCCGTGACGGGTTTGAACAACCCGAATAGCTGAGTAGGTTGAGTACTGAACTTGGAACCAGAGAGTTCTCGTTTTGATTCCCAATTTGTTAAGTCAGCCTTTTGATATTGACTAAAAGTACCAGGTTTCGGAAGGCACCCTTGGGGGGATGGGCGTGCGGGGTGGGGTAGATGGAAGAGATTTGATCAGATATTTCTGGAATTGAGGTGATGTGCCTCTTGAAAGCTGCTTTTGCATTGTTGATGATTGTACTTTTCCAGCAATCCCATTTACAGTGCTATGCGGTATTTTTTCTTGTTACAGCGTAGTCAGGTAGTTTAGTTTTAGCTAATTTATGCAGAGAGTGGTGAATATGTGGAAATTTTTTGTGGAGCATTATATAACAGCGATGAATAGTTTCAAGGGGAAATTAGATAGAACAATGGAGGTGAAGATTTGAGTCATTTATATGAGAGAGAGAGAGAGAGAAACTGCAGCTTTTGAAACTCTCCCACCCGTCATTTTGTTAATCAGTATCTCTTGCCCTACTTACAGTATGAGGTAAAGGTCAGATGATTTGCACTGGGTGTGCAAGCTGGAAGGAGGAGGCTTCAGTTCCATTAAACAAAAATATATTACTTAAAGGATTTTTTAAATAAAAAGATTAACCATAGATTCTTCCATGGAGCAAAGATTGTGGGAAAGCTGATGGTTTGGTTGATGTGGCCCAGCACATCAGCTCTTCGTCAGTGTTTTGGTGAAAGGAACCCTGCGAATAATAACATTTTAAAATGATTCATTCTTTAGAGGCATAGCCCATTAGTACTATTCACCTCTAGATTTGCTGTCTCTTAAGCCAAACTGCCTTGAGTTTGGAAGTAGCTATGGTGCCAGTACTGTACTTTGTCACTTAAAGATGTAAAGCTCTATTGTCCACATTTGTGTATTTTTGTCTGAATCTGATTGCCCTTTTTTCTCTTGCTCTGTTGTGTACGTGTGTACAGTGTGTCACCAATCCCCCAACCTCTGCCTCCACCTCCGCCGCGTCTCTATCCTCCGCTCACCTCTTCTGAAGACGGATCAAACCTATACTCTCCTCATGGCATTTTGTCAGTTATCCAGTCCACGACCCGTAGGGCCTACCAGCAAGTCTTGGACATACTAGATGAAAACCGCAGAAGGTGATTGGCTGTTTAAGACTCCAGTTGCAATTGTGGTGTGCTTTTGTACAGGTAGAGGGCTCTATTTGCTTGCCATTGGATTGACTTTTTGATGGTGTGTATACTGAGCCATTGGTGACTTGGGCTTTTTGCCGTATTTTAACAACACGCAAATCGTTAATAGGATGAGTCCAAAATTCACTTTTAAAGTGTTTTCCTTATTTCAAATGCCAGTAGCAAGCAGGAATATGCAAAGGTCTGCTTTGTAGTATTGTCACAAAGTTTATTTAGTGTATTGATACCGTTAGAAAATATTCATATGTAATCCCATATACTGCAATAGTCCATGACTCTTACATCATTGCTTCGAACTGCATCCACTATTCAGCACCACAGCTGTATATAAACTCAAAGTACTTTCAAGCCTTGAGTTTGAAAAGGCAAATAGTGTAATTGTGCCACTGAGTGTTATTTCAAAATGGACATGATGTGAATACAGTATTGCCCATGTCTTCCATTAAATTAAATTGGGGGAGAAGAGATGGAAAACGCATCTATAGGACAAGAGCACAAAGCTATTTAACAGCTCCCATTATGTCTTAAACAAACAAAACAGATTGCATTTATATAGCGCCTTTCACACTGGGAGGATATCCCAAGGCGTTTTATTGGAATACTAGTGATACTGGTTTGTCTGCTTGCTGTCAACAGGGAGAGACAGAATTTAGGCAAATGTTACATAGGAGGTAAGAGAGAGAGAGGAAGGTAGGGGAAAACGCTGATCTACCTTATGCATAGTAGTAAGATCAGCATGTTACACTGCAGTCGCATCTGATGTGCTCAGTTCATTCTGTATTTGCTTGTGACATAGTGTTGAGCTCCACAAATTACAGCAGAAGATGTTCACAAAATTTAGCCCTCGGTTGCTTCAAGTTTTGTTCTGATGGTACTGCCCAGCAGCTGCACTGTCCTTTCTGCCTGCACTGCTCTGTCTGTTTCTTCAAAAATGGGACAGGGAAAAGAACAATAAACAGGATAGCATCGCTTTTCAAACATGTCAAAGCTGACAGAGCTACGCTGTGAAGTGTTAACAGTGCACACATAGGCTGCTTCTCTTAGGTGCTGACTTGGCTGTGCTTTCTGCGATCCTCTTGCCTCTGTAGAATAAGGGCACAAAGCTAATTTAACGGCTCCCATTATGTTTTAAACAAACAAAACAAATTTATATCGTGCCTTTTCATGTCAGGAAGTTGTCCCAATACGCTGAAGTCCCAAGGCATTTAACCGGTACTCTTGTGAGTGATCCTGGTTTGTCTGCTCACTCCTGCTTTAATACACTCCAGCAGCTGTTGGCACCGTTTTGAACAGACCTTCAAGATCAGTTTTGTCTCTTTTTGGCCACTGTTCAAATGGTGGCTTGGCAGCCAGTTTGCATGCAGCAAGGCCCCACAGCCAGTGAATAACAAGAATAATCTTTGCAAACGCCTGATTTATCTGGGGAATTGTTGACTCGGACACTGGGAGGAAATTCTCTATTTGAATAGTACCATTTAACGACAATGATCACCCTCACACGCAGCTCGGACATAGGTTTAACATCCCATTCCAAAAGATGACAGATCCACCAATGCAGCGCTCCTCCATCAGTGCAGTGCACTCTGTGTGAGACTTGAACCTACAACCTGACTATTGCTACCAGCTGAGCCAGGCTGATACTGTGATCAAATGTTTCTTTTCTGAACTCCCCCATGCAATGTTATTTTCAGCCTTGGTATGTGGATAATTAACATTGCTCAGCAATATGAAAGGTGACCTTCACTGTTGTATCGTAAACATGATTCATCAAATTCCATTCAGTTTACAAACGATAATATCACTCAACAATCAATACTGGTATTCATCAGTATTGATTCCCTGATGAACTTCGTTCTCCACTATCCAGCCTCTGACCAAACTTCGCACCCATCATAGCCAAAACCCTTATTCGAACATTCGTCATCTCCTCCCTCGATTATTCCAACGCCCACAAATATACAGTCAATTCACTTTACAGTGTGTTCTGTGAAGCGCTTTGGGACGTCCTCCTGACCTGAAAAGCGCTATATCAAATGCAAGGATTATTATTATTATTATTGTAGAATGAATCAATTTTTAAGATCCTCACACTTGTCTATAAATCACTTCATGCCCTGGCATCCCCTACCTCTCCAACCTGCTTCCACCACACTCCACTACCCACCCCCTTTGTTCAACCGTCTTTGGCCTCCTGCAGTTCCTCGTCCCCTCTGCTCCATGATTGGTGGCTGTACTTTTAGCCACTACCCCCAAAATTATGGAACTCTGCCTCAGTCTCTCTGCCTTGCCCTGAAGACCTTCCTCTTCGACTGTGGTTAGAGTCACCTNCCCCCGCTCGGCATCAAGCTCCGCCACTGTTAAGCACTACCCAACTGTAAAGGGTGCCATACAAATAGAAGTTGTTTCAGGGCAGCATGGCCACAGTTCATTTCAACAATAGATTCTTCACATGGTGAATTCTGGATCTCTCAGAATGCTGCAGGGAGATACTAAGCAGAGAGTGAGGGGTAAATCGAGGAGATTAGTCCTTCACAAGGTGCTTTGAATCTGTTCCTTGATCTGATTGGCAGGATGTGCCTTTTTGCCGAGAAAGGGATATACTAAATAAGACAAAGTATCTTGGTTTCATCTCTGTACAAAATACAGAATGTAGGAGATCAGCGGTACTGAATGTGTAAAATTCGAGAACCGCACAAAAACAAGTGCATCCAATCTTAGATTTAGAAATAAAAACTTCTATTTAAAAATAAGTTTGAAGGCTTACTCCTTTCCGATTTATACATTTGATATACTGGCATCGAGACTGAGATATTTGCAGTTCCCTCCCCTCCAGTTATTTAGTAAACACAAATCTGTCTAGATTGAGAGGGTATCCAATAACAATATCTTACATACAGCACCTTTAACATAAAAAAATTCTGAAAGGTGTCTCCAAGGAGATGTTCTAATGCTTAAGGTAAATTTTGGACTCATCTGATGTGTATGCTTTGTAATGCTTAACCTTACCCTTGCTGGAGTTTCATTGGGATTGCTTGCTTTTTAATTCTGCATGAGAGCAGGGATTGCTCTGATAACACCCTCTAAGACCTGCTGTGATTCTGTACTTTTTAAGAAATTTTACTGTTTCATATTCTAACTCAGGATTGCACTGATAGCACTGCAGGTAGCATGTGTACTGCTGTTCATTGGCCTGCACTGGAGCAAAGGAAGCTACCAGGCAACTCTGATGGAACTAGCGACAGAGCTCTTTCAGATGGGAGCATTATGATGTGTCACAATTTCTCATTAGTATAATAGTGTCACATTGCAATATTTCAATTAAATAGTTCTATCCCAAATCAGGGGATAATGCACATTCCCCACACTCATTTTGCTTCCCCCTTCTTTTCCTGGAATGAGTAGATACAACCAGTGTCTTGTCCTAAATGCTCACAGTTGTGAGTTATGCTCTGTTTGTACTATCAGACGCAGCTTGTTTTATTGTGGCTTAGAGTAATAATAACAGTTGCAATATTAAATGTACCATAGGTCAAAATGTCT
This sequence comes from Callorhinchus milii, assembly GCF_018977255.1. Taxonomy (NCBI): domain Eukaryota; kingdom Metazoa; phylum Chordata; class Chondrichthyes; order Chimaeriformes; family Callorhinchidae; genus Callorhinchus; species Callorhinchus milii. The sequence goes on along the minus strand of NW_024704752.1, from coordinate 7,633,960 downwards.
CAAAGCACTTCATAGAATGACTTACTTTGAAGTGTAGTGATGCATGTCGGCAATTGAGGCAGCTGATTTGCACCAGCAATCAAGTGAATGACCGAGTAATCCATTATTGTTAATGAATTTGTATCAGAGAAGAGTATTGACTAGCACACATGAAAAATTCTAATCTGTCACCACCATATTGGCTGGTGTTAATACAAAGGACAGAGACAGACACCTAGGAGGTTTGCTCTGTACGGAGGCAAATTTAGTATAGCTATGCACTATGCTAAGTGTGTCATGTGGAACTTCATCCCCAGAGCAGATAAAAAAGCAGAACAAAGTCCCATCTATTGGAATGAGTTTCAGGCAGGGCAAGTGGTGGGTGACTGATTGACTGCTTCACACTGTTTGTTAGGTTATTATAATTCTGGGTTTGCCTCCTCAATAGTCTGCACCCACAGTGAAGCTGCAGCACGTCACTTTACCAGCAGCAAAAATGTCGTTTTCACATCTTCAAGTTGTCATTGTAAGTTTGTTGTGCATGGTGGAACCCTTTGACTCTCAAAGGCAACGTTGCAACATCACTTCATGGCAGTTTGTGCGACATTACTGTGCAAATTGGCTATAACATTCACCTACCAACTACACAGTCACAGTACTCTACATAAATCCTATGCAGCGGTTTGAGATGTTTTGATACCATGATAAGGCACAATATAAAATTCATCGAATAATATTAGTATTACATTGGGTCTCCACCTGTACAGCAATATGTGTGATAAACAAGGCTCAGTAACATGTATAGTAAAGGGCATGAGAGCTGAGTTGTGTGAACCTTATTATGTCTAAGTTACAAAGCAGCATTTCTATTGTGGTGTACCCAGTGTTGTTCCAGCTGCCTGTGTGTCCATTTGAAATCTGTGCTTATTCCTCTTTGCTTTACTTTTCTGTGTTCCCAACCCATGTCATCCTGTCATTCTCCTGAAAACCTAGACCAGTACTGCGCGGAGGCTCAGCTGGTGCCACTTCTAACCCTCTGATTGATAGCTGCAGGTAAATATGAGCATGTGTGGTTGGTTTTGTAGGATTACGGTGTTTATCCCAGCACCTTTTTTTTGTGTCTCGGAGGCTTTGTCTCTCTCCACCTCCCTTTTGCTGTTTGCTCCCTCATCTTGATCCTATTTTTCCTCTTCTTCTGGAGTATGATGTCTTAGATTCAGATTACCTTCACCCTATCCCTCCTGGCAACAAGCATTCATATGAGGTTTGATGCCAAGTGCCTGGGGCAATCTGTCTCAGCCGACCCCAATGTCCAAAGTGCACCTCCAGGTGGATGTTTCACATTCGGTTTCTGGATGTAATATAGAACTCAATCTTCGGTGTGGGTGGTGGGGAGAGAAGAAGCAGCAGCAGTTGAACAAGAACTGTGACATTTCAGAGTGAACCAATGTGGCTTCACACTGCCACTAAAACAAAAGTTTTACCCAAAACGGTTTGGTGAAAAGGTGATGTGGCAGTTCAAATGGCTTACATCAGTGAGCTCTCTGACAGGAGCAATGAAAAATGGCTAATGAAAGATTCTCGGTAATTGGAGAGAAAGAGTTTGGCTTCAGGTTTTATTTGTGCACGGTGATTGAAATTGTGTGAATTAAATAAATCGCTTGTTGGCTTGTGTTTAGAATGTGTTCTCAAATATTACCTTATCTCCAGGTATACCCCGTCCAACTGCGACTTTGCAATGGAAGGAACAGCAGACGATCTGGCTGTCGTAGATGCTGCTTCCTTACGAAGACAGGTACTGTATTTTGTGGGGTCCTGTAACTCAGTGGTTAGAGCACTCGCTTTGCAAGTGAGAGACCTGAGTTCAATTCCAGGCAGGGCGAAACCTTGGGCAAGTTTTCTTACTCCACACGCCTAATAATAATCCCTCCAAAACCAAAAACAATAATAAATTGGTCATTTTTAATCCATGACTGTTTGTGGGACATTGTTGTGCGCAATTGGCTGCTGCGTTCGCCCACAAATATACAGTCAATTCACTTTACAGTGTGTTCTGTGAAGAGCTTTGGGACATCCTCCTGACGTGAAAAGCGCTATATCAAATGCAAGGATTATTATTATTATTATTATTACTGTATTCATTTAAATGTCTGTAGCCATATTGGATGCAATGGATTGAGTTACACAGAGTATTCTGGGCTGACTGCAAGGAAATGAAGGGGTAAAATTGTGACACATCCCATCTCCCAAAAAGAAGATTGTGTCTGAGAAAATTATGCTTGACCTCCCGCAGCAATTTGTAAGAGAATCAACAAAGACGTTTATTAATAATAATAATAATACTTGCATTTGATATATCACATATTTGCAACATCTCAAAGCTTCACAGAATATACTATAAAGGGAATTGACTGTATATTTTGTGGGCGAAACACGGCAGCCAATTGAGCACAACAGTTAATGTATGGAATGTATTTAATTTAATGTATGGAATTCCCTTTTTAAATGCGAGCTGCTTTCTGTTCCATCTCCAGATAATTAAACTGAACCGAAGACTCCAGCTTCTAGAGGAAGAGAACCGAGAACGTACCCGACGGGAAATCATCATGTACTCAATCACCGTGGGGTTCTGGCTGATCAATAGCTGGCTTTGGTTCCGGCGCTGAGTGGGCCTTCCACAGACCAGATCACATGCTAACCCAGTGAAAGTTCTTTGAAAACCAGCTAGTGATTTGAAGGACCTGCAGAGATTTCCTCGTTTCCCCCTTCCTGTGTACAGCACAGACTCCTGAGGTTCGAGCACTGAACACTCGCTCCGTGTAAAGCAGGAAAATGAATCACGGGGACAACGGGACTATATTGTTGCTTCACTTTTGAGATATTTATCATGTCACTTCATCGTATACAATTTAATTATGTCGCACTTTGCATGTCTGTGGTTTAAGGGACGTGGAGCTCTCAGGGCTGCATGTTGCACACATTGTTAAACGATCCTGTGCGCTTGCGACTGTATGACAACAAGCAGGAAGAGCGCGCCTGAACAGAATAAAGAATACGACGATTGTTTGCATTGTGCAACTTGCTGATTTGGAACGCTTACGAACAAGGATTTCAGGGAGGAATTGTGGTGAAGTGATATGTGGAAACATTTTGTGACTGTATTCTGTTGTCCTGTCCAGGTGAAGTTATAGCTATGTGCTCGGCTCCTACGTTTTCTGTTTTTGCACTGATTTTGAATGGAATGTGGTCCTAAAATTGCCGTATCCTTGGGTATTCATGTAAAAAAAAACTTTTATTTTGAAATTTTACCATTGAGTGGTTGGGCACCTGATCAAGTCTGATGTCTCTGAGCCATTCCTGAACGTTCAGGGTTTCCGTCAAGGCCTCCCCACCCCACCTTGTCCGGTTTCCCATCTTCCTTTTGCTCCACTGAAGATAATGAGTAGAGTGAGTGAGATATTGGGAGATGACGCCAAGTCCAAGATGTAACATTTAATGGTTCAGGAAGTACACAGAGGTGGCTGTCCCAAGCCATATGTTGCTTTGCTTGGTAAAATAACCTATCTTTTATATAAAAAAATGTATGTGGAGGATTTTGGGGGGATTGTATCTGAAGGGAAAAGCTCATCATTGGATCTTTTCCTGGAATATTCTGTTAATTTCTAGTTCAGACATTGCTCTTATCCCATTCAAGTTTTAGAGTGTAAAATTGTGTACCTTTTAGTTTACCTTTACAAGCAGACATTCAAAACTGAAATCTTCATCATAGCTCAAGACCCTCATTGCAGGAAGGGTTAACAATTTACTTTTGTGGAAAAGGTTGTACAACCATTTTTTTTGCGCTCTGCAGTTTTTTAAAATAAAAAAAGTGGGACTTTTTTTTCTATTGTACATTTTTGTGTAGACACGCTTCCGCAAGAGATAAGTTATCTGAGATAAAATAGTTTATGCAAATATAATCAACTGAATAAATTGTGGCAGTATAGAAAATGCAGTGGTTTGTGGCACTTTTTTTTCATTCTAATACAGGTAACAGGTCTTGATCTCGACGCGTGGAACTGTAGACATGTAGCGTGGAATGATGCACGGCGCCACCCAGATCCCATTGAAAATGGGGACGGGAAGAGAGAAGTGGAATGGGAATACATAGATGAGGGTGAGAGTGCAAAGACAGCTGACTGCCTAAATCCAGTGAAATCTCAAATTTGATGATTTTAAATGTCAAAGCAGCGTAACATGGCCCCATTATTGGTCGAGGTGGATTCCGAGGAGACTTCCTTGACCAAACTGGCTGATGGACTTCAATCAAGTGCACTGTTGTTCATCACACCGGTATGAATTGAGGTGCGGTGGATAACATCCCACAGAGGCAAAGCAAAGGACCGGAGAACGTTATGGCGTCAAAGGCTACCCGGCCCCACCGGGTTCAGGTGGTTAGAGAGCAGAGGGGCACATGTGCCTTTACACGTGCGTTTCACCGGGGACCAGTTTGGTCACAGCAGTGCATCGAGAGCCGCAGACGGCACCGTGCAGGAGTCCAACTTACTGCGCATGCTCAGCTTGGCCCCGCCCCCCCGGGGTCCTGGCCGGGAGTTCTCACTGCGCGTGCGCGCTCGGCCGCCGGACCCCATCCAACATGGCGGCGGCTGCGGCGTGGCTGCGAGGCGCCCTCAGGCCGCTCCCGCTCGCCCGCAGCGTCCTCCTCGGCCAGAGCCGCGGGAAGAAGCGGTGGATGAAGTCCTACGTGCTGCTGATGGCGAGGAAGAGGAAGCTGGAGGGGCCGCCGCCGCCCACACCGCGGTGAGTTTGGCGCCGAGGCCTCGGCTCCAGCGGCCGGGCCTGTGTGTGAGCCGCAGGTAACAGCGGGGGGTGGGGGGTGTGTGTGTGTGTGGGGGGGTTCCTCCTCCCTTGTCCCACCCGCGTTTTAAACCGGGCCCCTACTCTCTGACTTAGGCTCCGTGGGTTTGAGTTCCGAGATCTGCTTTTCCTGGTGGTTGTTGTTTTTTTTAAAAAGAAATAGTAATATTGATAAACAAACAAACCAACAAACAAATCAATCAGTCAATAATTTCTGTACCCGGTGTCTGCTGCCACGGAGGAAAATCGGATAAATTCCAAGTCAGGTTTAAAAGCATTCGGGGTGTCACAAAGTACACAGTTAATCCACTTCACTGTGTGCTCCGTGAAGCGCTCTGGGACTTGCAAACAACGTGGTAAAGGCGCTATGTCAACTGTAACGATTGTTATATTATTATTTCTTCCCCACCCCCAACCCCCCCCCAATTCTTGGCAAGTCGCCCACAACACAGCTCTGAAAGTGGACTGGTGCAAACTGTACTGCAAATGACAGGCAGACTTGAAGGTCAACGATTTTATGTGAATGTTGAGATGCTTTGTTGTGGATAAAAAGTCATCATTCCAGGGATGTATGTTCACTGCAGTTTTTTAAAAAAAAATAAAGTTACCAATCGAAGAAGAATATGGTCACTGTTCAACTCTAAAGAAGCTGAATTTAATGTTTTCTTGATTTCTGTTTAGGTCGCATATGCCAAATTGGGACTATCATGCTGAAGTACAGGCTTTTGGTCAGCGCCTCCAGGAAACATTCGGCCTTGACCTTCTCAAGAATGCGTTCATTAATCCCTGTTACATTACATCTGAAGAGGCCCGCCGACGGGAACTTGAAGTAGACAAAGAGACCGTGATGTTAAACCTCAAAGACAATAATGAACTGTTTGAGAAAGGGTCAACATTTACAGACACTTACCTGCGAGACTGTTTCAGTAAAGCCTTTCCAAACTTGCCCGCAGAGGGTGTTGGGGCAATTACCAGCTACCTCACCAAAGCAGATACCGTGTGTCACGTGGCTGGGCATTTAGCTCTAGAGGAGTTAATATTGAGTGCGGAGTTCCCAGTGCCACAAGAGGTTCTAAGCAGGACATTCTTTGCTGTCATTGGAGCTTTGCTTGAGAGCAGCGGATTGGAGAGAACCAACTTATTTATCCGGGTAAGAAATTTGTGAAGTTGAAGTGAAAAAGAGGGAAGGAGTCTCTGATGGCCAGCACTTTTAACCACTGATTAGCTGAGCCATACACATTGAGAGGTTCCATGTTTGAGTCACACCCTGTGATGATAATAATCCTTGTATTTTGTTTTTTTTTATATATCTTTGCTTTTTTTTGATATAGCGCCTTATCACGTCTTTAAGATGTTTCAAAGCGCTTCACAGAATATATTGTAAAGTGAATTGACTGTATATTTTGTGGTCAAAACGCGGCAGCCAATTGCACACAGCAGTGTCCCACAAACAGTTATAGATTGAGTAACCAAATTATTATTATTTTTGAAGGAATTATTACCAGTGGAAAAGCGATCTGCCAGTCGACCAACAACTGAGTTCCTAATTACTGCAATGCAATGAATTAACAGGTCAGCTGGATGGCACTTGCTCAACAGTTGACCTCAGCACCCATGTTAAAGAGGAGAAAATCAGTCTGGTTTCCTGCTCTTACTGGAAGGTGTGTGTGGAGACCCTGGATCATAACAGAGTCGACATGTGCTATGTTCAGAAGCCTGTGAATTTAACTAACAAAGCTCGTGCATGAATAATGGTCATTTTGACGAGGTACCAGAGGTATTTGATGCCTGAAACTGGTCATTTGCTTCATGGCTGTTTGTGGGACATGGTTGTGTGCAAATTGGCTGCTGTGTTTGTCTACACAGTCACTGCAATTCATCGTAACTTCTCCTGAAGCACTTTGAGTCGACGCAGTGATGTGGTTCGGCGCTATATCAAATGCAAGTATTATAAACAATAACCTCAATAAAAGAACATATTGGGGTAATTGTTAGTACTACTTACAGTAGAGGAGGACATTGAGAAAACAATAGTGTCCTCAGGGTTCTTGGACCTCCAATGCTCGCAAATGCTGTAGCTTTTGCCCTCACTTTACCTTTTAATGAACATATTTTACAAGCACTTTCTGTCTCATTGGTATCTTGCAGGACTTCTTAATTCCACAATTGATCGGCAAAGACCTATTTGAGTTGTGGCCAGTTATTAATCCTATGGGGCTGTTGGTGGAAGAACTGACCAAGAGGAAGGTGTCTCTTCCAGAACCCAGGCTAACCAGACAGTCTGGAGTCAGCACTGTGCTTCCTATCTACTTTGTTGGACTCTACAGGTACAAAATCCATTGTTAATATCAAACCATGGAAATTTAGGGCACAGAAGAAAGCCATTCAGCCCATCGTACCTGTGCCAGTTCCCTCAGAGCAATCCTTTCAGTCCCACTTACCTGCCCTTCTCCATATCCCTTCAGCTGACTTTTTAAGGTATCTGTCTTGGGACGTCCTCCTGACGTGAAAGGCGCTCTATAAATGGAATCTTGTTGTTGTTGTTGTTGTTGAAGGTCAATATGGATTTTGCCTCAGCTACCGCGCCACCCCCCCACACTCTGTGTGTGGAAAAAATATGTTGATGCCAGCTGCAGCCTACAGTTACGATAGGGCAAAGTTTCTTTCTGTATTGTAAACTTCACGATTCTAGAATTCAAAAATGATCAAAGTTAGTTTCTTTTAAAAAATCTATTGTTAAATTGTTTTATTGTCAGTAAAGTCAACTTTGACTTCACTGCTTTATGCAGGGTTTAAAACATCTTAAGAGCAACTCTTTGCTGTGGGACTTGCGGTATGCTTGTTCAGGATGCAACCCTGCAGCAGCATTCTATAGCAGGCATCCAGCAGGTTCTGCCAAGCCATTTGCCAGATGACTTGCATCATTCTTGCGACAGGCATGGTTCGTCAGCTGATCATTGACAATCAGGTTGAGGTGCTCTTGGAGGACTTTAAATGTTACCAAGAAAATCTGAGGGCTGGTTCAAGTTTGGCAGAGATAAATAGTATCTTGCTTCTAGCCATCTCTTTCAAGGTATAATAGTAGTCCTTTCACAAGTCTGATTAAGGTAACCGAGCCCTGTACCATCACGGTCCCATGGCACACTTGGATGCACATTAACAGGATATAGTTCAATCTAGAAGCTCTAATGCTGCAACATCTTTCTCTCGTTCCAGTGATAAACAGCTAATTGCGGAGGGTACCGGCGAAACAATACTGTCAGCAGAAGAAGAGGCGGCACGAGTGGCACTACGTAAAATTTACGGCTATACAGAAAACCGCCAACCCTGGGATTACCAGAGTCCCAAAATGGAACCTATCGCAGTAAAGGCTGTGAGCAGTTGATACCTGAAGTGGGCTTTGATGCCTGGTTTTAGTTGAGCAATATCTCTGTTAATCAAGACTCTTTGTGTAAATGTTGAATACTGTTATAGAGAGAGACAGAAATTTGTGTCTGTAATAGATGTTCACTTTGCTAGGCTTCTAGATTAAGGTATGTGGAGAGTGTAAACCTGGCCCTGGGGATCATTGTGCTGATAAATGGAATGTAGACACTTCTCACTTAATAATCAAGGCAATTTTTTGTTTCAAAAGTATTGTATTCCTTAAATAAAATGAAGGAATATCATTGTGTTTTGATATGAATTACATTTTCCAGTTTTTTTAAAGAAACAAATCACCCGACACATTCAAAATCACAGGAAGGTTTTGTCTAGCATATTCTTTTGGGTTACTGTTTTTACTTCATTTTTAATTGGTTTAGAGACATCACTGGTGCTAACATTGTACTACGTAATATGCCTCTAGCTCGGTGTCAAGCTCCACCACTTCTAAGTGCTCTGATATGCTACCCCATGTGAAGACTGCAAGTTGCTGAGTTGCTTACCTCCTGTCTTAACTCCTGACTGCAGGCTTTCTTGCATTATCTCATTTGCATTCCATCCTTATCATAAAATACTCAGCAATAACACAATCTTTGCAAATCTCACCTTAACTATAAAGTTCTCTGTTTAAAACACAATCTCTGCTCTATTCTATCACAAAACCTAGTTATAAATTAAACTTGAATTTCCTAACCAAATTATAAAACTCCCTCATTTACATTTAATCACATGGTTAGGGATTCTATAATTCGCTTTTTCGTCCCATCATTTGGGAGAGATGAAAACAATAAACCAAGTTGTCACTCCTGACCACTCTGTCTTTACTGGAAAGTCCACGTGTGGACATTGGATGAGGATAGAACCAGGTTTAGCTGCTGTACCACATGTTCTTGAACAATAACAAAAATAATAATCATCCTTGCATTAGGGCATAGTGCCTAATCCAGAAACATCTCAAACTGCTACACTGGTTAGTAGTGTCAAGTGTAGTGACTGTATTTGTAAGTGAACAGAGCAGTCAATGTATGCACAAAAGCCGTGTTGAACAAAAAGTCGTGAAAAGAGTCTGGTGGAGGTTTGTTGGCCAGAAAACCGGGAGAAGCTCCCTTCTCCTTTTGAATAGTGCCATGGGATTTTCAAAGTACCAGCAGAACAGTCAGACGGGGACCTCGGTTCAACGTCTCAACCGGAGCATGGCACCTCCCGACAATGCAGCAGCGCTCCCCCCCCCCCCCCCCCACCCCGCCAGCATCGTGTTGGCGTGTCAGCTTGGGGGGCAGGGGTTGGGGTGGTGGGGCGGTGTGCGCGTCCAGGATTAATTGTGAAGGTGGTGGAGGATGCCCAGGCTGAACCGGGGATATGTGTAGACTTGGGGGACAAAGCTCTGTCGGGATGGCTCTCAATGCTCAGCCGCGAGGGGCCCAGGCCAGGAGGGGTGGCCAGAAATCAACAGCAGGTTTGCGGCCCAAAGTCAACCAAACACCAGCCCCGAAAGCAGCCCAAATATTAATGGGTGGAGATGAGGGGGGGCAATGGAGGTCGAGTGCATCAGAAACTGTACGGACATGTCTCCGAAGGATGGGCTGGTGGGGTGGGGGCGTTTTGCAGGTTATCCATTAAAATAAAAAAACATGTAAACAAAGATCAGGCAAATTTCCTCCCCCCCCACCCCCTCCCTCCCTCCCCTCCCCCCCCACCCCCAACCCCCTCCCACCTCCCCAGTGCAACGGAAACCCGCCCAAATTGGGCGTGAAGCCGCCCAACCCGGGTCCGGCCCTAACCCTTCCCCCAGTCGGTCGGTGCCGGAAGTGTTGTGAGTCTGTGCAGAGGGGCCTGCCCTGCCCGGCCCGGCCCTGCCCTGCGCTCCCCGCCCGCAGCCCGTCCCCGTCTCCCTCCCTCCCCCCCCCCACCCACCCCCCGTCGCCATGGCCGCCAGCGCCAAGCGAAAGCAGGAGGAGAAACACCTGAAGCTGCTGCGCGACATGACAGCGCTGCCGCCCAACAGGAAATGCTTCGACTGCGACCAGCGGGGACCGACCTACGTCAACATGACCATCGGCTCCTTCGTCTGCACGTCCTGCAGCGGCATCTTGTGAGTTACGGGAGACCCGGGCGGCTGGGCCTGCGCTGGGGCTGAGGGGTGGGAGAGGGGTGGGGGGGAGAGAGAGAGAGAGAAAAGGTACGGCAGAGGGGAGAGAGTGAGAGCATCTTCTGGAAGGAGGAGGAGGGGGGGAGTGTGTGTGTGTACTTGGGGTAGATAAAGAGAGAGAGAGAGTGTGTGAGAGCGTCTCCCTGGGATAGAGAGTGAGAAGGTATCCCTTGAGATACAGAGAGTGAGAGCCTATTCCTGGGATAGAGAGAGTGAGAGGGCATCCCTGAGAGAGAGAGAGTGAGAGGGTATTCCTGGGATAGAGTGGGTGAGAGGGCATCCCTGGGAGAGAGAGTGAGAGGGTATTCCTGGGATAGAGTGGGTGAGAGCCTATTCCTGGGATGGAGAGAGTGAGATTGTATCCCTGGGATAGAAAGAGAGAGAAAGAGTGAGAGCATATCTCTGTGGGGAGAGAGAGAGTAAGGGTGTCCTTGGGGTGGAGAGTGAGAGCATATGCCTGGGATAGAGAGAGCAAGAAAGAGTGGGAGAAGGTATCCCTAGGATAGATAGAGAGAGAGAGAGCGTAAGAATATATCCCTGGGATAGAATGAGAGTGAGAGTTTATCCCTGGGATAGATGCGCACAGAGAGTATTACTGGGATAGAGAGAATGAGAGCATATCCCTGAGGTAGAAAGAGAGAGTGAGAGAGGGTATCCCTTAGGATAGAGAGACAGCGTAGGAATATATCCCTGGGATAGAATGAGAGAGTGAGAATGTTTCCCTGGGATACAGAGTGAGAGTGTATCCCTGAGATGGAGAGAGTGGGAATGTATCCCTGAGTAGAGTGAGAGAGTGTGAAAACGTCTTCCTGGGATAGAGAGAGATGCAGTGAGTTGTATAGATAGATAGAGAGCGTATCACTGGGAAGGGGGGAAGAGAGAGTATCTATCTATTAGAGAGATAGAGAGAGCAGAACTCCCCAAGCAGAGAGTTAGAGATGGAGGATCCATCAAGATTTATGTTGAGAAGAGAGTGCATTATGAGTAAGCATAAATAATTCTGCTCTAAAATACCCAAATAAGTTTTAATATTTGTCATTAAAACTCAAGGTCTGAGGTGCAGCTGATGCAAAGTCTTCAGAGAAACTGGGTTCTGCCCAAGTGTAGATCTGCTTATTTTCGAAGGTTCTTGTTAGTTAAAAAAAACTAACTCTTGTTCGTTAATTTGGATCAAATGGGTAACCTTGAGATTTGCAGATGTTATGATATTTTGAATCAAAATATTGCTATGGATTGGATTCTTTATTATCAAAAGAAAATGCACAATAAAGGGGATGAAAATGGGACATTACAGAATCTTCGCAGTATGTTGTTCACAGTTTGTAGATGGGACAGAAATGGTCCACACCAAAACACTAACTGTATCCAACTGATCGCATTGGGATTAACATCACCTCCTGAGCATATAATTATGGGGTATCTAATTTGTGTTAATGATGAAAAACAATGTTTGTGAGGCTGTGATTAGGTCACAAAGAAGTTTATTCTACTTTATTGACCAAGGTGCTGTAATTGAAGATTGTGGAAATTCAAGAGAAAATAGGATTGTGTTAAAAAGTCAAATTGTTAGAGGACCCTAAGTATTCTGTGTGAAGTTAAAAAGGGTAATGTTGAGAGTGTTAAGACTGTATCGCTGCGCACTTCTAAGATTCCTTTTGTAAATGTAGTATCCTGGCAACCTCACGGAGGGTTCTGACCAGCTGTCTGCCCACTGAACCTTTTGTTTGGTTCACCGGGAAGCCTCTCTCAGTTGCAATTAGCATCTGCTTCACAGATCTGAGTGTCGATATGAAATCTTTCTCTGTCGAGTGCCCCTCCCTTCAAAGTTTAACCCTCGTGACTAGTGGGCATCCATTAGGCAGCTGTCACGCCATTTATATACAGCAAGGAGAGATGGAAATGAAACCTGGAGGGAGAGATTAGCTGAATTATTTAATGAGGTGCTCTCTATCTGCAGTGCTGGCTTTGAAGCAGCCACTTTTTGAAAAAATATATTTTTATATCTAGCAAGTTCTTTCACATAAAACATTAAAAGCACCGTTCAAGATGAATTAATTATTATTTGCACATTGGTATTTATTTTGGGAAGAACCTTTGCACTGTGTTTAAAGGCAGCAAGACACAAAGGCTCACGATTGTGAAGGGCAAGTTTAGGGCAGCCATCAGGAAGTACTTCTTTACACAATTACTACAGTGCGTTACCAGCATGGGTGATAGAGACAAGCACATTCTTTTAAGAAACCGCTTGATGGTGTCGTATGGGAAAGTGTGAGTTCGGCATTCAGGGAGAGTGAGATCAAATGAGACTTCATTCAAAATGATTGTGTCTTGTGAAGCATTTTTAGCTTTATTTTATCTTCAAATAACTTGCACATTTTCAAACATTAAGATCCCTGCTGCTTCCAAATGGAAGGCTGGAGGGGGATGGAGGACTGGAAAAATATATTTTAATTTAATTTCAAGTTAATATATTGTTAATACTATTTTAGAGGAAATAATAAAATAACAATTCACAAAGCAACAAGCTTTAATTGTGTATCTTTGGTGTAGTTTAAATCTGTCAACTGTGTAGATTTCAGGAAGGCAGAAAATGGGACTTGGAAGAAGGAGCAGGACAGAGGGAACAGGAGCAACTGTTGCTCTATTTTGGAGCAACAGCGAATACTGAATGTTTCCAAAATAGTACTGCACCATACGGTTCCATCTGGACTAGATTCAATCCAGGATTTCATAGAGGAAAAAACAATCCTCCAACCCACTGCAGCACTCAATCCTGCATTTAAAATGAGACAGGAGGAAAAGCTGGAAATCTGAAACAAAACCAAAAAATGCTGGAATTGCATAGCAGGTGGCTCAGCATCTGAAAGACAAAGATTTTGGGATGTGACCCTTCATTAGAAATATTAACCTTGCTCTTTTCAGATGCTGATCAACCCTTCTGCACATTTCCATGATTGTCTGTTTCTTTTAGCTTTGTGAAAGATGCCCCATCTGTGAGAAAGTGGGATGAGGTGGGAGCAGATAAGTGATTATGAGATGGGAACATTGGGTCTTGTAAAACCTACAAGAATCTCTAAAAATGGATGGTGTTTGTTATTTTCTTGGAGCCTAAAATGAAATTTACACAAGAGTTATCGGTTGAAAGCGTAAAGCTTTTTTTTCAAATCTCTTTAGACGAGGGCTGAATCCCCCGCACAGAGTGAAGTCTATCTCAATGACCACCTTCACACAGCATGAAATCGAATTTCTGCAAAAGAATGGCAATGAGGTACGTGCTAGAATCTGTTTGGGTTTATTATAGCTCGCTTTGGAGGTACAGTGCATTGGTGGCATAATTATTTCAGTGTCTTTCAGTGGCTCTGACGTCACACTTAATCACTCCAGGGAGCCTGGACAGAAACAGGCATTTCTTTTAAACTGGAAAGTTTCAGTACTTTCCCTGCAAGGTTTGTTTGATCCCTACATCTTCAGAGAGATTCTGTATGGTATCATGCTTGCCTGCCCAGGCTAAGGGTTAGCATGGTGAGCGAATAGTCTAAGAGTAAAACATATAAAGAAATCTTACAAAATATAACGGTACTTTTCAATGCGCATTGAAGTGTTTTTCACAAAATGTCACTGTCTGTTTTCTTATCCAGGTGTGTAGACATATTTGGTTGGGATTATACGACGAAAGATCCTCTGTTTATCCAGACTTCAGAGATCCTCAAAAAGTCAAGGATTTCTTGCAGGAAAAATATGAGAAGAAGCGATGGTAAGCCTTAAATTTCTGCCCTTTTCTGTCCACTTGTTTAGCAGATCTCGAAGTAGATGGAGCTGTGCTAGTCAAAGCGTTGATCACATACTTCTAAAACAGTTGTACAGTCTCAGCACATCTATCAGGTCATCAATCAGAAAAGTACAACGATAGCACAACAAATTGTGCAGCTAACACCTTATAGAAATTTTTAAATTGATCCAGAGAAGGTCTTATCTTATCTTTTGTAAGATTAGTCTCTTTCTAAGCCATTGTGTGTAGAGTGGAATGGATATGAATGTTGCTAAAGCTTTCAGTTCTCAACATATGAGGAATGTGTTACTGGCACCAGTGTATTTAAGGGGAAGCAATGTATAAATAAGGGAGAAGAGAGGGGAAATAAGGGAGAAGTATCAGTACCAGTCCTGCTCAGGAGAGAAATTGTTACTACTGTTTTTCTTAATTTCACAAGAAAATACACAATTTTCAGGTGAAGATGGGCAGTCAATACCTGGAGACGCTACCTGCATGAAGAGAGCAAAATAAATGCAAGTTGTTGATGTTTCATTCACTTGAAGAATATTTGAAGAATATTCTAAAGTCTCACTGGTGTATTAAGTTAATTGCCTTTAATTGGCCGCATTGATTGGGACATTACTTATTGGTACACATGGTATGAGGTTTTGATAGTTCAGCTCCATTGGGATGTACAGCTGGCCCATTGATATAGCTCCTTTGGTGGGTGATACTGCTGCTCCACTGATACAGCGGATGTACAGTATGGGTGTTGTCTGGGGAAGGTGTCTTTTGATGAAATACCGCTGTTTGGACATCTCCTTGATGCAGTACAATTCCCCTTTTGTATCCCTTTCTTTTCTGTAGGTTTGTCCCAGCAGAGCAGGCCAGGGCAGTGGCAGCAGCCCATGCTTCGATTTCAGGTTCCTCAGCAAGCAGTGCGAGCAGCACTCCAGAGGTAAAACCACTGAAGTCCCTCCTGTGTGAAACTGCATCAACACTGCCTTTAAACAAAGGGACACCAAACCAAGTAAGTCCAGTCCAGGTGACTCCTATCCCAGTATTGGGTCCATTTGCACATATCTGCTAATGTTTGGAGTTAGTGGTACATTACACTTTAGAAGTAACATATGATTGGTCTATGTCTTTTATCAGAAGTTTTGTGTTTATGGTGAATTCATGTACATAGGATGATACCCATGCCATTTTCTAGGAGATACATAAATAGGAGATACATAATCCCCTCCAATTATCCAATCTTTTCTGTGAGGAAGTCCCTTGGCTCTGCTGTGGGCCTCCCTCCAGACAAGGTCAGCTAAGATCAAGAACTCACATTCTTTTGGTACAGGATGTTAGTATCAGATATAGGTAAACCTTGGTGACTTGTTCGTCAAGTAATTTAGGCGCTCGAAATTAAACAAGTGCTGAAAATCCACAGCCTCTGGAAGACGAATATAGATACGAATGAAGAGAATTGCCCAAAGCTTTAACCAATTTGTTTCTCTCCAATGCTGATCGACTTGCTATGAATTTTCAGCATTGTTGTTTTTATTTCAGATTTTGCAGGTTATTTCTTTTCATTTATGTTGATGCTTCTGATCAGGATTGTGACTTAGTCAGTGCCCACGCTCCATTGCCAACCATTGTTGGGACGAGAGGCAGAGTTAACTAACACAGGGAATGCTTCATGAGACAATGCCTCCTTTTCAGTGAGCAACATTGCACATCATCGCTAGGCTTACTACCCCTTCTCAGTAGGTCCCAGAAGAGTGGGAATGAAAGTGACAGGGATAAAAGACTGAAAGTAATAAAGGCGAGAACATTTATTTCACAGCTGAGAAATTGGACAGTTCAAGTCTTGATGGGAAGGCAGCAAAAGACGTGCAATTGGTAGCAGCCAAGGTTGGTTATTTTAGCATATCCCATTAACCCTTTATGACCCAGAGAAGTGGGATTTAACCTATTCCAGTTTTGACATTAACACAGTGGATTAAATTACAAATCTCAAATCGTTTGGATATTTAATAATTGCTAACAGGAATTTATAAAAGATAAATTCTCATTGAAATGATCTGACATTTAATAAAAAAAATCTGTCATCTGTTACACTGGCTTCAGTGTTGTGTTACAGTGAATCATTGTGTCGCCCCTGAGTACAAGCAATGCTGATTTGAGGAGAGAGTGTGATATCCATCCAGTCACCTTGTTTCCAATTTATTATAATAGGGTGTAGGAACAGCTGCTATGTAATGAAAGCTGTTGGCAAAGCAGACTGATGCACATAAGGTCATTATGGACTGTTGTCCTCGGGTGCAGGCAACAGGAAGGGGAACTTTGCAGTGGAAATAGAGTACATGATATACTCCAAGGTGGGAATTTAAACAAAAATACAGGCTAGTTATTGTTCATAAAGAATTGGGATCTTTATTTTTTCAATCTAATAGGTCACTCGCTTATGAAATATAGGAACACGTAAAGATATATTTTTAGCAGTAAAGATAGAGGCCAAAGATGAGGGAAGGTTCATCTGGTATGAAAATGGACAAATATGCTGTTATTTTGAGTATTGATTACGTTTAGGGATCGGGATTACTTGTGTGGAGCTTTTCCTCCATTAGAGAGCATGGGTGGGCTGAAGACAATGTAGGTTTAGCACTGTCTGATCTTACTTACTTAGTTCACACCCACACTTTATAGTTGTTTGTGGGACTTAAATTAACTGTGTGCAAAAAAGCTGTCATATTGACATACAAATACATAGTTACCATATTTGACAACAATTTCCTGTAAATCTGTTTGAGACAGTTCAACAATTAAAGGGGCGAAGTCAAATGCAGTTGTTGTTATAAAACGTAAACTTGACCAATGCATCTTCTTTTCTTATTCTTATTCTTATTCCTTGCTTAAAATGTGCCTATTCTCTACTGGGGAGGCGTATTCAGAAAATGTAAATGGCCACTTATGGCAGCCAAGTTCTAAAACAAATCTGAAAATTGTGGAATTAAATGAAAGTTATTCTGCAGTGATACAAATTCAGTTCTATAAAAGCTGATCCATGAGTTTCCCTGTGACCCATTTTAATTTCTAAATTGAGGCTCCTTGCCAAAAGCAAACTGCTTCAATGTACAAGGTTAGCCGATGATGAATATGGATGAACACAGTGGAAGAGATCCAGAATTATTGCAATAGCTTTGCAAAATCTAAGCTTATAATGCCATGTTCTTACAGTCCCCAGCTTTTAGTCATTCCCAAGGATCTCAGCAACAGGACAAGAAAGTGGCAGCGTTTGACCTGCTTGCTGACCTGGGAGGTGATATTTTTGCTGCTACTGCTCCTCAGTCTGCACCTCCAAGCTTCGCAAACTTTGCACTTTTCAACAGTCACACAGGTAAGACAGGGGTTGACAGTTCGCCTGTGAGTCATCCTTGTATTGAGTCTCACCCGTTCACCTTGGAAAAGGTTAAGATATTTAGTTGACCAGCCGACAGTGGTTGAGTCATTTAAGATTTCTCAGGTGAACATTGTCGATTTATTACAGTAAGTAAGTGGTTTTGTAAAAGAGAACTGAGGGTTAGTTACAAAGCTTGTGTCGGAACAGTCTCATTTTTGTTTAGAGTGAAACTTCTTCTGCTTAAGGTATTGGTCTCTCTATACCAATCCAATAGAAAGGGTGCCTGAGTAACCTCTTTTTAGCTCTTTGAAAACACTACATTGAAACCAGCTCCTGGTGAGTGCACGAGAACACCCTGAGCTGAAGATGCATCTTTTCACTGATTCCCAGAGCCTGAATCTGTGCTTTGACTTCTGCATCATGGATACCAACCCACGTTCTGTCATATATTTCTGTGCAGTAGCCCTGTTTATGCCTTTTCTAAAGCAGGTACTGATCTGTAATCACAGGCTCCAGCCCACTTTCTGTGCTAGGTTTTGTCCTCGTGAGATGCAGTGAAATAACTCTGTCCTCGATAGCCGTGAACACCTCTGAACAAATTAATTAATTGTATTGCATAGCAATATGTTACATAATTACAAACTCCAGAAACTAGACTTTGTTTGTAAATACGGGTATTTAGTTTTAATAACTTAAGTATTTAATTGCTTTAAAGATACTTAAGAATCAAGTCCAATTTGGATTCCTCAGTAGGTGTACTGGCTACTAGATTTACATGACATCCAATAGCTGTGTATTTGAGCAATTTTTAATGTGTGAATCACTGAAAACACTTCCTACCGCTGCCAGCAGATCTGATATAGTTACAGGAGAAACGTTCAACTCTAATACAGACTGCTGGCTGCGGTGACAAGTACAGTGTATATAATGGGAATTACAGTGTGTGAGGTTAGAGGCAGAGGAGTGGATTTCAAGGGATGGGGGGATGTGGAAGGTGAGGTTAGTACAACATACTTGTGTTAATCTTGAGTAAGAAATCTTAGGTAATAATGGCAGTTTTACCATAATCACCCATGCTTTTGATATTGTGGAGAATCTGGAGGTTGTGAGCTGATCCATCACAGGTCTGGAGTCTCAGTCAGACTCTTGGGATTGAATCCCTTCAATTCAAAGTCAAAGCCAGCTGCTTTTCCACCGGACGCTAATTCTTTTAAACTTTTTTCTGCTAACGCAGAATTAATGGTTAACATTCCAGTTACAGAATCCTAGGTGTTTACAGTACAGATGGACGCCATTCTGCCCATCAGTTCTCAGAGCAATGCTGATCATTCAATCCGATATCCTTCCCTATCCCCAGACATTTTCAGACTTTTATCTGTCGTATATACCTGTCTACTTCCCTCTTGAAACCCGCAATGGACTCTGCCTCCAGTTGTAGTCATCAGTTGCACTGATGTGAGTAAATTCCCATTGGGACAAGTGAAAGCTGAATTGGTATGAAATTGGCAGTCACGGGTTTGGCTCTCGGAAATACACGGACCTTTGATCTGGACCTAGATTGTCACCACAACAATCTGAAGCAGGTTGTTGTCTTGTGCTTCAGTCACCTGGTGCTCACCTGCCTGAACTGAGCTACTACTATTAGTAAATGTTATGCTCCCAATTCAAGTACTGTCACATTCTTCAGATGTAGGAACAGAAAATGTTAGTGCCTGCAAGTGAATAAAATAATTTGCCATGTAGAAAATTGTGTTTTTATTAAGAATAACTCATTAGCCGCTGTCAGCAAGGTAGCGGTTCAGAGATATTAATCTTCCCTTCTACCCACCAATCCCCAAAATAAGCAGTAGCATTCTTTATGCTGGTGCAAAAAAAAACCTACAGTAGAAATTAGGTTGACGGCAGATAAGTTAGTCTATAAATTTAATACAAATAGATTTATTTTTATTTAGGAAAAACAGTTTGCAGTATTTATCGACTGATTGAAATGAGTCCAAAATACCCTTTGTGTTTTCACCAGTAAGGCAGTGGCCCATATCCCAAGTGAAGGAACTTTATGACCTGGTAAAGGGATAACTGGGACAGGATGACTTGGATATCAGCTGGGACTCCCTGCAGTTTTATAACCTCAGCGTTGCTGAGTGATGGAAATGCAGTATACAGTTTTGTCACTGAACTAAAGAACACACTCTTGGCACAAATCCGGGTCTGATTGTGGTGCAACATTCTCTGTTTCCAGTATTGAAGCACTCTACTGTTTGTTTTTAAGTAACATTTTTAGTTTGCGTAATGAGGTTGGGTACATGATTGATGTAAACCATTGACTGGGATTGACTGAGGTCTTCAACCTATTTTGCTAAAATGCATAATCTGTGTTGATTCATTTCAGTTTCTGAAATGTTCGTTTCCTGCTCTCACTGCACCTGCAGGCAGCTAGACTGCAGTTGTTCCATAGATTTTCAGATGCCACTAATGCTTGCATAGGTGGCAAATTAGGTGTCGTGGTACAAGATGGATTAAGTGATTAAGGCTTATTTGCTTTTGATGGGTGTTATTAGCACATGGAAATAACCCAAGGTCAAATATTAAACCCCACAGTTTGGTATTCCTCGTTTTGGTTTTGAGGAGGAAGGTTTGTGATTGTGTCCCATTTCATCTGATCTTTAGTATGTTTTGAAACATTCTGATGTGTAAAATTTGACATAATTCATTCCTACTGTTTTTTGTTCTGTTGCTGTGCACGACTTTCATAACCATTAACGTCTGTGTCTTTTTTGGTTCTCTTCCTTCATCCATTTCCATCCACGTGGTTGTTACAGCGCCGACGTCTGTGAACACAGAGTTTGCAAACTTTGATGCATTTGGAAGTTGTAACGCTTCTGATAGTTTTGGAGGTTTCACCTCAGCAAGCCTGCCAGCTTTCCAGTCCAACAGTACAGGTAGCATTGGTTTCAATTGCCCAGCTTTACTTTTGGAATTCTTGTTTTTTGTGTTTGTGTGTATATTTCTGTGTGTGTGTATGTTTGTGTGTGTGTGCACGAGCGCGACAACAGTTGCTGGACATTCAGCCTATACTAATCTAGCAGGTGCTTGGATTTTATCTTGGTTTTGTTTCATGTCTCCTTTCAGTTTGACTTCTTACAGTTAATCTTGTGCAAGTGTGGGCACTCTGAGGATGAACTAGTCCGTTAGGCAAGATGCATTCCCAAGTTCCATTCTGGATATGCATGTTTACAGGGTTCGGGTTTGTACCCCACAAAGTACCAGGGCAGAGAGAATCCTAGCCAGCTCAAGAGTTCTTCACATCGTGTTTTATTTGTGTCTGCTCCAAATGTGCCACAATATAACAACAACAACAAGATTCCATTTATAGAGCGCCTTTCACATCGGGAGGACGTCCCAAGGCGCTGGACAGTTGGGTCGGGACCCGAGCAGGGGGGAAATGGTCAGGGCGAGGGGAGGGAAGGGAGGGAGTGAGGAGGGGGTAGAGAGTTGAGAGGGGAGCTGAAGGCACGGTCAAAGAGAAAGGTCTTGAAGGAGGAAAGGGAGGAGGCGGCGAAGGCACTGGAGGATGGAGTTCCAGAGCCTAGAGGCTGAGAGGCTGAAGGCCCGGCCACCGATGGTAGGGCGGTTGGGACAGGGGATGTGGAGCAGACCGGAGCCAGAGGAACGGAGGGTATGGGCAGGTAGGTAGGGGGATAGTAGGTCGGAGAGGTAGGAGGGAGCGAGGCCGTGAATGGCCTTGTAGGTGAGGATGAGGATATTGAATTCAGAAAGGGACCTCATTTCCCTCGCTCACATTGTACATGCTGATTTATCCTAATTATAAACCTGTCATTTAATGAGATCACCCTGTTCTATTATTGATTCTGAACATTTAAATGCACGGTCTTGAATTAAAAAAACTTTAAAAGCACCACTAGGTTCTTGTAGTGAGGAAAACAGTTTGCTTTGAGTGACTGAATCTGAATGATGGTACTTTAGCTTGGCCAGGCTTGCACCTTGTCCCAACTTCCTGCCATTTCTTCAGTCTTGTGTCTGTAAAGTGCTTTACTTTTTATATTTAATTTATTTTTTGTTTCTCTGTCTATTCCGCCTCCCACGCCATACCTCACTCTGTCCAGTGTTCAGAGCGCGTCCAACAGGCTGCAGTTTTCGTGGTGTTACTTCTGCTTTCCATGTCCAGGCTGCACACAGTAAGTGCTTCAGTCTTAGGGCCTTGGCTTAATAGTTTCCTCCCTGCGTCGCTCAGTTCAATCGTAGAGGCCAACATTGCTCACTCGTTTTCTCTCTCTCTTCTATTTTATTATTTGTGTTATTTGGTGTGTTACAAAAGATACGGGTCTCTTGTGAAGAAGTCTGATGATCAAGCAATTCAGATGGGGCAAACATTTGTCTTTTTTGGGACCGTTATTTTGAAATATTATGCTGATGTGATCAGTCAGATTCCTTTCTGGATATTCTATCGACCAATTTGTGCTCCTGTAAAGTGGAGCGTTTCTTTTGTTGTATAACATTTCTATCAAATTAAACCTTTTGATGAACGTTTGCCCGTGACATGACGAGGCTTGCCATTAGTAGCGAGTGGATTGTCGGGGAACTTCTAGCATAGGTTGGATGCAGAGCGAAACTTCTTAACAGTCTACCTAAATGTGAGATCAAAAGAGCATCCCTGCCACTCTAGTGTAAATTGCCCCATTTTCCACAGTTCTTGGAGATAGAGAAAAGTGGAGAATGATGGGAAATTGATTAAAAATTTGGTGTGAGGTAGAAAGCACCTCCTGGTCTTATCTTCCCATCCTCACGAAAGCCTTGGTATGACAACAACAACAACAACTTGCATTTATATAGCGCCCTTCACGCGGGGTAGCATCCCGGAGCGCTTGATAATGGCGGAGACTGACCATGAGCCAGGTGGACTTCTCAGGCTGATTCTAACTGATTTTCCTTTGCGTGAGCAAAGCTAGGGAAGCCCCCACTACTATGGGGCCTATCAACACATCTGCCGTTGCCTATTCTTTCTGGTAGGGTGTACGTAAGGTCTGGACAATGAGGAAGATAAAAGAGTGATTTATTTAGGTGCTTTTGCCAGCTTTGGAACCTAAATAAACCTCTGTGCATTTGGGATAAGCAACCAATCTGATGGCTGGCTTTCTTTGAATGCTTAATTCTATTTTAGTCTATTTTATGTTAGCTATACAAAATTAGTTTCTTTGGTTCCTTCAGTTAATGGTGGACCATATGGGTACAAATATGTTGATTGGTTACAGCCATGCAGTACAAAATGCAATTACAAAATGCAATAGAAGTTAGGTCCTATCACAAATAGTATGAGCTTTTCTTAACATTATTGAGTCACCAGAATATTCAAGGAAAACCTTGCAACTTATCCACTCCCTACTATTGCTTCCTGACACGCTACTGAAAGGATGGGCTGATAGATTGTATTCCTTTATATGTTGAAAGGCTGGTGGTAATTCAGTTCATATTGTGGAGGGTGGCGATGGTCTCCATCTGTCCAGTTCACACAAGGGGAACTTCCATATTTCTGTGTGAGGTTCAGTCCTACCAGTCCACAGTAGTGTATGCGCACAAAGATCAGGGCTTGCATCTCAACACTTGTCATTATGAGCCTCCCACAGAGCCAGATCCGGTCGAGCCGGGAGCCACTTGTGTCAAGTTTGCAATAGAACGTGTTACCTGGGTAAGATTTTAAATCGATTTCCTGATTGCTGGTGCGTTTTTATCTGTGGGAGGTGAAATTCTGCCCAAGTGTCTGAAGCCTTTATCTGAACGTGACTTGTCTTTTGTGAAGATAAAGGTTCCAGCATTATGAGGCGATTTTCCCTTCAATAATTTCCCCCCAAAACCAAGCAGACTTGAAACTTCAGGGCAGAGTGAAGCGATGCTTTGGGACGGTGATTTTTTTATCCTTCCCTGTGAATGTGTTTTGTGGGCGCTGGTCTGGATGGTGCTGTGTTTTGGTTGATGGACACTGCTGTAGTCTCTTTGGTGCTGATGACCATTTAATCACCAGCTTTTCTCCGACTCCCTTTTGTGTCTTCTCTTAACAGGTGGAGACCCTGCGTCAACTAATGCTAATTTTGCAAATTTTGATAACTTCCCAAAATCCTCTAGCGCTGACTTCGAAGCCTTTAGTTCCTCGGGGAGGGACTCCACACCATCCGCTGCCCCTAAAACCCCTGCACTCTCTGTAGATAAATACGCAGCCCTTGCTGACCTGGATAATGTCTTCAGCTCCAATGTACCCGCACAAGGTAAAGATACCTGCTTCTTACCCACCCGCAGATCCTAAACAACAGCCAGCTGGAGCTTGGTGAAGCAATTTCATGACTAAGCTAATCAGCTGTGCTATAGTTCTTTTATTTAAACCCTGTCTGATCAACACATTGAAAATACCAGGCAGGAGCTTCTGGTGGCTTTGTAGGTAAAGGCACTGCCCCACTACACTGCTACACAGATTCAAATCACAGACTGTGTTAAGTTAGCTGATCTCAGCCATGCAGGATTTAGAGGGGTATTATAATTGGCCCCAGTTGGTAGCACTTTCACCTCTGAGTTGTAAGGTTGTGGGTTCATTGCAACATTGAGGGAGAGCTAAACTGCTCTCAATACAAAAAAAGAGGTGCCATCCTTGGATGAAATATTAAACCCAGGTCCAATCTGCCTGTTCAAGTGGATACTAAAGATCCCATGGCATTATTTGAAAAGAGAATGGTTTCCACCCTATGTTCTGGCCAAGAATCCTGATAAGATTAGTCATTCATAGCTAGTTGTGGAATATTGCTATGTGCACGTTGGCTTCTGTATTCACCTACAAATACAGTCACTACACTTCACAGCAACTTTCCAAAATACTTTGAGACATTCTTGATGTTATTGCCCAGCGCTATAACAAATACAAGGATTATTATTATAATACTTCAAGGTTTAAAAGGGGATATTTCTATCGGGGTTCCTATTCCTGATCACTGTCCAGTGACTCCTGTACAATCCAGGAACAGAGCATCCAGGAAGTGTCTTTAATTCTTGGTGAAGGAATAAGTAGTACTGAGTCCCTGAACCACTGTACTGTTGAGCTAATCGCCAGAACATATATTGCTTTTCCTCCTTGCAACAAGGAATTTGCTTTGATAACATTGGACAGGTTGCAAAATTCTGCTCAACACTCGACTTGAATGTTAGCAGATAAAAATATTATAGCTCCTGACTTCAGCAAAGATGACGATAGTTGAACAGCCCAGTTTAAGGCAGGGGAAAATCAAGCAAGGTTTCTGCTCAACATAGCAGATTGCACATCCATTGCACAGTTGAAGGTTTTCACATCAGATGAGGACAACCCAGGCTCGGCTGTGATGTCTTCTCCCCAGTAACTGGATAGCCACACTCCACTGAAAAGGCTCCCATGTGATTATGATTAGTGTATACGTCAATGAACACCAGCCCTTTGATCACTGGATGAAGAAAAACTGCTTGGTGGGTGTCAAAGAGGAACAGAACTCGTCAGAATGGAAAAGTTACAAGGCATTTTTCTCCTGAGCTTTACTACGTACGATCATTGTCCACTTCTACCATGAATTTCTGGTTTTGATCCACATTAGTAACACTGTGAGAAGTCATTCGTAATAATTAGTCATCAGGATTCCATCACACCGCCCCCCCCCCCCCCCCGTTTAAAACTAAAACCATGAAAGAAAATTACATTGAGACTGAGGTCAAAATCAATTGTTAAAAAGAGATTAAGATGGTTTTTCAGTGCACGTTCAGTAAGATTTAAAGGACCTGTATGCCTTAAGTGACAAGAGTACCGTTATTTTCATACCATTACATACCTCATCATAGTCGCTCACTGCCCTGGATACTTTGGGTGACAGCTTGGATCAGCACACAACCTTTCTAACGTAATCATTCTATAAGGCTTGTCCCTAAATGGTGCTGCCTCCTCCCCAACGCCACAGCCAATTTATGGTCCACACCTGAAAAGCTAGTTAAACACTATGTGTAATTAGAATGCATTTAAAATGCTTGTGTTTATTTTTCAGGCTGTTTTGTAGAATCAGAAGTGAAGTTAGATCCTGTATAGTGGAAGCTTGGCAATGAGGGAATAATGTAATAGAACATTTTTTTAAATAATATTGACTGAATTGATTTTCCTCCCCCCCCACCTCACCTGTCGGATATTCAGCGCTGTAAATTTGCTGATTTTTTATGAGTAGAAATCCTATTTTAACATTTGAACTCAATTGTTAAAAGTTTTTCAGATTTTAAAACGAAGATGCTAATTGTGGTTTGTGTGTCTCAATTTTCTTACAGCCATTTGTCCCTCCCAAAAAACACCATCTCCATATGATATTTTTGTACGTATGGTATCTTTATCTACCTTTTTCAAAATTAATGTGCATTGATTCAAAGAGGAAATAACTTCGGACTGAATTATTCTGTAAGCCCTTGATATTATCAAATAACCTGTTCACCCACTGGACTCTTTGACGTGACCATTGTAACAGTCCGGAGCTTGGGTGTAAGCATTCTGGGGCAAGATTTGTTTGTACGCGATCCCCATTTTGTGAGCCACAAACCTCTAATAACAAACTGCACAGGGAACGTGGTTACCTTCACGCTGTTTTCTTCCCTCTGGCGTGTGGTGACTCATGGTGAGGTCGAGTTCACAATGCCAGAATCCTTTTAGTACCTCACTCAACCAGCCATTCTTCATGTCTAAACCTAAAGAGTGGGTATTTTAACAATGGGAAGGGATATCCCAACTGTGCCCAATCCTACTTAATCACCATTTGTACCAATGAGCCGAGCGGGGGAATTGTGACTTTTTTTCGCTGAAACAAATGATGGGTTTTTTAAATTATGAAAGGTTTTGACAGAGTTGATAGGAAGATATTATTTCCGCTGTTCGGTGAATCAGTAACTAGAAGGCATCAATCTAAGACTAAAAAAAATCACTAACTTCAAGGGGGTGAAGGATCTGGAGAAGATTGGGCAAGAATCACCTCCGCCTCAACCTGGCGATTAGGAAATCCATCTTCTGCTCTTGTTAACACCACCTTAGGAACCCTTGAGACTCCACCAAAGTGACTATTGGCTCTCAAGTAGCAAGTTGGCTGAAAGATCAAAAGGGAAGTGTACCAAATTCCAGAGATCTTGCTAAGTCTGCAATGTAGTTCAGGCTAGTGGGTGAGGCCAAATAAAGCCTATACAAAGCCCCAAAACTCTGGAACACTCTTCCTCTATTCCTCCGCCTTGCACCCTCCTTCCCCATCTTCAGGGTGCGCCTGATGACCTTCCTCTTTGACCGTCACTCTACGGTCACTTCCCCCTGGCTTAGGTTCATGCTCTGCCACTGACGAGCGCTCTGGGATACTACAACAACAATAACTTGGATTTGTATAGTGCCCTCCACGCCGGACAACGTCTCAGAGCACTTCACAGTAATGGATCCCGGGGCCAAGCCAGGGGGATGGGAGGAAGGTGACCAAAGGCGCAGTCGAAAAGAAAGGTCTTCAGCTGAGACCTAAAAATAGGAAAAGAGGGAGCGAGACGAAGGGAGTGAGGAAGGTGGAGACCCTGCGTGAGGGCGCTATACAAATGCAAGTTGTTGTTGGATGCTAGAATATGAATAAAGAGTTGGTGAGACAGAACTGTTGTTCTAAACGAAGCCACAGTAAGTCTTAGGAAGGACAACCATTCAGACAGAGACATAGTCAAGGTGCTGAGCTGAAAAGCAACAATTTATAATTGGAGAACAACCCCCTTTCTCCCCCCCCATAACAGGGAGCTGCAAAAAATGTTGTTGAACGTAGTTCTGGAGGTACAGACTAGCAGAACTTCCTTTTTTTTAAATAGCAGTTTTACTACTTAAATGCTGCTCTTGTCAGATCACCATAAATGTTTAGGATTTGTGGAGAAGGAGTACAGCTGCTTTAAGTTTAATGGGATTCAGCAATAGACATTGGTCCCATTACCTCTGACCTTAAATATTCGTGGTTCTAAAAATGCACCATGTAGGGACTCTTCTGGAGTGAAAACCTATGATTAAAAATGAATAATAAATATGCCTTGCCATCAGAGAAGGATGATGCAGACTAGGAAGCTGTGGAGGACATCAAATGACCCATTTTAGCATAACAGGTCAGTTGTGTTGGGAGGCCGAGACCTTCAGTTTTAACAGGAGGGTTGTACTATACTGTATTTTATTCAGAACTGACATGAAGTATGACACCACTGTAACTTAATTTTTTAGAAAAAAAACATTTTTGTTGAGAAGCTCCACAAACTGACGGTTACAAAACCAGTAAGTTTCTGAATCCTTTATTCTTTTTCCTATATTACAGGAGCAAGTGGTCAACTCACTCAGTTTGGCTCAGCATCTGTGGGATCTGCTGCGATGAGTGTCAACCAGTCGAGCTCCTCAACAGACAAGTATGCAGCCCTAGCAGAATTAGATAGTGTCTTTAGCTCTCCGGCACCCTCTAGTAATGTCTTTAGTACAAGCAGGTAAAGTGCACCGTCTCCCCTGCACCTTACAAACAGACGTTCTAAGCAGAAATACTAAACGCAACAACTTACAGTGCTGGAGATGTAGCCAAAGGTGGCAGCTCCCAAGGAAGAACGTTTTATCCAGTGAATCTGCTTCTCCACACATCTCCCTCCCGCCTCAGACAAGTCTCGCAGAACGAGTGGAAATTCAGCAAAGGTTTGCTGGATAACAATTTTGTTTCTTCCTTGTCTAGTTCTGTAAGACCCGGTTTGTTTTTAGTATTTCAGCTTTGGGTTTGAGATTTCTTTGCTTGGATTATTTCACTCATCAAAAAAAAAACACTCATTACTCACGCAATTGGAAAGGTCTTAGTTTTGGCCATTACAGAAAAACGTCTTTGAACGATGTTCAGTGTCCATTTTCAGTAAGCTATTTGCTGTCAGGCGGGTGGTCATGTAGATTCCTTTAAACTTTGTACCATGCACCTATAGAGTTGTTCTAAGGGGAACTCACACCTGGAATAAACAAGTAAAAGCATCAAGGAATATGAGAGAAGAGCTGGAAAGTGGAATTAATTGGAAAAAGTAACTCTTTCATATTTCATTGACTTTCTAAATGGCTTAATGTAACACATGACTCGCCCCTTTGGCCGCTTATGCATAAGATTGCATGAGGTCCCAAGAGTACACTCGGTGCTTCTAACACAAACTGTCTTATTATATCGGTGAAAATTTCAACAAGAGCTACAGTATCTTCCAGTCATTAAAGGAATCTGAACTGCAGGGGTGGCCCTTCTTTAACCCGAGAAACCATCAGGCTTTAGCATGGGGATAATTGGCGGTACAGGTATTTCCAAACAGGATTTTTCTCCTTTTAAAATTCTGGTCAACCATAACTTGTAGATCGGCTCAGAACAAAGTTCCCATTGGCATTAACATGCCAAACTTCCAGTTAAGGGGAGGTTTGGCATGGAATCATATTAAGAAATACCGTAAATTGGCCCCCAAGTTTTTTCTGTGTTCCTGAAACCAAAATGTTGGTGTGGAACCTTTGCACACAAAGTATTGCTCAGCCAACTAGTAAATACAAATTTTGAAAAATTATTTGACCCGTCACAGGTTAAAAGCAGAAACAGATCAGTGCTTTTTTCGTGTGGTGAAGTTAGGAGTGTTGTGATATCTAGACAATGTTGTGTTTGACGCTCACCCAAAAGCAAGCGGTTGTGTAGAATTTCAATGCATTTTGTCTTCAGTGAAATTGCCAACCTTTATAGATCCATGCTTGGAGGAAATGAAAGTCCGATATTAATTTTCCACAAATCTTCATAAAATGTTAGTGTGTAGGAATAAGGTTTACTTATTCCAACACGCCTGTGTTTATAGACACAGGAAATGAAGATCGCACATCTTTGCAATGAAAGTTGTTTTTGTTGTTGTTTTGCTAGACTTAACAATACCATCGAGGTGAGGAAGAATATGCAACCAGGAAATCTACCCTCTCAGTTGATTTCAGTCTATTGCTATGTGAGGTTCTCTCACTGCACCAGTTTGCACCGTACACATGATTAACACCCAGTCAGGCCCCACGTCTGTTATTCGGATAGTCAGTATTTCTGACCAGATCACAGTTTATATTCATGTCATTTGTGTGACTGACAATTTTGTCTTGTGTAGAAATGACTTTACGTGAGCCATAAAATGTTGAAGCACATAAAGAGGTCTGTGTCGCCCTGTAGCTCAGTGGTTAGAGCACTTGTCTTGCAAGTGAGATTCCAAGGAAGAACCACTGAGCAGGTTTACTTATTCCAACACGCCTGTGTTTATAGACACAGGAAATGAAGATCGCACAAAATTAACAGGAACCCTCTTAAAGGGCCATGTATTTATGATTTTCCCCATCTCCCCTTTCCTGAGTTGCATTTATTACCTCACCCATGGCACTTAGTGACAAACCTTCAGTCCGATTAACAATCCCTCAAGATGAATAATGAATTGTATCTTCAAAATAGAAGTTAATGATGTTCTGGTGCAAAATCAAAATCAGTTCCTAACAACTAAAAAAACATAAATACTGTAATAAAATTGAGTGGTATATCTGCATTTCTCTCGTTCCAAAATCTCAGTAAAGTCATTACACTAACTTGTCTTTGTCATCCTAAATCAGCAGAAGGATTTGTGGAAAATTGAAGTTTTGGAGAATATGAGCTCTGCGAGTTGTTTCTAATGCCTTATTCTTTGTTGTTGATCACGGAGACTGTTATACACATCACTTTTCCCCACAGTGCATTTGGGACGGCGCCCAGTGGCATGGTATCCCAGAGTCATCCAGTGGTCAGCTGTACGCCAGCAGTGTTTGGAGGTAAATGGTTTTACACGGGAATATTTCTTTTCAGTCAACATAAGAGGATTTGTTTTGTGATGAAGCAGAAGTTTCCAAAATATTTGAAGTGAGGCATGAGACTCCATGATGCAGTGAAACAACGAGGTGCTGTGCTGATAAATGGCAGGATGTAGGTCCCCATGAGTTCCAGAGATCAGTCGTGCTCTGACTGGACCTTGCCCCCGGTCATAAGAGCAGAATTGGAGGTTGAAGGTTCGGTCCCACCCATCTTGTCACAAACCCAGGTTCATGAAGCTGATTATTTTAAAATTGTAAAACCACTTTGACAAACAGCACTTTCTAACAAGATAATGCTGAATTACGCATGGAAATTCCCATGACTCTCTCTCGCGGAGGGATGCACCCTGTTTCCCCAATTCCGGAGAGTATTAGGCACAGTTTGGCAAAAGCCAAAGCTTGAGGGCCCCCAGGGTGTACCACGTTGGAATTTAACCAGGTAAACCATGTAACCTGCCATGGAAAGCACTGTCATTCCTAACTATATTGTTCAGTTATCTATTGATGTTAGAAAATATAAAAATATAAAGTCTTGTTTTTACCAGTACCTTTCATTGTGGTCACAAAGCAAATGGACCTGCTGTTACTGTGGATTTAATTTGACCTTTAAAATGAAATGTGATCTGGACAAGATAAAAACCATAACGGCACAGGATTAAACGCATTACGATCAAAAAGAAAGGAAGTGTTGCCAGCTGACATTGCCAATTGTTCAATGGCAAAAAAGAACAAATCATTTTTTGAAGGTTCTAACATGCAATGAAATGTTACGTTCAATAAAGTCTGTAATTTGACTAATGTGTCCTGATAATGTACCTTTTCAGCATCAACCAATCCTTTTATAACAGCTCCTATGCCACCTGGAGCTGCAACCAACCCTTTCCAGACAAATGGAAGGACTGCAGGTATGGGTGAGGGGCCTTTTGTGAAAACTTTGGTGTTTCTGTTACAAACAAAAAGCATTGTCATCAATTTATAGTTTGCAAGCCAGAAATTCCCGATATAAGGTTTTGCCCAATGTGGTGAGAGGCATGACGTCTCGGTGATGGTACTCTGCTTTCAGCTGCTGGGAGACATGACAGTGGTTTGTGCGTGAGATATTGCTCTATTTTCGAGCTTATCCCATCTTACACCCCCACACCCTTATTTAATTGCGACTTTTGTGACATCAGGAATTGAAACTATAAATGTATTATTTAAATTCAGACAGATATAATTGAGCTGTTGACAATTTGTTGGAGAGTTTTTAAAAAGAAAGGACAATACTGTAGTTAAGACTATGCTTGTTTTACTTCAGTAATTGTCACAGTTAGTTATACAGAAGCCTAGAGTTCACAATTCATGCACCTATAAGGACAGTGTGAATCTTGTAAGCTTAGAAACGGGCTCCAGCCTTTCAGTACATTCTGTTTTTAAGGCCTTCTTTTGGTCTTTAAGAGAAATGAGCCATTTCTGTGTAAACCTGTTTTAAACCTGATGCTGTGCATTTGCTGAATGCATTGCATGTTAGCTAGCGTGCCGGACTCTGCTTTCTCTGTTGCACTTGGTATGAATAACAGTGAATAATTATTTGTCTTCTCTAATTTCTTGTGGCTCCCCTTGAGGCCTTTTAGGAGCTCTACACACTCAAGCATTTCCACAGGCTCATTTTGGTAGGTCCTGGTGTTTCGTTGCATACCTAGTTAAGTTTGGCTTTTTGTTAACCCGACCGATGGCTTTGGAGAAAGTGTTTGATGTGGAGCACAGAGCCAACCCATTCTTTGTGGACTCAAGGCCACAGCATAAAACTTGTGCAGGAAATGAAAATGTGACACTGGGATATTAGGAAAAGCAGCTGTGGTCCTTGGGTTGGTGCAGAGGAGCGGAAGATACTGCATTTTATATATCTAACCTGTTTTATACTTGAACGTTTGCAGTGGTAGATTAAAAATAAATGTGGTCAAACGGGTGTCTGACACGTGTGGAAACCCAACACTGTGCTTAAGAGTATTCAAACCAAACTCAGAATTCCATGCATCCCAACTATACATGAAAATCCCAGCAATAGATTGTTGGAATGGGATGGGCACTCTCTCCCTGGAGTGAACCATCCTGCTTACCTAATTCCAGAAAGTATTAGGCGCAGGTCAGCAGGAGCCAAGGCCTTGGGACCCCAGAGAGTGTGCATTGGGATACTGCTGAAATGTAACCAGTTAAAACTAGCACTGATAGTATTTGATTCTCTAGCACTTCCACTTTGATCAATCAATGTTGCCTCTTTTTTACATCCTGAGATTTTAAATTCCATTTTCCTTCTATTGTACACTCCTTTGAACTCAACTGTTCACCCAATTGATGCTTATTAATCGTTTCTAATGGAGTATTAAATACTCGATTTAATGTACATTGGCTTTCGTATTCTGCCCATTGCCCTGGACATTGCTGCCAAAGGGCTCAAGTTGGTGTGCTATTCCCAGGCAGCTACCAGTACTGAGTTCACTCTATTTGTGTTCTCCATTAATGTAGGAAAGCTTCTGATCTTCCCCCTCCACCTCCTCATGAGACAGTTGACTATGCTGGGAATTGCAAGCTTACATCCGGAACTTTAATGGGCTGTGGGCACCAACCTAAGCAATATTTTGTTATACTTTTGTGAAGGCCAAAATTCCTCTGTTCTTTGCCGAATCACATGATTTCCCATGACTGCACTCGCCAGATGACCTATAACCAGGTCTTGACTTAGCGATGATCACACACAACTTTCCCAATGTTTTATTTTCTTTCCCCTCCCCATGCTCAGTGTATGTATCTTGATTTTCTTAACATTGGGATTGGAAACTATTTTATAGGAGAGTGAATCAACAGTATCCTATCAAAGCATTTGTTGTACTGTGTCACCATGCTATGCCATGTAGTAATAAGCACATGTTTATTATAGGCACGTCCAGTCATAGAATATTACAGGACAGAAGGAGGCCATTCGGCCCATCCTGCCTGTGCCGGTTCTTTGGAAGAGCTATCTGATCAGCCCCACTCGGACCCCGTATTCTTGCAATTTTTTCTCTTCAAGGACCTATCCAATCCCCTTTTGAAAGTTGTTATTGAATCTGTTTTACATTCCGCTAATGTAAAGTCAGTATTGTAGCTGTCACAAAAGTGTGGTTATGCTAGTGATTGATTGGTTATGCTATGCGCTTTGCTTATTGCAGACATAAGCAGGGACAGAAGGGAACACTTGACTAGATCTCTCTTAACCTTGAAAGCGGAACATTCTATCTTCTAAGCTTATTTTATGCTATAAAGCAGAAGCGTTTGTCAATGTACAAAATCAGTAGTTCGTGATAGCAGTGTGTTTTATCAGCAATAGCTATTGTACTGCTGTTTAAGAACTCCGAGATCTGCTTGAAGGGCGCTTTATAAATGCAAGTTGTTGGAACTTAACCGGATAAAAGGGTGCAGCCTAACCCTAACCCTAATACTGTCTGGCAAGTTTCCTGCTGTTTGTCCAGCTTGGACAACCTTTATTTATTTAGGCCGGTGGCTTGCAGGGTTAACTGGAGCTGACTGGAAAGAATCCTTGCCACTGTCTGGCCCTCCAAGACCTGCCAATGTCAGATTAGTCTGTCCTGAGAGGGTGATTAGATTCTGACAGTGTTGACACGTGCAGAATAATAACACTATAGGTTGAACCTTGCCTAGCAGACAGTACATTGTCCTCCATGCTTGTATTGGAGTAGTTACGTTTTCGTGGGATCCACCAGGTGAGGAGTGTCGATAACTGATCCAATTGAAATCTATGGCAAATTGAAGAATATTGCAACAGTGCAATGCATCTTTCTCAGTGGAAATATGCATTAGTCGAGTCTAAATGTAAGAATGGTTTGAAGGTACAACACTGCCACACTTAATTAAAAGTAGTTTATCTGTGCTTTTCAAAATACTAAATACTTTGATGTACAGTATTTGGCAATTTCAATATTAACAATTCTTGTCAGTGTTGATTTAAACATATCAGCATTTTACACTGTTGCCGAGTTAGGGTGGGTTTAAGGTATTGTTTTCTTAAAAATATAAAATGCAGCCCTTTCTGTCTCCTTCGTGCCTCAATGGTTTGCAGCGAAAACCTGCTGTAATTTCACACCAGTACGAGTGTCCCGTCCCCAACAATCTGACTGAAGTCTGTTCAGGTGTGAAGTAAAAGTATATTCTGTAATAGTTTTGTTTGCTGTAAAATGTGTGAACGGTTCTGCAATTCTGGAATCCGTTTAGACTTTCCTTTTTTTTCCTGTGTGTAGCAGCTAGCTTTGGGACAGCATCGATGAGCATGCCCACAGGGTTTGGGGCTCCAGCCGGGTATACTCTCCCCACCAGTTTCAGTGGTGGGTTTCACCAGCCAGTTTTCCCTGCCCAGACGACCTTGCCTCAGCATTCGGGCTTCCCGCAACAACCAGTCGGTAATGCCAACACAGACCTTCCTGTTAGCTAGTCCTTTCTGTGATCTTCTGTCTTGTGTGTTATTCTGGTTAAATCTCTTCTCCTGTCCCTTCCAGTTGGAGGATTCGGTTCATTTGGACAACCAAAGCCAATGGTCATGCCATATGGTCAACCAGTGGGACCATCTGCACTCTCTAGTAATCCATTTCTGGTAAGTGTTTTGTTCGAGTCCACAGAGATCCCGTAAAAGAAATGTCTCATTGAATTCGTTTTTAGAAGCTTAATTAGAAAGTACACGCTCACAAAAGCAATGGCTGCCTCCTGGGTGCCGTACACGGGAAGTGATGTGAGTGGTGACCTGACAACATGGAAGTACTGACTGGCCGACACGTGTGTATAATGAATGATCTGACTTCATGAGCCCAAATCATTACGTTATATAATGGGATCTGACTATAGAACCTGTTCTACGTACGGCGCAGTTTATGGTTTTAAAAATTGCCGCGTATATATATTAATGGACTTTTTCTCTCTCCCTTTATCTATAGGCTGGAGCTCCAACAGGGCAATTTCCAACAGGAAACTCTTCAACTAATCCCTTCTTATAGCCCGCCTGGTCCCTGTGAGGAGTGTGTTGTTGGCAAATGATGTCTCCACGCCTCCTGCACAGTTGTCCACCGACCTTAGCTTTAAACACAAGTTTCTTAAAGCCTGTATTTTGTATAAAGCAGGGCAATAAATGCAGAAAAAAGGAGGTGCTTCCCTCGCACCTTTATTTAACTGTTATTGGGCAAAGGGTTAAAGATGTAGCCGCATCATGTATATTGAAATTGGCTCATGTTAAGTTATTGCAAATCCCACTTTTCATTGCTCTGCAGTACTGTACATATTTTTTCTTAGGAATGTAGCTATTTGTGCATATCAGTATTTGTAATTTTAACACATTTATGTGAATGTGGAATGTTACTGAGCAAGAACATCGCCAGTACCTATCAGGATGAATTTGCTATGGGGATGATGGCCTTTTAACCGAACGAGAAGTTTTATTAATCCAGTGACCTACCCCGCTGAAAAAAAAAGGTTTGGTTTCTTTCTCAGATGAAAGCTCTCTAATTTATACCATGAGTAAATGTAGAAAACGGCACTTCTTCTCTACCTAATAACAGAGATCATGTTTTGCTACAAAGTTTGCAAGTGACAAAATAAATACAGTATTAGTAAAAACAAGTCTGCAGATATTTCTTTTACACCTACTATGTTCTATTACCTACTGTGTTACAATATTCTGTACATTGCGTGCTATTGATTTCTAATTTTTTTAATATACTGTAGCTACGTTACAGGCAATAGAACTACAGCTCCTAAAGGCTTTGCAAGACTTTCCCTCTTTCAGCAGAAATGAAAGAAGACTGAGTTAAGCGCTGAAGTGTTTTCTGAGGGGGCAGTGGAGAGGCAGGAGAGCCCCCACCATTTTTATCAGGAAGATGTCATTCGCAAGTAACTAGCTGATTAAATTCTAAAGCAATTTCTGCCCTACTCGGTGCAAAGTACACCGTTTGCTAATGTTACTAAACTGCTGGCCTCACCTCTATCCCCTTCCCCCGTTGTGTACAGTTAAATACATGAGAAAGCATTCCTCAGTTTTCCTACCCTCCGTTATATCTTCCTATCATTGTGAAGCAGAGTTCACCAACGTTTACTCACTAAACGAGAACGTAAGCTGGGTTTAGACCAGTGGTGGCCATACTGTGGCCCGGGGGCCATCAAGAAGTGGCCTCCTGAGCGTTCATACAAGTAAGCGGTGTTGGATGGGTCCTGTGGGTTCATTTTTTCTTGACTGAATATTTTGTAATTTATAATAATAATAATCCTTGCATTTGATATAGAGCCTTATCACATCTTCGGGAGGTCTCAGAGAGCCTCACAAAATCTACTGCAAAGCGTGTGGTCTGCATATCGTGCGGGCGAAACACGGCAGCCAACCGCGCACAGCAGTGCCCCACAAAGAGCCGAGGAACCGAGCAACCAAAGACAAAATAGTGTCACAAACAGGGAAAGAGCAGGTGAAAATTCAGGCCATAAATTTATGGCATAAATCATGAAATATTCAATCAATAAGAATTTTGGCCGACCATAATGGCAGGGCCACCACTGGTTTAGACCATTGTGAGACGGGTGGTGTTAATCTAACTGAGGATGTGTTGTTCGATGACAGTTCGATTGCAAGCTTACAATAAACCCAATAGAGTAAAACGACTATCGGAAACAATACGTGGTCAAAGTCATAACGCTGTAAGAGTTCTATTATAATTGAGAAACATGTAAAAGGTCAACCCGCAGTGCTAAACACCCACCAAGGATTGACGAGAACAGGAGAGAAGACAAAATAATCCAAAAACAACACAGCGAGAGCACACTGAGTTTCGGTTTGATAAGCCTGGGGCTTATGAGAGGAAGGGAAAAGCCGAGAGAGAGTTCTCAAAACATTTAAACAAAACAAGATAACTCCTGAGCCACTCATGAAGCAGGAACAGAAGCGCAGAGAAAGTTGGTAAAAGGATGGAAAAAATTAAAATTAAAGGAAAGATCCTGTTCGCAATCTAGCTGAATGTCCAGCTGGAATTCGGCTAGGGGGGACTTTGGGTTAAAATGGTTAATGATAAACCAACTTAGAAATCTGTACATTTTTGCTCCTTATTCATTGCCCTGAATGACTTATTTAGCCTTGTGCTGAATAAACGGTTCACCGCTGATCCTCATTACAGATCGTCTCCCTCTCAGAACTGCGTCTGTGAAGTATGCCGTCTTGGCGGCATGTCATTAAAACAAATTTAAACAGGTTGGAGAGACGAGATTCCGTTACGGTTCGATCTGGTGCCTCCTCCTACTCGCAAGTCAAAATTTCAATGATTCATTTCTGTCCTAATTACAATCTCATTAACTGAATCAGGTGAAGCTGGTTTCACACTGAGCATGCTCAGAACTGGTTTAAAGTCCACGTTTTCAATGATAAAAGGGATTGTCAGACTCTCCCTAGAAAAGCAGCCGAAAAGTTAGACCCAAAAGATTTTGCTCCTGATCCACTGTGTGCTGTCAGCATGCCGTGGTGTTGCAAGTTCATGGGCTGCTGGAACAAGGTACAAGGCACTGGATGGCTTTACCCCACAATCCTTCTGTGCATCTTTGGATTCTTCTCATTGATGCGACCGTCAGAACCATTTCTTGTACCCTACCTTGCCGGACCTGATAAAAACCTAACTACTGACCAGGTATGTGTCTAACAGCATCAATTAAATAGGAAGAAAAATGTCCCATGATTTATGTATTTTTCTATAAATGCTGCGGCTAAATGAACACTTATTTTACTTCATTCGTGACCAGTGTTTCGCTAAGAAGCTATAGAGTAAGGAGAGACATAGGAAAATCTGTCACAGGAATTGAGGCGAGCATTGAGGAGCATTGACTTGATAAAACGTTTTATTAGTCTCTGTTCCGCTCTCATTCTTTTGTCTTCAAGTATATTGAGCTTTTTTTTGTTAGAGCAGAAAAACTTTCAGATGATTTAAGGATAGTCCTGATTGTTTTATAACTTTCTTTTTTTGCTGTCATAGTGTCACGGAGCTTGGTATTTTATACCCCATGCTTCAGTGATTAGAGTTGGGGCTTCTTGAGTCAGGAGAACAAAACCAGTGTCCTATTTATATTAACAAATTTAAAATATACACTTCTCAAAATAACTTTCAAATATTTAATGGAACAAGCATATATTTTGACGACATCCCAAACATAGCTTTAAGGTAACCTAGCAGCCCCAGGCCACCTCACATATAAGGAACACAACAATTCAAAATGTACAACAACGGGAGCAAACACAACGAAAACATACGACTACAACAAAAAATAACAATAATAACATTTGATATAGCGCTTTTCACATCTAGCTATCTCAAAGCATCTTCACAGAATATACTGTAAAGTGAATTGACTGTATTCTTGAGGGTGAAACACGGCGGCCAATTGCGCACAACAGTGTCCCACAAACAGTCATGGATTGAGGTGACCAATTTATTATTGCTTTTTTTGAGGGATTATTATTAGGCGTGTGGAGTAAGGAAACTTGCCCAAGGTTTCGCCCTTTTCCACGCTAGCCCCCAGGTGTTATTTTTCTCTCTGCAGGCAGGCTGCTTTCTTCGTCCTTGTTAGCTTACTCCCAATCCAGCAGCCCCGCATCTATATATTGTTGCAATCTCATATAGGCTGCTTATTAAACTCTGCGGCAAGCAGCTTCTGCAACTTGGAATCTGCCAGGTATGTCGTACCCATTTAAAGGGGCAAGGCTTCCTTGATCATGACACCACCACCCTCACAATAGTATTCCAGTGTTATTGAAGTCATGGTAAACCTGTAGGTTTAGATTCAGTGATAGATAAAACTCTGCTTCCAGATCCTTACCATTTGACCT
The DNA here is from genome assembly GCF_018977255.1 of Callorhinchus milii. Taxonomy (NCBI): domain Eukaryota; kingdom Metazoa; phylum Chordata; class Chondrichthyes; order Chimaeriformes; family Callorhinchidae; genus Callorhinchus; species Callorhinchus milii. The sequence continues at coordinate 7,594,625 of NW_024704752.1, read as the reverse complement.
CAGTATATTGTTAGTTTGGGATCAGGAATCTCGCTGTGAAATGACTATTCATCGACTATAACATTGGGAATTACATTATTGTGTACCATTAGCTGAAGGGCATTAGAACGAGCTATTAAATGAGTCCCTTGGAGCACTGGCCCACACCACTTAAAGGAGAGTTGTCCTTTTTGTATATTCATTCCAAAATTTACCTAAGAAAAAAATGCAAAATGGTTTATTCTTCCATTCAATTTTATTCCATTTGTATTTTTTCAAGTTTTAATACAGTTGTGCGCAATTGACTGGCTACTACGTTTCACCTACAGAACAGTCAATTCACTTTACAGCAAATTCCGTGAAGCGGTTTAAGACATCTCAACGACGTGATAAGGCGCTATATCAAATGCAAGGATTATTATTACGATGTAAATTTTTAACAAAGTTATTTTCTCCATTCACTTTCAGATTACCAACAAAATACTGCCAATATGGACGTATTCTTACTTAGTGATGCTATTTCCTGTCTTCTTAGCCACAGACTATTTAAGATATAAACCGATTATCATTTTACAGGGAATTTGTTTCATTATCTCGTGGCTTCTGCTCCTCTTTGCACAAGGTGTCCTGGCCATGCAATTCCTAGAATTCGTGTATGGCACTGGCTCAGCCACTGAAATTGCTTATTATGCTTATATTTACAGTGTTATTAGTTCCGAGCATTATCAAAAGGTGACCAGTTACTGTCGAAGCATTACTTTAGTCGGATATACTGTTGCCTCAGTCCTGGCACAAGTTTTAGTTTCTGTTGGAAATGTGTCGTATTACTACCTTAATGCCATTTCACTGGCCTCTGTGTCTGTGGCTTTCCTCACTTCCCTTCTGTTGCCAATGCCCAGTAGAAGCATGTTCTTCCACAGAAAAGACGAGGCAGTGAAGTTCGATGTCCCACCATCAGTGGAGGACTTGAATGCAGAATCTGAGAGCCCTGGTCCTCAAAGCAATGTGCATAGGAAAACTTCCTCACAGCCATCAGTAGCGTCTGATGAGTCAGTGTCTCAGTACAAGGACAAGGGTTTGTTAAAGGTCCTCCTCCAACTGTGGTCTGATTTCAAAGAATGTTACAGCTCTCCACAACTGCTCACCTGGTCTATCTGGTGGGCTCTAGCCACATGTGGCTACAATCAGATTGTGAATTACATACAAGTGCTATGGGACCATATTGAGCCATCCGAAAATGCCATGGTGTACAACGGTGGAGTGGAAGCTGCAGGAGCACTTTTGGGTAAGTCGGACAATAACTCATCATCTTTATCGTAAGCTTAAGTATCCATTAATCTAATATACTTTTCTTGTACTGTAGATTGATATCATGTTGGTGAGAATGTGAAAAGAGAGGGTGTTCATTTCATGGCTTTTTAGGGACATGGCTGTCCACAAATTGGCTACTTTACTACACTTTACAGAAAAACAAAAAGAATATCTTTGAGATGTTTTAATGTTGTAGGGTGCAATTTCAAATGCAAAGATTATTACTATCTAATCACACTAATTAATTGTGCGTGTGTGACTAATTAATGCTCTTGTGTGTGACGTTTTTGATCACTGTGCTTAAGAGTATCCAAACCGAGCTGAGAATTCCATGCATCCCACCTACAAATTCCAGAGATAGATTGTTGGAATAATAATAATCCTTGCATTTGATTTAGCGCCTTATCATGTTTTCGAGATGTCTCAAAACACTTCACACAATATACTGTAAAGTGAATTAACTGAGTATTTTGTGGGCAAAACGCGGCAATCAAATATGCACAGCAGTGTCCCACAAACAATCATGGTTTGAGTGACCAAATTATTATTATTTTTTTTGAAGGGATGATTACCCTCGGAAAAGCGATCCACTAATCAACTAAAAACTGAGTTCCTACTTACTACGAGGTAAACAAAGGCATGTGGAGTAAGGAAACTTGCCTATCGTTTCACCCTGCCCGGGAATTGAACCCATCCTGCTTACCTAATTCTGGAAAGTATTAGGTGGAAAGACTGGCAAGAGCAAGGATTGGGGACTCCAGAATGTGCATTGGGGTACTGCTGGTGTCTAACTAGCTAAAATATTGCTGTGCGGCAAAATATTGCTAACCATTAATATTGCTGTCCGGCAACCTTTTCAGCGGCTTGTCCAGCTAGGACCACCCTACCCATTAGGGCTTTGGCTTGCAGGGTTTACAGGAGCTGAGTGGGATGACTCCCTGCCCCCAGTGATTGGTCTGCCCTTCTAGGGTCCCTCCGATGAGCCAGGCTGGCTGTTCTGTCATCAGCAGTGCCGTGGAGTACCCGTCTGGCTCAGGCCTGGATCGATTCACGCATTCCGTTGCCAAGCATGTCACCTTGGAGCCAGTTCAGCTCCAAGAAGATCCCACTTACACCCCCACCCCACCTCAGGAGGATATATCATTAAACAAAGGACAAAAGTGGAATATTAACTTTGCATTTGACTTTAGGGTTGTTGGCTACATGGCTAACCATTATGTGGTACAATTGCTTCTCATTCTGTTCTCCAGGTGCTGCTACCTCATTTGCCGTGGGCTATGTAAAGCTCGACTGGGAAGTTTGGGGTGAGCTGGCCTTGGGTATCTTCTCAGCAGTGAATAGTGCTGCTTTATACACCATGGATCAGGTCGACAATATCTGGGTTTGTTACGCAATGTACGTTGTGTTCAAAGCCTCCTATGTTCTGCTGATTACCATAGCCACGTGAGTATGATACTGTAACTACCTAGGCAGAATAACTACTGTATTAATGTAGGAAAAAAAGTGAAAAATAAAATAACAGGGATTTAGAAAGTAAGGATAAAGGTAACTGGACACTAAGCAACAGACTGAGGACTGAGTTACTTTTCATCCTATAATAGAACTTGTATGTGAATACCTACACTGTCTTGTGCTGCGTGCAGACTATGATGATCTCAGGTGGGGCAGCAGTTGGGCTGCTACAATAGGCTCATGATTGCTATCCAAAGACCACAGCCAGCAAATGTGAATGCATGGACATTGGTTAAGAACAGGATTGGGCTTGGCAATAATTTTCCCCCCTAGTCCAAAGGTTTGTCTACCCATTGCCAACACTCACTGTCAACACTCACGCATGAGGAATGGATGCTTGGGTGAAGTACCTTGAACCTAAAAGAATCATATAACTCTGATGAGCGCTGGGAGTTTCATAAAATATTTGGTGGTGTTTCTTTGCTTGTGAATTTCTCCCTGGATGTTCAATCTCTCTACTCCTCCATAGTTTTCTTGTCAGTATATATTTTTTTTAATTCAGCTTATTGCATGAAATGTTTCCGAAAAGGACAAAATTATTTTTTGCATACATTTTTTTTTCCCCCGTGTACATTTTATGTTGCTCGTTAACAAGTCTTTGTTTTCTGTATCAAGTTTCCAGATAGCGTCTAATATGAGTATGGAACGCTATGCTCTGCTTTTTGGCATCAACACGTTTATAGCTCTGGCTCTTCAAACCATCCTGACTGTTATTGTGGTTGATTCAAGAGGCCTTGGTTTGGATATCATCACACAGGTAAATCAGAAATAATGTATGTAAGTGTTATTTGATCTACTATTAGCTATCTTATATTTATGCCTCCATTTGACCTCTCTCACCCAATCCCTCCGCCTTGCCCCCTCCCTCCCCACTTTCAAGTCCTGCTTAAAGACCTTCCTTTTTGATCGTGCTTACGGTCACCTCCACCCTNCCTCCCCTTCCTCCCACCCCACCCCGACTCGGGGTCAGATTCCGCCACTATTAAGTGCTCCAGGATGCTATCCAGCATGAAGGGCACTAGATAAATGCAAGTTGTTGTTTTTGGTGGTTTTTGCAATATCTGTTCTGTAATATGACGACCAGCACTACACCTAGTATTCCAAATGTGGTCTAACCAAGGTTTTAGATAGATTAATCTCTTGGGGTCACTCCTCAGTAAAGCTGTGAGGAATGAACACAAAGAAGCCGCTAGAGAACAGAGCACGAGTGCCTGGAGAAAAATGGGAGGTGCCAGAGGATGGGGAAGAGCCACATGCAAGCTGTAAAATAGGCCAGTGTCTCTGGTCTACTCATTCCTGCTGTCCTTGCTGAGGTGAGTGAGGGGCATAAACAACACCATGTCAATCAATTATGGTCCTAGGTTCATGAGCAAAATTGGGCAGTGCTTCAGGCAGTCTACTCTTTGGACTTTTTATGCAGAAGTAATTAACCAAACCAAATTGTGCAATCTACATCTTATTTGTAACAGGATCATTAAAGGTTAGTTGCTGATGGGTTTATAACTGGTCATTAGACAGCAGCAGACTGACCTTTGGTTTCCTTTTACAGTTCCTTATATATGGGAGTTACTTCGCTGTAATAGCAGGGATGTTCCTTATCAGAGGAATCTGCGTTATTGTTCAAAACAAGTGCAAGAGAAAGAGACAAATCACATCGGAGATCACTGAGGAAACCGCATCTCCATCTGGAAATGAGACAGACATCTCAGAACGCTTCTAAATCCATTGAAAATGAAGGCAAAATTATTTTCTTATGGTCTTAAATTTGTGTGCTCTTTTTACTGACACATTGACCACATTTCTGACAATGTCTTGTATTGTGCTACTGGTGTTGGTAAACAGCAGCATAGCAGGATATGTGTCGCTTTATTTTCTCCACCCCGCAAAATGCTGAATTTTACTGCAGCTTAGTTGTTGGGAGAGTTATTTTGTTTAATTCCATGCAAAATTTCCCAATAAGTGCAATATGTAATGTGCGCTGACCGATATTCCTTCTCAACTGAAATTAATTAACTACTCAACTCTTGATATAATAATCCTTGCATTTGATTTAGCATCTTATTGTCGAAACGCCTTAAAGCGCTTCACACGATTTTTATTCAAGGAGAGCATTTAGTTCCCGAAATCAGAATATGTTTGATTTCCCAGCACTAATATCCCTCACCTTGTTGCAAACCGAATGCCGTGATGCAAACAGTGGTATGGAATGGGAGTTGATGTTGGGTAGACTTTTGTAAAGCCCAAATTCTGAAAGGGGATGTGGTCATGGCTTCAGTTCTAAGGTTTACTATCTTAGAACTGGTCTTAACGTGAAGGATGTCTTAACGTGTAATAATCCTATAATAATAAAGCACATAATTAAGTGGGGGAAATAGTCTTTTTTATTTTTTTTTATATAAAGTGCAGACTTTTGATGTTCGGAGGAGTGGCAACCCTAGGTAGGATTGTGATGCTACCCATTTTTGTCACAAATGAATTGCTTTTGCAACTGGGGAAACAAACTGTTAATAATAATAATAATAATAATAATAATCCTTGCATTTGATATAGCGCTTTTCACGTCAGGAGGACGTCCCAAAGCGCTTCACAGAACACACTGTAAAGTGAATTGACTGTATATTTGTGGGCGAACAAATCTGTTGTCCTGAGATTAAGGCAATATCGTTGAGGGCAACCACTTGGCTTGTGAAAAAAAATATTGATCATTGATCAGCTCCAAGGCTCAATCACTTTGATTGACAGAGCAGCCAACTCAGGTTGCGTAGGTTGGACACTGGTCGTTGATTGGAGGACGGGTACGTCAGTCAAACGCACATGAAGGGGCGGGACTTTCTGTCTCGCCTTCAGCCCCTGGAAAGGGGCAGTTTGGGAAACCCCGCCAGCGCGGAGTGCTCCAGCGTTCACACAACTGAGGCTCTGCGCCGAGCCAAAAAAAAAAATAGTCCCTCCGGTTCCCACGATTAAACCCCACGGGGACCCCCCGGCTCGAGGGCCACAGCTCCGATCCGTCGGTCAACGTTTCGCCTCGCCGCAGTGCGCAGCACAGAGCGGTGCTGGGAGCGGGGTGACGCTTTTCCCGCAGTCCCGCAGCGCAGTTTGAGGAGAGACCGGAAGCGGTGCTTGGGCAGTGTATAAAAGGGACCTGCGGCGACATCGCTCTCCTTTTCAGTCGATCGCTTGTCTGGAAGATGTCTTGCGGCTCCGCAGATTACAGGTAACGGGAGGCCGGGGTGGCTCGGGGGCGCCGCGGAGAGCATCGGGACCTTTTGTCGCCGGACCTCGGATGCCGGTGTTTAATCAGTCCATGTCTGAAGCGTCGTCTCTTTCTGTTTATTTCCCGGGAGGGAGGAGAGCGAGCGAGCGAGCGAGGCCCGGGAGCGGGATAGGCCCGAGCGGTGTAACGGCTGTGCGCGGTGGGGTTGGGGGGAGGGGGCGCGGCCCCTGCGGTGAGGGAGGAATTGGGGAGTCGGCCGCACGGCGGTGTCGGAAGCCCTTCGACGCGTGACGCGGCTCGGGGGGGTGTGGGGGGGGGGGCGGGTGGACTCGTGGTCGGGCCCCGGCGGTAACTGCCGTGGGTGGCGTTGGGGAGTCCAGGAAACGTGTCGAAGGGGTGGGGGTGGGGGGGGGTATGAGGAGATTCCTTTAACTCTCCTGGAGAGGGTGATGGCGGTGGTGGTGATGATGATGATCCTTTTTTCTAAGCGCCTCATCACGTCGTTGAGACGCCTCGAAGCGCTTCAAGGAATATATCGTGAAGCCCATTGGAACGCGGCAGCCAATGGCGCTCAGTAGTGTCCCGCAAACAGTCGTGAGATTGAGTAAAACTTAAAAAAAAAAGAGACACCCGGGGATTGTGTAAATATATTGTGTTCAATATATCTGTCTGTATCAGACTAATATATAAATAATCCTTGCGTTTGATATAGCGCTTTTTTTCACTTCTGGACGTCTCAAAGCGCTTCGCAGAATTGACTAAAGTGAATTGACTGTATATTTGTGGGTGAAATATATATATATATTGTTTTTATACCTTTCTGTTTGGTGGCTCCGCCACCACGTGGTCCCCCCCCCTTCAACCAGCAAGAGTGAAATCACAAAAACAGACGCCTCGAAAGATGGACATCAAACTGATCTGATGATTGTCTCTGTGTTAAAATGTATATCGATCCATCCACGACTGGGACACTGCTGTGCGCTATTGCGTTTCATCCACAAAATCCAGTCGATCCACTTTACAGTATGTTTGTGAAGCACTTTGAGCCGTCTCAACCACATAGGGCGCTATGTTAAACGCAAGGATTATTATGTTTTATTTATTAGTCAATGTATTCATTGACTTCTATTTATTATTAATATAGCTATTATTTATGTTATAGTATTTGTTTTGTTATTACAGCAGCAAAGATCATGGGCCAGATGGAATGGACCCAGATGGTGTCATTGAAGTAAGTGATATATTCTATTGTCTACTGGTGCTGTGTCTGTTGTTATGGAGATCTTGGTGTTCTTGTGCAAAACTCACATTACGTTTTTTTATCTGCAGAGCAACTGGAATGAGATTGTTGATAATTTTGATGACATGAACTTGAAGGAGACCCTTCTTCGAGGGATTTATGCCTATGGGTTTGAAAAACCTTCTGCCATTCAGCAAAGGGCCATCATGCCATGTATTAAAGGTATTTAATATCTTTACAAGGTTTCTTACTGCAAATTGAAGGAATGCGTCCTTTGGCTTCATGTAGGTAGTCATGTAGTTAATTACTTTAGTATAGGCAATCCCTGATATAGTGCGTTTGGGGAAACTTCAATGAGCTGAAATTGAAATGTAGAGTGAAATGATGCTTACCATCTTTCGGGACTGACCTGATATGGAGATACATTACTTTACTGATCACTCTTCATTCATGAATCAGTAGGAAAACATAGCACTTTATGCTATAGATTGAGGACACAGTACAAATTGCATTTATAGTACATTTTTCAAACTGGCAAAGGTATTGTACCATTATCTAATTCATGTGAAACACGCAATACGTCTCTGTTGCATTGGGGATATTATCAATATCCTCCAGCTAACTAGTTGAATTAAATATGCAACTATTCAAAATGGCTCAGTTTAAAGTAATTTGATTTTATTTGTGTCAGGCTATGATGTCATTGCTCAAGCTCAGTCTGGAACAGGCAAAACAGCCACCTTTGCTATCTCGATCCTGCAGCAGCTGGAATTAGATATGAGAGAATCACAGGCTTTGGTCCTGGCTCCTACCAGAGAGCTGGCTCAGCAGGTATGAAATAAGGTTCGAGTATATCTAGCAACAGCATAGAATTTAGTGCATGGATCCCTGCAAAGCAGAGCTGTGTTTGCTGAAATTTGTCAGGATGGATGGATTTTAAAGTAAGTTCAAGTCTATGAACTTCAGCATAATGCTATAATTGAGGATTGGTTTGATGTACAATTTCTATTTTCTGCGCTCTTTTTGTTTAAAATATAGTTCTATTACTTAACACGTGCCCAAAGGCTAGTTCCTTTTCCCAACTGAGTGATCCCTGCTGGAACGTGTTGATGTTGGGTTAGGATGTGATTTCACAGTTGGGATGGTGCCAAAGTCACGTCATCTGCTAAGCCATGAAGAGTGGACAATTGGACGCTTGTGGAATTGTATCCTGGCATGGGTCGCTACCTTTAGGAGATGAGAAAATGGAGGGAGTGAAATGCATGTTAGGATTGAAGCCAATATCCAAGATCTGTTACTGATACGCAAAAAAGGTTAACACTTGGAATTAATATGAATCGGACATAGATATAGGTCAGCAGGGAAGTTGCTGCATTGGTTTTTGGTGCTCTTCATTCTTGCAGAAATTAAACCATTTTGAATTTGTCTTGGAACATGTGTGTTGATTCATGCAAATACCAATTTTCTCCCCTCCAAGGTACATGCTGGGGTAGAATTCCATGATTGCTGGTAGCGTTCCAGTACCTTATCGAAGTGGCCATTTCATGTGAGTGTTAGTTGGTTGTTTGACCATGGAGGGTGTCACAACTCAACCCAGGTCTCGCTTTATGCACACATGTGCTTTCCAGCAAGGGTTACAGGATTGGGATTGATATAACATTTTGCGAAAAATAAATGTGAGTTGTAGTAAGATTAAATATTACATTTGTATTTTACTTTGTAGACTTTCCAGCTGTAGGAAATATTTTGATATTGTTTCAACATCACCTGTTTTGAAGCAGATGAACTTTTATATCAATGTTGTTCCTGCTATTCAACAGGTTTCACTGAAATAGTGACTTTTGTGTTTTTTTTGCTGGAATGCTGCTATTTAGTGCAGGGATTTCCTGTTCTGTACTCCCATTCTCAGTCTTCATATACTTAATTTCTGTTTACCTTTTCACTTTTAATGCCTTGATTTATGCTTTGGTAACTTAAGTGTTTGATATATGGTATCAGAATTAGGCACTGCTAAGCAAGATTTTCAATGATCTGAGAGTCCCAGACGATTGGCATATCTTGTAACTAAAGCGGAAATGTAATTTCTTTTAGATCCAGAAGGTAATCCTTGCCTTGGGGGATTACATGGGCGCGTCTTGCCATGCCTGCATTGGTGGTACGAATGTGCGAAATGAGATGCAGAAGTTGCAGGCAGAAGCTCCCCACATTGTTGTAGGCACTCCAGGACGAGTGTTTGACATGTTGAACAGGAGATACATATGTGAGTACTGACTCCTCTCCTCTTTCCCCCTCCCCCGATAAAAAGTCTGAAGAGTGAAATGATGCTTTACCATCTTTCGGGACTGACTCGAAATGGAGATAACAATTTTTTTCACTGATCACTCTAAATCTGTTCTATGCTTGAATAGATAATATGGGAAATAGACAAAGAGACAGCTTCCAATTCCTTTACTTGGTGGCTCCTGCTTCATGTGATATAGGAAGGAACACCTAATTTAGGACTGGTCAATAAGCTGGTCCAGAGCCAATCAACTCTGGGAATATCTGACACTTTCCGGTTGGTCCTGCGCTTTCCTTTCCCAGAGTTGATTGATTCAGGTTGGTGTATCTGCTTGTCTGTAGCACCTGCTGTATTTGTGGAACTGTTCACTTTTACTTGTGTTGGGGGAGATGGATTCAAGTTACAATATTCACATGAATGCATCTCAGACAAAGGGTACTCTAGACTATTTCCTGTTTAATAGAAAGGGGAATTTGATTGTTTTGGCAAGATAAGGTGGAGTAGTTGGATATCTAAGCTTTCACGTTCTGAAATAGTTTAATGATGACCAAATGTTGTTGGGGGTCCAAATTATACCAGGATGTGGCCAATGGGTCGCGGGTGGTGGTGCTTTTGAAGCATTTTTAAAGATGCAGCTCTTAACAGGTTTAAACCACTTTTACAGCTCCTAGATGGATCAAGATGTTTGTTTTAGATGAAGCTGATGAAATGTTGAGTCGTGGATTCAAGGATCAGATTTACGAGATATTTCAGAAGCTGAGCACAAACATTCAGGTGAGCTCATCTGGTGTAATGGGAACACCACGTCAAGTGGGGAGGGAAGCTAACATGTTTTCTATACATGTTTCAATAAGTGGGTGAAATTGTGAAGTTTAGCCATTGCTAATTATATAATTTGCCTTCCTATTTAAGCAATCTGCTAATATTGTGAAATCCATATTTTATGGCTTTTGCAAACATGCTAGTAGATTACACCTGGGAAGGAAAGAAAATGCACTGCGTCGGAAATGAGGCAAGGGTGGACCTCTTTCTTAATGTCCAGTACCCTTTGCCCCGAGATTCTGTGCAACAGTTTCTAAAATAAACCACTGCTTGGGGGAGTTGAGGTGAAGAGCAATCAAAGTAAACTAGCCAAATAACTTTCTATTTCTCAGGTGGTTCTGTTGTCGGCTACCATGCCTATTGATGTCTTGGAGGTTACAAAGAAGTTTATGCGTGATCCTATCCGGATTCTTGTGAAAAAGGAAGAACTTACCCTAGAGGGTATCAAACAGTTTTACATCAATGTGGAAAGAGAGGTTGGTGTTGGATATTTTCTACGTTCTTAAGAATCCTTTTTTGCATGTATGTAAGGAAATATTCCTGGGATTAGAGAACAGCAAATGTAGCTAGGAGATAAACTATTAACTGAGCTGCTATAGTCTGCCTATAATCCTTACGGGGACCTCTTCTGTAATTCTTTACAGGAATGGAAGCTAGACACACTCTGTGATTTGTACGAGACTCTGACAATTACACAGGCTGTGATTTTCCTTAACACGAGGAGGAAAGTTGACTGGTTGACTGAAAAAATGCATGCGCGGGACTTCACAGTCTCTGCTTTGGTAAGGGTTATTTGGGTTCAAGATTTGTATCATCACAGTAGGGATGATTTTGCTCCAATTTTTAATTATTAATTTACTACAATGGAATGCTGAGAAGGGTTACTATTTTTAATTATGCCAGGGCTCTCCAAAGATTCCTTGCCATTCAGAGATTGACCAGAGCAATTTGGTTCTTAAGGAAAATTGCAGTTCAAGTCAAGTTTGTGTATTCATCGGGCGCAGTAACTCCAGAAATGAAGCCTCTCATTGTAATGGTTTTGATTCAATACAGCACGGTGATATGGATCAGAAGGAACGTGATGTGATCATGAGGGAATTCCGCTCTGGGTCCAGCCGTGTACTGATCACCACCGACTTGCTGGTATGTATTACTTGTGCTGAAATAGGAACATAGGCTATCCTTCATTCCTTAGTTTTTGAAACTGGAGTCTTTTTACAAGTTTTGCTGAAGTGTTTCACAGTTCATTTTTAGAAATAGATTTAATTTAATTCATTTTGTTCAATTATTCAATGCTTATTCAGTTTTCAAACAGTATTCCTTGGCAAGAATTGGATTCACTTTTCTCTCTTTGTCCCAATAAAAAGCTGAATAGCAACTTATAAAGTCTTTCAACTTTAGATGGGGGAGCCTTATAAAGCTGTAGCTGTTAGGTTTCCAGGGAGCAAACTCATTTTAAAAAGATGAAGTGCATGGTAGCCACATGAGTACAGTGGGAAATCATTTAGGCTGCTCTGTTCTGCTTGAATTAAACGAGTTGCCTTTATTAGTGAGTTTGAAATTTGGGTCATGGCAAACGGATTGAACTGTAAAATGGGCTGAATTCTGTTCTACCTTCCTATGATTGGCACCAGTTTCAAACAGTGAATTGGTATGATTAGTTTACATGTTTCAGAATGTATTCCAAGATGAGTCTTTCCTGACTTCTGACCGTGGAAGTGTTTTTACGGTCTGGACAGCTACTGCGAGTTAAGTGGAGGCACTTGGCTGAGACATATGGTTATATATTTCTGTAGGATGCTAATTCAGCTATTTTTTTGCAGGCTCGTGGCATTGATGTACAGCAGGTGTCCCTGGTTATTAACTATGATTTACCTACTAATCGTGAGAACTACATTCACAGGTCAGTGCCTTTAATACTAAGTGAAATTTCAATCTGAAAGCATTGTGCTCCGACTGATAGTCAAATGAATGTACTTTAAACCAAGGACGATGTCTCTTTAACCACAGGATTGGGCGCGGTGGCCGTTTTGGAAGAAAAGGTGTTGCTATCAACTTTGTTACTGAAGAGGACAAGCGAATTCTTCGTGATATTGAAACATTTTATAATACAACTGTGGAGGAGATGCCCATGAATGTGGCTGACCTGATCTAGATGGCATGAGATTTTTACATTTGCAGCTGCTGAATTATCAGACTACATGGTGCGTTGTGCTGCTTCCAGAGTTGTTGATTCTCTTCTCCCATGTGCAAACCGGATCAGAAATCCAGCCTTGTGAATAAGTGACTTGTGAGGACGGCCGTAGGCTACAATCCTCTTTAAGAGTTGAGACTGCTGGGGTGGGAAGTTTTAAGTCATGGGGTCTTTACGTTTACACGCCCTTCAGTGTTTTGCAAGTTCTGCAGTAGTGTTTTTGTTAGATATTCTCTATCATTTAATAGTTTACTTATGGACTAAAAAGTTTAAGTGCTGTGTTAAATCAGCCAATTATGTTAAGTTGGCATTTCTACAGTTATTTTAAAATGAAACTTGCCAGTTAACTGGTAAAGGGTATATGCACTTTCTAGAGTATTTCTAGAGTAATTAATTTTTTTTGCATACAATAGTTGTAATTAATAAAGTGTTCAGTAAGTTGTGCAGAGATAGTAATGCTTTGATATGCACAGTCTTGTCTTCCCATACAGAGAACTGCATTGTTAGATTGTTGTATACACGTGTGAAAGTTTACAGCACTAATTAGCAGAGAAGCTGGATATTAATTGTTAGTATTTTTGTAAGGTAGCCCTATTTATTGTTTGTACCTGGTCTAATTTAATTTATTGTCAGCAGTCTTCTTATTCCAAATCTTTTTTGTTTCTGTAGAAATTGAGCTGCATCTATGTGAAATGTAACCTGAGCTTTCAATCCTTAAACCATGTTAGTCTTAGATACTTCTGGAGAGTGTAAATGCAGTGGTGGTGTGCATTTTATAAGACTTGTACAATCAGGAGTACAGCAAACAGATTGTTGGCTCATGTAGTGTAGCTTAATGTGTTCCTACCAACAGAACAGTTTAGCTTCTAACCCCGCGTAGGCTTTAAAGGGGTTTATAAACTCATTTCAATATGAATAGATGCCTCACCTGCAATAGTAACTGGTGCTTCCCTTGTAAAACTGGTCCTTTAGCAGAGTGATGGCAGCATAAAGTGTTTCCTGATGCTTAAATATTCTACACTAACTTCCAAGCTATTACTGAAGATTTGGCTTTCATTCAGCATACATGTTGTTAGCAATAGTGCTGGTTATTTTCACCCCCACAGGTCTTCTAATATTCCCTTGGGAAAATAATCGTTTGTAAGATTTGTCTTGTTTATCTCAAACATTAAATAGTTTATTGCTAAATGTTTTGATGTGTCCTTTCTTGAGTATCTGTCTGACTGGGTTCTATTATGCCTCTCTTTAAAAACCCTAGGTTTACCAGATTGGTAAAAATGTCTTAAAATAAAACAGATTCCAAAACATTACCAGTTGTCCAATAATATTTTTATTACAAAATATTCAGCAAAATACTCAAGTCTACTTATTTATAGTGCAGATGCAATGGTGATTATTTATTTAGATCCATTTAATGAAAGAATTACTTCAATAGAAAGTATGAAAAGGTTTCACCTTGCATTAAAGAACCAGTAATAATACAAACTGTTCTGGTTGAGCTGGTGATCAGTTCTGTGTGAACTGTTGCATGATAACAGCACAAAGACCAATCACCTGTAGGAACTCGTCAGCCCCATCTGCCAAACACTTGTCAACTTCCTGGAAAAAACATAATAGCTAATTGAAGATGTGGATCTAGGATTTGAAGTAATTTTAGTAGCTGTGGTGGAGGGAAAGTCCCTACCCCATTTTTTCCATCTCTATAAAACTTACCCCAAAGCAGGGACTGATTAATTCTCAACAGTTGCAGCTCTGGGTGGTGGAGTAATTCTTATATTTTACATGTGTGGCCTGTCTAGTTATTAAGCAGGCTACAAAGATAGAACTCAGCACTCACTGAACACAAGTGATTTTTGAGCAATGTGATGAAAACAACCAGAAGCAAAATTTGCACTTACTGCGAGCTTTTCTGTGATTGCCGACTTCTGCTTGTCATTCAAGTCCTCCTTATCAATGATGATATCGTGAAGCTGGTTGATTAGCTGTGTCGCTGCATGACCTTCATTGATCATGTTCTGAACAGCAAAAACAGTTTAGCACAGAAAACAAGCAACACCAACAAACAGCAGACATTAACAGTACCTAAAGTGTGAGCCTAGACCACGTTGTCAAAAATCTTCCATGAGACTGGCATCAGAACTGAACTTAATTTGGTGTAACATCCATAAATCCTAAGGATGGAGATTAGAACTAAACCATGGCTCTAACTGCACACTGTTAGTCACGTTGATCTAATTAACAGACCTGACTAAATGACACGGGAGGCATTATCTGCAGTAGATATACGTGACTAGTTGCAAAAGGAGGCTATTTTTTTGGTTGACATCATTTCAAGTTGGGAGAAGTCCACAGGCAAAACACTTCAGGACATCTTTCGGACAATACTGAGGTCTTTATTGGTGTATGTTTCTTTGTTATACTCTAAAGACTAAACAAAGCAAAACTTTACCTTTACAACGGTTTCCAGTTTTTCAAATGAGCTACTGTAGCATGCAGCTATGAGGCCATCAATCATCTCAGCTGAAATCACCTGGGATAGAAAATGGAAACTTGCATTAAAATTTCAGAACGAATAACAGGCTCAATAACAAGATCATTGAGCTGTAGATCTCACGCAGCAAGTGGTGCATGAGATCTTGCATTGCAAATAAGCCATACTGTGACCAAGTATTAAACCAGATAAATCAGTGATGATACTTTAGTTCCTAGGTTTGTTTATCATACTAGCACAATCTCACATTGATATTGTCAATTCATTGCTTCAGTAATATCTTTCGTGCATTCCCTCAAACGACTAATACATCACCCTGGTGATACAGCTCAAAATGTTGTTCACAGTATCATTATTGATGCTGATAACTACAGAAAATGAACAAACACTGCAGAAATGTTTGCCAATGTAGGGTCATGTGAACTCCTGCCAAAGCACATACACATACATCCTTTATTCACTGCACAAAGGCCACAACCGATGACACTAACTGAATCTGACTGAATGAAATAGACATAAGCTGGACACCTTTGCAGACAGCATCTACCCAATCATGCATGAACACACGAGTCCATCTGATTTGCAATGCTTCATTTCAACATCGGATGTCAGCTTTATTTAAAACACAGAGCAAGCAGTTGTGGGACATTACGCAGAGTGAAACCTCGAGTTAAAACAGCAAAAAGGGTGAGGCAGCTCTGCGGGGGGCTCAGAGCATCAGAACCAATCAAACCCCCCTTTCCGATCATTTCTAAATGTAGATTTGTGGTTCACAAGATGAGTTTAGAGCATTTCAACTTTGTTCGTCATCGGAGCACCGAAAATCTACCAAATAACTGATCGCTCCTGATAGGTGCAAACAGAAAAAGCATTCTCCTACCCCAGCAATTTCAGTAATGACTTTCCCTGTGATGCTGTTTCCTCCCATAAGTCGCACTGAACACTGCAGGTACGTTATTGCCTTCCTCAGGTCTCCTTCCGAAACATTCACAAGAGTAGAGATTGCCTAGAGAGAGCCAGAGAAACATGATTAATCCCCACGCATTCTTCATCTTAAAACCAGAAATGATTAATATTAAATCCTGGGCCCATTATCATAGCTTATCACAACCACCTACCTCATCAGTGTATGTTACATTCTCCTTCTCACAGATGTCCAGCAACCTGCGTTCTTGTACACTATCCGCCAAAGGTTTAAAACGGAATTTAGAACATCGAGAGGTCAGCGGTTCAATTATCCTGAAAGACAGAAAGTGAAAGTTAGTGCTACCCGATCCCTCCCCCCACACAGTCTTGAGGTTTGAGTTTTCCATTGAAGCAAAACACATTTCATGACCCAAGCACACTAGAAAATGAAGAGTCAAGGAAAGTATTAACATGGGACTGTCATACTTTTGGAGGGACTGTCACTTAGATGGGTAATGATAAGAAATAGATTCAAGATGGAACCCATATATATCTCCCAGGAGAGGCAGCTGGATAGTGATCAAGAGTGCCCTAGACAATGTTCTGCTCTCTGAAACTACGGCCCATTGTAACCCATTCATACTGCTGCCTCAGCTGAAATCAACAACTCATTTCTGATTTGCAGAATTGAACTTCAGTTGTGTTTTTGGATAAACTTGCTGAGCTACCACATGAGCCAGTATTTTACTATTAACCTCAAGGGACTCTTCTGAAGACCCACTTAAAGAAAATAGAAAAAACAGAAAGCAATGCTGCACACATGTATTCTAATAACAATCCTTGTATTTGACAACAACAACTTGCACTTATATAGTGCCCTCCACGTGGGCAGCACCTCAGAACGCTTAACACCAGCGGTACCTGACCATAACCACGGTCGAAGGAAAGGGAGGTTTTCAGACGTGACTTGAAAAAGGGGAGAGGGGGCAAGGGGGAGGTATTGAGGGAGTGTTCCAGAACCTTGGGGTGTAGTGGCTGAAGCTCAACCTCCAATGGTAGAGCGGGGGTGCGAAGGACAAGCAGGAGGCCAGTGCCAGTTGAGCAGTGGTGCCGGGTGATGGTTTGGGGAGTGAGGAGGTCGGAGAGATAGGGAGGTGCCTTGGAGTGAATGGATTTGAATACAAGTGTGAAGATCTTGAAGTCGATCCGTTCGGTGATGAGGAGCCAGTGGAGCCTGGCCAGACCTAGTGAGATGGGGGAAACGAGGTTTGGTTCGGGTAAGTATGCTGCCAGCAGAGTTCTGAATGGAAATCTGACATAGCATGTTGGCAGGTCGTCGAGATGTCTCAAAGTAGTTCACAAGATTTTACCGTGGAGTATAGCGAGTGTGTATATTGTAGACAAACACAGTAGTTAATTTGGACACAGCAATGTCCCACCAAGTGAATAACCAATTTTATCTAGGGGACAACCCCCTTTCCAGATAGTGCATGGGATCTTTAAGATCCACCTGCAGTATTCAGAGCATATAACGTGAAGAGGCACTGTTTTCCCACCTACTGATATAGTTGCAGATGAGGCAGAAGCGAGTGGTTCTGGACTCTTTCTCCATGGTGCGCCGGAGGGCAGCCTGAGCAGCATTTGTCATGGAGTCCGCTTCGTCCAGGATGATTATTTTAAATGGTGGAGCAGTTTTTCCACTGGGTGAAAAACAAAGATGAAAAAGCGTTCAAATTGGATGAGAAAAGCTTCCAATGTCACCATTCAGGATATGTTAAGAAAAAATCTGCCCACTAACTGCTTTTAGTTTTGCAGAAAATGGCGACTCACTCTGATCGAGTCCCAGCCACAGTCAGCTGGGCAAAGTTCTTCACCTTTTCTCTTACAACCTGGATGCCGCGTTCATCAGAGGCGTTCAGCTCCAGAATTCGCTGCCGGTACAACTCAGGCCTGCAGGTGTCAATCAGGCGGGTTTAACGTTAGCACACATGCTCAAAGTGAAAGGCTCCATCATATTACACGAGTCTGAACATTCTCAGTACTTTGGGAAATCAAGGTTTCTCTCACTCGTCTGGATTATTCCTTACCTGTCAAGGAGTTGCCAAAGCCATTAGAATGGTCACACATAAAATTTTAGGTGAATTGGATGAGGGGATAGGACTGAAACACTAGACAAAAATTCACTGGCCTGCCCTTTTCCATAATAGTGCCATTAGCGGTCAGGCCTTGTCTTTCTGTCCCCACCCTTTAGAACTCCATTCTAGTCCATTCCCTGCGCTCTCCCTTGCCTCCTTTCAAGGGCTGTCTCAAGACCCTCCGCATCAACCAGTATTTGATAACATTCTTACCCCCACCCTTCCTGATCCCCGACGTGAAAGGCACTATATAAATGTAATTTGTTGTTGCCACAGAAGCTTTAACGTCCACCTGAAAATAAGTGAAATCCATCCAGCTTTATGTGAACCGTTTTTCTTCTAGTCATTCCAGGAATGTAAAATTCCACATCATCTTACCCAAAAAGCTCCCGTGCTGCAGCCAATATTGTGGAGGTCTTTCCTGTTCCGGGAGGACCATAAAACAGCAAGTTGGGAAGCTGCAACAAACCACAAAATAACGCTGGAAGTGATTACGGAAATGCTTACAGGCAAACTTGGCATTCCAGTGTGCTTCAACATCCTTTCACCTATGGAATCTGCATCTCAGTATAGCACTTGATTCCAAACCGGGGAGAGAGAGGGGAGGTAACCGGAGGCACAGTCAATCAGCAGTTGTAGATTCATAGAAAGTCCAGCTCACAAACCGACTATCTGGCCCATCCAGTCCAGCTGGTATTTAAACTCCACACAAATTGCCAATCCTCGATCCTATCCCTAATCCCACATCCCTCAACTTTATTCTTTAATTTTAACCATGTATCCAGTCTTTTTTCTGAAACGATGGTTATTAATTTATTCCATGAAAAGCTTATTGTAATCTCAGCACAGCTACTAATGGACACATGTCAACAGCATGAAATTGCTCACAAGTGGCACAAATGGGGAAACTCAAGACAATATCTGATCCTGAGTGCAACAAGATGTGGAGGACTACTTTTTCCCCCATATGTTGGTTATTGACATTTTCAACCTGTAAATGCATTAAATATGCAGTGCAAATAGAATCATCACGGGATTAGCTGAACAGAGGTCTGTGAACCTTTTCTTCATATCAGACAATCCATATTCGAGGAATTTCTAAATTTATACCTCACTTAGACCCCTATCCCATGTCAACGTCAGGCACTCACAATTCAGGAATAGCAAAGCTATAAGGAGCTTTGTGATATAAACTTGTATGGATTAAAAAGGTCAGCCATTTCAGTTAAACAATCCTTAGAATTTAAGAGGCCTCTTCAACAGTCAAGGCAGTTTGACCATTTTTGTAGAGCAATAGGAAGGTGAATAATCTGGGATGGGTGGTGCTGAACTGGAAATAATCAGTTCTGCTGATTTGTCTCATTTGTGATACTTACATCAGCTCCTTGCAGCGATTTTTTCAGCACAGACACAACTTCCTCTTGAAACGCAACATCATCCATACATTTCGGCCGACTGCAAACAAAAGTAAAAAAATTACCTACAAGACGGGCCTTGTTGGACACATCAGTTCAAGAGTGCACATGGTGTTGTACAAGTAACAGCTCCAAACTAATCTTACTAATCTCACCAGTCCTGACACAGTTGACAAGAACACAGCAAAAGATAGCAACTGAATAGGACTATTTGTCAATGCATCACCAGCCTGTGTCACCTTTTCACAGAAGAGACCACTTTAGATTAAGATAAGTTTACCAGATACTGCGGAATGCAACCTAGCCAGGTGTCAGCCTCTCTGGCATCTGAGTCAGAAGATTGTGGGTTCAAGCCTCACGTTGGGATGTTGAACAGTGCAGTGCTGGAAGTGTGCTACATTTTTGGAGTTGCCGTACTTCAACAAGGAGATGTTAAACCTGAAGCCTATGTTAAAGATCCCACAGCACTTCTCAAAAAGAAAAAGGTGTTTCTCCTTGTGTCCTGGCCAACAATCATCCAAATAAAATTGATCACTCACTTCATGGCTTTTTGTGGGACATTGCTGTGCGCAAATCAATTGCCACATTCATCTACAAATACACAGTCACTACACTTTACAGTAAAATCCTGCAAAACACTTTAAGACACCTCCAGTACACGATAAGGAGCATTATCAAACGCAAGGATTATTATATTATTATAGAGAACCAAACATACAGGGATCTGTACTGCATATAATTTTTTAAAAAACGGATAAGTTTCTCTTTCTCATCCCTTTTCTCCTCTCCCAAAGACATCTGTGGTACAGTTCCATAAAACAAGTCAATTGAGTTCCTGTCTGCTTGCTCAGATGGATGTTAAAGATCATTTGAGACTGCTCGAAAAGAGAAGGAAGCCTCTCCCAGCGTCTGGCCAACATACCTCCAGATTAATTGGTTGTTCACTTCATGGCTGTTTGTAGGATATTGCTGTATGCAAATTAGTAAGAGCGTTTGCAGATAAACAAAGGCAACACACTTGACAACACTGTGAAACATTTCTGTATCATAAGCACTATATCAAATGTAAGGATTATCATACTGTATATGCTTTAGTGTTATATCAGAAAGTGTCTTTACCAATTAGGCCATTGGAGGGTACTGAAGGAACAAGATATGAACCTTCAATTATAATAATCCTTCCTTTTTTGATATAGCGCTTCATCACATTGTTGAGATGTCTTAAATGTACTGTAAAGTGAATTGACTGTGTACTTTATGGGGGAAACATGGCAGCCAATTGTGCACAGCAGTGTCCCACAAATAGTTGTGGATTGATTAATTGATTAATGTCTTTTGGACATTACTATCTACAAAATGATTTGAACAATTGGGAGCGGCAGCATTTAGCAGTCTTCACACTTCATAGATCCTTACTATTTCTCCACCCATGGCATTGACTTTTGTTTCTTGCTTTCTCCGCTGCTCCCAGCTGCCTTTTCTTTTGCCGGTTTGATGCTGGTGGCTCCTGCTCCCTTCAGAAAAGCTTGCATTTTTCACCTTTTAAACACAACAATAAAGTTAAACCACAGAGGAGCATCTTGAAAGGGCCGAACGTGGCTCCCATGAGTTTAACCAGCTATATCCGCGCACTGTCTGACCGATGTCCCAAAACTACCCTTTGGGTAGGGCTTTGGCTCGCAGGGTTAAGAGGTGCCGAATGGAAAGTTTCCCCGCTCCTATTGACTGGTCTGCACTTCCAGGGTTGTGCTGATGAGCCAGACAGGCTGGTGTGGAGTATTGCAGACCTGCCGGGCTGCAGAACCGGACGACCAAGACAATAACAATAACAATAATCTTTGCATTTGACGCGGCGCCTTAACACGTCTCCGAGACGGCTCAAAGCGCTTCACAGAATATACCGTAAAGTGTGTCCGACTGTACCTTTGTGGGCGAAACGAGACAATCACCGAGGAGCGGCTCGGCCGCGAAGTTTGACTACCAAAGCGCTCCACCCCTCGGCCAGTTCAGCTCCAAGGAAACCCTGCATACCCTACCCGTCCCCCACCCCCACCCCCCCCCCTGACAAGCTGACAGTCACTAGTTGGTCCTTTGACATCAACACAGCACAGGTTGGAGGCCTCACTGTCAGGAACCAGGACACTGTCGGGATGGGATGGAGACCCCAGGACTCCATTGTGAGCGAAGCTACAAACTCGCTCCTCGGGCGGCGGCCTCTCGGCCCCGGGGTGTGGGGGAGGGGGTGGGGGGGGAGAGGGGAGGGAGGGGGTGGGGGGGAGAGGGGGTGTGTGTGTGTGTGGGGGGGGGGGGGGGGGGGGAATGAGGGGAGGGTGAGCGGTCGATACTCACGCGACGTATCGGCCGACCCCACCGAAACTTCGGGACGCAACCGAACCACAGCCTCCTGTCCCCGTCTCCCGCTCTCTCTCTCTCTCTCCCGGCGGCCGCCTGGCCCTGTGTCCGGCTCCACACCCCCCGGGTCCCGGCCGCCAGACTCCCGGCCTCTCCTCTGTTGGAATTCCCGCCACTCAGCCCAGTTGGGTCACGAGTTTCCGGTCCGGCGCCAAAGTTTCCGGGTGCTGCACCGGCTCTGACCTCAGGTTCCGCCCCCACTGTGTGTGTGTGTGTGAGAGGGGTTTCTGTCTCTCTTTATTCCAATAAATCCTATTTCCCAATAAATCTAAAACTGGCCCAGAAAGATGACGCTCGTCTTCTCCCTCTTCCCGCCCCCCCCCAAAAAAAATAAATAAATAATAATAATAATAAATTGGGTCGCTCGAGCCCCTGCCGTTCGCCGGACGGACACTGCTGTCCACCATTGGCCGCCACCTTCGGCTCACAAAATAGTAATCAATTGGACTTTTACAGTCTATTTTGTGAAGCGCTTTAAAGACGTGATAAGGCGCTGTATCGAACGCAAGGGTTATTGTTATGGTTGGGATTTTTTTTTTGGGGGGGGGGGTGGCTGACGTGTGTGTGTTTGCGTGGTGTCAGCGCCTCGGGACGTCCTCCCGACGTGAAAGGCGCTCTATAAATGGAGTCTTGTTGTTGTTGTTGTTGGTGGTGGTGGTGGTGGTGGGTGGGGGGAGAACCAGTTGCAGAGCCTATCGAACAGGTTTGAAGGATACGAACAAATGGATCTGAAAGGCCTCCTCGGTCCGCCTGTCTTGCGGCCGAGTTGGCAATACTGTACTGCACTGCACTGCACTGCACTGCCGGCCGGAGATCGGAAAGGTACCAGTTTCCACTCTTGGTCCGTAACTGATCTCAACCAAAGGCTGCGTTCTTTTTTTTTTTGGCCACAATCGGCCCTGGTACCCTCCTCGTCTGTATGGCTATTTTCACACTGAAGTATGTATTGTTCTTACCAACCGCACCATTATCGAGAGCGGAGATTACATTTTCGACTTTGCTCTTTGCAAACCAACACTTCGTCGGGTTACGGCAATAAAAAAGCAATGATTCGAAGGTGCAAAAGTTACATTTTAATACCATGATCTGCTAATACAGCTACAGTTCCCGGAGACAGGTATAGCATTACTTTCCGCTCAAACTTCAAATGGCTGAGCAAACACCATTATACAGTCAACCATGTTTCTCTCCGACACCGTTTACATTTATGGAATACTGTGCAATGTGTCAAGAGTCCAATATTCTTCTCCCCCTCAGTTATAACAGAACTTGTGCTGCCCATTGCACCCATTTCAGTAGAGATTACAAAAATAAGCAAATACAAAATTACTTTTCAAACATTTAAAACTCATGAGGTTCAGACAGCGCATATCTGATACTTTGTTTACAAACAGCTTTTTTTTAAAAAAAGNAAAAAAAGAATAGTTTACACATATATTTCCATTTCAGTTCCGGTGACACCAACAATATAGATGTTGTTTAAGAAGGTAAAAGGGGATTTCAGTGGACTTGTGCGAAGATTACATACATCATTGCATCCATTTTGGGTTGTTTTTCTGTCATTTCAAATGTTTCTTCAAGGTAGCTTTGCATACGCATTGGCACACTTTCCAAGGATTTTACTGCACTTCAGTCTCCTTAGTAGACCAGTGTCTACTTAAACAGGTCGTTAATGGAGACAAAACCTTTATACCTTTGTTATCCAGTGTCAACACAGGTGTAGCACATCTGATTTCCATATCTCAAGCTTACTCTATATTGCCTCAGCAACTCTTACCTATATCCCCGTTTGTCTGTCCCCGTGGCTGCTAAATAAGTGCCAAAATGACAGACACTTTGCATTCTCAGCCGGGCTCACACTGCACCCATTTTATTACAAGTGAGAACCAAAAGTGTGGGCTTAACGCAAGCCCTCTGGGTGAAATAGACTGTGGCTTTCAGCATCACACTTCCAGTGTAACTGCAGTAAACCTACCTGCAGTAAACCTACCAATCCTCACTGACTGAGATGTGTTTTGCATTGTTCCATCCGCTCAGTTACCTTAATAACTACATGTAGATTATAAAGTACCTGTAATGCGTAATGAAAATAGCAAAAGTTAACTATTCTACACTACCCTAATAAATGGGTCCATGTTTTTTGCATATCAAATGTGTGCAAGAACAAAAGCGATCACAGCATAATGAGATAAACTGGTTTCCTTAAGGTTTAACAGACTATTCTATCACAATACAGTTATTGACACAACTAGTTCCACATATCTAATTGTATTGGTATATATTACAGTGAAATACTGTGAGCTCAATCAGCAAACTAGCCTGACACCATCAAAATTAATTCTAGTCAGGCTTTCCCAGTGGGTAGAGATGCTGCCTAGCGTGCGTTGGGACTCCACAGAACCCCAAAATATCAGGTTTTATCCCAGCTCGGTGCAAAATCAATGGATTTGAGCCTGGGTGCTACAAATGGCCTCAGGTTCATAGAGTCAGGAGGGGCAGGGAGAAAAAGGACAGAAAAAAAATCAGACAGGCTTCAGCCAGTGACTCCTGCTGAAAAATGTGGATTTTGAGTGAAAACAAGATTGAGCTTGGCCGTGCTAAACTCCCTCCACTTCCCCGAGGCAAATATCCCAGACATATCATCAAGACCACTCACTTGGGCAAGGCATATCGGGGCTGTTGGAACCTCTGTATCAGTGTCCTAGCAGGAGTTGGTTTATAATCAAATATGATCAAATAAATGTGACTGACCATCAGTTAACTCCATTCTCAAATGCAAACATTTTTCCTCGAACCCTACTACACCTATCAAATACATTCCAGAGCCTACCCTTTTACTTCATCATTTTAAATCATTACAGGATTTGTTTTTCAAATGCACCCAATTTTTTTCCTCATATTCCTTTTTCCTGCCAGTGGGATACAGTGCATTCCAGGACCTTGCCCACACGCCTTTTTCATGCTTGTGCCTTGACAGTGAGGGTCTACAGTGCAGGAAGTATCACAGTTGAGCCCAATCCTGGCCTCACACACACACAGACATGCTATCTAGTTGAGTTCCAAGGGAACCCCCACTCTCATCTGATTTCACTGCCAGCCTGGATAGTCTGCGCAGGTCAAAGTGAGTCATCGGCAAAGTAATTTTATTATTAATAATAATCCTTGAATTTAATAACGGTAATAACGCCTTAGCTTGTCATTGAGACATTCCAAATCGTTTCACAGGATTTTACAGTGAAGTGTAGTGACTGTGTATTTGTAGACTGTAATTCACACCAGACTAAGTGGGTATTTCTTTGTGGCTAAATCTAGTGGGCTGGTGCTGTTCACCCAATGTCAATCCTGATCTGCAGTACACATACAAAGACAAGAAGCTGGCTGCTAAGAAATGTCGTTGAGACAGAAATAAAGAACTGCAGCTATTGATAAGAGTACACTACAACTTAATGTTATTTCCTTCCCGAGGTTATACCCCCCTGAACATGTCTGTGGTACCTGTAATAAGGAATAGTTTAATGTGCACCTCAATGGAAGCACAATCTACTGATCCAACGGAACAGTACAATAAAGCCCCTCTCCTCAAACAGGCCTCTGATTATCAGTCCTTTTCCACCAAAGAGTCAGCCACAAACTCTCCATCTATCCCACTGCCCCCAAACACAAGATCACAATTGCATAATTAAAAAACATTGACAGGAAGCAGCTCCACTCCCCAATCTTTCCCCAGAAGACAGCACACTTTTCGGTTCGTAGCGATATGCATACTGAAACAATCATTTGATTTGTGAGACAAAGATTTGAGAGAAGCCGGTTACTGCTTTGTTCAGTCATTACCAGCGCACTGTACAATACAATCAGCAAAACTGAAACATCCGCCAGTGCTCACACACACCCCTGCGGTTCCCACACCCACCCCGCAGCCCTGGAACAAAAAAAAAACCACCACACCCTACAGGCAAAATCTTGGCCAGGTGGTTGTGAAGTGGACAGAGTTTTGAGGTTTAAACAAGAGTCCTCCTCCACAGGATCATCGTCCAAACCCTAAAAGATCGAGGCGACAAGCTGCCCGCATCACTGAAATGCTACAGACAAAAAGCCCAAGGAAGCGACTTCAATTCTCATATCCCTGATACCACAAGAGGCTGTTTTCCTGCTGGTGTTTGGCGAGGTGCCACATGAGATCAGCGTCGCTGCGGAACCTCAGCATGCACATCTCGCACTTGTAGGGCAGCGCCATGGCGTGGCTGGTGTCTATGTGCGCCCGCAGGCTGCCGATCTGCTCGGTGGAGTAGTCGCAGTACTGGCACAGGTAGATCTCCTGGGAGGAGTGCGAGTTCAAGTGCTTGTGGTACTCGGCCGTGTTGCAGAATCCTTTGCCGCAGTCGTCGCAGACGTAGGGGAAGAAGCGCGCGTGCTCGATGGCCGCGTGGCGGCTCACGTTGACGTACAGCCGGCTCCTGTAGCCGCACGAGCGGCAGACAAAGAAGTTGCGTCGCCGGTCAAAGCCCACCTTGCCCGCGTAGCTCCCCGGGCCGGGCAGCCCCTCCTCCAGGCTGTCGTTCATCTCCATCAGGCTGTGCGCGTGCTCCGCCAGCACGTGGGCATGCAGCTCTGCAGCGTCCTCCGTGCCATGCTCGCAGAACTGGCACAGGTACTGCTCGTCGCCCCCGTGCTGCTGCAGGTGCAGGTGCAGTTCGCTGGTGGTGCAGAAGTGCAGGTCACACTGCTCGCACCAGTACAGGTCCTCCCCGGCCGCAGCCATGCCATCCGCCTGGGCCAGCAGCTCCCCCTCCTCCTGCTCCTCTGCCCCGTGCCCCTGCAGGTGCTCATGCAGCAGGCTGTAGGTGAGGAACTCCTGCTTGCAGACCAGGCAGACATTGGGCTGAACGTCCGGGTGCCTGAGGATCACGTGCTGCTTCAGCTCGAGCGGGTAGCGACTGTTGAAGTCGCAGTGCTCGCAGCAGTACAGCCCATCGCATGACGGTTTGCGCAGAGGCCATTTCTGTCGGCAAAGGGTGCTCGGGCACTGGGGCTTGGCTGGTCTATCTGAAGCTTCGTGCACTGAGCTGTCAGGGGTGCTGTCCTCCCCACACGTCCCAGGGGTCGAGGCCTCTTGCTCGATGGTCTCTGTGTTAAGCTTGCTCTCAGGCTCGGCTACCGGGCTCCACTTCCCAGTCACACACGGTCTCTTGCTACTTCCATCGAAAACAGAGTTGACTGATGCCACAGTCATGCCAAATTCTTGTTTTATTTAATGGGGGGGGGGAAGAAACAAGAAAATTGGTTAAAAAAAGTATTTTAAGAAAATGATCGTGAAATCTTCCCACATTTTATTGTCCCATCTAATTCTCTTCTTGTCACTGACTCATGCGAGTGAACAGTTTATGTTGTATTTCACACCTTTCAACAAATCCTGCTCTATTGGTAAAGACAGACTATGCTTCTTTTGAGCCTTGTTGCCTCCCTGCTGTAAGTAAATTCTACTATGCCCATGGTTATCCATAATGCAAATTTACTTGTTCAGTTGATTGGAAACTGTACCTATCCTATAGCACATCAAACACCAAAAATGCCTCAGCATTGACCAGGTACTCATCCGAGAACACATCCCTGAAGCTTAGCAATACTTGAGACAGAAACTACAAGCGAGCTACTGTTGTACTAATGCTTAACAACTGATATAGCATCTCATCACTCTAACACCTCTCAAAACACTTCACCCAATGAATTACTTTTATGTGTAGTGACTATCATGTACCTACCTAACAGCTAATTTGTACCAGCAACACCTGACAGACGGCAACTAAATGACCAGGAATTTTTAAAATGAATTTTGATGAGGCAGGAATATTGTCTCGAGCACTGGATTATACTCATTCTTCTTTTTAGGGGTAATAATTTCTTAAAAGAAAAATAATAATAAATTGGTCACTCAATCCTTGACTGTTTGTAGGACACTGCTGTGCGCAATTGGCTGCTGAGTTTCGCCCACAAAATATACAGTCAATTCACTTTACAGTATATTCTGTGAAGCCCTTTGAGACATTTCAAAGACTTGATCAGGTGCTATATCAAATGCAAGGATTATTATTATTATAATAGGGCCCATGGACCTTTAATGTTTACCTGAACCGTAAGATGGGACCTGCTTAACATCTCATTAGAACTTATTGCTTTTGTTAACAGAAGCATGACTGATTGCTACACACCTCGTCCATCACTCGAGTTATTCCAGTGCTCAGGAATGCTTCCATCGGACTCTTCAACTGCAGAATCGGAACCTTTAGAGAGAAATATATCCCATTATAAATCCAAGTAGCCTGATCCCACATACTAAATATACTATGTCTCTTTTTGGAGAAGGATAAGCAAGTATTACACCCTGCTTGACAATGTAACGCCCTCATAGAGAATGGTCTGACTTGTGAAGTCTGGGGAATGGAATTATTTAAGATGCGAGACCAAGTACTAATAATTATTGCATTTGATATAAACAAATCACAGGATTCACTGTAAAGTCTTGTGGGTGTGCTTGTAGGAGATTAAGGTGAAGCTCCCTTTAATTAAAAACTTATCCTTGCATTTTATATAGCTCTTTTGACGCCTCAACACGCTTCATGGGATGTACTATATCGTGCAGTGACTGTATATTATGTGGAAGAACAAGGCAGCCAATTGTGCACAGTAATGTCCTACAATCAGCCATGAAGTGAATGACTGATATTTATTTGGGGGCCAGGACCCCGGGAAAAACTCCCTCCCCTTTCCGAATAGTGCCATGGGATCTTTAAGCCCCACTTGAACTGGGGACTAGAGCTCAGTTTGACGACTCATCTGAAGGACGGTACCTCTGAGAATGCAATGCGTCCCCAGCTGAGCTGGAAGTCCAAGCGTGCAGCTTGAATCCACAACCTTCAATAATAATTCAGAGGTGAGAGTGCTACCGACTGAGCCAGGTTGACATTACCTCCACACAATAGGGGTCTGAATTTTTTGGTGTGTCATTTCCTGATCAATGAACTGGGAGAAAGCATCAACACACACCTGGGTCCACGGGTATTAAGGTATCGTATCTCTGAGGCCAAATTTGCCCCCGGCATATTACAGTCCAAATAAAACAACACATGACTAAAACATATCAAGAGACTCATCAGAGACAGAAATACAACCACGACATCCAACAAGTTCTCCAGTAACTAACTGTAACTCCAGTCGCCAGCGTCAGGTCAGGTATTGCGGTGAATTCAGTGCATTAAAAAACAATAATCATACACCGGTGACTCAATCTCTGGACCGTTTGCGGGTCACCTTGCGGTGGGCAACCGGCGGCCGTGGTTCGCGCGCTCCCCCCCCCCCGCACCCCCTCCCCACCTCCACAACCCCGAATGATACAGTCACTTCACTTTTAATGGCGCCGAGGCGCTACCCCGGGCGGAGGGCGCTGCGCTGCAGTGCAAGTCGGCGTCGGTGCCGTCGTTTGCGTCCCGTCCTTGGCGCAGCGCTTTCGAGACGGTCTCCAAGACGCGAGCGATGAGGCTCCGTCTCAAATGCTTATTAATAACAATAATAAATCATCATCATCATCATCATCATCATTATTATTATTATTGTCGTTATGACGTGTCACCGGATTTCGTTGACAACCATATGGGGCCCTTTACAATAGAGACTGTACACGAGGCTCGGATCGGGGCTGCAATACTGCGGGAACCCCCCAACCCCCCCCTCCCCCCCCACCCACCCCACCACCACCACCCCACCACCCCCCCCCCCCCGCCCGGGGTTGGGAAGCACTGGAGGCCGAGGCCGCGGGTGGAGGTTGCACTGGGCCCCGGGTCTGGGCCGCACTGGGGGCAGGGCAGGGCCGGGCGGGGCAGGGCCGGGGAGGGCAGGGAGGGCAGGGCCGGGGGGGCAGGGCCGGGCCGGGCGGGGAGGGCAGGGCCGGGGGGCAGGGCCGGGCAGGGCCGGGCCGGGGGGGCAGGGCAGGGCCGGGCGGGGAGGGCAGGGCCGCGGAGGGCAGGGCAGGGCGGGCAGGGCAGGGCGGGGAGGGCAGGGCAGGGCCGGGCAGTGCCGGGCCGGGGGGCAGGGCAGGGCCGGGGGCAGGGCCGGGCCGGGGGCCGGGGGCAGGGCAGGGCAGGGCGGGGGGCAGGGCAGGGCCGGGGGGGCAGGGCAGGGCCGGGGGGGCAGGGCCGGGGGGCAGGGCAGGGCAGGGCCGGGGGCAGGGCAGGGCAGGGCCGGGGGGAGGGCAGGGCCGGGGCAGGGCCGGGCAGGGCCGGGCAGGGCAGGGCGGGCAGGGCAGGGCAGGGCCGGGGGGCAGGGCAGGGCGGGGCAGGGGGCAGGGCCGGGGGGCCGGGGGGGCAGGGCAGGGCAGGGCCGGGGGGCAGGGCAGGGCAGGGCAGGGCAGGGCCGGGGGGCAGGGCCGGGGGGGCAGGGCCGGGCAGGGCCGGGGAGGGCAGGGCCGGGGGGGCAGGGCCGGGGGGGCAGGGCCGGGGGGGGCCTGGCGGGCAGGGGGGGGGGGGCAGGGCGGGGGGGCAGGGCCGGGGGGGCAGGGCCGGGGCCTGTTACCTGGGTACCGGGAGGGGTTTAAACTTTTGCGTCTCTTCCGTTGGCCGTTTTCGCACATCGTGACCCCCGGGGGGGCGCCGCTTCATCCCCGGGGTCTGACCCCCCACAACGGCGGCCCGACCCACACACACAGACACGGCGCCCCGCCGGCCGGTCAGTCAGTCGGTCAGTCAGTCAGTCGGTCGGTTAGGCCGCGGCTCTCGGCCCTCCGCTCCCACTACAGACGCTCCCTCACCCGCGGCAACGTCACCGCGGCTTCCGGGTCCTCTCAGCCAGAGAGCGTCCGTCAATGGGAGAGGAGAAAAGTCACTGGTGGGGGGGAGGGGATGTGGGGTAAACAACAACAACAACAACAGCAAACAACAACAACCTTGACACGTCTGTGTCTCTCTGTGTGTGTGTGTGTGTGTGTGTGTCTGACCCTGAACCCCCCCCCACCACCAAAAATAAACAAATAAACCAACACTGGGAGTGAACCCAACCGGAAAAACACGTAAACCCTCCGCAGTCACGGAAACCCCCCGCGTTCACGTAAACCCTCCGCAATCACGTAAACCCCCCGCGTTCACGTAAACCCCTCGCGATCACGTAAACCCCCCGCGTTCACGTAAACCCCCCGCGTTCACGTAAACCCCTCGCGTTCACGTAAACCCCTCGCGATCACGTAAACCCCCCGCGTTCACGTAAACCCTCCGCAGTCACGTAAACCCTCCGCGTCACGTAAACCCTCCGCAGTCACGTAAACCCTCCGCGGTCACGTAAACCCTCCGCGGTCACGTAAACACTCCACAGTCACGTAAACCCTCCGCAGTCACGTAAACCCTCCGCGGTCACGTAAACCCTCCGCGGTCACGTAAACACTCCACAGTCACGTAAACCCTCCACAGTCACGTAAACCCACTGTGAACACCGGCAGTGTGGTGTGGCATCAACACTTCACAAGATTTTACGGTTTAGT
This sequence comes from Callorhinchus milii, assembly GCF_018977255.1. Lineage (NCBI taxonomy): Eukaryota > Metazoa > Chordata > Chondrichthyes > Chimaeriformes > Callorhinchidae > Callorhinchus > Callorhinchus milii. The sequence continues at coordinate 7,563,190 of NW_024704752.1, read as the reverse complement.
GTGTGGTCCGTGCGCTTGTGGGGCGTTGTGCGCACCACACGGCAATATTTCACACGCAACCGCGAAGCCAATGAGCAGATTTTATCTGGGAGACTGTCGGCCAGGACACTGGGGCGAGAGAGATAGATACCCCCTTTCCTCCTCGGATAGCGCCGTGAGATCTTGTAGGGCCCATCCAAGTAGGCAATTGGGACCTGGGTTTAACGTCTTATCCAAAGGATGACACCTCCGACATTGCAATGCGCTGCACTGGAATGTGTTTTTGTTAACAATGTTAATTTGATCAAATCTGTGAAACGCTTTGAGGTGATCATCCCTCACCACCGGTGTTATAGCCGTACACGTTATAATTTTACTTGTGGACGCAGGAGGGAGCAAAACTCTAACCTAATAGGATACACTGCAGCCACAGGAGGGAGCATTGCTCTGACTGACCCCTGTTTTTACAGCGGGGTGTTGAGCAATTTTATTGTGTAACAGCTGCGTTCTCTCCATTTATCTTTTTAAAATGAAAGTTTCTCTGTGGGTACTCAACGCTCCAGTGGTTCAGAGATATGTCACGCAGTCTTACACCCAGTCTCATGTCCATTGCTACAATAATAATTCTTGCAATTGATTGCTTTATCAGATCCAAAAGTCTCAAAGTTCCTTGCAGTGCTTTTCTGTAAAGTATACTGTTTCTGGCAATTTGAGCACAGCAATCTGGGGAATTGATGGACTTCAGCTGAAACTCCCTTGTGTTTGTCCGACAGTTCTACGCTCAAATTGGCTGCTGTGCTTGTCAACAAATACGTAATCACTACACTTTTTAGTCAGTGATTTCAAATAATGCCACAGGGTCTTTATCATCCGCCTGAACAGGTTTGATGTTTCATCTGAAGTACCAGGCAACAGATGATTATGTCTCACAAGCACTGCACCCCCAGCACTGCATTAGAATGTCACACATTACAGTCAAACCATTATTATTGCTATTATTAAGTTATGTGCACTGTATTAATAAAAACGCTACAGTTTGAGTGGCTAATTGTTCTTATGAGGTGATTTTTAAGATTTCATTTGTGTTTTTATTGTAATTTTAAGCACACATTTTATTGCAGTGAAAAGAGACAGTTTGACATCGCTTCCAGGGTTAAAACAATTTGACAATGTGAAGCAGGATTATATTTTCTTCCCAAAGACCTCTCTCACAGGAGAGGGATGAGGAGGGCTCTGTGCAACTGGCTTGAATATCTAACACTTTTCTTTTAATGTTTAATAGTGTGAAAAAGCTTAAGTACAACTAATAGACAACTTAATTTGCACAGACTTTAAAAGTTCCCCTGAAAATTGGCTCCAATTTATGTCATAGCCATTGTATTATTTCAACTTTCACATATTTTATATTCTTCCTGACAATCTATGCCTGTTTACTTTGGCCTTAATCTAATGTCCACCACAAATTAAGTCTCAAGGAAACAAATGTTTGCGTGCAATTTTGGTAAGGACTTTAGCACACTTTATGTTTTCGTATTGCACAAAACACATAGTCACTCCGCTTTACTCTATATCCTGTGAAGCCTTTTGAGACATCCTCCTTATGTGAAAGGCGCTATACCAAATGCAAGGATTATTTTTATTATTTATCGGCTGTCTGTGAGATAGATTTTGCACTGTAGCACAAGATACTTGGAAGTATGGATGTGGTATAGAGATGGACAAACGTTCAATGCAAACGAGTTTAATATTAGCTTTTCCTTTCAAACAGGAACTCTTCCTCAACGTTTCTCTTTTGGAGCAGAAACAATATCTTTTATAAGTGAGATGGGGCTCTGTTTCCACCGTGGTTTTAAAAAAGGCATCCGGAGAGGTGATCTGGGAGATACTGATTAATTGATTCATCCTTCCATTCATATTCATTTCTTTCGCTGTAAAACAAGAAGTAGTTTAATTATTATAAAGTTTCACAGAAAGGTCCGCAAGCTGAATAAATCAGGTGCTCTTGCTTGTGTTTCACCCAGCACCTATCCCTCAATTTGTTTGATGTAAAGTTAGATAACAAAACAATTGGTCACTCAGTCCATGACTGTTTGTGGGACACTGCTATGTGCATATGGCTACCGCGTTTCACCCAAAAAATACACAGTCAATCCACTTTACAGTATATTCTGTGAAGCGCTTTGAGACATCTCAAAGATATAAGGTGCTATATCAAATGCAATTATTATTATCAAAGCTCAAATGTCCCGAAGTCTCAGCCTATGAGATTAGTAAGATGATTATTCAAACATTTAAGATTGTGAAGAATTGTTCAGAATAGGAATAGTCTTAGTTAGGAATAATAATTCTTGCATTTGAAATTGCACCTTTCATGTCGGGAGGCCATCTCAATGTGCTTTACGAGATATATTGTAAAGTGTGGTGACTGTGTATTTCATAGGTGAACATAGCAGTCAATTTACACAAGACAATGTCCACAAACACGACCAAAGTGAATTTTATTTGGGGGGATTGTTGGCCAGGACACCGGGAGAAACTCCCTTCTCTTTTCGAACTGTACCCCCAAGTAATTGAAGTCCACCATGTCTCATCTGAAGAAAGGAACCTCCAACAATATAGAGCATTGTATTGGAGTGTCAGCCTAGACCATGAGTTCAAAGCCCTGATGTGGGGCTTGAGTCCACAACCTTGTGACTCAGAGGAGAGAGCATGCATGCTCAGCTACCAACTGAGCAGAGTGACACACTTGCCTACAAGTTGATAACCAAAGGAACAGCTTTGGAGTTAAGTTCAATTTGTGCTTGCCTCAGTTTACTATGTTTTCTGGTTCATGATGGTTTTTTTTATATAGGACAGTGACATTGTCACAGCGCGAGTCTGTATCATTGGGAGATTAATGGGGAAACATGTAATGGACTGGTGGGTAAAGTGGGGAAAAATCATTTTTTAGACACGTCTGTTTTTTTAACAGTTAGTGATGTAAATGTGCTCTGCTCATCCCTGTGCTAAACCAACAGTATAGAATGGAAGTTTACAAACACCATGATAAAAATAATTTCCGGTGTCTTTCTGTAATGTCTTATGCTGAGTAGTAAGCAAAACACTCTAATGTCAGGATATTATGACTCGAGATTCGGAAAGCCTGGAAGAGACTTTTACAATGTTGACTTTGGCCACAATATGCGTGGGAATTTTAATAGTTGACTATAAAATGGTGCTTGCACTGAGGATAGCTTTTTAGATTTTCTTTTTATATGTTGCTGTCTTCCTTTCCTCTCCACGTCCCTGTCAGCTCCGTTTCCCAGGGCAGCAATGTTAAGTAAAGGCTTTGAGACATCCTCCCGATATAAAACATTCTGAATATTTTATATAAATATAAATTCTTGTTGCTGGTTATTCTCACCAATTTTATTCTCACCAATTTCATTCTCTTTCTCATCTCCAGAAGATGTGAAACTCTTTTTAGTATTATTATTATTAATAATAATTATTATTAATAATACACATGGATACATGCATGGTCAATTTCCAAGAGAAATTAAAAGAACAAGGCCAAGGTATGAACTAAAACTACAACTGGTTGACTAACGGAGATCTGAGAGCTGAAACAGAAGCTCTCATAATATCAGCACAAGACCAAGATGTTACCACCCGCTATTATGAAAATAGAGAGAAACATTGATCCAAAATGCCAAACATGTCATCAAGCAGCAGGAACAGTTGACTACATATTGCTATCACGCCAGCCCTAACACAATCAGAACATCTGATTGAACATAAAATTGTAGCTAAATATATCCAGTGGACAATTTGTAAACACATTGATATTGATGCAAAGACCAACTGCAAACAGCAAAAGTAACATTGAGAAATAATATCCCAATAATCTAGGATTCACAAGTACATACAGATAGAACAGTAATCTGTAACAAACCAGATACCATAAAAAAAACAACTCGATTGTACATGTAGTATTATTGATGTAGCTACCCCCAAGTGATTACAACATAAGAAATAAGGAAATTGAAAAGATCAGGAAATATATCGATTCATAAATTGAATGCAGATGTATGTGGCAATGTAAAACAAACATCAATTTATTACTCCACACGGCTGATAATAATCCCTCAAAGAAAACAATAATAAATTGGTCATTTCAATCCATGACTGTTTGTGGGACACTGCTGTGCACAATTGGCTGCCGCATTTCGCCCACAAATATATTATTATTATTATAAATATACAGTTAATTGACTTTACAGTCTATTCTATGAAACGCTTTGAGACGTCTATGATGTGAAAAGCACTATATCAAATGCAAGGATTATTATTATAATTAAAACAAAAATCAGTGGTGTAACTGGGACTGTTAATAAGACTTTTCGGAAAAGGCTTGACAAAATACCTGGTGAACAAAATATCAACCTCCTGCAAAATGGAGCTATTTTAGGAAGTTTAGACGTATTAAAAACAAGTAACATCCATTCATATCTAATACAGCAGTTATTGGTCTGGCTGACCATCACTGAAAAACACTTAGAAAGTACGTCTAAGGATAGATTTAAACTGTAAAAACATAGTAATAATTAAAATCCTTGCAATTGAAATAGCGCCTTATCATCTCATCAAAATGTCTCAAAGGGCTTCACAGGATTCTACAGTGAAGTGTAGTGACTGTGTATTTGTAGGCAAATGACCCTTCTATTAGGATTCTAAGGGCACAATTTCCATGTGTCAGCCTTTAAAATGAGTTTTAAAACACTAACTGACATTTCAGTCAAGCCTGATCTTGGCGTGATTCAGTTTCCACATGTGTGCACTGGATGCAAAGCAAGAGAAGTTGGAACCTTTAATCTCCCTAATCCTGGATACTGATGCAGATTCCAGAGCCTCTGCTGCCTTCCTTTCCTGTCCCCAGCCGTGGGGGTGTCCCCACGGCTCAGTCCTTGACTGGTTCAGATCGTACCTCTCACACTGCCTGCACTTCAACTCCACAAACGGTTTCTCCTCTAGCCCCCGCACCGTCTTATGCGGCGTTCCTCAGGGCTCTGTCCTTGATTCCCTTCTCTTCAATATCTATATGCTCCGTCTTGGTGACATCATCTGCAGACATGGGGTCAACTTCCACATGTATGTGGATAATACCCAACTATACCTCTCTGCCTCTCCCTTGACTCCAGGACCACTGCTGTCCTGACAGAATGTCTGTCAGACATCAAGTCCTGGATGAGAGCTAAATTTCTTCAGTTGAACGTCAACAAGACTGAGGCTCTCCTGGTTGGCTCTCCTCAGCTCTTCCACACCTCAGACGCTGACAGCATCACTATCCATAAATTCAAACTCCTGATTCCCAGCTTGGGTCTGAAACTCTGACTGTCCAGCACCTTGGGATGTCCTCCCGACATGAAAAGCGCTATACAAATGTAATTTTGTTGTTGTTGTTGTTGTTCCTGGTTGATGTTAGCAAACCCAGCCCAGATCAGAGCTGAACCTGGAACCTGTGTGGATTATGTACACACTGGAAATATTTGTCACAGCAATTACGAAGTTGCAGAGAGTTTTATGACATGGGATTTCCTGTTGAATGGTGTAGGGGTGGTTTTAGGCTGCTCAAACACAGAACGAGACAAAGAAAGATAATCTTTCATCCTGTAAATCAATCAGAAACCAATGGCACAAAATTGCTCCAGGTTTTAGCTTCAAATGCCTCAATTTAAGATTTAAGATCTGGCAGGATTTTGAAAAAATCTTAAATTCTTTCTTAATTTGGATGGCAGTTTTTTTTTTACAATTTTTTTAAAGAAACCATGTTAAGGTTGAATTTAAGGATTTTCCCACATTCCACACAATGTTAGATTTTCAAATCAATGGTCTTAAGATTGAAGCCATAAAGAATGTGTTGGCCGCTGATGCCATAGGCGTAAAGCGCAATCCAGCGTTGGATCACTCAGTTCCTCCAAATCATTACATTCGGTCAGTTTCCTCTCTAAATTATTCCTGGTCTTCATATAATAGAATACATTGCTCTTGTTTTGGTTTGAGATTAATACCTTCTTTTTCTTTTTGACTTTCTTGAGTTTTCTGTTGCATTTCACGATCTTGCTAAAAGTGTCTGCGTTCATCTGAGCCGTAACTTTGATCTTCAAACTTGGCATTTTTGCTGGGAAGAAGAAAGAGATATACTTTTTGTATTATGTGAGGCTCTTCTTCTAACAATAATAATATAAGTAATCCGTGCATTTGCAGGCATCACGTCATTGAGGTGTCTCAAAAAGCGCTGCACAAGATTTTACTGTGAAGTGTTGTGACTGCATTTGTAGGCTAACTTAAGACCCAATTTGTGCACAACAATGTCTCACAAAGAGCCATGAATTTTATCTGGGGGATTGTTGGCCAGGACACTGCCTTCTCTTTTTGAACAGTGCCACAGGTTCTTTAACGTCCACTTGAACAAGCAGATGGGACCTAATTTTCTGAAGGATGGTACCTCTGACAATGCAGCACTCCCTTAGCCCTGCACTGGATTCCCAGCCTAGACTCATACCAGATTTAATTCCTTTCTAGCCAACACAGAGACATTGTTAGAATTTCTAAGTTGCTTATAAAGAGAGTAAATCAAGTAGGAATTTAAATTTAGTCTTGGCCACAAAATATCAGTCAATCAAATTTACAATATATTCTGTGAAGCACTTTGAGATATCTCAATAATGTGATAAGGCAAGATATCAAATGCAAGGATTTTTATTATTATTGTAAAATGGGTGTGGGGGTGGGTCAAAAATACCTTCCTTTCTTTCCTTGAGGGCATTCAGTAATTCTTTCCCACACAACTCTCCTAGGCAATTGTCATCCAAGTCCAATTCAGTCAAATGGTTTGAAAACCTGATCAGCCTGAGTGAAAGACAAATACCATTTAGAAGACAAAGAATCCTAAGAATATTTTGTGTCTGACACATGCGGAAACCCATCTACCATGCTTAAGGGTATCCAAACCAAAATGAGAATTCCATGAATCACACCTACAAATGGAAATTTCAGAGATAGATTGTTGGAATGGAATGGACACTTTCTCCCTGAAGGTACACATCCTGCTTACCTTATCCCCATACCCTTCAAGCCTCTAATTTTCATTACTGATGAAGGGATTAAAGGTGTAATTCTGCGTATTTAGTTTATACTGCCCTACTCTCTGGAATTCCACCCCAGAGTCAGACCTCACCCTTCCCTCCACAATTTCATAGTTCTCCTTAAGACTTACCTCTGATTGCATTTTCGGTCTCTTTTACCACCACCCCCCCTCACCCCACCCCCTCACCACGCCCCCTCACCCCACCCCCTCACCTCCCCCCTCTTCAATACTTACTGACACACCATTTGAGTAAATTGCATTGGCGCTATGTTTCCATCCTTTCCTCTTCCGTCAATGCCATTATCTGCCAGGTGAAGCTTGGATACCCAGGAAGCGACTTCTGGGAGCTCTTTCCTGCTCCTTTTTCCTTTATTAACTAAAGAGTAATTTGACAGGTTTCCTCAAAGTATCTTTACCTCAATTCTTTCTATCGACCAATTTTCTCTTTAGAGGGTTATGTTTGGAGCCGTGCCTTTATTAGAACATAAGAACATAAGAAATAGACAAGAGCAGGAGTAGGCCATTCAGCCCCTCAAGCCTGCCCTGCCATTTTATAAGATCATGGCTGATCTTTTAAACTAATTCCATTTACCTGCCCTATCTCCATATCCCTTAATCCCTTTAATTTTTAAATATCTATGAATCTCAGTCTTGAATATGTTCAAGGACTGAGAATCCACAGCCTTCTGGGGTAGAGAATTCCATAAATTCATTACCCTCTGAGTGAAGAAATGTTTTCTCAACTCAGTTCTAAAGGGCTAACCTTTAATCCTGAGACTATGACGCCTAGTTTTAGATTCTCCAACCAGGGGAAACAGTCTCACAATATCTACCCTGGTCAAGACCCTTAAGAATCTTATAGGTTTCTATAAGATCACCTCTAATTCTTCTATATTCTGGAAAATATAGGCCTCGTCTACTCAACCTCTCCTCGTAGGTCAACCCCCTCATCTCAGGAACCAACCTAGTGAACCTACATTGCAACCCTCTCAGGCGAGTATATCCTGTCTTAGATAAGGAAACCAAAACTGCACTTAGCTCCTCATCACACTTTCGAGACGTCGCACTGTAAAGCGGTGTTACTGCGTGTTTTGCAAAAGAGAAGGGAATTCCTCCTGTTGTCCTGACCAACAATCCCCCAATTAAAAACTGATTCATTACTTCATGGCTGTTAGAGGGATATTTCTGTGCAAAGCAACTCCAGTATTGGTCTACAAATACACAGCCACTCTACTTTACAGAAGAAACTGCAAAGCATTTTGAGACATTCCCATGAGATTAATTATTATTATTATTAGTGGAGTCCCACAGCATAGTGGTTAGAGTGCTCGCCTTGCAAGCATGAGGATCCAATTTTGATCCCCTGGATCCTTACTCCACATACTTCTGTTTACCTAGCAATAAGTAGGAACACGGTTGTTAGTCGATTGTCGGATTGCTTTCCAAGGGGTAATAATCCCCTCGAAAAAATAGTAATAATAATTTGGTCACTCAATCCACAACTGTTTGTGGGGCATGGCTTTGCACAATTGGCTGTCACATTTCACCCACAAAATACACAGTCAATTCACTTTACAATATATTCTGCGAAGCGCTTTGAGATGTCTCAACAACACAAGGACTATTGTTCTTTGTTCTTTTGATTATTGCAGCACAATTTGGGTGCTCTGAAATTTTAAGACAATGGTTTTGAGGTGGGGGTGACCTCAGACGGAGTTGAAGAGGTGAGTTTTAAGGTGGAATTTGAAGATGGTTAGAGGGGGCCAGGTGGAAGTGTGGATCGAGGGAATTCCAGACGTTGGGGGCATCGATCCTGAAAGTTCCATCACCGATGGCCACACAGCAAGCCTAAGGTAGCTAAGCTGGGGGGGACAGGATGAGTAGAGGAATGGGGAAAATCAGAGTGATAAGGAGGTGCTGAAGGGTGTGAAGAGATTTGTAGATTTAAACCAGGGTGCAAAGTACTGACTGGTTTGTCCACTGAAAACTGTCCAGGGAGGGGTAGTAGAAAGGTTGTGGTCAGTAAAACGTTAATCTCTTACTGAAGCATTCCAAGAACTGTCCTGCCAAACCTGCTACAGAATAAAACATTTACACAGTAAAATAAACATTATATCTTTCCTGCACACACTTGATTGGTTAGAGGAAATTAAGATTACAGATTATTTCTATGACACGTTGCCACATTCTTTGGGTAAATAGAGTTCCACAAGGGCTTGGAAATAATTGAATAATATTGCTTTGTTTGATCTCAAACAATACAGCTGTCTCTTGATATAAATTTAATTGCAGAAGCCACGGGATATTAGCCTTGAGGCAATAAGTCTTGAGGGAAGATGTTAAAGATTAGATGGTTAGATATTAAAGATCCCAGGCCACTGATCAAAATAAAAGAAGGGAGTTTCTCCCAGTGTCCCAGCTAACAACCCTCCAGATGAATTAATCATTGCCTTGTTTGCGGGATAACCCTGTGGGGTAGCCTTGCTAATAAAGGATGGAATAAAAACAGTAGAGAGGAAAGATTTCAAATCAGATAACCAGGATGTAGAGAGGGTATGGGTAGAATTACAAAATAACAAGGGGCAGAAAACATTAGTGGGAGTAGTTTATAGACCCCCAAACAGTGATCACAGCATAGCGCAGGGTATTAATCAGGAAATTAGAGGAGCGTATTGCAAAGGTAATACAGTAATAGTGGGTGATTTCAATCTTCACATAGATTGGAAAAAACAAATTGGTAAAAGTAGGGTAGAGGAGGAGTTTATAGAGTGTATGAGAGATAGTTTACTGGAACAGTATGCTGAGGAACCAACTAGGGGACAGGCCATATTAGACCTTGTTTTGTGTAACGAAACAGGGCTAGTCGATAATATAGATATTAAGGCTCCTCTAGGGCAGAGTGATCATAACACGATAGAATTTAGTATTAAGTTAGAGAGCGATGTAGTCAAATCCGAAGCAAGGGTCTTAAATTTAAGTAAAGCTAACTTTGCAGGTATGAGGGAGGAATCAGCTAAAATAGACTGGGGAATTAGATTAATGGATATGACAATAGATCAACAGTAGCAAATGTTTAAGTGCAGAATTCTCAGCGGTCACATATTCCCTTGAGGAATAAGAGTACCACAGGGAAAGCAGTTCATCCGTGGCTAACTAGAGCGGTTAGACAAAGTATAAAACTAAAAGAAAAGGCCTATAAAACTGCCAAAAAGTGTAGCAAACCTGGGAGTGTTTAGCAACAAAGGAAAACCAAAAAGCTCATTAAGAGTGAGAAATGGATTATGAGGGCAAACTAACTAGGAACATTGAGACAGATTGTAAGAGTTTTTATAAATACATCAAGAGGATTCGGCTAGCAAAAGTAAATGTGGGTCCATTACAGGCAGAGACAGGAGGAATTATAATGGTGGATAAGGATATGGCAAAGTCCCTAAATAAATACTTTGCTTCTGTCCTCACGTTAGAAGACACAAGAAGTTTACCAGAAATAGAGATGAACCAAAGGGCTAATGATAGGGAGCAACTTAGGGAAATTTACATTAGCCAAGAAATGCTGCTAGGGAAATTGTTGGCATTAAAAAGTGACAAGTCCCCTGGACCTGATGGTCTGCATCCTAGGGTTTTAAAAGAGGTAACTCATGAGATAGTGGTGGCCTTGTGTCTGATCTTCCAAAATTCTTTGGATTCTGGAACAGTTCCCATTGATTGGAAGATCGCAAACGTCACACACTATTTAAGAAGGGTGGGAGAGAAAAGATGGGGAACTATAGACCAGTTCGTCTGACATCGGTGGTCAGAAAAATTCTAGAATCCTTAATTAAGGATGTCATAGTGGATACTTAGAGGATCACAATGTGATTAGACAGAGTCAACAAAAGGGAAGTTATGCTTAACAAATCTTTTAGATTTTTTTGAGGACATATCAAGTAGATTAGATAGGGGGAATCAGTGGATGTAGTGTATTTAGATTTCCAAAAGACATTCGATAAGGTGCCGCATAAAAGGTTGATCCACAAGATTAGGGCCCATGGAATTAAGGGGAATATATTAGCATGGATTTAAGAATGGCTAACGGGAACAAAAAGAGTAGGGATAAACGGGTCCTTCTCAGATTGGCGGGATGTGACTAGTGGAGTGCCACAACGATCAGTGCTTGGGCCTCAACTATTTACAATCTACATCCACAATCTAGATGGGGACATCGAACTTAATGTATCCAAATTCACGGATGACACAACTAGGAGGGAGAGTAAACACCGAGGATGACACTNAAAAAATGCAACGAGATATAAATAGGCTAGATGAGTGGGCAAATAGGTGGCAGATGAAGTATAATGTAGGGAAGTGTGAAGTCATCCACCTAGGTGGCAAAAATAGTAGAACAGATTATTTTTAGAAGGGGAGAAACTAGATAGTCTTAGCGTTCAGAGGGACTTGGGCGTCCTTGTATACCAGTCACCAAAAGTTAGTTTGCAGGTACAGCAAGCAATTAGGAAGATTAACGGTATGTTGGCATTTGTTACAAAAAGGTTAGAATATAAGAGTAGGGAAGTATTGCTGCAACTGTATAGGGCCCTGGTGAGGCCACACCTAGAGTATTGTATGCAGTTTTGGTCTCCTTGTTTAAGAAAGGATGTACTCGTCTTGGAGGGGGTACAGCGTAGATTAACTGGGTTGGTACCAGGGATGAGGGGGATGAGTGATGAGAATAGGTTGAGCAATTTAGGCCTATATTTTCTAGAATATAGAAGAATGAGAGGTGATCGATTATTAAGGGGCACGACAGAATAGATAGTGGGAGACTTTTTCCCCTGGTTGGAGAAACTATAACCAGGGGTCACAGTCTTAAAATTAGGGGTAAGCCCTTTCGCACTGAGTTGAGGAAAAATTTCTTCACTCAGAGAGTAGTGAATTTATGGAATTCTCTACCCCCAAAGGGCTGTAGATGCTCAGTCCTTGAACATATTCAAGACTGAGATTGATAGATTTCTTGTGGATAAAGGGATTAAGGGATATGGGGATAAGGCGGGTAGGTGGAGTTAGAATAGATCAGCCATGATCTTATTGAATGGCGAGGCAGGCTAGAGGGGCCGAATGGCCTACTCTTGCTCCTAATTCTTATGTTCTTATGTACTTATGGGAATCCCTACAGACGGGGGGAGAAGAGGGTAAGGGGGTGCCAGTGATAGCTCCGTCAGACATTCAACAAGTCCTGCTCCATTGGTAAAGATGGATTACCTTTGCTTTGAGCCTCGGTCCCTGCCTGCTGTGCAATGGGCTCAATAAGTTTGCTGGCTCCTTCACACTGCAAGTCATTGCCATCCAGAAACACATCTCTGCGCCAAACAGAAATCAACGGATCAGCAATAATTTAGAAACATTATAATTCCAACACAAAATGAAGCCATTTATCTTGCTGTGCCTCTTCCATTTCCCTGATCTTCCCCCCTCCCCTCCACCTCACCTCCTCCCTTTTAACGTTTTAGAATTTCGAATTCATCATCTAAAAATATTAATAATCCTTGTAAATGATATGCCCCTTTCACGCTGAGAGGTCTTCGCAAATTGCTTCACAGGAATTTATTGCAGTGTGAAGGGGAGTCCCATAGGGTATCATGCTTGCCTCTCAAGCAAGAAGACCCAGGTTCATTCCATGGCCAAGGGCAAAACCTTAGACAAGTTTTGTTATTCCATATGCCTCTGTTTACCTAGCAGTAAGTAGGAACCTGGCTTTGTGACCCCAAAAAATATGGTCTGTCAACCACGACTGTTTGTGGGACACTGCTGTGCTGTACATCATTATTGTATGTAAAATTGCATTCAGGTTGTATTGTTACTGTGTTTTATACAATGACAGCATTGGCTACAGTTAAGTTATAAAGTTCCCTTTAAGAAAGGTTTTCATTACCTACCTAATGGCAGTTTTGGTGACAAGATTTCCCAGTAATGGTCCACTTGCAGGTCCCAGATTGCAATAGCACATACTCAGTGTTAACAAGCGAGTGTTCCCTTCCAGACCATGACAGAGACCTCTGAGTCCATCAATGGCAATCCTGAAGAAATATTACTGGGTTGATCGATAAGCAAAGTATATAATGGCATTTCGCTGCTTTAACTGGAGTCCTGTAGTGGTTAGAGCATTCGCCTCGCAAGTGAGAGATCTGTGATATTCCCGGCAGGGAGAAATGTTGGACAAGTTTCCTTACTCCACACGCCTCTGTTTACCTAGCAGTAGGAACATGGTTGTTAAGTCGATTGGCAGAACACCTACTGAGGTTGGTCACTCAATTCTTGGCTGTTTGTAGGACACTGCTGTGCACAATTGGCTGCCACCTTTCACTCACAAAATACACAGTCAATTCACTTTACAGTATATTCTGTGAAGCGCTTTGAGATGTCTCAATGCCATGATAAGGATCTATATCAAATGCAAGTATTATTATTATTATTAATATTATAATAGTGTAATGTCAACTGCATTACAACTATCTGATAACTCTCAACCAAATCATATGAATTTATATGACATGTCCTGCCTTTCATAAATCCATCTTGGCCTGGACCTGATGCTCATTAAATGTGGTTGTATAGCTTCCCTTACCATAAATTCCAACATGTTTTTCATAGGAGCTGCCAAGCTAACAAGACCAGTGTCTTGCTTCTGATTTTGTTTTGAAAAGATTGAAAGAAAACTGCAGTAGCTATTTCCAATGTCCTGGCATCAGATACCAATCCAGCGTTTGCCAAATTCCCTTTACTTGAATTTTTATCTCCTTAAAATACTAATTTAATTTAATCCCCAACTGCATGAATATTCTGCCACTCAAATGTTTTATTGTACACTTCCCTGCTGATTTACCCCATTTCCACCCCAATGTAATAATCCATGCATTTGATATAGTGCCTTATCACGTCGGTGAGACTTCTCAAAGCGCCTCACAGAATAATAATAATCCTTGCATTTGATATAGCGCTTTTCACGTCGGGAGGACGTCCCAAAGCGCTTTACAGAACACACTGTAAAGTGAATTGACTGTACATTTGTGGGCGAACGCGGCAGCCAATTGCGTACAGCAATGTCCCACACACAGTTGTGAATGATTATTTTTTTTGGAGGGATTATTTCCAACGGAAAGCGACCTGCCAATCGACTACAACCAGGTTCTTATTTATTGCTGGGTAAACAGAGGCTTGTGGAGTAAGGAAATTTGCCTAAGATTTTGCACCGCCTGGAAATCGATCCTGGGTCCTCTCAGTTGCGAGGTGAGTGCGCTAACCGCTTCGCTATAGGACTCCAGTGTAGTCAAACTCCAGTACTTTAAGATCAAGGATTAACACAAGTAGCTCTCAGTAGAACATGTCTTATGAAGAAACAAAAAGAATGGAATGTCTACAAGACATCTGACCCAGTTGCATTTTGGTATTACCTTGAGATTTTCAATAACAATAAAATTGCATTAATATACATGTAGCGCCTTTCACATCAGGAGAGCGTCCCAATTCTCAAGGAAATACAATCCCACAAGCTCTTTATTTAGTAACTTACTCACGTCATCAGTCTTCATGTGTGAGCTTAGACAGTGACTGCTGGGAAGCTATTTAGCTGTGGATGAAATCAGTTACAGACGAGGTCAGTTTTATTTTCACCAGACATCTACCAAGGTAGGCTTTCCCTGCTGCACTCACTACCGTACAAATCAAGGGTGGGAATCCTGGCTGATTTTGCTACCTCCTGTCCCCACCCTCCCTCGGTACTAACCAATGGGGTCCGAGAACCATTCTCACAGTCCGGGTTCAAATCTGTGGTCCTCTGGATCTTCATGGTTCATTTTCCATCTTGACAGCGACTTCAACAACTTTGAGGACTTATAAAATGCTTGGGCACTTGTAATCTTTGCATTTGATATAGCGCCTTATCATGTCTTTGAGACGTCTCAAAGCGCTTCACAAAGTATACTGCAAAGTGAATTGACTGTATATTTTCTGGGCGAATTGCGGCAGCCAATTGCGTACAGCAGTGTCCCACAAACAGTCGTGGATTGAGTGACCAAATTATTATTGTTATTTAATAAAAAACTGCAGGAGCGCGTATTCAAATTAGTGCCAGTGTGAATGCGAGTTGTTTACTTACTCATTATAGTCCAGGACAATGCAAATCAACACACTGAAATTGACAGCTTTCCCAAATCTTTCCACTGACCAAGCATCGATCCCGCAATCCATCAGTTCCACTTTGGAAAACGGGTAGGAAGTTCGTCCGTGGAGCTCTATAATTATTGCCTGCAATGTTACAACAGTAATAATAATAGCAATAATAATAATAATCTTTGCATTTGATATAGCACCTTATCACGTAGTTGAGACATCTCAAAGCATTCACAGAATACGTTGCAAAGTGGATTGTCTGCGTATTTTGTGTACGAAATGTGGCAGCCAATGCACAGCAGTGTCCTACAAAGAGTAGTGGATTGAGTGAGCAATATTTTTTATTTTGGGGGGGAAGGAGGGGTTATTACACCTGAAAACAGTGAGTAAGAACAAGGGGTGAATTAATGCCTCAGCGAGATGATCTCCCAGAATTTATGAAGACAGTGTCACATCTTTCTCTGATTTTGTGCACTCAACTCAAGGACGCTTCAGATTTCTGCTCAAGTAAATTAAACGGTGGAGCTGTCAGAGCAAGCTTGGTTTGGTCTGGTAGTAATCATTTCTTTCTGCAACCTTAATAAAACTAGGTGTTTGATTATTTATAGGCAGCCTGCTGCTGGTGAAGTTCAAGAACATGTCAACTGGCAGATTTGTGAATATTTCTATCTCTAATGCAAAAAGTAGGCATTGTACAAGTGTGATAATCTTTTTTTTAGTCAGCCAGCTGTCTGACACATGAGGAAACTCATCACCATGCTTAAGAGTACAGTTCCGCAGTCCCCTCGCTTTGCTCTCTCCCTTGTCTCCTTCAAGACACAGCTCAAAACCCTCCTCTTCGACCGTACCTTCAGTCATCCCCCTACCCTACTCTCTCTGACCTCCACCCCTCCTAATCCCAACATCCTGCTCAGGTCTAAATACCTGACTGCCCAGCACCTTGGGTTGTCCTCTGGACCTGAAAGGAGCTAAACAAATGTAATTTGTTGTTTTTGTTGATGAGAAACTTAATCCAAACTGAGAATTCCACGCAACCCACCTACACGTGGAAATCCCAGAGATAAATTGTTGGAATGCGATGTGCACTCTCTCCCTGGAGAGACACATCCTGCTCACCTAATTCTGGAAAGTATTAGATCAGGTTGGCAAGAGGCAAGACTTCGGGACCCCAGAGTGTGGTTTGGGGTAACTGCTGGACAATCTGAATATTGGTAATGTTGATAAATGTACCAGCTTAGCAGGCCAGCACTTCCTGTTCTTCTACTGTTGGCAGAATGTGCCAGACTCAGTGACTTAATACAATGATAATAATAATTTTAATAATAATAATCCTTGTATTTGATCTAATGCATTTCACATCAGGTTGATGTCCCAAAGAACTTCACAGGATTTTACATCACCCCTTCCCCCCCTGGACGTCCACCCTCCCTGATCCTGACCCCCAGCTCGGGTCTGAAACACTGACTGTCCAGCGCCTTGGGACATCCTCTCTACATGAAAGGCGCTATACAAATATATTTTTTTTGCTGTTGTGAGTCACTGTTCCATGTAAATTAGCTGCCACTTTCGCTTACAAAATACAAAGTCATTACACTTTTGTGTATCCTGTGGAGCGCTTTGAGATATCTTCTCAACATGAGTGGTGCTGTAAAGATTATTATAAGATTATTATTCTATAATTGCCAGAGGCAAGAATACTAGTGACTGAGTGAAGAAAATTGACGTGAATATCTTCTCCACATTTGGCGACCTTTGCTCTTCGTGTTACTTTTGAAAGAGAAAATGCTTCTCTTTTCTTAAATCTCTTCAGGAGGAAAAAGGCTTCAGGGAAGGAAATACAATTTGAAAACAGCCACTATGAAGTGTATAATAGCTACCAGAGGTAGCTTTCATTAAAATCTTCCCCACATCTCAATGATGAATTACCAGATCTCTGTACTGTTAAGATCAGAAACTGAGCAGGTAAGAAATTGTGGACACAGTCCCCCGCAAGCTACTCAATTTTCTCTCGCTAACTTACGGTCCCTCAGGGAGAAATTGCACCCTGGTCTAAATTAACTCTGCATTTTATAGCATTTCAACTGCAGGGATTTTTATATTATTATTTCATGCCAAGTATTTGGGTGATAATAAATGAAGGAGCGCTGAATCAATTTAAGAAATCAGAAATAATAAAAAGCACAAACCTGCAGAGGAAGCTACAAGTAATAAATAAAGCATCGCTGATCATCATAGATACGTTCAGAGTGGCAGCACTCATATAGAGTCTGGAATACATCTTACTTATCAGCGTTAATAGAATCTGAACTGATTTTCAACTTCACTCTCTCCTCCCAGTGATCTACTTTTTGTCTTGTAAGTTGCAACACTGCTCTCCAACAGTGAACCATTTATTACAATAAGTACAACAGCCCATGTTACTCACTAATTCTGCTATGTCTTGGTTGGTCAGAGGAACGTCCCAGACGCATAGCTCTTTTCCGTGCATGTAACGCTCTTCTCGGATGGTCATCAGTAATGGCTTGAGAGAAACTGGAAGTGAATCATCCTCAGACACCTCAGGACGTGCAACTATCAGCTGGGAAAAGATCAGAAAGAAATGGTTAATGCTGCTTTTGCATAATGCTCCCGGCTTCACTGTAGTGCTGGAGGTGCCAACTACCTGTTCAAGTGGACATTAAAGATCTCTTGGCGCTTTGTGAAAAGAAAAAGGAATTTCTCCTGGTGTGATGGCTGACAATCCCCCAGAATAAAATTGCACATTCACTTCAAGGCTGTTTGTGCCGTATTCCTGTGTGCAAAAAAAATTGGCAGCTGTGTTTGCTTAAAAATACACAGCCACTACAATTCCCAGCAATTACCTGTAAAGCCGTTTTAGACATGTCAATGCTACTGGTGCTATATCAAATGCAAGGATTGATTTTATTATTATAAGCTTAAGGCTCATATTCTTGTGCATGACCCTGGAACTGAGATGCCTTCAATTGATCTTTCTTCATGTGGATTCTGTTCAGCAAAACTGAATCAATTCTTCCTTTAAGATATATTGGGGAAAAAAATAAAATTCAGTCTAAATCTTAACATTTCTTGCGCTACTAAATTACTTGTAAATTGCCTCTAAATGGACTTCTGGAGAAAGAAAAGCTATGTTGTAGTCTAAAGAACATATTGTGCACAAGTAATGGTCTTCGGTTTCATTGCATAAAGTTAGAGACCTCCTGCAAGTAGAGTTACAGGTCAAGGCAAGTATTTAACTACTCCACCACTGCCTTCAACATTGAACTCAATAGCATTTATGTGGGCAACTAACATTCAGCTCACAAATGGCACACACCTCTCAATTAGTACTCAGACACTTTACAAGAGTTTTTTAATCTTTGTCATGCTTTCCTCCAGTTTTCCTAGAGTTGGATTTATAACCTTAACTTTGTGGCTTTTCTGCCATGTGTTCTGCGATCTTTGAAGTTATCCATGATCCTGTGTTGGGTTGTTTTTTTTAAAAAACAGAGAACGATGTGGCTCTTCACAGTGTGGTGCTGAGATTTCAAAAGCCCCAGGTGCAACGACTGTGGTGCTGTCCAATTATAATGAGGAGGAAATAATTCCCGTTAGTGTTCGATATCGCCTATGCATATCACTCTTTTGCTCGTGTATGTGTGTATTTATGAGTGTGTGTTTGCACACGCATGTGAGTATGTATGTGAGTGTGTGTATGCCATGAGTTTGTGTGCGCATGGGTGTGTTAGTGTGCATGTATGCATGTGTGCTCTACACCTACTTTTTGCTACTTTCTTCAGATGAGCTGAATGGCTTGTTCACCAATATGTTAATAATTCTTGCATTTTGATATAATACCTTATCATGTCTTTGAGACGTCTCAAAGCGCTTCACAGAATATATTGTAAAGTAGATTGACTGTGTATTTTGTGGGCGAAATGCGACAGCCAATTGTGAACAGCAGTGTCACACAAAGAGTTGTGGATTGAGTGGATTTTTTTTTGAGGGATTATTACCCCCAGAAAGCGATTCACCGATCGTCTAACACCTGGATTCCTACTTATTGCTAGATAAGTAGAAGAGGTTGTGTGGAGTAAGCAAACTTGCTTAAGGTTTTGTTCCGCCAGGAAATTAAACCTGGGTCCTCTTGCTTGTGAGGCGAGAACGCCAACCACACTGCTACAGGACTCCATAAACTCTTTTCAAAAGAAATACAAATGAATATTAATCACCTTTGTCAGGATCGCTCCCTTCTCAATGCATCTGCGCAGATCCTGTCTCAGCTTTGGGCTTGTGGTGCACAAACTCTGAGCACAGTTCCGCTTGTAAGTGTTCAAAAATTTTTGGAGGATACCGGAAACAACTGCCGAGTTCCTTTTACCTGTTTTCTGTTTTTTCTTTTTTTCACGCATGCTTTTCGTGTTCTTCCCTGAACTGTCCTGGAGGTAGATCAAACCAAGTCCATAACCCATCGTCTGGCCGGGGAGAGGGGTTTATGTGTGTATGTGTAAAAGGGTTTTACTTGTTTTAAAAGATGACTCGTAAAGCAACCCACACTATGCACCAACCCACACACACATTTGATCCTCCCCCCCCAAATAAACACACACAATACCCCTACATACACATGATCCCAATCCATACACATACATCCACACCCTCACCCCCCACACACACACATCCACATCCCCCCCCACACACACATATACACACATCTGACCCCCCAAACTCACATAAATGATCCCCTCCCCCCCCCCCACACACACACACTCAACACTGACCCAGCCCACACATTCGCAAACATCGACCCCCCCCCTCCCCCACATGCACTCAAACACCTACACGCCTATACACACATACCTACAAACAAACACGCACATGACCCAACCCCCTCCCCACACATATGCACATACACCCACACACACATGCACAGCGAACTGCACAGATTTCCTAGGTTCTCTGCCTGGCTCTGAGTCTGGTTAACTGATCTCAGCCGGCAAGGCGGAGGAAGGGTGTTACATTTGGCGAGATCACACTTGTGCTGGGCAAGGAACCATTTCCAAGCCAGTTCCAGACTAACTTAAATCAACTCACATGTAAGATAGCAGGGAGCCAAAGCAGCGCCGATACTATATGGATCTGCATTAAAATGGAAAACCCTGGTAAATGCCCTTTACTGCAATACAACAATTACTGCAAATGAAAATTTCATATTGATCTGCATGATTGGTTATTTTGGTTCAAATTAGATTATTTGGCTGCAGCAATGCACCTTCCCAAGCGTTAGTATTTATAGTATAATGTGATGCTTTTCCCCTTCAATTGCAGCTTTAATGGAATCCACATGCCGCATCTGTATTTGTTTTCTTGTGTCCCCATCTGCATGTGGTCACCAGCACAATACGATTCAATGTGTACATCGGCCAAATCTGCAGCATTTCATAAAGCCCTCGATGTGATCGTTCTGGCATTCTCCTGCAAAATACACAGTCACTACACTCCACGGGAAAATCTTGCAGGGCCACTTTGAGTCGCCCTCCTGACATGAAAGATCCTATTTGCAGATCCTAAGTGTATTTAAAACCGTGGAGTCCTGGAGTGTAGTGGTCCCTGCCTGCACAGGAAAACCAAGTTATAATGTGGTTGGATGATTCAATGGCTCGGTTCAGTGAGCAAATATGTCTGACTTTGAGATTGGCAAATCTCTGCTGACGTCAATTCCAGTACTCCATTTGTGGAGTCCTGTAGCTCATTCAGATGGTAACACTCTTGCCTCTCAGTCAGGGTGTGGGTTCCAGCCCCAAGTCAGGACGTTGAACTCACAATCCAGGCTGACACTCTAATGTGATGCTGGTGTGAGCGCTGCATCGTTGGAGGTGCCGTCTTTCAGATGGGACATTAAACCTTGCCTGCTCAGTTGGATGTTAAAGATCCTGGGGCAAAATGAAGCAGCCAATTTGCACACAGCAATGTCCCACAAACAACCACAAAGTGAGCGGCAAATTTTATTTGGGCAATTGTTGGCCAGGACACTGGGAGAAAGAAACTCTCTTCGCTTTTTGAATAGTGCTGTGGGATCTGTAACGCCAACCCAAACAAGCAAAGATGGGACTTCAGTTCGTCCAAAAAATGGACCTCCAACAATTTGAATATCAGGCTAGACTCTATGAATTCAAAGTCCTATTGTGGGGCTTGAAGCCAGAACCTTCTGACTCAAAGGTGAGACTGCTCCCAACTAAGCCAGTTTGAATCACAAGTGTAATTAGAAACAGATCGCATTAGTGGTCCAATATATTTTTTGTGATTGATCTAGGATGTCACCTCTTGTCAGGTGTTGGTTAAGCCTCCTTTTAAAAAGAATGGAAACATATATATTGAGCAGTAAATCATGGAGAACTGGAAAAGTATGATTTCTGCCTGTTAGAAACAGTAAGTGATACCAGAACCTTCAGTAAGGTTATAAATATGTTCACCCAAACAAACATTTCCATACATACTAAACCCTTACTCTCGTTGCAGGAATTCCTCGGAAAAACCTTTCAGGATTACACAAAAATTTTCTAATGAAAAACATTGCGCAATTTGTTCAATGGATTTAGTTGACCAAAAATATAATCTCCTATCTTTTATTTGAAACTTCTACAAATTGCTATTAAATCACTAACTAAAAGAAATCCTAACTTCAGATTCAAAGGACCACAGCATTGGTTCAAATGAAGGAGGTGCTTTGGGTCACCTGATCTCCTTTTTAAATAAGTTTGAGTGATAATAAAGGCAAACTCAAGGGATCATGCAAAGCCCTTTCCCCACCACCTATCATACGTAACCTACATTTGATGCCACCCTTTCACCTAAATCATGGTAAATCTATAGAACAGGCTCCCTAGGGAGATGGTGGAAGCAGGAAGTATCGATTCATTCAAATACAAATTAGACAGATTTCTTTAGAAAATAATATTTTGGAATACAGTAATTTAAGACATGGCATATAGTAAGTGTAGTATGGCTTGGAAGAACCAGACAACTTTAGCTCTAAGATTCCCAAAGCTTTCCACTCTGTTGTAGACTAATCTATGCAGAATTAATTGCAGTCAACATCTCTATTATTGTAGCAGGATGTTAGAAGGTGAACTAGAGTGATCCAACCAGCTGACCACCCAAGGCTTACTCATGATGCCCAGGACAGAGGGCTTGGGTGACCCAAGGTGCCCCAGGCCACATTGGCAGTATTTGTACATGTGTGAAGTTAGTTAGGATTCACAGATGTTCCCTCTTCCCAGATATCAAGCTCAGTTAGTGTGAAAATGTAATTAACTTGCAGTCAGTTGGTGGATCCAGAGTGTATTTACCTGAACTGTAGGGGTCTCAGCGCAGAGTTTAACAGAATGGGTTTGACAGGTCAAAACAACCACTCAATTGGAAAGAACCCACTGAGAAGAAGAAATGGGAGGGTGAACCAATAAAGTTACGAAGCTCATTATTCCCTTGTAAAGAAAAATGTTGCTTTTCCTGATTTGCCGGGTATTGGTTCTGCACCGGTTGTTTGTATGCCTCTTGTTCACTCAGACCTTACCTTGCAATGGGTTCAGTGCGTATTATCTGCAGCAGCGAGCAAGCCAGGGACAGCTTCAACAAACCAGGAGAGCACACACACACACAATGTTTGCCTCTCTCTGGTGTCTGTAGCTATAGTTACTGAACCGCTTCCAAACTACAGAGGTCAACTTTCAGTTATTGTATTCTTTAAATGTATATATACAGTATATATAGGGCGACCAAAACAGTTGTGATACCATTATAATGACTAACTAATAAGTCTGAAAGAAATGATAAAGAAATAAAGTAATTACTATTAAAGTAAATGGTATCATGACTTTTTGATTTAAAGTAAAAACAAACTTTGTTGCAACTTCAAAGAGTCTACGATCGGGATGTTCGGATATCTTTTGCAAAGTTATTACTTATTTTATAAACTTAAAAGTTGATCACTTAAATTAATCACCTTCCTATCACTTCCCTAATTGTTTCCAACTTTTACTTTACCTTGGTATTTGAACCCTTCACAAGTCAAATTGGTTCGTCCTTGGAATTTAAGATTATTAATTACAGGGGTTTATCCAAACATATCAGATTTTAAGGTATTATCTGGTGAATGACACTACTGGTGATTACTGGTTTACTGCTGAGTGAAAGGGATTGGGGTGGTTTGGGGGAAAAGGGAAATTCAGCTAGGAGCAAATAGTCATTTATTGTCCAGTTTCACCTCTCTGTATTTCTGCCATGTCTGGCCATGCGTTCCATTAAAAATGTTGTCAGTCTGGCGCAGTGGTAGCACTCTCGCCTCTGAGTCAGAAGATTGTGGGTTCAAACCCCACGTCAGGCTTGGAATAACAGAATCTACATCTAAGATGACACGCCAGCGTGTGTTTCCTTGTTGGAGGTGCCGTCCTTTGGATGAGATGTTAAACCAAGGATGTTTGTTCAGGTGGATGTTAAAGATCCCGAAAAGAGAAGGGAGTTTCCCTGGTGTTCTGGCCAACAATCCCCCAAATAAAATTGTTTACTCACTTTATGGCTGTGTGCAATGTTTCGTCCACACAGTCAAAATCACTTTACAGTAATATCCTGTGAAGTGCTTTGAGACGTCTTGACAGTGTAATAAGGCACTACGTCAAATGCAAGTATTGCATTTTATACAGCACCCTTCATGTTTACAGGATGCTCAAAGCACTTCACATATAGTATAGTGAAGCGCTTCACATGCACTGTGTAGTGTAGTGACTGTGAATTTGAAGCTGAACGAAGTAGCCAATAGTTCCCGTGGAACTATTTTAAAATAGAAGGAAGTTTCTCCCAATGTCCTAGCCGACAATATAATACATTATTCACTGGGGAGACCGACAATCACTTCATTTCACAGTAAAATCCCATGATGTGCTTTGTGATGTCTCGATAATGCAATGATTATTATTGTTATTTTGTTATTTCCTGGTTACCTGTTACCTATCACTGGGACGAGTATCCAGATCTCATTCTTTCTAGTGGGAGAAAGCATTGGAGATCCAGCCTTCACCCTAACAGGCGTACTCTGAATGCTTGGACTTTCCTGTTAAGAGAAAGTAAGAAGGCCTCAAGTCCTACCATCTCTAACCCCGAATCGTTAAAGGAAAGTTTCAATATTGTAGCACTGCAGCTGCCTTTTTAAAATGTTTACACTGCTATTTAATTAAATGTGAGGATCCACTAAAATAACAGAGGTAAGAGTCAAGCCCGGAAGAGTTTTTGTTTGCTTTTTGTCGACACAGATGGGTAGACAGTAGACCGACTGCAGGGTCTGTGGGAGCTGTGATCAATGTGCAGATTACACTCAGAGGCCAGATGTTTTATTAAAACACAAGGCAACTCAGATGTAGACAGCAATTTCCATAATGAACTGTAAAAAAATGTAAGACATTGTAAAAACTGGTGATCAGATGCAATTTAGGTCAGATTTTACAGCAAGTTATCTCTGTTGTTCCAAAACATACACCCGCATGATTAAATAACCAGCACGGTAAAACAAGGCATAAAATGAATCTTTGTAATAATACATGACTGTGGGTCAGTAGAATATCAAGCTATCCTTACTGCATTGTACAGGGTCTCCACAAAGTCCTGTTGCCTCCAGTTTTTTTTCTTACAATGATGTTTTATTTTCAGTTGCAGATAAGTCAAGTGTAACAATATCTGATACCAGTAACTTCCACGTCACTCCATCCATATTATGGAAGATGTTGCACCGAACATAGCGATGGATTGTTATCTACCATAAAAAGGATCTTGATCACTAACACTGATCTGAATACAGTGAAAAAAACACAAAATACTGCAGATGCTGAAAATCTGAAACAAAAACAGAAGTCGCTGGGAACACAAAAAGAGAAACAGATAGTTCCCAGGGACTTCTGTTTTTGTTTTAAATACAGTGAAACACTTGTACTGAACACAAGTAAGTACTTCTAAATACAATTATTCTGATTCTTCCATATGTTTCAATTGTTGCTCAGTGCACTGTAGGAAAAAGACATGGGCGGAACAGGAATTTGGGAAAAACACTAAGGCAAAGCTTGGCTCACTCCCAAGCACACTCTTCGCTGTAAAGTAGAGTGTGTTTTTGTAGGTAAACGTCAGCAAGATGTTGAAATTAAGGCATCGTATTAGGGGAAGAGGTGAATGAGCCAAACAGAAATTTACCAGCAGTTTCAAGGCAATAAAAGCAAAGCCTGAAGAAAATAAACACAAGAACAGTACAAAGCCACAAAAATGTTTGCGAAGAATTTTGGCTTCAGTGAAACCATATGGCTGGATTATTCTAACGCCCTCCTCGCCGGGCTCCCCTCCACTACCATCCATAAAATCCAGATTATTCAAAACTCTGCCACCCGCATTCTCACCCACACCAAACTCCGCTGCTCGATCACCCCAGTCCTTGCCAGATTGCACTGGCTGCCTGTCCCAGAGAAGATTGACTTCAAGATCCTCACCCTTGTATTCAAATCCCTGCACTCCTCTGCACCACTCCCCCCCATCTCTCTGACCTCTCCTCTCCTCAAAACAGTACCCGTTGCCTTCGTTCCTCCTGGTCTGGCCTCCTCCTCGTCCCCCGAGTCCTCCGCTCCACCCTCGGCATGCCTTTAGCCACTATGCCCCGAGGCTCTGGAACTCCCATCCTCACTCCCTTCATCTCGTTCCCTCTCTTCCTATTTTCAGGTCTCTGCTGAAGACCTTTCTGTTCGACCGCGCCTTTGGTCACCTTCCTCCCCTCCCCTGGCTCGGCCCCAGGATCCGTTACTGTGAAGCACTCTGAGACGCCGTCCGGCGTGGAGGGTGCTATATAAATCCAAGTTGTTATTGTTGTTATGAAGTGAAGTCAAAAAATCTCATATAAAACTGAAAGGAAATCAGATTAAATGAGATAATTATCTCCAAGTAGGTCAGAGATTCAAGAATTAGAATCAGTGTTTAATTTAATGTGTAATTGACACCTTGGACATATTAAACTGTTTGGTTGCTTATATTTACTTCAATATTCTGCTGTGAATTAGCCCCTATTTCTCCTTCTTCCCTCCCAATTTAGTTGCAGTCAAACATCTGTTCTCAAGCACACATTCCTCTTCCCTAGTTACATGCTGCTGTAGAACATTCAACCAGTTTTCACCAGATCACAACACAGTTATGGTTGAAGAAGACTCTTCTGACCAGTTGATCTCACCCTTCCTTAATAGCGACTCTACCATCTTCCCATTACGGCAGCAAGCTATTCACAAGATCACAAGATTGTTTTGGATGAAGAAAACCCTTTAGCCCAACTGATGCCACATTCCCTATGCCTTGCTCCCTCCCTTGCCTCCTTCAAGGCCCCTTCTCTTTGGCCGCAACTCTGGTCACCCTCCTACCCTCCCACCCTCCTATCCTCCTTGCCCTCCACCCATCGTTAATCCCAACCCTCAGCTCAGGTCCAAATCCCTGGCTGTCCAGCACTTTGGGACATCCTTCCAACGTCCCAAAGTGCTGGACAGCTCTATACAAATGTAATTTGGTATTGTTAATCTCATCTCTCCAGAACACCCGCACTACCATCCCACCCATCATAGCATCGAGCTGTTTTTTATTTAAATAAATCCAGTGTCTTGGCCTCAACCACTCTTCCTGGCTACTTAGCCCATCCTTAAATGAGTCCTAATAACCTGTTCTAGCTGTGGATTTTTCTTGGATTCTAGTGAGTGTCTTAACCTGTGAGCACTGTTCCCGCAATCTCCTCCCATCCATCTCAAGGTCTCCCACACAATGTAGGGTTTCAGGGAACAAAGCAAGTGGAACCACTTGCCTGCACAACTGAAGTTAATTGTGAGTGGATGAGTTGCTATTTTGATCCACAATCTTTTCATCTCCTAAGAGTGAGAAAGAAAATAGTAAGAAAATAGTAAGTGAGTAAGAAAATCACCCTAAGCCCGGGTTCGATTCCCAGGTGGGGCAAAACCTTAGGCAGGTTTCCTTACTCCGCATGCCTCTGTTTACCTAGCAGCAAGTTGAAACCCAGTTGTTAGTTGATTGGCAGATTTGGTTATTAATTATATTATTGAGAATTAATCACTCAATCCATGACTGTTTGTGGGATACTGCTGTGCGCAATTGGCTTTACAATATATTCTTGAAGACGTCTCAACAATGTGATAAGGCGCTATATCAAATGCAAGGATTATTAGTATTATTATTATTGATATAAATGTCCACATTCCCTTCATTCACTCTAATGCTCACTAAAATGAGTCACTCTCGTTTACTGTTTACTGTTTTTACCCCTTCCTAATTTAGCTGTTATTGTTTATAACCTTCATTACTGCCACGCTTGGATTTATTAAATATTTATTAGGTGATACAGACATACATTTTACTGACACTTTTTATTGTCCGTTTATTCCAACACACAAAATAAAGAGGAAGGGTAACACATTGCAGTTGCATTGAACACTATCCTCACTTCAAAGATAATTAAAGGTCCCTGGCACTATTCGAAAAGAGATGGGAGTGTATCCTGGTGTCCTGTCCAACAATCCCACAAAATAAAATGGACTTTATGGCTGTTTGTGGGACATTGCTGTATGCAAATAGGCTGCCTCGTTCAAGTACAAAATACACAGCAATTACACTTCATAGCAAAATTCTGTGAAGTGCTTTGAGACATCTCAACAACGTGATAAGGCAATATACCAAATGCAAAGATCATTATTAAAATGAAACACTGCAGGGAAGAAACAGACATTGATCATTGTCACATTAACTCAGGAACTAAACTGGAGTGTATCCTGCAAAACCCATTAAAGAGTATTATATTCAGTTCAGGGCCACTCTTCAATGTAAATTATGTGTCAGAATGACTCTGAGATAAATATTTATCTCAGAGTCAGAAGGGTCACCCGTGTTTGGATTTGGAATTATAGTCTAGGCTGACATTACAATAAAGCGCTAGAGCAGCATTGATGGAGGTTCTGTCTTTCGAATGAGACATTAAAAATAAGGTCCCATCTTCCTGGTCCAGTGGATGTTGAAGATCCCATTTCACGATTCAAAGAGAAGAAAGTTTCTCTCAATGCCCTGGCCAACAATCCCCCCAAATGTCATTCACTACATGGCTGTTTGTGTTGTTTGCAAATTAGCTACTGCGTTTGCCTACAAATACATAATCGCTCCACTTTACAGTATATCCTATGAAGTGCTATATGTCCACCTAATGCGAAAGGTGCTTTACCAAATGCAAGGATTAGTTGTTAATTAAACTCAAGACTCTCCAGCACTTCTACCTTGCAGGGATCATCTCAGATTCAATCCCCTGATGTGTTGCTAAATTAACTGAAATCAGTTCAGGATGGCAATTGCCCTCAGCAGCCCCAAACTAGGAAGAGGAGAATAGATGCTGATTCTGGCTCTCTGTTGGTATTTTTCAGTGATTTCTTGTTGGAAGTGTTTGCAGATGTACCAGATGGGCTGAGACTTGTTATGTTAATCTTGTAAACAAATAACCTGCCAATGCAGCATTAATCATAGCTGATAACAATAATCATCCAAATACACAGTCACCACACTTCACAATAAAATCCTGTGAAAGATCTTAATGAAGTGTTACAGTGATACCTCAAATGAAAGGACTGTTATTACTCATTTGATGTAGCGTCTATCATGTCTTTGAAACCTCTGAATGGGTTCAAAGACCTGACCTCAATCTTCTAACTCAGGGTTAATAAGTCTACCACCAGAGCTGGATGAGGCTAAAATGTAGTTCACATTCTGAGAGAACAACTGACACGCACGTCTAGCTTGCAGAATTGAGCTGGAGAACGAGTGGAACTTCTGTTTAGTGTTTAGAACCAGGCCATCTTTTATTCTTGGATATGTAGGTGTCAAAATCATTTCAAAAGTGCTACACTAAATCTAATGACGGACACAGGATGATTTTGGTTAGCAATGCTTTATAGTTATTTGAATCATACTGTTGGCAAGTTCAACCCTGCCATTTTAAGCGCATGAGGTCATCTTCAGTGGGAAATAACACCACCCGTGGTTCTTTATAATTTAATACAGACTTTTGGACTAATGTTGGGACATTTTTATTTGTGTTTTTTTTGTGTGTTTTTGCACTTCCAGATTTTTTGCACCTATCACCCCCTTAACGGAAACATGATTCCCCTTAAAGTTAGGTTAGGCCTCAGCTAGAGTATTGTGTTCAGTTCTGGCCACCACACTTTTGGAAGGTTGTCAAGGCATGGGAGAGGGTGCAAAGGAGATTTACCAGGATGATACCAAGAATGATGGACTTCAGTTATCAGGAGAAATTAGAGAAGTTAGGATTATTCTCCTTGGAGCAGAGAAGGTTAAGAGGAGACTTAACAGAAGTTTTCAAAATTATGAGGGGATTCAATAGGGTGAATTAGGAGAAATTATTTCCACTGGTGGGCGGGTCAGTAACCCTAGGACACTGATTTAAAATAGTTGTTAAAAGAAACAACGGGGAAGTGAGGAGAAGTGCAGCACAGTATTGCAGCCTTTGAACTGTGAGTTCAAAGTCCCCAACTTGAGGTTGAACCCACAAATATCTGACTCAGAGATGAGAATGCTACCAACTGAGTCAGGCTGACATAACAGACCTGTTATGCAGTCAGACTTCTCTCTCTCTCTATATATATATATATATGTGTGTGTGTATACATGCGTGTATGTGTGTTTGTGCATTTAATGCACTGTTTTTTATTGATTCAAATTGGTTCCATGGATGAATTGTCAAATTTAGTGGATTTAATTAGAGTGTGAAATGACCCAGATTAGACCTGCACCTGGCTGTACGACAGTTGATTTACATTTCTAATCACAAAGGAACTTGGCTTATTTAACATCTTAGATTTACCCATTATTAGAACTAAGGATGAGTATGTGTGCTGCATGAATTTCATTCCATGTAGCGTGTAATTTCACTATGGTTGTAATAATGTGTGTCATCCTAGCTCAGTGTGAGCATTCTGGTCTCTGAGTGAGAAGATTCCAGTCCAAGCTCCACTTCTGGGATTTGAACTCACCGTAGTCTTTGCTGACACTCCAATGCAGTGCTGGGGGTATGCTGCATTGTTGGAGGTGCTGTCCTTCAGATGAGATGTTCCAAAGCACCTCGCAGTAAGTTCTGTGAAGTGCTTTGGGACATGTTCCAGATATGAAAGGCTCTATATGAAATGCATGGATTATTATTTTTTTGTTTCACACTGAACGTTTAGAGGGGTTTTTGTATTTGTGGGCGACTGTGGTATCCTAATTGTGCATACTAATGTTGCATGAACAACAATTAAGTGAATGACCAATTTTATCTGGGGGATTGTTGGCCAGGACACCATGAGATACTCCTTACACTTTTCGAATAGTGCCTTGTTAACTTTAACATCCAACTGAACAGGCAGACAGAACATTGGTTTAACATCTTATCTAAAGAATGGCACCTCCAACAATGCAGTGCTCCTCCGGCACTTGGAGTGTCAGCGTAGGAGTGTGTGAGTTCAAGTTCCGATGTGTCAAGTCCTAGTAATCTGTTCTAGTTGGTGGTTTCCCTCTGTGAAAGAAAACTTCCTGGGGTCTGTTCCAAACTCGCCCATCACGCCTCTGAACCTGTGACCTCTTGTCTACTTATCTTGACATACCTGAATACTTTGTTTTCTCTATCTCATTAGGCATCTTATATGACTCTAAAACATCCTCTTGTTGACTTCTCATTTCAAGCCATTCCTAATCAGCAATAAGCTGTGCGCAATTGGCTGCCACATTTCATCCACGAAATACACAGTCACTACACTTTATAGTATACTCTGTGAAGTGCTTTGAGACATCTTGAAGACGTGATGACGCATTATATGAAATGCAAAGTTTATTTATTATTATTAAACGCTTGAAAGAAAATAAGAACTTGCATTTTTACTGTGTTTCATCATGACAAAATATCTTGAAGAGTTTTACAAGTAATTATTGTTGCACACAGTAATATTTCTTTGAAAACATAAATACCAGCAATGTTCAACAATAGCCATGAGGGGAATGATCAAATAGCCTGAAAGAAAGCAGGTCAAAAAAGCAGAAAATCCCTTCATTATCTGATCAGAAAAACTGAATCTTTAATGTCCACCTGAATAGGGCCTTGGTTCAATATCTCACCCAAAAGAGGGCCTTTCCGACATTGTAACACTTCCCCAATACAGTATTGCATTAGCTGATAGCCTAGAAACTTTGAGCTCAAGTCCACATGTAGTCAAGACCTTGTGACTCAGAGGTGTGAGTGCTATGCAATTGAGCCAAGCTAGCTAAAGAAAAATTAGACTTTCATTCCTGCTGACTAGTTGCTGATGCATTGTAAAAATACATAGTACAAAAACATTTCTACATTTTTGGCAAGAGCTTTCCATTTTACCCTTTCCATTTTATCTCTCTTTTTCACAACGCAGAGAATTTCCTGCTGCACATGTTTGAACCCCTTAATTTGGTTCCAATTTTTTTTACAGTGAAACACCAAAGGTGTGGGAAACTACCTGCAGTCTCCCTAAGTCAGGTTATCCACGAGCTAAATTAAGGGCATTGCTTGTTGTGACCGCCACACCCACATGGACCTGAATTAGGAATGCTTAGACTTATTTCACAGCAGCTTCATTCAAGTGGCCATTTTACTATATAAATGCAAGTTGTTGTTGTTGAGTGTTGCTTCCTCCAGATAGTGAAAGTTCAATGACCAATTCTAATTAATAATCACTCTGCAGCAGACGCACCTATGTGTGATCCTGGTGAAATGGCTCCATCTCTGAGCCAGAGCTGGAATACAATTTTTTCTATACAATTCTGCTATGGCTACTTTGCACATGGTGCACTAGTGCCGCTGAAATAAGCAGAAATAATAATAATTATCCTTGCATTTGATACATCGTTAAGGCGACTCAAAGAGCTTCCCAGTATATACTGTAAAGTGAATTGACTGTATGTTTTGTGGGCGAAACATGGCAGCTAATTGCGCACAGCAGTGTCCCATAAACCTTTGTGGATAGAGTGACCAAATTATTATGAAGGGATCACTGCCCCTGGAAAGTGATCCACCAACCAACTAACAACCAGGTTCTTGGTTACTGCTAGGTAAACAGAAGCGTGTTTGGAACGAGCTGAGCTCTTATTCCTATTAGGTTCCTGATTGTAATGTTCTGGCTGCATAGGTTTGGTCTGCAGACTAGTTGCTGTTATACAATATCTTATGAACTAAGAATCATGTTTTCACAGCTCCGCCTCTGCCTAGCAGATATCAGAGATTTTCAATTGCACAATTTATAATTTGGCATGTTTTGGTGACATTTGCAATTTCTTTTCTTCGCCTTCTTTTTCTGTCTTTTGGACCTTAAGCACAAGTTCATTATATAATCCAAATAAGGTAGACATGAACCTGCTTTGACACCAATGATGAAAAGATTTGGCAGTGACACTCAATGCTGATCCAGAAATCATTCTTGTTATATAACAGAGAAAGGCGTCTGAAGATACAGAGCAAAACAGAGTTAATTCATAAATTGCTGTGGAGTAAGATACAATTTCAGCACCTATCATGTTAAGAGTTTGCAGGATGTAAAATCAGAGCTATGGAACATACAAAATTGTTAAAGTCATCTGACGTATGATGGCTCTTCCCAACTTAGCTAATCACCCAAATCAATTGATTAGCAGTGTAAGCGAGCCAGGGAGAGAAAAATGTGACATTTCCCCCTGAACCCAAATGTAAATAGACAAAAATTCCCTCAACAGGAGTCCAGCACACTGCGCTGCATTATTCAACTGCTCAATTATTCAGTTATTTACAATATATAAAAGAATAATCCTTGCTTTTGATATAGCACCTTATCATGTGGTTGAGATGTCTCAAAATGCTTCACAGAATATGCTGTAAAAAGTGAATTGACTGTATTTTCTGAGCGAAACACGACAGCTAATTGCGCACAGCATATCCCACAAACAGTTGTGGATTGAGTGACCAAATTATTATTTTAATTATTACTTTTTGAAGGAATTATTACCCTTATCATTCAAAAAAAACATTTCTAGATTTCATGCAATTTTTTGTCAGTGCATTTTTTGATGAAATTTCCAACATTGCAGATTGTTTCTTGGTGGCTTCTGACAATCCCAAATGGCCATTGAATGCATGAGCAGTTGGGGAGGGGGACAGGAAGGAGAGATTATTGAAGGTCAAATCCAGTCAAAGCCGAAGTCACCTGGTTTGGGGTTCAATCGAGACTTTCTGTGGAACTGGTACCCTCTTTACTATTTTTAGCATTGCCATGTTTTTAAAAGTAGGAAGTAAAAGAAAAATATCCAAATAGAAAGTTTTATCGAAAATCCTTATTTGGCTTTGCAATACTTTTCTTCACAAAACAAAAACAAACAAACAGACAGACAATCAAGTAATCAGGCAACTCCCTTTTCTCTCTCTCGCTCTCTCACGATGTTCTCTTTTGCCCTTCGTCCTACTTTACACCTGCTGTCCTCCTCGCTAGATAAACAGATTTGTCCAACTCTCTCCCCACACTAGGCAAAACTCTTTGTTTTTAGCGTTACTGGGAAGGTTTTAAAGTATCAGACCAAGAGTGAAAGAATTTAGTCATTATCTTTGGGCCATCACCATACCAACTGAAGCTTAATGAAATTGTGGGCAAAATTTGGAAAACATCTGGACTGCATATGATAATATGGTGTGTGTGTACACACACTCACACACACAATACTCAACAGCTCTTTTTGATTTCTAAAATATTGACACACAATAATAAAAACACCTTCTTGGGAGCAACTCTGGTGCATCTGAATTTATTGTGTCTCACAGGTAGATCTATAACATTTCTTGAATCTTGGAAAAACACATTGCTAAAATAAAGGGTATGATTTTGGCTCATAGAATCTAACCTTACATCTGGACATAGCATTCAGCATCTGTGTTTTTAATTGTTCTTGAGAGATTGAATGATTTGGGCATAGCACCAAAGAACCTGTGGGATATCTTGAGTTTTTGCTCCCAAAAATATCCATTTAATATTTAACACAAGTGTCTGCTCTCTTTTTTCTGGATGAATGACATTTTTGGAAAGCACATTTAACATAGCTCTATTTAGGTATTACTCTGGTTGTGGGTATGCGAAAAGGTCATGGCATTGGATTGAATGACTAAATTATTATTAATTGTTTTTTACAAGGATTATTACCCCCGGAAAGCGATCCGCCAATTGACTAACAACCGAGTTCCTACTTGCTGCTAGGTAAACAGAGGCATGTGGAGTAAGGAAACTTATCTAAGATTTCACCTGCCCGTGAATCGAACCCAGGTCCTCTCGCATGTGTGGCGAAACTTCCTTTCCTCTCCAAGGTCCTGGAACAAGCTGTTGCTTCTCAGCTTCACTCCTGCCTCTCCCGCCACTCACTTCACAAACTCCTTCAATCGGGTTTCTGTGCTGAGTTTGACACTCAACTACTCTTACACATACGTGCCACTCTGCCTTCCTCCACCTCTGCAACATTGCCCAGCTCCACCACTGTCTCACACTTGTGAGCTGCAGAAACCCTCATACATGCATTCATAACACTGAGGTTTGACTATGCAAACTCCTTGCTTGTTGGCCCCCCCAACTCCTCCCTCCATAGGCTGCAGATCATCCAGAACACTGCAGCCCATGTCTTTTCCTGCACCAGGCTCCGTGACCCTATCGCCCCCATCTTTGTCAGACTCCATTGGCTTCCCATCACTCAGAGGATACAGTTCAAGATCCAAGTCCTCACCTTCAAAGCCCTCGATGACCTTGCTCCCCACTACCTCTGCGACCTCCTAACCCCCTACCATCGTGGCCGCTCCCTCCGCTCAGCGGACTCCATCCTGCTTCACATTGTCCACCTCACCTGCCCCATCTTTGGCGGGCAAGCCTTCTGCCCCTATCCTCTGGAATTCCATCCCATAGTCCATCCGCCTTGCCCCCCTCCCTTGCCTCCTTCAAGATCCATCTCCATGCTTTCGATCACCCTGCTTCCTCCGCTGCCCTCCACCCTCCCCAGTTCCCAACCTCCAGCTCTGGTCCACAACACTGACTGTCCAGTGCCTTGGGATGTCCTCCCGAATTGAAAGGCACTATACAAATGCAATTTTGTTGTTGTTGTTGAGTACTCTAACAGATACACTACATCTGACCAGTCAAGACATCCCTTCATATCACTCCCGCTGGACCAGTAAGACTCTGAAATTCATTGCTAAGCACAGCCTGACAGCGATGAGGTGCTAGTTATATTTGGGAATTGCAGAGAGGATTGCTGCAATCTAACATTGTATCTTTTCATAATTCATAATTTCATAAATTGTCGAAAATATTGAAGTGTATCTAAAACATCACAATGATTTCTATTGTCGTAAAATGACTTCTATCTCCCAACACATGGTGAGGAAAATAGAAGTATTAAAAAAAAGCGAATCATCGCTTCAAAATAGATATATGGTATTTTAAGTCTGAATGGTTAAAATATTTATCTGAAAGTCAAATTCTGTAATGGTTTATCTTAACCCACAATTTCACACAGAATTGACAAATCAAACCATTTACTTAAAAGGCTCAGACAATGTAGAAATAAAGGCAACAGTTAATTATTGATCTGTTTTGGTTAGTTTTAACCAAGTTTGCTAGTCCCCATGTTCTGTGATGTGGCTTTACACTATTCTTATTGAACGCTGCATTCTCGTAGATTAGCACTGTATTACACACACATACTGCAAGATGAGGCACATACACTATTATTTCGCCCACAAATATAGTTAATTCACTTTGCTGTCTATTCTGTGAAGTGCTTTGAGACGTCGAGAAGACATGAAAAGTGCTATATCAAATGCAAGGATTATTATTATTATTATAATCTTGTCTTGACATCACAACTATGAAAGCAAACAATAGCGAAATCATTGCATTTGTTTGTGT
This sequence comes from Callorhinchus milii, assembly GCF_018977255.1. NCBI lineage: Eukaryota > Metazoa > Chordata > Chondrichthyes > Chimaeriformes > Callorhinchidae > Callorhinchus > Callorhinchus milii. The sequence continues at coordinate 7,526,896 of NW_024704752.1, read as the reverse complement.
TGATAACAGAAGTCAGGAGAAGTCAATTGACCTATCCTTTCTCTGCTGGTGTGTAGCTCATTCACTGGAGCCATCTCCTGTCACACTTCCCTGGAACAAAATTTTCCTCCTCCCCCCTAAATGCAAAACACTGCAGATGCTGGAAATCTCAAACAAAAACAGAAGTAGTTTCCAACACTCAGAAGGTCAGGCAGCATCTATGGAGAAAGGAAAGTGAGTCAACCTTTGGGGTCCACTCATGTGCTCTGAAGGTAGACCCCAAATGTTTTCCTCCTTCCCTGTTCCCCTTTTAGATACTATTGTAGCTCAGTGGTTAGAGCACTCGCTTTGCAAGCGAGAGACCTGAGTTCAATTTCAGGCAGAGGGCGAAACCTTGGGCAAGTTTCCTTACTCCACACAGAGCCTAATAATAATCCCTCCAAAACCAAAACAATAATAAATTGGTCATTTTCAATCTACGACTGTTTGTGGGACATTGCTGTGCGCAATTGGCTGCCGCGTTCGCCCACAAATATACAGTCAATTCACTTTACAGTGTGTTCTGTGAAGCGCTTTGGGACGTCCTCCCGACGTGAAAAGCGCTATATCAAATGCAAGGATTATTATTATTATTATTGTGAACTCTGCATCGAAACTCCTTGTGAGAAAGCGCTCACATTTCAAACTCCCCTCTATGTGCAATTAAACACTTATATTGCAGTGGTTACAGTTACAGACCAGAGTGGGCTTGTTGTTATATGTGTGTTAGGTATTATCATGTGGGTGATTTGGTTTTAGTGAAATTCGTTCAGTGAAAAACATATCCTTCCTTATTCACTTCGTTTTGTCTTTTAAAAACTGACTTGCTAAAAAAGGTATATATTAAGGCATTTTAGTTGTAGAATCCTGCATTTTTAATTGGCACCCCCTTTTTTTTATTTGTATTACTTTTAAATATAGATTTTTTTTTGGGGGGGGGTCTGTAACTATAACTATATAACTCTTACTTTAATTATAGATCTGTCTATAACCTCTTAACCTGTGTTTAATTATACACAGAGGAGCTGTGACGAGCGAATATAATACAATATTACATATGACAGTACATTATAATTATGTGATAACTGTGATTTATATTATTATTATTATTATTATCCAAAGGGTCTCAAGGGGCTTAAGGAACACTCCATCTGGACCAAAAAAAAAGGATCGTGTTTATATATATATAGAGAGAGAGAGAGAGAGGGAGAGAGACAGAGAGAGAGAGAGAGGAATCTCTTGGATAACTTTCTGGACGAGGAATAAAAAAAAAGGGATGTGATTGCAAACTCAAAATTGCCCCCCAGCAGAGTGGGAGTGTGCGGATGGAGGGTACGTGGCTTGGAACTGAGTTAAAGAGCTGTGATCGAGGTATTATGTGACACTGAGATAGACACAGACACACAGACAGACAACACACACACAGACATCACACACACAGACATCAGCCCTGCGATTACACCAGTGACAGTAACAAAATGCTCTGCTGATCCCCCTCCACCCAACACCCCCCCAACACCCCCCCCACAACCTTCCCAGATTTCTGTGTGGGGCAGAGAAGGGGCTGAACCCCCCACTGCCGAACAATGACAGAAACACAACCGACTTATGGGGAGAATTTATCTCAACTCCATTTGGATGTATTCGGTGAGTCTGAAATGAGTGCAAAACTATGTGTTTTTTTCCCCTCCTCCTTCGGTTGGTCGTTTTAAGACTGTGTGTTATGTGTGTGTATGTATGTGTATGTATGTATGTATGTATGTGTGTGTATGTATGTGTATGTGTGTGTATGTATGTGTGTGTATGTCCTTTGGATGTGTGACAGGTAAAATCAGAGAACAATAAAGGGGTGAATATTAATTTAATTTGAAAGCCACCAGTTTAAATACAGGTTAAACCCCCCACCACCCCCCAAAAAAAGAAGTCATCATTTCCACGCTCCTTCCAAAATGTAAGGCTGTCTGTTTTCCAGCTGGGAGAGCGTGCTTTAACTTTAACCTTACTTTAAACTTAGTTTTTGACACTTTAACGGTTCAAAGTAAACATCTTCCTTAAGAAAACGACCCCGAAACAGAAAGATAAATCATTCCAATTCTCCACCGATGCCAATTCTCCAACGGCCCCTCGTTTGCATTTGCCTTTATAATTTTATTTTATTTGCTATCCACACGGTTTATCTGTGCCCTCGTCTTGTTTTCTTTTCTTTCCTTTTCTTTTTCGATCGCGCAGTTTCATTCGGATTTTATTGGTAACTGTGACACGGAAAGCCGCAGGAATTTTATCCGCTCTGCAGTCGCGAAAAACGTTAGGATGCGATGCATTTCTTCCGAAATAACACGTTTCCCATCTAATTCGGACGCGACATTTCGCTGCATTTCTCAAACCGCAATTTACTTTCGTTCCAACGGGTTTTATATCCCAATTCGATTGTTTTTTTACAACACAAGTTGCCTGTTGTGAAATATGTGGGCTGAAATTTTTACTTTTATGCGTTGCTTTCAGTAACAGTTTGCACTGAAAGCAACTTTTACCAAAGTTTAAACTAAGTTAGAGAGGGAAAAAAAGATAACCCCACCACCACCCAAAAAAAAAAACTATGGAACTCTAGAAAAGCACGGTTATTATATATAGCTTTCAATTGATAGCGTTCGTTTTCCAAACTTATTCAGAAGAGAGAATCATGTTTTGTGTAGGGAAGCATTTTCAAAATTCCCAAATCTAGCCTTTAGACTTTTAAGGTCTATCAGGACTTTAAACACAAGCTTTTAGCCATGGTTCTGCACATTTTGTTAACTTCTTTGTGTGATTTTTCCTGAACGTTAAACAGAATGAGATTTCCTTTAGAGTTAAATGGATCTATTTGTTTTTCTGTACTGTATAACTATCCCCAGTATATATACATATGTATATACACACACACACACACATACTCTTTAAAAGAGATGACATTTTAACTTTAACTTTTCTGTTGGAATATAATAATAATAGTAATAATCCTTGCATTTGATATCTATCACGTCTTTGAGACTTCACAGAATTTACTTCATTGTGTTCCTGAATACTTTTTTATTTCAACTGTGTCCCAATTTTCCATCTCTACGATGGCGTGTAGTACACTTACAGCAGTCCCCACCCCCACCTCCCCCACCCCGGCAATATTATCCATCCACGAAAAGACCGAAGAGAAATATATCAGAAATAATAAACTAAAATGATCATGTTGAGAGTCGTACAATTATACCGTACTTTAAAGAATCCTAGCTTTGTAATAAAATAATTCCGATATACGTGGCACAAAAAAAGTATTATTATAGTCCAGCTCTGAAAAAATAATATCAACATCTGATAGCTTATAAACTAAACAAAACATCTTGTGATAGTGATGATTTAGTGCGGGAACCTGGTAGGATTAAAGCAACGTTGAAATGATAAAATCTTGCAAAACCAATATCTTTTGAAGATTATTTTGCTATCCGGCTTATAAGCGATGTCACGGGCACATTTACTGGAGTCTTTTTAAATGTCGGGTCTTTGACATTGAAGAGTTGCATAATGTTGTACTCGGCAAAATGGAGACTGTTCTCAGGGCGAGTTAGTGGAGCAGGAAACAGATGGAGCGTCCAATTTGTGCTTGAGGTGGTCATATGATTGCAAAAAACGCTGCCCAACTTCAAAACCATGAAGTTCATAAAATATATCCATTCAATTCACCGAATACTGGAAAGTTATGGTAAGTTATGTTTAAATGGAATTTGAATTAAGGAGGGAGAGAGGGAGGGAGAGGAGAAACAACAGTATTAATAGACTATTGCAGTTTGCACTTTGCAAACTATTACAGAATGCAGTTTGTTGAAATATCTGTGGAAAGACTTGCCATTCAGTTTTATTTATGAGATGGAAAATATAAAGTTCTGAATCATGGGTTATCTGCTCCCACCTCTCAGCATGGGAAAAAATATATTTTTTAAACAATGGAAAATTAAAAAAAATTTAGATTTGAGCACTTTCGATTAAAAATGCAGCAAAGATCGCTTCTGTGGTTAAAAACTTGAAAGTTAAAATTTTTGTCCTCTCCGAAAATATACCTGATTTAGCAGCGTGCACTTATAATGGTGTTTGGCCATGTAGTGAACTCTGATAAATTCCTCATCTGGGGGAAATTTTACACCAAGACTTTGTGCGTCTATCCAGTAACAGACATTTCCAATATTTTCAGTGTACTAGGATATATGGTTTATGTGTGTGGGTTATTGTTTACCTAGCAGTAAGTTAGGACCCGGTTATTAGTTGACTGGCGGATTGCTTTCTGGGGGTAGTATTCCCTTAATATAATTTAAAATATTAATTTGGTCACTCAATCCATGATTGTTTGTGTTTGCTGTACGCAATTGGCTGTCGCATTTCACCCACAAAATATACACTTTACAGTATATTTTGCGAAGCGCTTTGAGACATCTAAATAAGGCGCTATATCAAATACAAGGATTATTACTGTTTAATTGATAACAAACCCTTTCAAGTTGCAGCTAAGCTAAATTAGTTCAGTTGGCAGCTGATGATTCTTCTTCTGCAGTGTTCTGGAGTTTAATGTGTGATCCTCAGTGGTATTCTCACCTCTTGAGTCAGAAAGCTGTGGTTTCAAGCCCCACATTGAGGCTTTCAAATTGATATAATCTAGGCATGGAAATACAGTGCTGGGAGGAGCGCTGGATTGTTGGAGGTACCGTTTTTCAGATGAGATGTTAAACCGATGCCCCATTTGTCTGTTTAGGTGAACATAAAAAGATTCTCATAAAGCGAAGCGCGTTTCTTTCGGTGGTCCAACAATCCCTCTGATAAAGTAGATCATCATGGCTGTTTGCGGTAGATTGCTGTGGGCAAACGGGCTCCCGAGCTTGCCTACAAAATACACAGTCACTACACTTTACAGGAAATTCTGCGAAGTGCTTTGAGACGTCTTCCCAACATGAAAGGCACAATATCAAATGTAAGGACTATAATTATATATCCAAACACCGCACCTACCCTTCCCATCCCCTACCTTGTAAATAGGCAGCTGTCAAGCCACTAATCTTACAGATATCTTACTAACTGATTGCAATTCAACCTGACAAGGGAAACTCATTTAACACTCGTAAGTTTGAAAAACAACTTTAGGGTCCAAGATAGAGATTTCCCTGTCTTTTCCAGAGTTGCTGATGAAAAGGAAGAAAAGGGTTGTGTGGCTCGCCAGTATTCTGCTGCTTCTGTCACTGCTCATCATTGCTGTCGGCATTTACACCACGACGAGGACAGAAAACATCAGCATCATCGGCTACGCATCCGGGATCATTGTACGTAAACCTGAGAAAGTCCTGCAAGGACCAGTTGTGATTATTTATTTGTGGGCGTGTCAGCCAGGTGTCTGATACATGCGGAAACCCATCACCATGCTTAAGAATATTCAAGCCAAACTGAGAATTCCATGCACATGGAAATTCCAGAGATAGATTGTTGGAATGAAATAGACACTCTCTTCCTCGAGGGATGAATCCTGTTTACCTAATTCCAGAAAGTATTAGGCATAGGTTGGCAAGAGCCAAGGCTTTGGGATTTCAGAGTTTGAGACACAACCTGCGTCAAGAGCACTATATACATGCAGTTTGTTGTTGTTGTTTTGGTCACTCACAAAATACCGTCACTTTGCTTTACAATCCTGTGAAACGCTTTGAGCTGTTTTGACAATGTGATAAGGCACTATATCAAAAGCAAGGATTATTATTATATATAATAATAGAAATGCTAGGAATTGCAGGAGAATTTGTTGTTAATAAAAGGGTGCCCACCCTGTGGAACAAGGCAGAATAGAGGGTTTCAAGAGGAGCAAGCTCTGTTCCTGTAAATGAAATGAATTTGAGACTATTAGATGATGAGAGGGATATATTGAAGGAATTTTTGAAAAGTTGGAAGGACAGGTAGATGCATAAAAATGTGTAAAAATAGGTCTATTTTTGCCTGAAATTGTTACTATGGTCTGTTCACCTACAAGATGCAGTTATTCCACTTTACATTAAATCCTGTGAAACGTAAAAGATTCTGTTTCAAATTTAGTATTATTATTTTTTTTAGCTTTCTAGTACAGTTTTAACAGTGGGTGGAGTGATTTATTGCTCTGAATGATGAATGAACAGTAATCACAAAACTGAACTTGTCATTACAAAAAGTTTGAGCAAGGACATGATCTAGTTCTTTAAATTCTTTAGATTGTGCAAGTAACAAATAGACTATTGGACTCAGGTATTGAGAGCAGAACTGGACATCAAGGGCTTAAAATCAAAAAGCCTTGATTAGGACTTTGGAACTCTCTCCCTCAATCTCTCTGCCTTGCCTCTTCCTTCCCCATTTTCAGATCATGCCTGAAGACCTTCCTCTTTGACCCCGACTTAGATTCAGGCTATGCCACTGTTCAGCACTCCAAGATGCTACCCCACATGAAGGGAACTATATAAATACAAGTTGTGTTATTGACTAGAGATCAGAAAGTTTTATTCCTCACAGAATAGTGGCCATATGGAACAGACTCCCAACAAAAACACTGAGGTCTTAAAAAAACAAGGGAACAGGGTAAGTATCTGGCAGGATCTAACAATACTGGATATTATAGCTACAGACTGAAATGAACACATTCTCCATGGAGCAGAATTGGTTTTGTGCTGCTGGAGGGAGAGGAGACATGGTCTTTGGATGAGTGATGATGGGGTTTGAATAAAGTTATGGAGTTTTTACCTGATTAACTTTTGGTGATCAGGGATCATGGAACTATGCAGAGTTCACCTGCAGGAGATAGACCAGCTGTGGTGTAATCCACGATGGGGCAGGTTATAATAATCCTTGCATTTGATACCGCACCTTAACACTCCATCAAGATGTCTCAAAGTGGTTCACATGATTTTACACACCATGTATTTGTAGGCAAATGTAGCAGACAGTTTTCACACAGCAGTGTTCCCAAAAACAGCCATAAAGTGAGTGACCAGTTTTATTTATGGGAGATTATTGGCCAGGACCAGCAGAAACTCCCTTTTTACGAATAATGCCACTGGATCTTTAACGTCCACCTGAACAGGCATATATTTATGGATATGTGCCACACATGCGCTTGAGGGGCCTTTTCTGGTTCCACACTTTTCTCTCTGTCTTCATGTGAACATATTAAAACTCCTATTTTCTTCCGTAGCTTGCCTTTGGATCATTCCTTGGACTACTGGGTCTTTTTCTAGAAGAAAACCGAAAACAGCTGGTGAGTTTTTTTTTGCAATTATCTGAGCTGTAACAAAGTGGCCTTTACTGTGAGCAGCGTTGAGATAATAGACTAATGTGACACAGACCTTTTCCCAGTCGGAGTTCTCTGTACCTATTAAAGACAGTGTTAATGTGCCCAATATCTGATGAACATTGCAGTCATTTCAGACTCTCTTTCCTTCATGGTTCTCCTTCCTTAAGGAACATGTTGTTGATAATTTTTGCCTGGAGATTATTTGGGTGTTTTCTGAAGCTCTAGATAATGTACATTTCCCTGAGTTTAAGATGAGAAAGTTGGTTCCCTTATTTGTGGAGTCATGTTCTGATTGAAACTTGACTTGGAAGAGACACATTTGCTGCCTGGTACTTGCTTATGGATTTGATGGCGACTGAATGTGATATTAAGGTATTGCCACAGAAGGATTAAAATGCTGATTAAACAGTTCTTAATGAGAAAACCGACAATGACAACAAAATTACATTTGTATAGGGCCTTTCACGTCAGGAGGACGTCCCAAGGTGCTGGACAGACAGAGTTATGGACCCGAGCTGGTGGTCAGGGATGGTGGAGGGCAGCGGGGGAAGCAGGGAGATCAAAATCACGGTCGAAGAGGAGGGTCTTGAGCTGGGTCTTGAAGGTGGCGAGGGAGGGAGGGAGCGAGGCAGAGGGACTGCGGGATGGAGTTCCAGAGGGTGGGTGCAGACTGGCGGAAGGCTTGCCCTCCAATAGTGGGGCGCATGAGGTGGGGACGTGAAGCAGGCCAGGGCGCGCTAAACGGAGGGAGCGAGCGAGCAGGATGGTAGGGTGTTAGGAGGTCGCAGAGGTAAGGGAGAGCAAGACTGCTGTGGAGGGCTTTGAAGGTGAGAAGCAGGATCTTGAACTGTATCCTCTGTGTGATGGGAAGCCGGTGGAGTTGAGCAAAGATGGAGGTGATAAGGTCGTGGAGTCTAGTGTGGGAGAGGACACAGGCTGCAGAGTTCTGGATGATCTGCAGCCTGTGGGGGGAGGAGTTGGGGAGGCCGACAAGCAATGAGTTTGCCTAGTCAAGCCTTGATGTAATGAAAGCGTGTATGAGAGTTTCGGTGGCCTGCGGTGTGAGACAGTGGTGGAGCTGGGTTACGAGGTGGGGGAAGACAGAGCGGGTCATGGTACAGATGTGGGGTAGAAAGGATAGCTGAGGGTCAAACAAGACCCCAAGGTTCCGGACTGGCTCAGTGAGGTGGAGTGTGCAACCATGGATGGTGATGCTGTCAGCGCCTGAGGTGTGGAGGCGCTGACGGGAGCCGATCAGAAGAGCCTCTGTCTTTTTGACGTTCAACTGAAGAAAGTTAGCTCCCATTATTAACCGTGGGTTAATGAAGAAATGTACAGCAGATTATAAATCAGGGCCATCTTATTATAGTATGGTTCCTCCAGATCCAATATCTCTGCGGGAGCAATAAAGCGAAGTGAGAAAAAACAGTCAACTTTCAGGTTACCGTTAATGTCACGTGTGTTATGCACAGGAAGTTCCATTGACATCACTTTGTGTTCCATGAAACACAAACTATGATGTGGGTCACTCCTGTGTGTGATTCTCAGTCACAAATGTGCCAGATATAGTCAATTTGAAACTACTGTTATTTATAAAACGAATGGGAGTTTTGGGGTCTAATGTACTTTGGTTGCTAAAATAGTGATCTTTCTGTTGTATCTTTCTAATAAGAATTCCCATTATAAACACTTATTGGAAAGAATTGCAGCTGGTCGTGATCTGCAGACATTAAATCCCCATTTGTCTTATCGTACAGCAGCAGATGAAATTGGGGAATTTTAAATATGACTGAGAAATCGCCCACAATTGTCTCAAAGCACTTCACAGGATTTATTGTGGATTTTTGTAAGCTGATGTCAGCTTGACTCAGTTGGTTACGCTCTTACCTCTGAGTCAGAAGGTTACACATGCATGCCCCACGTCGGGACTTTGAACTCACATAGTCAAGGATGACACTCCAATACAGCGCTGGGGGTGTGCTGTGTTGTGCTGTGTTGTTGGAGTTGCTGTCCTATGGATGAAAGACAACAACAACTTACATTTGTATGGCGCCTTTCACGTCAGGAGGACGTCCCAAGATGCTGGACAGTCAGGGATTTAATGAAGCATTAATAGCAAGGTCCCTTCTGTGCCTGTACACGTGGATGTTAGAGATCTCATGGCACGATTCGAAAAGAGACGTCTTTGAGACGTCTTCCCAAAATAAAAGCCACTATATCAAATGCAAGGAATATTATTATTATTATTGTATTACTTTTCATAATTTACAAAAAAAGACAGTTAAAAATGTCACATGAGATTACACTCTGCTAAATGACTGTGTTGACTACCTAACATAAGAAAAGCCAACTCTAAAGAAAAGGCACAATGGGAAAAAAAATAGCACGAGGACAGAAGCTTTTGCCAATATGCTTTACATTGTGAAGGCCAATTCTGAAAGAAATATTGGAGCCACTTCCTTTCCAGGTAGACAACTGCTCACACAGCCGCTGTGCAGTCTCTGAGAGCCACAGAAGGTCAAGGAGGTTTAACCGCTGACATCACCGCACTACGCAGTGGGTGGCCGACTGCTTAGCTTGCAGTTTTGATCACTTACTCTCCCGGAGAGGCTGCCCCCACCCACTCAACCATTTCCCTGTGCCAAGCAGTTTGGAGTTTTCCCCTAGTGAATGCACTTGGTCAATGTACATAACGACTGCAGTGATAAAGGTGCTCAGACATCGGAAAAAGATTGATGATAACAATAAACAACAAAAAGTGAAGGTTTGACGAGGATCTTATTGAAGCTCCAAACTGGATTTTAGAGGCAGGATTTCCAGGCAGTATACCAACAGTGCAGACTCCAGTGACTGACATGGCCTGTTGTGACCATAAGGGAAAATGGGACTGCCAACAAGTTATAGCCCCAAGAATCCAATAGCACCTGGACAAGTGGATTTGGCCATGATACTCAAGGGCTTTAGAAATGTGGGAAGGTAGTGACATCTAAAATCATATAAAATGACATTTACGAAGCTCACTCAATTCTGACCTGCTGTGCTCTACATATTCTACGACTCTGAACAAGAAAATGAGTTGGTGGGGATGGGGGTGGAGAAAAGACAGGGATTGGGACTAATAATAATCCTTACGTTTGATATTGCGCCTTATCATGTCGTTGAGACGTCTCAAAGCGCTTCACAGATTACACTGTAAAGTGAATTGACTGTATATTTTGTGGGAGAAAAGGACTAAGTGGGTTGTACTTTTAGAGTAGGGATGGCCAACCTGCGGCCAGAACATTAAAGAAGTTTCCTGAATGCCCAGGGTTAGACTTGCCAATATTATTTTCCAATTATTTTTTCCCCTTCTTGGGATTTCCTTTGCCTGGCTTCTTGCAAGATGATTTGCCTCGTTCTGAAGTCGCATGGCACATAACAATCCAGCGTGGGGCAACAAAGATTTACTATGACTTTGGAAATGCTATCACTGCAGTCGTTAAAGATCAGCTTCTTTCGCTGTGTCAAACTCAATTGCATGCAGCTGACATTCAACCTCTGACATTTGACCCAATATAGGCATCTTTCTACTTTAATTGGAGCTACGTGGCATTAATCTGTACTGATGCAACTTCCAGCTGAATTGAATCGCTTGACACTTTCGATCACAATTTTCCTCTCTATAAATGTGTTCAGAATTAGCTGCAGTATATTGCAAAGAGATGCTTCCGAGATTGAGATGTATTCCTGTGTTTGTTCGATGGAACTCTTTCATCATCATTAGTGGCCGCTTTTTGCCTATCAGAGTCAGTCCATTAATCTTGCGCTGCAGTCTGAGCCTGGGATCAGAGAGCTGAGGAACATTGTGCTGGCAGTCTTGCTGTCAACACAGTTAGCCTATAAATCTTACATTGATCTTACTAATACGTCAAGGTTATGAACTTTTTAATACAGTGAGATAGGAACAACAGGACTTCAAATTCACATTTGGGAATTTGAATTTACATAGTCTAGCCTGGTACTCCAATGAAATGCTGATAGTACACCTCGTTGATAGAGCTGTCCTTCAGGTGAGACATTAAACCGAGGTCCCGTCTGCCTGTTCAAGTGGATATTAAAGATCCAGTGGCACTACGCGAAAAGAGAAGTGAGTTTCTCTCGGTGTCCTGTCAAATGATCCACCAAATAAAATTAGTCATTCACTTCATGGCTGTTTATGAGACATTGCTGTGCACAATTGGCTGCTGCATTTCACCCACAAATTAGTCAATTCACTTTACAGTATATTCTGTGAAGCACTTTAAGACCTCTCAATGACATGATGAGGCGTTATATCAAATGCAGATTATTATCATTTCAAGTATATCACAGCAAATAGCCATGGAGCGAGTGACCAATTTTATTTGGGTGGATTTGTTGCCAGGACATAAGGAGAAAGAAACTCCATTCCCTTTTTGAACAGTGCAACAGGATTTTTAACATCCACCTGAACAGGCAGATGGGCATTTGGTTAATGCCCTCCCAGTACTACATTGTAAAGTCAGTCTAGATTATAGTGCAAAGTCCTAAGGTGAGGTTTGAACCCCCAGCTTTCTGATTTTTTATTTTTCTGTTGTACTTTTACTCCATGCTATTAATTTCTCCCCTGTTGTGCTATTTTATGCTTCCAACCCAACAAGCACTGTTGTCAAGCTTTGAGGCTCAGGAGTGATTAAGCCATCAAAGCTGGAATAGAACATCTGCTGAATTCCTTTCCTCAAGTTTTTAAGCTATGGATAAAAAAAATAGTATCAGTGACACTCTTTGGCCAAGTCCACGCCAACAATATTTAGTGTTGTGCCGTCAACGTTTGGTTTGACTCCCACTCTCTGTATTCATTGGCTGTACTTCCAATAAATAAATCAGTTACTAGTGCGCTGTCTTCTGAGATAATGTCTTGGCGAAACATTTAGTGTTTGAGCGCAGCCAAAATTCTAGGATTGAGAGGAGTCTCCTGTCGCTTCACAGATGAGTCTATCAAAGACCATTGCACTGAGTACGTTAGAGACAATCATCAATAGCTTGTGATCAGTGTAAAGCTAATAGGAGAGATCTCCTAGGGAGGAAGGGCAAGGCGTCATGTTGTAAACCAAACATCCAAGATCCAAGGTGATCACTGTGGGCAAGCATTCAGGAAAACAGATTTTTGAGGCATGATCTTCCATGGGATCGTTTTGGATTGAGCCTATAATAACCCTTCCCTTCCCACAGTCACAGAGCACTTAACAGCAATGAGAGTGTTAATGGTGAATCGTGTCATGGGTGTGTTAATGTCCACCTGAACAGGCAGATGGGACCTCGGTTTAACATCCCATCTGAAGGACGGCACCTCCGACAATGCAACACACCCCCAGTATTCCATTGGATGTCATCTTAGACAATGTGATTCCAAGTCCCAACATGAGGCTTGAACCCACAACCTTCTGTCTCAGAGACGAGAGTGCTCCCTCAGCGCTGGGCTGACACACTTCGTCAGACTGCTTGCTAAAATTCAAGGGAATCTCAGACTTGGAACCTTTTTTTCTTGGTCAGCCAAGTATCTGACACACATCCAAAGCAGACTGACTGATAATTGATTCCATGCCACCTACACAGGAAATTCTCTTTGCTGTGCAATGTGCAGTTGGACTCGCTCTCTATTGCCCTCTATCAGAACGTCCTATTATGATTCTGTCTTGTCCTGCTACAAATTCCATTGAAATCCATTTCTTAGAAGCACAGGAATTACATAAATAATAATACTTTTTGCGTTTGGTACACTGCCTTTCAACAACAACAACTTGCATTTATATAGCGCCTTTCACACACGGTAGCATCTTGAAGTTCTGAAAATGTCCCGAGGACATCTCAAAGCGTTCACAGAATTTTACTGCAATGTTTAGTATTTTGTAGGGAAACACAGAAGCTAATTTATTATAATAATAATTAATAATAACCCTTGCATTTGATTTATGCACAGCACTGACAAGCAAACAGCCATGAAGTGAATGACCAATTTTATTTCAGAGATTGCTGGCCAGGGGTACCTGGAGATACTCCTTGCTCTTTTCGAATTGTTCAATGGGATCTTTAAGGTCCACCTGAACATGACCTTGGTTTAACAATAGACCTTTCAGCCCATCAAACCTAAGATGGTGCTAGTTCATTTAATACTACTCTACACCAAGTACTCTAACGCCAATTCCCCGATCCTCTTATATTGTAATATTTCAAATGTTTATCCAACTCCATTTAACTGTGGATATGTTCTCCACATTAATAGCTGCCTGTGTGTTATGGTACAGTAGGCTTATTGTACAGAGCCTAAGATTCTACTCTTCCATACACTGAGTAAGGTTTGCCAAATCGTGTTTTTTCTTGTATCAGAAATACTCTATGGTTGAAATCTCACCATTTCTTACTTTGCTTCTATTGTGTATTTGGACTCTCTCTCGCCCTCTAATGGGATATTCTATTATGGCACCTTTGTTCTGAGATTCATTTTTAGTAAAGACAGTCACCCCTTAGTCCGAGGACGATGTGAAATTGAGACTCCTCCAGTTTGGGATTTCTTATCAGAGTCAAATCTCGGAACAATTATACTCCATTTAATCTCCAGTTAAGCTCCACGTCAGGACTTTGAACTCACATAGTCTAGGCTGACACTCCAATGCATTGTTGGAGATGCAACCCTTCAGATGAGATGTTAAAACCGAAGTCCTGTTGTGCCTGACCAGGCGAGCGATAAAGATTCCCATGGCAATATTCAAAATAGACAAGTAAGATTCTCCGGTGTTTAGGCCAGCAATCCCCGACATAAAATTGGTCGTGGCTGTTTGTGAGATGTTGCTGTGTGCAAATTGGCTGCTGCGTTCGCCTAGAAAACAGTCACTGCTCTTCACATCAAAAACCTGTGAAGTGCTTTGAGAGGTCTCAATGACATGATAAGGCACTGAGTCGAATTGCAAGGATTATTATTACTATAATAAAAACTGGGTCCTGGATTCTGACCTGGCACACTGTCACTCCTTGAAAAGACCAGAGGTTTACATGGAAAAGAAATAGATAAACTTTAAGAAAAAAGAATTCTACCAGCACAATGAATTATACCATCAAACTGAAGGTCCTTGGTAGGAAACCTGCCTGGTTATAATCTGCTTTAGGTCTTTTAATAATAATAATAATACTTACATTTGATATAGTGCCTTCACCAATCGACTAACAACCAGGTTTCTACTTACTGCTAGATAAACAGGTGTGTGGAGTATCAAAACTTAGTTTCGCCCAGACTGGGAACCCAACCCGGGTCCTCTTGCTTGCGAGCCGAGTGCTCTAATCACTAAGATACAGGTCTTCACAGGACTTTAGAAAAGCTATAGATGTTCAGGTTGAAAGCGCTTCGTAAAACCCTCAAAGTGCTTGTTTTCTCCAGCTCACAGCTTCTCATTCACAAATGATCCCTTGAGTGCTGTTTTTACGTCCTTGACACAACTGGACTATAAACATTCCTTTGCACAAATTTTCATTTTCAGTTGCAGCTTGGGAATGAGGAAACCAAATCAGTAGCAGATAATAAGCAGGAACTTCCCTTTCTTCTCAGTGTGAATGCCAGCAATAAAATATCCCACTGCGCACACAAGGGGTCTTTGTTTGATTTGCAATAAAAGGATCTTAGAATTTTAATTGCTTCTGCTGATGCACTGTCAGGTGCACACTTGTCACCATAAAAGATGCAACTTAAGAGACTTGAGGAAACGATGTTCCTTTGAACTGCAAAACAGAACAAAAAATACATGCAAGCTCCCTTCTGGCCACACCCCACCCCCCACCTCACCCCAACCGCTGTGACCACCTTGGTACAACACCAGGCCATATGGCTACAAGGTTGGATTCCTGTCTGACTTTCCTTGTTTTTTGTGATCCAGACCGTTCCCTGGGAAATGCTTCCCATTGATTGGAAGATCGCAAACGTAACACCACTATTTAAGAAGGGTAGAAGAGAAAAGATGGGGAACTATAGACCAGTCAGTCTGACATCAGTGGTAGGGAAAATTCTAGAATCCTTAATTAGGGATGTTATAGTGGGATAATTAGAAGACCATAATATGATTAGAGAGAGTCACCATGGCTTTACAAAAGAGAAATCATGCTTAAAATCGTTTAGAGTTTTTTGAGGATGTAACTAGCAGGATAGATAGGGGGGGAACCAGTAGATGGAGTGTATTTAGATTTTCAGGAGGTATTCGACAAGGTGTCACATAAAAGGCTCCTACACAAGATTAGGGCCCATGAAATTAAAGGCAATATATTAGCATTGATCGAAGAGTGACTAACGAGAAGAAAACAGAGAGCAAGGATAAACGGGTCCTTCTCAGATTGGCGGGATGTGATTAGTGGAGTCCACAAGGATCAGTGCTTGGGCCTCAACTATTTACAATCTATATCAATGACCTAGACAAGTAGAACTTAAAATATCTAAATTCCCAGATGATAGTAAGCTAGATGGGAGAGTAAGCTCTGAGGATGACACNAAAAAATTGCAAAGGGATATAGATAGGCTAGGTGAATGGGTAAGAAGGTGGCAGATGGAATATAATGTGGGGAAGATTGAAGTTATTCACTTGGGTAGTGAAAACAGAAAAGCAGATTATTTTCTAGAGGAGGAGAAACTAGATAGTGTTAGTGTTCAGAGGGATTTGGGTGTCCTTCTACACCATCACAAAATGTTAGTATGCAGGTACAGCAAGCAACTAGGAAGGCTAATGGCATGTTGGTGTTTATTGCAAAAGGGTTAGAATACAAGAATAGGGAAGTCTTGCTGCAATAGGGCCTTGGTGAGACCTCACCTAAAGTATTGTGTGCAGTTTTGGTCTCCTTATTTAAGAAAGGACATACTCGCCTTAGAGGGGGTGCAGCGTAGATTCACTAGGTTAGTTCCTGGGATGAGGGGGTTGACCTACAACAACAAGATTACATTTGTATAGCGCCTTTCACGTTGGGAGGACGTCTCAAGGCGCTGGACAGTGTACAGCATTCAGGTTGAGTAAACTAGGCCTATATTCTCTAGAATATAGAAGAATTAGGAGTGATAGAAACATATAAAATTCTTATGGGGCTTTACAGAGTAGACAGTGTGAGACTGTTTCCCCTGGTAGGAGAGTCTATAACTAGGGGTCACAGTCTTAAGATTAAGGGTCAGCCTTTTTGAACAGAGTTGAGGAAACACTTCTTCACTCACAGGGTAGTCAATTTATGGAATTCACTACCCCAGAAGGCTGTGGATGCTCAGTCCTTGAACATATTCAAGACTGAGATTGATAGATTTCTAAAGGATAGAGGGTTTAAGGGATATGGGGATAAGGCAGGCAGATGGAGTTAGGTTAGAAGATCAGCTATGATCTTATTGAATGGCAGGGCAGGCTTGAGGGGCTGAATGGCCTATTCCTGCTCATAATTCCTATGTTCCTATGAACATTTTCCTGTGTGAAAGGCACTTGATAAGTGCAATTACGAAACTAGAACAACCACTTGCATTTATTTTGCTTCCTTCACGTAGGATAACATCTCGCAGCACTGCAGTGGTGGGGTGGGTGCAGAGCATGGGAGAAGGGTGGGGGTGGGGGAGGTGATCATAAGTTGGCAAAGAGGTAGGATTCCAGGTGGTATTTGTAGATAGATAAAGAGGGGGGCAAGGCAGAGGTATGAAGCAGGAAGTTTTGAAGGCTATGTGCTTCTGAAAGCACAGACACCGAAGGGTCAGGGGACTCACGGTGAGCTTGTATTAGCTGAGCAAAGGGGCCGGGCAGAGTAATGGGGCATGAGCAGGTCAGAGAGGTGCTGGGATTTATATGCAAAGGTGAGGATCTTGAAGTTGATCCGTTCAAAGATGGGGAAACAGTGGAACCCGGAGAGGATCAGGGTGGTGGGCGTGTATACAAAAGGGAACACTTTGTGTGGCAAACACCTCATGAGATTCAAATAAAGTGTCACTATTGCTGACCTGGGTGTGTTTGTTTCCCGCAGCTAATAGCAGCGATAATCTTCCTGAGCTTTGGAGTCACTGCCTCGTTCCTGTGTGTGATTGTGGATGGAGTTTTCACAGCGATAACCATTGTGAGTTTGCTAATTTTTCTTCTGGTTGAGACATTTACTACTATTAGTAATAAATTAGTTTACTACTACTACACTACTAGTTTACTACTAATAATAATAATCCTTGCATTTGATATAGCACCCTCTCACATCGTTGAGACATCTTGAAGCGCTTCACAGAATATATTTTAAAGTGGATGTATTTTGACTGTATATCTTGTGGGCGAAAATACTACCCAGACACATTCCCTCCAACAAGAATTCAACACATTAAGCGCGTCTTATCACATTGCGCCTTCACACAGTGAGTTACTTTTGAAGTGTCTGGCCTGCTGTGTGAGGCACCAGCAACACCCAGACATACGTCAGTCAGGTGAACTGATCTAGTACAATCTTTGTGAATTTGGAGGACGGACAGAGGGCTGTCAGCCAGGACACCAGGAGAACCCCTTTGTTTTTTAGTAGAAATTTTACTTTCTGCTCAGGGGCCGACCCTGACATTGTTAAGCCTCCAAAACATTAACCTGTATGAAGGGCGCTGTATAAATATAAGTTGTCATTGTCGTCACTCACCATTTCCACACGGGAAGAAGCTTTACTCAACGGGTTTGAATTCAGTGGGATTTTATTTTTCATTTTTTAAACAGTCTTTAAATAAAATTTGATTCAGCAAGTTTTTCTGGACGGTCTGTTAAACCAAGCTGTGAAGCTGAGACAATTCTAACCTCTTTCTTTATCTCTTTCTAGGATCTGAGACCACTGCACATAGGCAGATGCCAGCATTACAGCAGTGGTCAGAATTACATCTACGAGAACTATCTGGCCAGTGTGAGTAAATGTCACTGGTGAACATGAGTGTATCTGGTGTAAATGAGCAAACGTTAAATGAAAATGATTAGAATGAAACAAAATTCTTGCATTTATTCCAAAAACCTTATCATGTCGGGAGGATGACTCAAATTGCTTTACAGGATATCTTGTGAATGTATATTTATTTGGCTGTATATTTAGGAGACAAACATGGCAACCAATTTGCACACAGCAGTGTCCCTTAAACAGCTGTTAAGTAAGTGATCAATTTTATCTGGGGGAATTGTTGGCCAGGACAATGTGAGGAACTCTCTTCTCTTTTCAAATAGTGCCATGCGATCTTTAACATCCACCTGAGCAACAACAACAAAATGACATTTGTATAGTGCCTTTCACGTTGGGAGGACGTATCAAGGAGGCATATATGGGGGCGGGTGGGACCTTGATTTTATCTCTATCTCGAAGGATGGCACCTCTAACAATATAGTGTTCCCCCAGTGCTTAACTGGAGTGTCATCTTAGACCACATGAGCTCAAAGTGGAATCCTCTGACTCAGAGGCAAGAGTGCTGCCAACTGAGCCAGGCTGACGGTGCCTCGGTTATTGAGATTATTTTGAACTAATGGACCTGACCTAAAAAGCACTGGAATATTGTGTGTGGGTGTGTGCGTGTGTCCAACACATCTCGAAACTTAGTTGGGTCAGAAGATGCCCGTAATGGGTGGTGGATGAAAATATTCTTGGGGGGAGGGGGCTGAGTAAAACTCAGTTAAAGGGTCGGTTCCCTTTAAGATATGCGTCAATGAGACATCTCAAAGCACTTCACAGAATATAACTGCGAAGCAGCACCTTTGCTGCCCCCACTCCATGTATTTTTACTTTTTTACATCTGCAGCTGGGTGCAATATTCTGAACAGATATTCCTCGGATTTACCCTGCTTTAATTCAGGAACTTTGAGCAATATATATTCCAGCTGGAACCATTATTCTACCTGAAAACAAGACCAGAAGGTTGCCCTTTGGTCTTTATTTGCAATGTACTGGTATTTACTTTAGGGGCTCATGAAATAATCATCTTGTACCCTGGGGATGTGGATGAAGTTTTGATTTTCAGTCCATGTGGAACCTAGAATATCTCTACATCAGTGAAATATTTCTGAAATGAATGTCTGCCAGGGAAACTCCACTGAAATATTTAAGTTGAATGCAGCTGTAATAATAACAATCCTTACATTTGATTTAATAATAATAATAATCCTTACATTTACTATAGCCCTGTATCACGTCTTCGAGACGACTCAAAGCGCTTCACAAAAATACTGTAAAGTGAATTAACTGTATATTTAGGGGGTGAAACGTTGGCAAACAATTGCACAGAGCAGTGTCCCACAAAGAGTCGTGGATTGAGTAACCAAATTATTAATTTAAATTTTTTTAAAAATTCGATCCACCAATCAATTAACATTTGGGTTCCTACTTACTGCGACGTAAACAAAGACGTGTTGAGTAAGGAAACTTGTCTAACGTTTCGCCCTGCCCGGGAATCAAACCAGGTCCTCTCGCCTGCGAAGGTGAGTGCTCTAAACAATACACCACAGGACTCCTGTAGACTTGCCTTTTTTCATATCCAGTTCTACCTGAACATTCCAGACTGTATTTGGAAGCAAGTCAGTACAACTGGACCACATAGCTGACGTAGCTCTGAGTCAAACTTGCACTTATAGTAACACTCACATTTGATCTGGAGCCTAAAATGACTTCAATCGGTTGACAGATCATTACAGTCAGGGCTCAAGACTGCATTTTTTAGGCATATGTGGTAGCCAGGTTGCACATAGTAAAATCCCACAAACAGCTGTGAGGTGAATGATCAATTTATGTTGCTTTTTTTTCCCACACTTGCAGAATGTCCCTGCTTGTCCAGCTAGGACCACCCTGTCCGTTAGGGCATTGGCTTGCAGGGTTAATGGGAGCTGTTTTTAGCAAGGTATTGCTTGTCCTTATAACCCTGTGTGTGTGTATGTGCGTGTGTGTGTGAGAGTGCCTGTGTAAAAATGAATTATTTTAGCCTCTCCTTTTGTTATTATCTGGAGCTGATCTTCCAGTTCCTGAGTCATTGATGAGTGGGATATAGTTTTTCCCTGTTTCAGTCTGTGTACAGAGCACCCAGGTTTCTCTAATTGTATTGCAATAAGAGCCTCCTTCCTTAGGAGATTGCGACACTGTTTTTGTGTTATTGTGGTGCTCGTTCTAATCTTAATCAGTGGTTAAAGTCAATATTAAACTGCCATATCTCATTTCATCTCCCACCAATGATTCCTGCTCAATAGACTTTCCTTCTTGCAGTGCATTGTGGCATCAACCTAGTTGCTTTGGTTCCACTGGGTACAGATAGTGAGCACTGGTGGGATGTAGCAGATATCTGAATGATGAGCAGAAAATGTACATTTCTGATGAGACCGGTCATCGGAAGTGAAACAAATATTCGCTAGCCTGGCTCAGTGACTTTCGCCCAAAAGGCAGAAGGTTGTGAGTTCAAGCCACCTGTCGGGACGTTGAATTCATACAGGCCAGGCTGATGCTCCAGTGTGTGCTGGGATATCACTGTATTGTCAGAGGTGCCGTTCTTTGAATGAGACTTTAAACCGAGTTCCTGGCTGCCCATTCAGATGGACATTAAAGATCCCAGGTCACTGTTCGAAAAACAGAAGGTTTGGTAGCAAGTCGGGAAGACGTCTCAAAGTGTTTCAAAGGATTTAACCTAAATTGTAGTGACTGTTTGTTTTATTGGCAGGAAAGTAGTGCACAGCAATGTCAGCTGTGTCCCACAAGCAGGCTCGAAATTAATAATCAGTTTTATCTGGGGGGTTGATGGCCAGGGGTTTGGGAGAAACTCCCTTCTCTTTTCATGTCATGGGATCTCCTGAACAGGCAGAAAGAAGTTTGGTTTATACAATAACACATTTGTATAGGGCCTTTCACGTCATGAGAACATCCCAAGTCTTTTAAAGTCTCATCTGAAGGACAGTACCTCAATTTATGGAATTCACTACCCCAGAAGGCTGTAGATGCTCAGTCTTTGAACATTGTCAAGGCTGAGACTGATAGATTTTTAAAAAACAGATGGATTAGGGTATATGGGGATAGGGCAGGTAATTAGAGTTAGGTCAGAAGATCAGCCATGATCTTATCGAATGGCGGGGCAGGCTCGAGGGGCCGAATGGCCTACTCCTGCTCCTAATTCTTATGTTCTTATGTTCTTATGTGATGAGGCGGACCCCAGCACTGCATTGGTGGGTCAGCCTGGACTGTGACATGGGAGTTGAACCTACAACTGACTGAGCCAGGCTGACACCCATGAATTTCTCGATATGTTGGAGCCAGAGAGACAACTTTCCTGTCTTTCTCCATTAACTTTGCAGTGTTTCCTCATCCTTTGCCACATTCCTCACTCGTTCTGGATCCCTCCTGAGTAACATAAGTGTTTATTTGCAAACGGAATCCGTGATGCCACAGAAGCTGACTGTTTTCGAGCAGAATCAGTCAAACAGTGGAGCAGATGTTAACAGACATCTCGGTTGCAAAAGAACAGGTGGGCTTGTGTGCAGTCTCGAATCACCCACCATTTCCTCTCCAAACTGGCTGACTAAGCGCACAGGAAGTAAGCTGATTCAGAAAGCACGATCCAACGCCCACGCCCAACACCCTCTTCCTCTTCCTTGTGTCCTCACCGTGTTCCAGTCTACCCCTTGCACTTATCCTACATTGGTGCTAAACTCTGGGAGAAGGTGGGGCAGAAGGGAGAGATGCCCTGGCAAACATCTTTAGATCTGGGTTGTAATTCGGCCCAGTTCCAAGTTGGAAGGACAGTGTGTTCAACCATCAAGTCCTATTGGTCCTTCAGAGAAAAATGTGACCACAGGGATTCCATTGTCAAACCCAGAAATCAAGCTACTTACTGATGGTTTTTCACCCCTTCCTCACGGGGTGAATCATAGACTTTGCTGTGATCTCTCTGGGATCTACTATTCCACACAACTTATTTGCAAACAAACAAAGTCAAACAAAGTCAAGTAAAGTTATTGTCTGACCGGTCAAAATGTGGTGTAAATTTGGATCCCCTGGTCGGTGCTGATCTCAGCCGAGAGTTTCTGTGTTGGCGAGGCAGTGAGAAATCAGCCAGGGATCCTGCTCTCAAAGGTTGTTCAGTAATCACTATTACATGGGACACTTTTACATCAGGCTGTAATACCAACTCTTGACACTCGAACAACCTGTCTCACAACTTGCAATTAATGCCCTTCACATAGGATAAGGTCTAGGAGCGCTTATCAGTGGCAGAGTTTGACGCAGAACCAGAGTGATAGGGGCTGTGACCATGGACACGGTCAAAGAGGAAGTTCTCTAGATGTGATCCAAAGATGGACAAGGAGGAGGCAAGGCAGAGGGATTGAGCCCGAGAATTTCAAAGTCTCGGAGCTAAGCTCTGACACAAAGAACAGCCATGTGGTTGAGATACAGATTTTAGGAAAGTGGGAGCAAGAGGCAGGAGTGGGGAACAAATATTTTTTTTGAAAAAACTGTGTATCAAAACGATGAGGTTAAAATAATATTATTAGTTTACATATTTGTAGAAGAGGCCACATTCTGAATATTAACATTATAGAGGCTTGGATGTGAATTCCTGCTAAATTAATAATTTGGAAGAGAAAAGCCCATCTGTGTTCCATATTATTTGGGATGAATGTACAATTAATTGAGCACCAGACACAAACCCTTTAGGAGTTCAGATAGAATTTCTGCTCCAGTACTTTTGATGCATCTCTTTCTAAAACTCAGAGAAAACAGATTCAGTGGTTTTCAGTTTGAAGTCAAGAGAATTTATAATTGCAAAAGCACAGCAATAAAGCGCTAGTCGAAAAGAGGAAATTACACTTACATAGCACTTTTCATGTCCCATAAAGCCTCAAAGGGTTTCTCAAGCAGAGAAACAGGACAGTTCTCTTTATGCCCTGTTACAGCTTGATTTATCAATACTGGACATCAATACAACAACAACAACAACAGCAAATGTTACGTAGTTACATTGAGTGATACTTCACAGAAACAGGCCATTAGGCCAACTAAAATTGGTCACTCGTTTCACAGCTGTTTGTGAGACATTGTTGTGCACAATTGTGCGTCACATTTGCCTACAAACACACAGTGACTTCATGTCACAGTAAATCTTGTGAAGCGCTTTGAGATAATAATAATAATCCTTGCATTTGATATAGCGCTTTTCACGTCAGGAGGACGTCCCAAAGCGCTTCACAGAACACACTGTAAAGTGAATTGACTGTATAATTGTGGGCAAACGCGGCAGCCAATTGCGCACAGCAATGTCCCACAAACAGTCGTAGATTGAAAATGACCAATTTATTATTGTTTTTGGTTTTTGGAGGGATTATTATTAGGCTCTGTGTGGAGTAAGGAAACTTGCCCAAGGTTTCGCCCTCTGCCTGGAATTGAACTCAGGTCTCTCGCTTGCAAAGCGAGTGCTCTAACCACTGAGCCACAGGACTCCAGTGTCCTTCTACATGATAAAGCACTATATCACATGCAAGGATTATTAGTATTATTATAAGCCTTCACCCCTCCTATTCCCCTCTTCTATACTCCTCCATTCCCTTCTACCATACATATGCATCAAGTTTTCTCTCAAATACATCAATGCCACCTGGTTTAACCATAGCTTCCGGCAGAGAGGTCCACATTCTCACCACTCTCTGTTTGAAGATGCTTCCACTGAATTCCCCATTGGATCTACTACTGGCTAGCTTATATTTATACCCTCTTGTTTTGGACTCACCAAGAAATGGGAAAAACTATTAACAGCCACCTTATCAAATTTTCATAATCTTAAACATCTCTATCAGATCTTCTCTCAATTGTCTGAACTCCAGAGATAAACGCTCTCTCAAAACTGTCCAATCTTTCTTGATAACTGTGTCTACTCTGTAAATCCTTGTAAAAATCCTTGTAAATTCTCCTTTACCATGTGAAGTCCAAGATAAGCATAATTATTATTATTATCCTCATTTCTTTCTTGTCCTAGGTATAACTGGCAAGGGTTTTAATATAACATAACATAACATAACATGTAGGAGCAGGAGTAGGCCATTCGGCCCTTCGAGCCTGCCCCGCCATTCAATCATGGCTGATCTTCTAATCTAACTCCAGCTAATAACCTAACCTTATCTCCATATCCCTTAATCCCTTTTGCAATAAGAAATCTATCTATCTCAGTCTTGAATATGTTCAAGGACTGAGCGTCAACAGCCCTTTGGGGTAGTGAGTTCCATACATCCACCACCCTTTGAGTGAAGAAGTTCTTCCTCAACTCAGTGCGAAAGGGCTGGCCTCTGATTTTAAGGTTGTGACCCCTGTTTTTAGTTTCTCCAATCAGGGGAAACAATCTCCCACTATCTACTCTATCATACCCTTTGATGATCTTTATAGGTTATAATCAGTGTATACAAAAGACACTATCTAAGTGAATAATAAAGGGGGCTCTTGAGTTCACAGTCTAGGCAGACACTCCAGTGCAGTGCTGGGGGAGAGAGAGCTGCATGGTCGGAATTGCTGTCCTTCAGATGAGGTGTTAAACTAAGATCCCATCTGCCTGTTGAGGTGGTCATTAAAGATTCGACCACAGTCTTCAAAAAGAGAAGGGAGTTTATCTCAGTGTCTTGGCCAGCGATCTTCAGATAAAATTGATCAATCAGCTCCTGGCTCTTTGTGGGACATTGCTGTCCAAATATTAATTCTAGAGATCTACAATTGTATCTAAACAGCATTGACATAAAAGAGTCCAATGGAAATTATAGTCTAGAATGCTTATACACAGTTTTGATGTGGGCAAATCTAAGTTATATACAAATTGTAGTCACGACTGAATGGTTTTATCTGACTGTTAATCATTTTCCTGTTTAAAGACTTTGATCCTCAGTTAAGACCCCAACATTCCTCTTGCCTTTTGAAATTATAATGATTTATTGTTCACTCCCAGATTTTCTCAGTATGTATAGAACATCTGTGTGTTCGTTTGCTCTTCACATGTGTAAATCTGCATTTCTCTCTTTGCATTTCTTCCTGCATCTGTTTCTCGTTCTCTCTGTGCATCTGTCTCTTTCTTAGCGCATCTCTCTCTTGGCTTCGTTCTGTCTCTAGGAGTTTCCGTTTCTCAGCGTAGGTTCACAAGATTACATGATCGGTTTGGATGAAGAATGTCCTTCAGTCCTGATCTGATCCCTCCAGAACATCCACCCTACTATCCCCCATCACATCATGAAGCTGCTTTTTAAATGATTCCAGTGTCCTGACCTCAAACCCCTCTTCCTGGTAATGTGTTCCAGTCATAAATTATCCTCTTTCCCCCTTTTGCTCTGGCCTTCTCCCAAGTAGTTTTTCACCCCCACACAGTCCATTGCCTCCAATACCCTGGCGTCACGTAAACTGGCCTCTCGGGATAATGCTGCAGAGCTGCTCACCAGACAATGTCTTAAAACTGCGGTGATGACCCTTACTGCTAACAGAATGCTGAAGGGTAATATCCTGCTGAATGGTACAGGAAAGCTGGAAAATGACTGTGGAATCTGTCCTCGGATTTTCTAACCACTTGTATTTGTACAGCTCCCATCACGCAGGGAAGTGTATTGCAGCACTTAAGGGTTAAAGCTGCTTCTAAATGTAAAGCACACATTAGACCTCCCCCCACCACCACAACAACAACTTGGAATTATATAGCGCCCTCCGCACCGCACGGCATCTCAGAGCACTTCACAGTAATGGATCCCGGGGCTGAGCCAGGGGGAGGGGGAGGAAGATGACCAAAGGCGCAGTCGAAAAGAAACCACCCCATTGCCTCCCTCACCCCACAACTTCACAAGATCCTAAGATTGTGAACATGTTGGCGGACACAAGTATGCTGTGGACCTACAATTCTGCCATAACAAGGGTGCTGAGTGTTAACAAAGAGAGCTCTATGGTGCAAACATGTGAAAATGTTTAGCAAGTTGTACTTCGTGTTTGCAGCACAGAAGAAGGATATTTGGGCCCATCCTGACTGTGCTGTTGCTATCTTTTGTGGTTTTAATTTCTTCAAGACATTCAAGCTCAGGAAGTGACAGGTTGATGAATAACCTAAGGTCTCGAATAGGAAATGAGCGTGCATGTGTGTCAAGTGAGGATGAGGCCGGCCTCTGATCTGATTGAATTGCCTGCCAACATCTGTTGAGCCATATCCCAGCAGGAGCGTGATCCTAACTATGCACAAATACATTCCAGCAGAAGGGGAGAGGGGGGTTGAGGGCATCACTGGATAATGTTCAGGAGCTGATTAGTCTCTCCCCAGTCCGAAAGCACTGAGTCTCATCAATTGTAACTGATTGATGCTGATTCCCCAGCTGAGATTTAGCACAGACCAATGATCAAGGCTCAGTCTTACACTAGGAGATGGCTTTACCCAACTGTGCCAATAGATCTGTAACCGCGACAGATCCATAATGATAACCCTTATATATGGTACAGTGAGCCACATGATGTTGTTATATAAATGCACGTTGTTGTTGTTGTACAGCGCCTTTCAAGTCAGGGGGACGCCTCAAAGTGCTACACAGTATATACTATAAAGTGCAGTGTTTGTGTGTGTTTTTTGTTCGTGGGGGAACGCGGCAGCAAATTTGCACACAGTAATATCCTGCAAACAGCCATGAAGTGAATAATCAATTTTATTTGGGGGATTGTTGGCCAGGACACCGGTAGAAAGTCCTTTCAAATTGGATCTTCAATGCCCATCTGACTTAAGATTTATTCTATTTCTGTAGCATTTAAAGAGCATCCAAAATTTGGCAAACTCTTAAATGCAGCTTTAATTCTGCAGCAGGCTTTCTGTAATTGTCTTTAAGTTGTTTTACTGTTCACTACTTTCCTATTTGGAGCAGGTGCCTTGCCAGAGTCTGACAGAATCTTGCAGCCTAAACGTGCGGAGCAATACATGCTATTGCTGTGACTTGTATGACTGTGCAAAGTGAGTATCCTGTGAGCTGCCTCTACAGACTGTTAGACAGATTTGCACACGCCCTACAGGCACAGAGTTATCAATCACACCTGTATCTACATATACTGTACTGTACACACGAAAATCAGTCATATATGTATCTACATATACCTCATTGTACACACAGGTATCACACATGGATCTACATATACTGTATGCACGGTACACAGTACTTCACAGGATTTATTCTAAAAGTGCAGTTTTTTTTAGTGCGAACGCAGCAGCCAATTTGCCACTTCATGGCTGCTTTTGGTTCAGTGCTATGCACAAACCAGCTGCCCTTTTGTTCATCCACAAAAAAGAGTCATTCCACTTTAAATCCTGTGAAGCACTTTGAGACGACCTCCTGATGTATCAAGCACTATACCAATTGTAAAGATTATTATCTGTTGGGGTTACAGAACCCTGACATCTCAGGTGTGAATAGAGGGAGGGACACACTCACGCACACACATAAACACTGTACACAGAGCTTGGTTTGTTGACAAACCAATACCCCTGCCCAGAAACTGTTCCTCAGTTGCTACATTCCTAACAGGGTTTAGTTTCAACGCTTGGTCAGCCCGTATCTGAACTGCAGATGACTTAACACAAACTATGTTTGTGCCCTGTTTGCACAGTGGTGGCTATTTGGACAATTACTTTGAGTTTGTGGGAGTGAAGAGCTGCCAAGACGTCCACTTTGTGTACATTCTGATTTGGTTGGTGACCACGCTCAACTTGACTGCCTTCCTGCTGGGGATCATCACCACTGCTTTTCTCGGGAGCTTCAAAAACATGGTAAGATGTTTAACTAAACGTGGGTCAGGAATCAGGAGTCAGGGGTACTCAGCATGTGGTCGCCAAACATGCTCATGTGGCTCACTCTCCACTCAGCCATGGGAAAGCTTTACCATGCTCGAGTAAACACTAGGCTGTCACCAGAGATGGGATAGTCTCTCTCCCTCTCTGTGTCTCTCAATTTGAGCTCTCCCAATGAGACGAAGAAAAAGAACTGCTATAAAGAGGCAAAAGCTCTCGACCCTCAGCCCCCTTTCTATCTGTTCTCCAATCTTGCTTAACACCTTGCTCTTCCACCATACCCATGATCACCTCATCACCTCCGCTCAGAGTGCAGCCTGCAATGTAAAGCGCTCTGAGACGTTATTCTACATGATGGTTGCTATATAAATGCAAGTTGCTTTTGTTGTTGTTGGAAACACACACACTCTCTCTATCTGCTCTGGCAGAAGGGCTCTCTTATCGGACACGATGTGAACATGCACCTCTTCAACATTCAGAAGCTGAGATATAAATTCAGTGAGCAGGCTGCACTGTCTCCAACAGCACCTCTCCTACCCCAGGAAGAAAGAATGGACAACATGCAGCAGGTGGCTTGTCTTTTATTTGCTTTTTTGCCTGAAAACTCAAATGCCGCTTAGCCACATGGACTTTTTTGTAGGCAAGTGGTAGTCCGGGAGGTAGGTGGGGGAGGGAACAGAGCAAGGAAGGTCTGTAAAACACACAAATGCACATGCATCCCCCAATATCTTGTGGGAGGGGAGAGAATAGAGTGAAAATATGATGATCTAGAGGAATACCTGGCAATAGATATTCTTGGCAGTCAGTAGTGCTCNTTTTTTAAGGAGTTCTTTAGACAGCTCATTCCACATGGACAGTGTATTATTCAACACTAGCGCTTTGATCCATCAAGCTTATTGTCCCACAGAGTTTTACGAGCCTTGGAAATGTTTCACTCCAAGCTTCCTCTTAGCTTCCTGCGATCCCAGCTCCACATGGATCGATTCCATTCCCCCATTCAATGGCAAATTGAGGAACACCAGCATTTTGTAGGAAAACATGGCAACCAATGATGTCCCACAAACAACTATGAAGTGAATCATCAATTTTATCTGAGGGATTACTGGCCAGGACACTGTGAAAACTTTCCTTATTTTTTTGAATAATGGCACGGGATCTTTAACGTCCACTTAGTAGACACGTGCCTTGATTTGACATCTCATCTAAAGGACAGCACCTCCAACAATGCAGCCCTCTCCTAGCCCTACATTGGATGGTCATAGAGTGAGCAATGTAAGTTCAAAGTCCCATTGTGTGACTCAACCGACAAACTCTAACTCAGATGCAAGAGAAGTAACATTCAGTGGGTTTATGAGTTCCTAAGTTATGTTTTAGAAGTTTGAGTACAGTAGTGGCTATAGGTTGCACAGGATGAGACCGTGTAGAAGTATATAACATTTTAAATAGGATTTAGAAAGTAAACTCAGAACAATACTTTTAGATGCACTGAGATAGTAGAACAAAAGGACTCTGGTTTAGAGTTGCAAAGGGCAATTTCAGGAGACAACATGAAGTATTTATTTACCTGGAGGGTAAATAATGACGGGAACGAGGTATTAGGATGGGTGATTGAGACCAGGACACTGGACTCGTTTAAAATAAATAGCTTGTTGTTTTGATGGTAGGATGTTTGAGTGGGTATTCTGAAAGGATGAGAGCAAATGGCCTTTTTCATCTTTTGTGATCACTCTCCAATGGTTGGCAAGCTAAGAAAACATTCTAAACAAAACACAAAATACTGCAGATGCTGGAAATCTGAAAACAAAAACAGAAGTCGCTGGGAACACTCAGCAGGTCAGGCAGCATCTATGGAGAAAGGAAAGTGAGTCAAGGTTTCAGGTCCATGATCCTTCGTCAGAACAGAGCAGAACGTTCTGACGAAGGGTCATGGACCCGAAACATTGACTCACTTTCCTTTCTCCATAGATGCTGCCTGACCTGCTGAGTGTTCCCAGCAACTTCTGTTTAAGAAAACATTCTGTTCAGTAGTGTCTTG
This sequence comes from Callorhinchus milii, assembly GCF_018977255.1. Lineage (NCBI taxonomy): Eukaryota > Metazoa > Chordata > Chondrichthyes > Chimaeriformes > Callorhinchidae > Callorhinchus > Callorhinchus milii. The sequence continues at coordinate 7,496,728 of NW_024704752.1, read as the reverse complement.
GAGCCTGCCCTCAATCACCACCAATGTATCAGCCACCAAAACCATTGTTAGGACAATGCAATACCTGCTGGACATACACTGAAATTAAATGGAAATAAAGCATTGGGGCACATGCTGATGTGATTGGGTTAACATTTGCATTAAAGACCAAACATTGGGTTAAAACACAAAGGCCTGTGTCATGCATCAGAGAGCCAGCACAAGCCTGAGGATTAAACAGTTTCCCTCTGTGCTGAAAAATGATATGATTTCTATGAAATCAAATCGCACCCAAAGACTTTCCTCTTCGACCGTGCTTATGGTCACCTCCCCTTTCTCCCCATCTCAGTGTCAAGCTTCGCCATTGCTCAACACTCCGAGACAGTACTTGGTGAGGAGGGCGCTATATAAATGCAAGTTGCTGTTATGAAATCATTACTATGGTCTTTCTTTCCACAGAGACCTCAATGCAATACATGGCAATACCAGTGGCTGCCTCAATGCCCTCCTGCAACTTTGACAAAGCCACAATGGATGGGAACCCTCCACCATTCGCTTCACTGTATAACCCTTTGCTAGAAAAGCTATCAGGCTACCCAATATGATGCCTTATTGTCAGTCTATAGCAAATAATCCAGCACTAAATGGTAGTATCTTTAGGCAGAACGGAGACCTTAAAGGGCTGAATTTATGGACTCCTTGGTCACTGAACACTACATATGTTGGTTTCACGCTGATCAAACACCTGTGTGTATCTTTTTTTTATCTTAAATGTTATATACATCTTTATAGTAACTGCTATAATGGAACTCATTTATAATGGAAAAATCTAATGTTCCGTTGAAATCACCATTCACTTGACTGAAATGGTACACAGTCACACAGGCAGTCACGTGTTGTGACTATATCTGGTCTTCCCCTTCTAGGTGACCCGATGCACTGTCCAAAAGCTCAGTTACAAAGAACATCAACCAATCTTTGTGTGGAGCCTGGATTTGTTATGATTTTTTGTTATCTATCCCAATTGTTAGTTACAGCAGTCTGAGAATTCTTTTAAGATCAGCCTGTTTTTTAGTGCCAGTTTAGAGTTGGGTCGAAATCAGAGCATGAAGCACCTTCAGAATGCAATAAGAGTGGACCAACATCTCCTCCCTTACTGGTCCAAGTCTTCCCTATGTCTTATTCTTCCCTATGAATCACTGATTGATAGCATCTGTGGACTGCAATGCCCCTTCTGTCAATTCCATGGAATCAATTCTATCTCGTGGGGTATTGACCTACCTCAGTCTGTTCTTCGATCAGGAATTTAATCAACCTAAAAAGACCATTACTATATATCTGGAGAGTCCCAAAGTATGGATATATATTTCTAAAAACAAGAATACAGGCAAATTGAAATTAATGCCAAATAGTAACTGTACCTAATTCCCTCCTGAATGGGCCGATACAATCTGCCTATCTGGGTACTCTATCTCACTTACTGTATTCACCACTCAAATTACTTTTTTACACAGAAAGTGATGACTATGTGCACTAGCCCAACCACACCTCTATACAAAAAAGTTCTTTTCCATTCCCCTTGAGAAACAGCCCATTAAAGTCCATCCCACATTATTCAACACCAATGTATCATTGTATAATGTATGGTTATACATCTGTGCCTCCCTTATTGTTGTTATACTACTACATGCCCCACTCATATTCTCAGTCAGATATTTATCTAGTTCTTCTCTAGAATTGTTGGTCAGCACAGTATTGCCTCCTTCCGCTAGGAGTGTTATTCAGCACCAATTTTGATATGATGGGGTTTTGCTGATGGTTTCCTTTTGCTATACTAATGTTAAATCATGTAATGACCTTACAATTTTATTCGCTATTATATTGAAGAAGAAAAAAAGGAATCTTTTGTTGTGTGGATTTATTGTACTCAAAGGGTCACTCTTGCTTCTGAGTTAGTCAGTTGTGGGTTCAAGTTCCATGCCAGGACTTTTAACTCACAGTCTGGGCTGACACCCTGATTTAGTGCTCGGGGGTGGGATGCTGCATTGTTTGTGTTGCTGCACTTCTGATGAGACGTTATACAGAGGTCCCGAGAAACAAAAGCAATAAACGCAATTTGTTGTTGTAACCTGTGGTCCCATCTGCCTGTTAAGCTGGATATTAAGGATCCCTTGGCAATATTCGAAAAGAGAAGGGAGTTTCTCCTGGTGTCCTGCCCAACAATCTCCCATATAAAATTGGTTGCTCTCTCTGCGGGATTGCTCGCGAGGCACAGCATCTGCAGGCGGGGCTGTGAAGCCCTTTTGTAGGTTTATGCCTTTGTGTTTAGAGTTCAGACTGAACCAGCACAGCAGGTTGACTGGTCTTTAAAAGAGAAAGACTGACCTTCCATCTCAGCAATCAGCTGGTGTGATGGACCTTCTTTCAGCTGCGCAGCTGATGAGCTGCAGCAGATGATATGCTTTTTGTGATCTTTGCTGAACGCTTGCTGTGCTGTGCTTGTCCTGCTGTGCTTGGACTGGATAGTTAAGTGATTCAGCCAACAGCAGGCAAGAACACACAGAGAAAATAATTTCAATGCACATCAGGTCAATTGGCAGCTGCGGAGAAAGATAACCTTGGCAGATGTTACAGTTTCATCACCAAATTAAGAAGGGCTGTTTAGACCACTTGCTGTATTAAAATGTTGATATATAATTTTGATACAGACTGAAACCTGCATTTCAGATTTCACCCAAAAGGTTAACTTATGAGTTATTCAACTATGGCTTCTTTGTAAGGGTTTAGACCAAAAAATGTTTTAAAAAATGTTTATCCTGGAAATTTAGATAAAATCTTGAAAGCAACTCCTGTCAATCAAATGAGTCACAAGATCCTTTGGCAACGTGTTCCCATTATTTACTCTCTGAATAAAGAAATACTTCCTTGTGTTTGTCCCGAAATTGCCCTCCTCTTGTTCTACAGTCTGGGCGTATCACACGTTCACAAAATTGGTCTGAATCTGTCCTGAAATTGCCTTTTACAGCTCTAAACCTATGTCCTCTTGTTATTCTGCATTGTTCTGGGTTTATTTTGTAAATTCCATTTAAAATTTTATACAACTCATGACTCACCCTCTGAATCATCTGCTTTCAAAACTGAAGAACACAGGTTATCTTATTGTTGCTCAGTCACTCAAAGCACTGGAGATCATCCTCATTGCTCTTCTCTGCACTGCTTTTAAGCCTGGGCATCTTTATGTTGGACAACCAGTTTTGTAGGCAGTACTCCAGGTGCGTCTTGACCAGAGTACTGTACAGCCTGATGACATCTGGGATTCTGAACTCAACAGATTCAGCAATATAGCCCAGCACCCCCCAAAAGCCACAATGACACATCTCCAACTGTGAACGTGATACAAATCTGAAACATCCACTTGTACTAAATTACGAATTATACATTTTGTTGGCTCCTAACTTCTAAGTAAACTTCTAAACATTGAAAGTAAGTTTAAAAAACATTATGCTCTCAAAGGTTCAGCTCTAAAGAATTCTTTCCCATTTACAAGTTTAAGACTGCGAACATTAACTTTAAAGATTGCATTTAAACAACGGAAACCCCCAAAATTGTTTTTTTGGATTCCTGTAGCTCAGTGGTTAGAGCACGTGCCTCGCAAGGGAGAAACCTGGCTTTGATTCATGGCAGTGCAAAACCTTGAGCAAGTTTCCTTACTGCGCACGCCTGATAATAATCCCTCAAGAAAAAAACCAATAATAAATTGGTCACTTTAATCCACGACTGTTTGTGGGGATGCTGCTGTGCACAATTGGCTGCCACGTTTGCCCACAAAATATACAAATCAGAGACGTGATTCCAGGGTACAAGTGCAAGTCAAGCAATGCTTTATAATTTCCCTGGTCCCCACAGCCCTGAAGGGAGCTTTGAAAGACTGTCTTTTTCCGACAGCCCTGACTATGCATATTAAGCAAACATTAAATATTGCTACAAAATGAATTAAGGATTTGAAGAACTTAAAGGCTCTACCCACACTGACCTAGATTATATCTGCATCTGACACCACCCCATCACAATTCCATTGCAAACAAGTCCCCGGCTTTAACTGAAATAAGATGAAATCGAATAGATCAAAAATGAAAATATAAACCTGTTTGGAAAAAAGATAGCAAAGCACTTAGAGAGAATGGGTTCACAGGACAATAAGTCGTCTGGTCTCTAGGTTTTCCAATGTTGACATTTTTTTCTTCAGGCTTTGGAATGTGGGAACTAGACAGTGTTACCAGTAATGGTAAGCAAATCAATCTCCGCTTTCCAGTATTGTACATGCACCGAGGCAGTGAGCTCACAGTAAGCTTTTCTCATTTAAGAATGTGCTCAGTTGTTAGCACTCTTGCCTCTTGAGTCAGAGAGTTGTGGGTTCAAGCCCCATGTCGGGAATCACAGACTAGGCTGATGCTCCAATGCAGAGCTAGGGGGCAACTGCATTGCCTAGAGTTATCATCCTTCAGATGAGCTACTAAATCAAGGTTTGGGCAGATATTAAAAATCCCATAGCTCTATTTAAAATGAGGAGGGAGTTTCTTCCAATGCCCGCCAGTACCCTAAATCCCAAAATTGGCCATTCACTTCATGGCTATTTTGAGCCATTGCTGTGTGCAAAATACATAGTCACTATACCAATAAATCCTATGAAATGGTTTGACATGACATAGCCTTTATCAAATGCAAAGATTATTTTTATATTTTGTCAAGGTCAGTAAAGGTGGATAAAAGCAGAGGCCAACTCTCCATGCTAATCAGAAAGTGTCAAAGAAATACGTACCTGTTTCTTTTGAGGAGAAAAATGCAAGTATGCTAACGTAGAAACTTATTGCAAATGTCTTAAAAACAAATCTCAAGAGTGTTATCAACAACTGTTGCAACAAAATTCCACGTGTTGTTTACCATTGCTGCCAAAAATTCTTAAATCTAGAATGCCAATTAGGTTCCATTTTAATTAAATATGTTTCTGTTTAGCTGCCTCAGCACCACATTACTTTTGAAGAGCTGGGGGGTATCCAAGAGCGAGATATTGCAAAAGGATGGGAGGTTATGGAAGAGTTTTTTTGCATTTGAAGAAAAAGCAGGCATGTTCTCTCTCACCACTGATAAGATGGCCAACCACAGGTGATCCGAAATCATGCCAATGAATTACTTCACCAACAGCCATGAAGTAAATGACCCATTTTTTTACTTGGGGTATTATCAGCCAGATCACCAGGAGAAACTGCCTTCTCTTTTTGAATAGTGCCATGGGATCTTTAATGTTCACCTAAACAGGCAGATGGGACCTCAGTCTAACATGAATAATAATAATCCTTGCATATGATATAGCGCCTTATCACATCTTCAAGATGTTTCAAAAGAACCTCACAGAATATATTGCAAAGTCAATTGACTGTATATTTTGTGGGCCAAACGCACCAGCCAATTGTGTACAGCAGTGTCTCACAAACAGTCGTGGATTGAAGTGACCAATTTATTATTTTTTTAAGGAATTATTACCCCTATAAAAGCGATCCGCCAATAGACTAACAACCGGATTCCTACTTACTATCTAAGTACTTGCTAAGTAAACAGAGACGTGTGGAAGAGGGAAAGTTGCCCAACATTTCGCCCCGTCAGGAACCAAACCCAGGTCTTTAGCTTGCGAGGCGAGTGTTCTAACTACTGAGCTACAGGACTCCATGAATAAGTTGTTCAAGTAGAGCGTAGTGAGATTGTGGAACTTGCTGCCTGAGGCAGTGGCTGAATCAGATGCATTCAAGAGGAAGGTGAGGGAGTGTGGAGAAGAAGAGTATGGGAGGGAGTAAGGAATAGGTAAAAACTTGTGTGGAGTATAAACATCAGCAAGGACACTTTGGGCCGAGTATATTGTTTCCATGCTGTATGTTGTTTGTAATCTTTGTAAACACCTCATCTAAAGGATGGTACCTCCAACACTGCAATGCTCTGTTACACCCCCTGCACTGCCTAGAATGTGAGTTCAGAATCCTGACATAGGCCTTGAACCCACAATCTTCTGACTCAGAGGCCAAGAGTGCTACTGACCAGCCAGATAGGAAACAAATACAGACTTTAGAGAGAAACTGCAGCCCATGAGAGGTGAGGAGTTTATTACATATAAAGAGTTAAGGAGCAGGGATAGTTTGTTTTATGAGAGTTGGAAAAGGAACAGTATTTAACAAAATATTTGCTTGTGTTGAAGACAGGCATCCAGTGGAGCTTCTGTGCCTGAGTCCCTCCAGAGAGGGCAAGGTCTACTGCACAATGTGCACACTGAAAAAATAATGTTATGTAAATTCTTGGACCCAGATTCAAGTTTATTTTAACGTTTCATTGGAGACAGACTAGCTGAGGGTCCGGGAATCAGGATATTTACCTCCCAAACCGAAGCCTCACTCTCCCCACAGAGTTCAGAGGAGTGGATTTCTCTGGCAGGAATTTTGTTTTAATAAACATAAAAGCATTTGGCCTCCAGAGAATATCTGACAGTCCTGCCTGCAACTTGAGAAGTGTGAGAAATTGGAGTTTAAAAATACAGTAAAAATAGGCTTTGATGAGATTACGATCATGTTATGGGACTACCACAATCTGACCTAATGCTAAAAGGAGCTTCACATCTTTATACAGTGATAACATAGTTTCCTTTCCCCCCGGCACCCTCCACTAGAAAAACATGAAGAAAAGTTCAGAAAGATTTTGAAGTCTAAGGATTTAGTGTAAGTTAAACCCCAGAGTCAGTAATAATAATATGCTTTTGATGAAGTACATTATCGCACTGAGAAGTCTCAAAGCATTTCACGGAATATACTGAAAAGTGAATTGGCTATATTTTTGTGGGTGAATTTATAGGTGGGGGGAAGAATGTATGGGCAGGTAGGCACTACAAACTGGGTTCAAGGTAGGGCCAGGGCCATTTAGACTTGGGGAGAAAATTGGCTAAAGTGTTTTAAAATCACAATTGTTCACCCACAAAGTTTCCCTCCCGAGTCCATAGATCAACTATAACATCCTTACGATCTAGCCCTCGCCGCACCCCCACCCCCCCCACTCCACTCGCCCACCTCTAGGATCGGGTAATGATTGAGCTGGAAATTTATATAGTTTACATAAAATTTATAATGTATATATATATAGTTTATATAGTTTCACCCACAGCAATATCCAGTCAATTCACTTTACAGTATAATCTATGAAGTGCTTTGAATCATCTCAAAGACGTGATAAAGCCCTATATCAAATGCAAGTATTTTTATTATTGTAATTATTTCAGGGAATTGCTCAACTCCAGGCTATATTCCCAAAACACGAAGGACGCACAGTTTAAATCATTCCCAGCAGGTGCAGCTTTTCAAAACAGAACCCAGCCTAGAGGTCTTGTATTAATAATGTGGGGAGTTAACAGCTTCCTCATTGCATGTCAAACCCAACATTTCATTTTTGCACTGCGGCTTTGGACCCTGGGGTCTGAACTCTACAAAGAATTTCCTGACAAATGCAGCAACAATACTTTAATTTCTGACACAAATTTTGACATCAAGTGCAAAGCTGTGAACAGTCACCCTAAGTCACCAATGTGATCTCAAACTCAATTTCCCCGAGGAAGTTCCTAGCTCATGCCTTGCTCTCAACAAGGGATATTGTTGGCTCACTTTGGTGGTTCTGCTCTGCTTTTCCAGGGGCCTGAGAACCCTAATCCTCTCTCTTTTTCTCTCTGTTAATGCTTATTCATTGTCCCTGGCACGAGTGGACATTCTAACCACACACTAACTTCACAGCCGTCAACAATTTTGCTTCTACTCAATATACAATAGTATATCTTTTTGCCCGTCTACAAATGCCTTCACAGTCTTAAGTGACATGCCAGTACAGTGCTGTGGGTGTGTACTATTTTCAGAGATGTTATCCTTTGGATGAGACGTTAACCTGAGGTCCTGTCTCTGTCTGTTCAGGTGGACGTTAAAGATCCTACATCACGAATCAAAAAAAAAAGGGCGGTTTTCCCAGTGTTCTGGTCAACAATCCCCCAAACACAATTTGTCGTTCACTTCATGGTTGTTTGTGGGACATTACTCTACACAAATTGGCTGCCACGTTCACCCACAAAAATAAGGTCACTACACTTTACACTGAATCCTGTGAAGCTTGGAGATGTCCTCCCAACTTAAATGGTGTTATATCAAATGCAAGAAGTTTTTTGCTATTGCATTTGATATTGCACCTTATATAATATAATAATTCTTGCATTCGATATAGCACTTTTCACGTCTGCTCGACGTCTCAAAGCATTTCACAGAATAGACTGTAAAGTGAATTGACTGGGTATTTGTGGGCGAACGCGGCAGCCAATTGCGCACAGCAATATCCCACAAACAGTCATGGATTGAAGTGACCAATTTATTATTGTTTTTGGTTTTGGAGGGATTATTATTAGGCTCTGTGTGGAGTAAGGAAACTTGCCCAAGGTTTCACCCTGCCTGGAATTGAACTCAGGTCTCTCGCTTGCAAGGCGAGTGCTCTAACCACTGAGTGACTGTATTTTTCACCACTGGTTGCAGACAAAAACGATATGACATACCTGCCCAACAATGATTTTTTTTTGCAATTTTAGGTTTTATTGTTTTGGTAAGAAAATAGACTTTAAATAAAAATACAATTTTCTACAACACTAACATGCAGAGAAACAAGTCTTACAAAAAAAAGTTTTTTTTTTAAAAAAAAGCTAATTTACAAGATTGTACAATAGTGCGTTCTGTTCAAAATTTACATAATTAATATTGAAACTCTAGACAGGACAACACAGTGCAGATCTGTGTATTCCTGGCGATGCCCATTCAGGCACTTGCTAATGTTCCAGTGTACTCTTGCCCATGCAACACTGATCAGACTGCAAATACAATGCAGAGTAAAATAGGTTGTCCTTTACTGAGTGGCTTAGTTTCAGGGACTGCGTTACAATATTAAAGCCCTGTTCGGCAGTTGTACAATGAAACACTGTGCATTGGCCAAACGATAGAACATGTGCTTTGGTCTGCCCCAGGAGATTGTGCAGTGCAATAGATTTCACCAACTCCTCCTTCTACAAGTGTTGACATATTGCTGGCTTGTGACTGTTGCAAGTTAATCATGCTCCTCGATATTGGAGCACAGTTAAAATGAATGGCTTTGACTTTTCCCTGATGGCTTAGCCTGTCAAATGCACTGTGTGGTGTGTAACAAGCGGAGATAACATGGACCAGCAAGGTCCCAGGTTGAACACCTCCTGTTGCATAATGGTGGCAGCAGTGATAGAAACTACAATTCACCCCTTGGCTTGGGCAAGAGAAAAATATCAACCAGTATTCCTACTCCTAGAAGGCACTAGTTACCCCCCATCTCCCCTACAGTCCCTTCCATGATCAATCAGCCAGCATTCACTGTCGAAGCTCACACAGAGCAATGGTCAATTTGGGCAATGCACAGCCTCTCTCACTGTTAGCAGGAGAGGAGCGCTGACGAGGGAGAAACCTAATCTGGGTGATGGCTACCAAGTGCGTTTTAGTTTAAAGATTGTTTTGGAATGATGCAGTTTTTTTTTCCAGTATTTACAAAGGATAATTAATGACGAACAGGATTATTAGAGTGGTTTAAAAAAAAGCAGCTCGAGGCTGTGATGGGAGGGTGGTTCGGGTGGGTATTCTGGAAGGAAGGGATCAAATGGGCCGAAGGGTCTTCTTCATCTGAACCTCTCTGTAATCTTGCCATTTCTTTGTAGAATAAAGTTATCTAATTACATGTTGGGCTATTAGCTAATTGAAGTATCATTTATTTGTTGATCTGTAAGGGGTATGGAGACATTCTATGTATTTTTCAAAACATGTTTCATAAATCGCTGTTTCCCTTTAAATATTGCACAAGATTAAAGCTGGTTAAAATGATGTCTTCATACATCCAAGCATTTACTGAAGCCGAGGTTATCTTCAGAGATGATAATGAGCCAAATGGAGTGAGGTCTGACTTGGGGAAACATGTACAGGAAAGCAGTGAGAGCAAAAAGGACACACATCCACACTACAGAGTGAGAGAGAGAGCGACGCACAGATAAAGAGAGACTCACACAAAGTGAAAGCGCCTTGAGATGCCGCCATGCATGGAGGGCGCTACATAAATGTAAGTTGTTATTGTTGTTGAGAGACACACATACACACAAATAGAATGAGAGACAGATAGACACACACACACACACACACACACACACACAGAGTGATTGAGAGAGAGAGAGAGAGAGAGAGAGAGAGAGAGAGAGAGACGGTGACACATATCCACACACACATTTAGCCAGAGAGATGCACAGAAACACAGACAAGAGACAGGGAAGTTGCGTGAACAGAAATCCTTCCCTTGCCAGAACAGGCTGAAAAACAGAGCAAGAAACATTCTCAAAGATAACACAGGAATTCTCTCCAAACACGGCTCACACAGGGACAGAGTACCTAAATAAATAATGATTAATTTGGGCAATCAGCAGAGGGCACAGACCTCCGGCACGTTTAACATCCTCTCACAGCTTCCTTACGTTCTTCATTCAGTTCTTATTAACAACAGAAAAGTAACAGGAGCAGAGCTTAAAAATACCTAAAGAGCATCTGAGACATTACATTAGATGCTGTCTCACGACCACCTCAAAGATAAACCCACAGCAAACAGCCTCGCCTCTACCAGTGTCGCTCAGTCACATCCACACCGGTCACCCAACTGATCGGGGGGCGGGGGGGGGGGGAAGGACCAATATCCGAGGTGTCGCGGTTTATTTGTGACTTTTGTTTTTTTTCAAAAATATATTTTAAATTAAGTTAAGATTCCCCCCTGGGTGAGTCCAGAAGGTTAAAGTGCATCAAAATAATCCATTCTTCACGTCAAATAAACTTTGCCCCCTCCACCCCCATAAAATGGTGAGTGTTACCAGTGATAAGGCTCTGTGAGCTGTGTCCCTCAGGCTATATAACACATGGCTCCGTGCTGCAGGTTAAAAGTTAAGGGATTACAAACTGTCCACTTCAGGTGCTTCTGTCCTGCACTAATCCGGCATAACTATTCCCTTCCGATGGGATTTTCTCTGTGAACAAAGGGGAAGAGGGTGGGAAACAGAAAAGAAAAAACATGTTTACAATAGTTTTGCGATTAAAGGAATATTACTACTGAATACAAAAGAATTCTTAAATCACAGCCAAACCCAACAATGTGGCTTCAAACAAACCTCTTTTATCTTTTTCAAATAGGCTTTCACTGCGATTTTATTTTCATATTGCCACTCACACAGTCTGGTCGAATAATAATAATGATCATCCTTATATTTGTTACAGCGTTTTCACGTCCGGAGGACATCCCAAAGTACTTCGCAGCTTATACTGTAAAGTGCAATTACTATACGTTTTGTGGGCGAACACAACAGCCAATTTGTGCACAGCAATGTCCCACAAACAACCCAATGTGGCTATCCAAAATTTGAATGGGGAAGTTTGGAAGCGAGCTCAGATTTTGTCACACTGAAAATATCCAGCATTCTTCCCCAGAAGCCTGGGAAGCCCCAGAGGCAGAAATCAACTGGGATATAATAATAATTTTAATAATCCTCGCATTGAAAAAGTCCCTGACCACGTCGTCGAGATGTTTCAAAGTGCTTCACAAATATTAATGCAAAGTGCGGTGACTGTCTATTTGTAGGCAAACGCAGCAGCCAATTCACACACAGCATTCTCCCACAACTTCCCACAAACAGACATGAAGTGAATGGCTGATTTTTATCTGGGGGAATATTGGCCAGGACTCTAGGATATTTCAATGGGAGGCAGATACTTAGGAAGTTAGAGTGTGAAGGAATGTGGTGAAAAACTGAGTAAAAGATCTATCAAACAGATTTGGTAGACTTAATGGGTTCCTCCTGTTTCTGTGTGTAACTAACTGAAAAGTTTTATTATTAATAATAATAGTAATAATCCTTGCATATATAGTCTCTCATGTAGGGAGGATTTACTAAAGTGGTTCACAGAAATTTGCGATGCAGACACAGAGTATTCTGTAATTTCTGAAATAAACAATACAAACGTAGATTGATGAAACGCCTTTCCCAAGACGCTTTTAACATTATTGGCTTGGGACCCAAGCTGGGGATGGTAGATGATGTTATTCAATTAATGTGTCAGCCTGGCACAGAGGTAGTAGTACTCTTGCCTCCGAGTCAGAGGCTGTGGGTTCAAGCCCCATGTCAGGATTTGGAATCCACATTGTCTAAGATGACACTCCAAAGCACTGCTGGGATTGCGTTGCATTGCTGGAGATGCTGTCCTTCAGATGAGATGTTTAACTGAGGCCCCGGCTGCCTGTTCAGGTGGACATTAAAAATCCCATGCTACTATTCGAAAAGAGAAAGTTTCTCCAGGTGCCATGGCCAACAATCCCCCAAATAAAATTACGCACTCCATGGTTGTTTGTGGGACATTGCTGTGCGCAACTGGCTGCTGCGTTTCACTCACAAAACACACAGTCACTACACTTCAGAGAATATTCAGAGAAGTGCTTTGAGACATCTCATCGATGTGATAAGGTGCTATATCAAATGCGAGGATTATTATTTTATTACTAAGGTTCAATATTCAACATTGAGAGCAACAGATCACCGACCAGCTGAAATAATAATAATAATGGGGAATGGGAGGAGATGATGACTCACTTGCTGCCGTATTGGGCACTGGTGGACCTGGTTACCCTGTGCTGCTCATGGGACTCTGAAAGCTTATTCACAACGGCTTTGATCTGCTGGACGGTCTGGAAGGTGACCCTGGAGTTTTCAATGGTGAAGTGGGCATTCTCGTCCTGCTCCTGTAGAGGGCCCTGATATACATCGATACTCGCGCACACGTCTATGAAGGAATCACCAAAGTAAATAAGCTTGGACAGAGGAAACATGTCTCAAAGTGCCTTACAGGGGATCAATCACGGAGCACGGAGGAGGGGGTACGTGAGGGAACTGACCAAACACACAGTCAAAGTGTTAGGTTTCTAAAGAGGGTTTTGAAGGGAGAGAGGGTGAAGGAGGGGTCTTGTGAGAGAGTTCAAGAGAATGAGGGCATGGTGTCTGAAAGATTGAATGAGTGGGTGAATGAATGAAAGAAAGAGTGAAAGAGGGAGTAAGGGCCACAGATCTGATTTGGAAGAGGGCAGAGTGTGCAAAGGACACAGGCTGGAGGAGATTGTGAAGACGAGAGGAGACAAGCTTTCCAATCTCAGTAACAACCTTTCATTTAAAAACAAGCATCTTTTGAGACACAATGGGAGGGGGAGGAGGGGTCTAATTTACAATGTTTCTTAGTAAGGAATCCAAGTCGCACAAATGGGAACTCCTAGCATTGATCCACAGGAAGAAGGGTATAGTGACCCACAGGTAGTAGGGTATGGTGACCCACAAGAAGTAGGCGATGGTGACCCACAAGAAGTAGGGAACACAGGAAGTGTGTTCCAATGTGATGTACTTCCAGTGCGGAAACATGAGAGAGAAAGAGAGAGAGAGAAAGCTAGAGTGAACGCCTTCATTGTCTGCTTATTCTTTCCCAAGCCCAAGCAAATCCAATGGTTTCTAATCTACTTTTTGATTTTAAATTAAATGTAAAAATCCTTCTCGCTCACTCACCTTCCATCTTCTGGAGTCTGGGCAGATTAGCTCTGAACAGTGAAAAGATTCTCTCCGCCTCACGGTCGCTGTCAATATCCAACTGGATATTTGCTGGGACACCTCTATTGCCAGGAAAAATGAGACACAGATAGAACCAATATCAGCAAATAGCCCTGTTTTAACAGTCAGGCCTGCTCCTTCAACCCTCACACAGTGGAAATGAAAGAGAGAGAGAGGCACACATACCAGATTACTTGGCTCCCTCCCTTCATACAAATGAGTGTGTGTTTGTGGGGGGGTGGGGGGAAGAAGTCACAGCCAAGCCCAATAATTACCACCATTTGAAGCCTCATGGTCTTAGCCTCAAGTCCATTGTCTTGAAATTCAAGATCTTCATTGACACTCTCTCTGCCACCTTAGATGTCGCAGAAATGATCCCCTCTCTCTTCCTCTCTCTCTCTCCCCCACTCCCCGAACCTCAACCTTCCGAATGAACGCTTGATGTGAATGGGACTCGAGACCGGGATGAACCTCGGATCTTCCAGTTCAGCTTCCGAACTCCGGCACCACAGCGAGCAAGGCCATGATTCATTTTGGTCACTAAGTGGTTCCAAAGGCCCAGCAAACAGCAGCCTGTCCAGCCACACAGTCCTTCACAATACATTGAGCTCACTTCCCTCAGTGCAAAAAGGAAGCTCCACAGCGAGATGCGTGAGTCGTGGCTGACGGGTTGACACCCGAGGGTTGGCGCCGGGGTTCCAGACAGACTCAACAGCAACACATTTCATTTGTTATAGCGTTTTTCACGACTGGAGGACATCCCGAGGCACCAGACGGTCAAGGCTTTGGACCCGAGCTGGAGATTGGGATCAGGACTCACCCCGTACAGCTGGAGCAGCCGGCTGCCTTCTCGTCCGTGTGTTTGCAGCAGATCCAGGTTCCGCATAGGAAAGCGCCTGGATGGTAAAGGCGGATACGCTCCCGGTTACACCGGCTCACTCTGGTCACCGCCTCGACCCACTCGCTGGCCTCCACGCAGTTGTTGGCTTGAACGTAAAGGGGACGTTCAGGTCTCTCCCTACTGATGACTTGAAACATCTGAAAAGAAAATGATTTTTTTGTTACTTTCAGATATTCGAGGTATCAATCATTGCAAGGAGCGAGCGTTCAGTGCATCTCAGACTCTCGATGTACTGACTGACTGACTCCTAGACAAGCCGGGACAGACATCACTAACCATTGGTGTAGAGAAAACTGACCATTGGCATTTGACACTTTGACCTCCTAGTCCAGGCTGACACCCCAATGCAGTGCTTGAGGAGTGCTGAATAGTTAGAGGTGCTGTCCTTCAGGTGAGACATTAAAACGAGATCCCTTCTGCCTGTTCAGGTGGATGTTTCTTCCTATTTTCTGACCAATGATCCTCCACATCACTCACTTCATAGCTGTTTGTGGGACATTGCGCTGTGCAAATTGGCTCCCATGTTCGCCCACAAAATATGCAGTCCCTAAGCTACAGAAATGAAGTAATATGATGTGATAGCCACTGTACCAAGTACAAGGATTCTTCTTCAATGGAACCTCGAGGCATTAAGCAGGTGTGATTATCGGATTAGTGCCTAAATTCTCATTTGATTAAATTCTAATCACATAAGCCCGACCCGAAGTGGACAACTAAACATGCAATGAATTTACTATCCACATGAAGCCAGTCACTTGATCTCTGGAAACTCCACATTGCAGTAGTCCTATCTGAATACCATCAAACCAACTCTAATATCAACTCTGTTCCAAAAGTCTCACCAGCTACGAAAAAAAACAACCACCCTTCAAGCGGGTAGCTTTTGTTTGGCTCTGGAGATTGGGGAGTGAAGGGATGGAAAGAAGGGGTGAAGGTTTTAACACAGATTAAGTGTCTACAAAGCAGGGGCTTTGAGCTGAGAATAAGCAGGTCACAAACACACTCTGTAGTGACTCAGCAATCGTCTGTGAGATGGGGGGGGGGGGGGTCTGTGTAAGGAACAGATACTAGCCAGATAACGTTGGTCATTCACTTCATGCCTCTTTATGGGATGTTGCTGTGCGCAAATGGGCTGCCGCATTCACCTACAAAATACTTGGTCACTGCAATCAACAGTAAATCTGTGCGCTTTGAGACATTTTGACATGATAAAAGTGCTGCATCAAATGCAAGATTATTATTATTGCATTTCATTGTGGAAGGTGGTGACCCGAAGCCAAGAATTGGGCTGATTTGTGGTGTGAGAGCCACTGAAAAGTGGGTTTGTAACACCACTAAGGAGCTCTGAAACTGTAGCCTCGCAGGTTCCTTCAAACCCTCAGCTTGACAGGTTGATTCAGCAGCTCAAATGATTTAATATTAAGACTGCTAACAACAGGGGCCCAAGAACATAAAGCAGAAGGAAATTTCAAAACAAAAACTTTGTGCTGGGAGTGTTTTTGCAGCTGTATTAAATATAATTCTCATCCTTCCTGGCCAGCTTCTCAATTGACGAGGATCTGGGTTCTCCTGACCTAGAACAGAACACGCTGGTGATGTCAGGGACAGACAAAGTTCCCGAGTATCCAAATTATTTTAACCGGGGCCAGCGGCTCGGATCAGCCTGGGAATTATTTGTGTGCAACCCTGGGAGCCAGTTTTGTGTGAGGCTGGCTCAGTTGATGGCACTTTTGCCTCTGAGTCAGAGGAATCTTGGTTCATGCCTCATGTCAGGACTTGGAATTCATACAGTCTAGGCTGGCACTCCAATGCAGATGCCGTCATTCAGATGAGACATTAAACCATGGTCCTGTCTGCCTGCTCAGGAGGACTTTAAAGATCCCATGGTACTGCTTGAAAAGAGAAGGGAGTTTCTTCCAGCATCCTAGCCGATAAACCTCCAGATAAAATTGGTCACTCACTTACTTAATGGCTGTTTATGGGACACTGTGGTGTGTAACTGGCTGTCATGTTCACAATTACACGCAAATACAGTCGTTCACTTTACAGTACATTCAGTGAAGTTCTCTAGGCATCCTTCGGACATGAAAAGCACTGTATCAAATATAAGTATTATCATTTTTATTATTAGCAGCAGCATTGCTAATGATTATAAGCAATGACCTGGAGAGTATGATCGGCTCCCAGTGAGGCACGTTGGGGTATTCTGGGGTGTGCGTGCTCCTAGGCAGGCCACAATGGGAAAGAAAGGGAAATATGGGAAGGAGAGGAGCCAAACATCGCAGAAGCCACAACATGGCAGGTCGCTGAAATGTCAAAATAATTAGGCACTAGACTGACTGATACAATAAAAATTCACATGAATGTAGCGCCTTTCAAGTCGGGACGATGTCCCAAGGTGGTTAACAGTCCTGGCTTGGCACCCCACCTGGGGAGCTAGGGTCTGATCTAGGGGACAATTCATAATTAAAGCGGACCTCAGCATGGGCTGCCGATTTCAGGAGACCAGGTGGAGGGAGAGAGGGAATTAATGGTTTCAAAGGATGAAACTTGGGTTTAATGAACAAGCAGCTGGCAGGAGATACACCACAACATTAAGATCCCTAGAAAAACAGGGCTCATTACTGAGAATTCCAATTCCAAGGTATTTTTACGTTGCCTCTCACCGTGCAGTAGCTGCAAGGGAAATGTACAAAGCAGCTTTTTTCCATTAACCTAATGGTGTTCATACAAAGCTCTGACACAAACTTCCCACAACATGTTCAGAAAAGATTCCCGAGTCTCACTACTTGTTACAATGTCCGCTCCTTTACTTTCATGTCACCAACTGGACATTGCAGGAATGCACATGACTTAATGTCCATCTATTCGGCACTTTGAGGCTTGCTCTCCGTGGTGCTATGGAAACGCGAGCTGTTTTTTTGGTCAGCTAGGTATCTGACACATGCAGAAACCTATCTTCACGCCTGGGAGTATCCAAACCAAACTGCAATATACTCCTGCTAATTCAGCCCTGGCTTAACTCATCACTAGCACATACATTGCGGTGCAGTCAATATCCCAGCTGTTTCCCATGCAAAATGTTAGCAAGTGACGCCATTTTACTCGTCACTCAATGGCCACTTGGGGCAAGGTACCAGAGGGAATGTGGAATTGCACATCGATAAAAGGGAGCCAGAGTGGGAGTAGAGAGGAGACCGGGCCGAGCACAGAGAGGTAGGGCCCAGTGGGGTCGTACATTAGGAAAACAATTGCTGCCATCAGTTTTTTTTTAAGATTGGGAGAGAGCACATCAGAACAGTCCGACACTCTACTGTGAGTTATCGTGAGGGTTTCACTTACATTTTTTTTATTGAAGCATCTTTCATCGAGTTTCTCAACCGCAAGAATTCCGTTGACTGGGATGGAGCACAATGCTTCCTTAGCTTGGGAGAGAGATGCAATACAATTTACATTTTACTTTAATGTGAGGAGGACATCCCAAAGTGTTTCATGCAGGAGCTGAAGAGGAGATGGGGAGTGGGGTGGGGGGGTGGTCAGGGGGGCAGTGGGGAAGGGGGAGGAAAGATGACCCAAAATGAGTTCAAAGAGACAAGGCTTTCAACGCTCAAGAAACACTACACTACATGCTGGGGGCTAGATAAATGCAACTTTGAGGTTGTTGTTGTTTTAAGTCTCGGAGATGATTAGCCTTCAGTTTAAAATGGTGATTAAGGAGCACATTGTTGGTGGCAGCGGGAAGCTAAGTTACTGACGCTAATAGGGGTGGTGGTGATGGGGGAGTCAAGAAATACAAAGAAAACAAGCTAATGTTTCTTTGAAACAAATGGTTTCTGCTGACCCCACACCCCGTGTCCGCTCACATAAACAAAGATCCTGCAGCTTTAACCCATTGCATATGAGCAATCAGATGTCCCTCCTGCATGTCATCATCTGCATGGAATTTAGTGGGAGAGTTCTGGACAATTTGACACAAATGTGGTGTTAATATTTATTTTAATAAAGAGATTGTGCAGTTAAAATGCTGCAACTTCATTCAGTGTTATAACAGCTGGCGCCACCTGGTGTAGCTGCTCTGAATTACTGGGGGCACAGATGACAGTGATCATGGGGGAGTTCTTTAATGGGTTTTGAACATAGAAAGAGAGGTGGCGAGTGGGAGGGATTCTGGAATAGAGTTCCAGAGAGTGGGGGTAGAAAGCTTTTCCACTCATGGTGGGACGGAATGGACAGGGGACACTCCAGTGATACCCAGGGGAGGGAGCAAGCAGATGAGAGTAGGTAGGGAGTTGCAAGGGCGCTGATGGATTGATCTGTGAGGGCGAGGGAACAATGATCCCAATCCGTTCAGATACAGGGAGGCAGTGGAGTCTGGCAAGGATTGGGGTGATTGAAGGATAAAGTCAGGATTAAGAGTTGTACCTGCAGTCTTGTGATAGGAGAGTTCTCTGTTGGTCAGTCGAAGCCACCGCTTCTTAAAATTGTACGCTTTGTGGATGCGATTTTTTCCCTGAGCTCTTTTAACAATCGGTCTGTAAAAGGAAACCCTGTTAGAGCTTGCTGCTCCCTGTCCAAGACTTTGTGTGAAACCTTTCTTTTTGTGACAGTTGCCAGATGGAGGAAAGGACAATTGTTGCACCTTTTGACAAGAGGCTCAGCAACGAACACACCAGTCAGCTATACCATGAGCCAAACGAGAAGCAATACCAATTACATCCCATCATACCAACTTCTTACATCAGCCATCTCCCACAGATTCTCCCACCTTACCGTAATCTGTACTGTTTATAACCTGTGTGTGTGGGTGTGTGTGTGTCTTGAAATTCCTCAAGTTCTTATCCTTAAGATCGTTGTCTTAAAATTTGAAGATGGTGCAGAACTTTGATTTACAAGCTGATAATAATAATGAATTTGCAAGCAAACAATAATTTGCAAGCTGATAATAATAGTAATTATGATCATGATTATTAAGCTGATAGGGGCTCAAGAAGGACTGAGCAAAATCTGCTTCCAAATCAGGACTCAGTTTAAGGTTTGTTTTTCCAAAATTCCACAAGATCTTAAACATTCCTATCCTGCGAATGTGACACACTCTGTGATTGTGAAATACTCTGTGACTCACTCAGTTATTTTTATATTTGTCATATCTATATATATATGACAATTGGATATCGGGAGAGAATTAGCTCCAAGCTACTTCCTCACTGTAAAAAAAATGAAGGCGACAGGGCGGGAAGGATTAAATCCCACCAGGACTCAAGGAATGAACTCCTCACTTACCCTTCTTTGAGGACAACAGGCTCATCCACACCCCCAGACTCCTTGCTCTGAGCTGAAGAAATTTCATCTAAAAACTAACATAAAAAACACAGATAGCAGAGTTTTCAAACATGGGGCAGTGACTGTGTGCGTAAGTGGGATAATCAGCCTGGACTGTGAGTTATTGGTGGTGGGGGTGGGGTGGGGTGGGGTGGGGGAGTGAGGAGCGGGGAGGGGCAGAGCAGCACAGCCCTTTACCAATACAGAAACCCCCAAAAATAGTTCACAGACAATGTGAGCGTTGATGGGAGCCAAATAGAGGAGCTTGAAGAGGCTCCACGGAGATACACCTAACAGAGACATGTAGAGCTGCAGGAATCCAGGACCATCGATGGTTGGCCAATGCAACTTAGGCATTTAGACAATGTTCCCAAGGGTGCAAACCAAAGCCCAGACTGGTTAGGTCAACCCCGGCTGAACAAGTGAAATGTATCAGTGCGTTGTGCAGAGAAGCAAAGCCTTTAGAAACTCACCTTTTTAACAGATTCAACAATACATTTTTCCTCTTGAAATAATTTAAAGAAATCACACATAAAGGACTCCTTGAAACTGGACTGCAAACATGAAGAGAGAAATCTGAATTAACAATTTGCATTTATACAGTGCCCTTCACTTCACGTAAGATAAGATCTCGGAGCGCTTTACAAGAGACAGGAGTCATATGCCGAGCAAGAAAGAGGTTGCCTGTGGTTGTGTTCAGAGAGATAGGTTTTGAAGAGGAAGTTACAATACAATGGACATCTATTCAGCACCTTTCATGTTGGGAAGATGTCTCAAAGTGCTCAACAATGCTGGGCACACAAGCTGGGGAATGGAAGGGGAGGGGACGGGAAAGGGAAAAGGTGACTGAGAGCATGGTCAAAGAGGTACACCTTGAGATAGACTATGAATGGGAGGGATTTAAAGACACACAGAGAGGTGAGGTGACAGAGATAGATTTTAAGTCCCAGAGGTTAGGGTGGGTGAATATACCGGAACAGGATGGGCCGGGAAGGAAATGGATGCAGAGACAGTGAGCGGACTGACCAGTTTGCTTTTCGATAAACTGCCCCAACTTCCCAAGGTTTGGATGGTTTTAGAGATGAGCGTCAACGCTCTGGATGTCTGTGCATCCTGCAAGGCATCGGAGAAACAGTGAGTCTGGTGGAGAACGGTTCGGTTCACCACCTCCCACCCTCCCGTCAATCCCCCAACCCACCCCCTGCCCCCCACCACCATCCCCATCTCTCGGTGTGGGCGACTCACCGGGTGGTGTGGCCGCAGGTGGAAGCTGTGCGGCGACACGACAGCCACCGCGAAGAAACGCAGGAAGACAAAGCTGCTGACGGAAGAGTAACGTACGTGGGGGTCATCTGGGGGCAAAGCAGAGGAAATGTTAGTTTGGGAGTGGGAGTGGGGAGTGGGGGAGAGGAGGAAGAGAAACTAAAGTGGTTGGAGCACTCGCCTCGCAAGCGAGAGACCTGGGTTTGATTCCCGGCAAGGTGAAATGTTGGGCAAGTTTCCTTAACCCACACGCCTGTTTACCTAGCAGTAAGTAGGAACCGGTTGTTAGTCAATTGGCGGATCGCTTTTCCGGGGGAAATAATTCCTTAAAAAAAATTGTTCACTCAATCCACAACTGTTTTTGGGACATTGCTGTGCGCAATTTGGGCGCTGTGTTTCGCCCAGAAAATACACAGTCAATTCACTTTACGGTATATTCTGTGAAGCGCTTTGAGACGTCTAGAAGTTGTGATAAGGCCTCATATCAAATGCTAAGGACTATGATTATTATTAAAGTGATGGAAATTATCAAAGTGGCATTCTCAGCACCTCGCAAAATGCTTCAAGGTGATTTGAGTCTGTGGTGCAGTGACTGTTTTCGAATGGAAACAGCAAAGACTCGCAAACAGCCAAGGAATCAGGAACTGTCATCGGGGTAAACCCCCCTCTCTCTTTCACAATAGTACCGTCGCCAGCTTTAACTTTTGTCTTTCAATTTTAACCCCCCCCACCCCCAAAGCCTGTTGCAGCGACACATATAATTGGGCTGCATTACGCGTAATAATCACACGACCTGTTCCTTCAAACACATTCCATCTCTGCTGTGGCGACAATGTAATTGGGGCCGTACAGGAATACAGGGTTTCACTAACCAGTCTGTAAGATGTATTGCTTCAGTCCATTGTGTGGTGGACATATTGCCATCTAGTGGCTAAACAAAAGCACACACCCATCGGATGGACAGACTGACCGACGGAGGTTTGTGGTCTCAGGAACGTCTCAGTGGGATGTCCTCCCACGTGAAAGGCGCTCTATAAATGTAATTTTGTTATTGTTGTCGTCGTCTCACCTGGGAATTGTTTCTTGGCCAGTTTTTGCAGGGAATTGAACACCTCAGACATCAGGGTGGGGCAGCTCATGCTGGACTTTACAATCACGCTGAACACTCGGTCCACGTACTGGTGAAGATTCTCCTGCCAGGCGGAACAGAAAGCCTCACCCTTCCATTCCTCTCTGTTCCACATCAAGACACCCTAATATTGCAGATCTGAGCACGTGCTACATCAGTGCTTTAATCCGCTGGGCATTGTTACTGAACCTTCGGCAGCCGCGCTTTCAGTCAATACACCCAAAGCTTTGGAACTCTCTGCCCCGTGTGAATTGAGCTATATCAATGCAAGTTGTTGTTTAACTGGAGCTTATGAAAAACCTCAAATCGTCCTCTAGTGCTCCCCCAGTGGCTCACTTGTGGAGGTCATTTGCTCAACGTGGAACTAAGCCTCATAGACCAGAGCACCAACTCAATCCCAGAGTCTTTAATGAGCTTGCGTCTCTGATGTCAGGATGGTGTGTTCAGTGCAGCTATCATTGGCCTCACAGCCAGGACACCACGCCAATCACAACCCAGTGACTTATTAGAAAGTCCACCTGCCAGTGAATGGTGGCGTTGAAGTCCCACCGTGGAGAAACAGCCTCCCAACACTCACCCAGATTCACTCAGAACTAGAGTGTAGCTCATTGGCACCATATCTAGGGTATCAATGGAAGAGAGGAAGATATGGAAAAGCTGTACTAGAAGGCAGGAGATTGTGGAAGGATAGACTAGAGGGCAGATGAAACAGAAAATGATAAGACTATCCACTCCACACGCATCAGGATTTGACACTGATAAAAAGTCTGCCTAAAATCTGGCTGCAAACACGTACCTTATTCACTTCTACATTGTCCCCTTCCTTTAGTTTAATGGGGTCGATTTCACAAGGTTTGCAAGAATCACAAATCTAAACAAAGAGAATGTCTAATTATCTTTCGGGCCTGTACACAGCTGGGCTCACTTTGAAGCAGGGGTGCTACCAACTGAGCAAGGCTGACATACAAAGAAAGATAGAAACATACAAAGAAACAGAGACAGAGAGGAAGAGACACAGACAAGAGAGATAATAACAACAACAAAATGACATTTATAGAGCGCCTTTCACGTCGGGAGGATGTCACAAAGCCCTGAACAGTCAGGTGTCGGGGCTCGAGCATGGGGGAGGGGTGGTGTAGGGGTGAGAGAAGGCAGAGAGGTGGGAGGGAGACCAAAGGCACGGTCGAAGAGAAGGGTCTTGAGACCGGCCTTGAAGGAGACAAGGGAAAAAGCGAGGCGAAGGGACCATGGGTCGGAGTTCCAGAGTGTGGGAGAAGAGAGGCTGAAAGCCCAGCCACCAATGGTAGGGCGGGTCGGGCGGGAGACATGGAGCAGGCCGGAGTCTGATGAACGGAGGGAGCGGGCAGGTTGGTAGGGAGTCAGCAGGTCAGAGGAGGGAGCAAGGCCATGGAAGGCCTTAAAGGTGAGGAAGAGGATAGGATCTTGAACCCGATCCTCTGGGGGATGGGGAGTCAGTGGAATCGGGCAAGGGTGGGAGTGATGGGGTCACGGAGCCTGGTGCATGAGAGTACACGAGCTGCAGAGTTTTGGATGATCTGCAGCTTATGAAGGGAAGAGTTGGGAAGGCCGATGAGGAGAGAGTTCCCGTAATCAAGCCTTGAGGTGACGAATGCTTGGGTGAGGGTTTCGGTAGCCTGAGGGGTGAGGCAGTGGCGGAGTCTGGCAATGTTACGGAGGTGATGGTATGCAGTGCCAGTCATGACATGGATTCTTGTATCTGTCATAATGCATTCATATCGCTGAAATATCTCAAAGCAGTTCACGGTACTTGAACCAATTGAACCAAAAGTGCAACCAATTGAACCCAGTCCGACACCTTAACATTATTGACAGAGAGAAACACATAACACACAAAAAGAGAGAAAAAAAGACACATCAACAGAAAGAGAGGTGTCTCTTACCTCATCTATGATGGGTTTCAGAGTGACTTTCAGGTAATGCTTTCCCACAAGTTTCATTGTTTCGTCGATGCATCGAGTGGCCAGCGAGTTACCCCGGAATATAGTGTTAGCTTCCCTAAATACCAACACACAAGTCATGTAGGCAGTCCACGTGTATCCCCTCCCCACCACCACACACACATACAAACACAGTTCACTAACCACATGTACCCCCTATGCACCTCACTAACCACGTGTGTTCTACACACACATGCACCTCATTAACCACGAGTACCCCCTACAGACACACATCTCACTAACCACGTGTACCCCCTACACACACACATCTCACTAACCACGTGTACCCCTCAGAACAATAGACAATACTGTCAGTGAATCAGCGGGACCAACCTAGAGAACCAACCAGTCAGCCTGGCTCAGTTGGTAAACTAGTCAAGAGGTTTGAGGGTTGACAAACTGTGTTACGACTTTGAGCTCACAGTCGAGGCTGACACCCCAGCATCTCAGGGTACCAGATACAGAGACCAGGGTACTCCAGCCTGGAGACGCAATTGGGTAGCATTGTAACAGCCAGACTTACTGAGTTTCCTGGAGGTCTAACTCGGCGATGGCGCTGAGAAAAGGCACCAGCTTCTTGTTATCTAAGAGCAGGCGGACGAGTGGCAACACAGCTTCTTGTTTCTCACGACATATGTCTCCCAGTATATGGGCTGCCGAGGCCGACACAGGCTTCAAATAAGAGATAAGAGCGAAACGGTGAGTCGTAGACATAGGAGAGACAGCGAGACATAGATAGGAGAGACGGCGAGTTAGAGACAGAGGAGAGTCAGCGAGACAGAGACAGAGGAGAGACAGCAAGTCAGATATAGAGGAGAGGCAGCGAGACAGAGGAGAGACAGCGAGACAGAAACGGGGGACAGCGAGAGAGGAGACAGGTACCTTGACATCTGGTGATTTCAGCAGCAGGTCAGTTAGTGCACTGTAGTATTTAGAAGGAAGGACATGGTCTTCAATGTAGAATAGAGTGAGCCGTAATGAACCCAGGTCATCAGATTTTGCAGGTTTGTTTCCATTGTCCTTTGGCTGTAACAAGTACCTGTTTGATCATAATAAGCATATTGCGTTAAACTCTTCTAATCACAGAATAAAAGATGCAAGATATTGCTTTAAGAAGTGAAATGTCAATTAAGAAAGAGACAATGAAATAGAAGCAGGAAGTATGAAAGGATCTCAGGAAGGGAACCAGAGGCGGATGATGGGAGGAGTGTTGTATTGCTATGAGATGAGAATAAAGGAATCACTTACAACACCAAAGTTGTGGACTGAGAATCATTACAAAAGACACAACAAACTAGTGTGAAACAAACGCGGGGAGACTGAGCGCATTGGGCTGATGGGCTACAGGCATGGGGTCTGGCTACCTAAAGCGAGGAGGAGGGTATGGGTGCAAAGGCATCAGGGTGGCATGAAGGCAATCATATGGGCCAGAGGTACCTGGGGGCACAGGAGGAGAGGCACAGGAGAAGGGAACACCAAAATGCTCAGGGACTTATCAAAACAAGGATAGGTGGATTGTTGGATATGAGTTAACAGGACACACAGGGCTGGCTATTTAAAGATTTGGTTAATGTTTGATTACGTGTAGCCCACGCTGAAAGACTGTGGGTGCCACACCCATTCCATGCTATGCACAGTCAGTCAGTCAAAGATGAATTGTCAGCAATGATCTGCCTTATGTTCTTATCCGATAACCGTGCCCTTTAACAGTGCACAGGGGGACTTGTGCTATTGTATGAAAACTATTGCTGTGGAAACATGAAGCCGAAGGGAAAGGTAATCCAAAGTCATCCTGACCTAGATAGCTCAGGTTCTTCTAAGAGAACGTAAGTCGACAGGCACTTCATGCAAAGCAAGTGTCAGTTTACAGTCTCTCTCTCTGTGCCCTTTGTACTCTACAGCAAACCTGCACGAAACCAAGGGGGAAGCTCGTGGGCGATAGATAAGAATGTGATACGTGCACTTTTATTAAAATACAACTTATTTTATTGTATTTGAATCTGATGTTATCTACAATTATGTAGCATCAAAATATATTTATTTTATCTAACACACACACATACATATCGCTCTCTCTCTCTCTATATATATTACTGGTGGACTTCATGTCCAGCTAAGGCTGGCTTACCTGTTGAGGACATGTCTATATCTCCCAAGTCCCACTGATGAGCCAAACAGGCTGGTTAACCACTAACAATGTATTAATAATCCTTGCATTTGATATAGCACTTTTCACGTCTTCTAGACGTCTCAAAGCACTTCACAAAATATACTGTAAAGTGAATTGAATGTATATTTTGTGGGTGAAACGCGGCAGCCAATTGCGCACAGCAGTGTCCCACAAATAGTCATAGATTGAAGTGACCAATTTATTAATGTTTTTTTTTCATGAGGGATTATCATCAGGCGTATGGAGTAAGGAAACTTGCCCAAGGTTTCGCCCTGCAGGGAATCAAACCCAGGTCTCTGCTTGCCAGGCGAGTGCTCTAACCACTGAGCTACAGGACTCCTTTGGATTACTGTGGACCTTCCTGGGTTCACGAGACCCGTTTCCTCCAGGGGGGATGGGGGGAAGGAACGCCGAGTGTTTTGCCCTGATTGAGCTAGCTGGGATGTAACCAAAAGGGACACGAAAATAACCTCATGTAAAACACACACATTATAGGATTCTGGTCTTACCATGCCTGATAGTAGTTGTTGTCCCTTAAGATCTTCTTCACAGGCACATTGATCTCACCAAGAAAGACATCCTGTACTAGATTTTCACTGTTCCACAGATCAACTCTAAGGAAATAAAGGACAGTTAATCTTCGAGCATGGGGAGAATTGCAAGCTAGAGAACCAGACTCCTTTAAATAGCATTTAGTTCATCCAGACTGTTAGAGGAAATAAGATCCCTTAATGGGCCCCATCCCTCCACCCAGCCATTGGACGATGCTTTGTCCCGTGCAGTGGAACCCTGGCGGATGTGGTTGCTGGGCTTATGCCTACGGGTTTGTTGAAAGGAAGAGAAGGGTATGAGTGGGAGTAAGGAATGGATTGAGACTCATCTGGAACATAACCACTAGCACGGACTGGTTGGGCCAAATGCCCTGTTTCCATGCTGTACGTTCTTTGTAACTGTAGGAAAGTTCTCAAGACTGTCCACTGAACTCCATAACTTCCAATGAACAATTCAGTATGTTAACAGTATTCGTGCTGGTATTTAATACAGCATCCATAACATTGAAATGCCTCAAAGCACTTTACAGTGATTAATGTTAGGTGCACAGCCTGTGCGTTTGCAGGCAAATGTAGATACACAGCAATGTCCCACAAACAGACAATCCCATCACCAATCACAGAATAAGATTAAAAGGCCTGTCTCGTTATGCTGTCCCCACGCCATGGACTCTGGATTAAGATTGTGTATTAATGGGAAGCGTCGCACTGAGAGAGTATAAGTCTGTGTTTCTGGGAGTTTAAAACACAGGATACTCCCAAGTCACTCAGCAAGCAATGGCTGAGCCCGATGAATGAGGAAGGTCTTAGGCTCAAACCCCAAGCTAATTTGTCTCCTGACCAACCCACCCCACCATCAGCAGGCAAACTTTCAGCCATTCTGCTTCTGCTCTCTGGAACTCCGTCCTGAAGTCTTTCCGCCTTGTCCTCTCTCTCTCTCCCTACCTTTAAAACTCAACTTAAGACCTTCATTTTCGACTGTGTGTTTTGACCACCTCCCCCCCCCCTCTCCCCTGCTTTCAGTTCTCCCCACCCCCAGCTCCCCCAGGTTCCTGCAGTTGGCTCTGTGTAACACTTTGGGATGACCTCCCAACATGAAAGGCACTGTACTGGTGCAACATTGCTGAGGTATTGTTTTAGCTGATCTCATCCACGAGTGGTGTTGAGAGTTTACAATTGACTTCAGAGAGAGAGTGGGGTTGGGGGGGGGGGGGGAGTCAGGGGAAGAGAGTGAGAGAAAAATCAGTCAAGCAGTAACAACTATGGTTTTGTTTTCTGAGGACAATCATTGGTCCTGTAGCTGAGATCAACTAACTGATAACATAAACTGAGCCCCGTTATTGCATGCAAAGCCAAAGCACCAAAAGGGTATAAAAGAAACGAGCTCCAGTGACGGGCACATGCGTAAATCATACTGTGCAGCATCTTACCTCACTGGCATCAGACCCATTCGGCAGCAGAGTAGAGCAGAGAGGAGTCAGAGAGAAGAGAAACACTGATGACTATATTGGGCTAGATTGCCAAATCAGATTTCCAGAAGTCATACTCAAACTGTATAGTGTCTAAGCTCCGGTAAGGCCGCGCCTAGACTATTGCATACAGTTCTGGATCCCACGACATAAAAGGGGTGCCGAAGCCCTAGAGCCAGTGCAGAGGAGAGCAACGAGGATGATCCCCAGTGTTTGAAGCACGAATTATGAACAATGATGAGACAGACTAGGCACCTTGGTCTTCAAAAGTGACGGCTCAGAGGAGACTTTATAGAGTTATATAAAATTTGAAATCGGATTTCAGAAAGGGAATTGGAGGGTGTCCAGCATCCAGAGAACCAGCCTCCAAAGACAAGAGTTAAATGCCTTCAGAAGAGGATGGGGAGTTAATGGGGAGGGAGGAAGAAGAAGCAAGAGAGGAGAAAGTAAGCGATTCTTTAGTACTCAGAATCTGGCTACTTTCTTAGATGACACAATAACCAACCAATCATGGGTTTAGTCGGTTTACATTAGAATCCATTTCCCCGTGGGAACATTAGTGTTGGACATCATTTTATACCCCAATGTAAAATAACCGATTTAAAAACAGAATAATTATTCTTGCATTTTATATAGCGCCTTTCACATCGGGAGGATGCTGAAAAACACTCCACAGAATTTACTAAGAAGTAGAGTGATTGCGGATTTTGTAAGAAACACGGCAGCTAATTTGCCCAGAACAATGTCCCACAATACCAGCATGACTGAAGCGGATAAATAATTTTATTTGAACGGTTGTTGGCCAGACACCAGGAGAAACTTCCTTCTTATTTTGCATAGTGACGCAGGATCTTTAACATCCGCCTGAACAGGCACAAAAGGGACCTCAGTTTAACATCTCATCTAAAAGACCACACCTTCAACAATGCAGTACACCTTGGCACTGCATTGGAGTGTCAGCCTAGACTGAGTTCAAAATCCTGATATGGGGTTTGAACCGACAACTTCCTGGCTGGGAGATGAAAGTGCTACTAACCAAGCCAGGCTGACATCTGATAGTTTATCCCAAACCTCGATGCAGTATCAATCAATAGGTTCCAATAGAAAGACTCTATCAGCTTCTATCTCTGAATAAATGATTTGAGTCTGAGTTGGGATTGAGACTAAAATCACTCACCGGATTTCCAGCTTTTCGATGCTATCTTCGTCCAATTGAAAATGGGATTTCTTGGTGTAACTGTTGGTTCGTGTAACCTGCAATGTTTCAGAGGAAGTTCAGGAGTTAGCAATTGGCTGCCCAGTTTCGCCCAAGAAAATACACAGTTAATCCACTTTACAATATATTCTGTGATGTGCTTTGAGACGTCTCAATAACATGATAAGGCTCTACATCAAATGCAAGGATTATTATATTATTATTAGTGGAGGAGAGACAATACAACTCTGAGCTACTTGCAGTGAGCACCCAATGCTGAAGGACGTGCTAAGTCCCGCTCTACAGTTAACTGGAGCGTGATATGGACTACAGTTATCAAATTAATAATCCCCATTTCTACATGGGTACTTTTCCCAGTCTCTCCTGGTCTTCTTTCACAAGGAGTCTTTGGAACCCCTACGTATCTACGACAGAAATTCACTCCAAAACGCCTTAGGAAAAGATTGTTACCTCAAAATAGAAGGTTTCATCAAATTGTGGGTCACTCGTTTTCTTCTTCACTTTGGTCCTTTTTTGATCAAACCTGAAGCGACAAGGACAAGCAAAACATTAATAGACCAGGAACCTTGAGGAGAAACCTGGAACTCAGCCCTCAGCAACAAGTTACTCTGGTAACTTCAGGGCAAGAGTTCACTGGGACAAATAAGCTGGTGAACAAACAGTTCAGGTTACACTACACACAGAGCAGTGATGATGTGAAATGGATTTACTCAAAGAGGCAGATTGCATCAGCACATTTACGAGGGAATTAGAGAACTATGAGACAGCCTGGCTCAGTTGACAGCACTCTCACCTCTGAGTCAGAAGGTTCTGGGTACAAATCTCATGTTGGGAAATTTGAGCTCACAGCCCAGACTGACATTCCAGTGCAGTAACGGGGGAGTGCTGAATTGTCGGAGGTGCAATGAAATCGAGGAATACAGGTTAAAGACCCCTTGGCACTATTTGAATATAGAAAGGAGTTTATCTGGGTGTTCGGGCCGGCGAATTCTTCCAGCAAATTGGTCATACACTTCATGGCTGTTTGTGGGACATTGCTATGCACAAATCAGGTGTTCGGTTTACCTTCAAATACACAGTCACCACCCTTCATAAAAAAATCTATGAAGTACTTAAGAAACTTTTCGATCTGAGAAGGGAGTATATCAGATGCAGGGATTATTACAATTTGGTGATGAAATGGATTCGAGGACATGAGAGATAAACTCGTGTCTTATTTTTAAAAAAAAACGTTGGGCCAGGCCTGATGAACAGCGATGCTTTTTTCTGGTCTTGTGATCTCCTCCGTCAAACTGCCCACTAAATCACGATGTCTAGGCTCAGACTGTAAAAACGGACACTTGAGTGAGGTAGCGTGAAACATCACCGGGACACAGACTTAAAAAAAAAACTTCTTAAAAAAAAACTTAAGAATTCAGAAGAGAAACATGCTGTCAAGAGGAGCAAATACTGTACCTATTTGGCCCGACCAGAGAGACAGTGGCATAAGGATCACAGTTCTGCCCATTGTCGAGAGGCAGCCCCTGGCACTCGATTATTCTGAAATTGAAAGAAGAAGGCTCATCCACAAAACACGCAGCTACTGCACTTTACAGGAAACTCTGTGAAACCCTCTCAGACATTTCAAAGGTTTATTGTATTATTCATATAGATGCACAGGATGTTTGAGTCCAAACTGAGACCAGTCAACCCTTTGAGCCTGCAAGGGTCTCAGTTGCTGCCGTGTCACATACGCATTTCTGAAGGTTCTAAACATAGATTTCTTAACCAGTTGCCATCAGCAAAGTGTCAGCAATGCCGTGGACGTCTAAGACTGCAGGTGCAGTTGTGATATTGCTGCTGTACAGAAACCAGCTCATAAAGGGAGCTTTCTGAAAGCTGCAGCCAAGAGGTTATTTGAGGTAGTTTGCTTTGTTTTTTTCAGCGTCTTTCACGATTGAGAGATTTCACCCAAACCGCACGTCAAGCACAATAATAATCTTTATAACAACAATTCTTGTGATTTGATACAGCGCCTCATCACGTCATCGAGACGTCTCAAAGTGCTTCACAGGAGATACCGGTGTGAACTTGTGTTTATTTGGGCGAACGTGGCAGCAAATTTCCACGCAGCAACATTGCGCAAAGTGGCTTGTCGCTGATCCACCTCAAGCGATGGCCATTCATGGTGTGATGTGTTGTACTTTTGCTTTGTCATGAGGTTAAGCTGCACGTGGTATCAGAAAAGTTGAGAGTGAAACCGTGTTAACACGGGAAATGAGTAATGCAACAGCAACTAATGGGAAACGGATCATGTTAACAAAAAAAAACAAAGTAAACGAGTGTCAGCTTCACTCAGTCGGATGCACTCTCACCTCTAAGTCAAAAGATTGTGGATTAAGGCCCAAGTGGGAGCTCATGGTCTTGACTGGCACAGTAATGGAGTGGGGGGTGGTGGGGGTACACTTTGCCCTGTGCTGTTGGACGAAATGATAAAAACAAGGTCCTGACTGCCTGTATGTTAACAATCCTGTGACACAATTTTCCTACTCAGGTGCTGTTAACCCTGCGAGCCAAAGCCCTAAAGGGTAGAGTGTTCCTATCTGGACAAGCAGCGGGAAAGCTTGCCAGACAGTGCTATCAATGCCAAGCTATCAATTTTAGCTGGTTAGACTCCAGCAGTTACCTCAACGCACACTCTGGGGTCCCCAAGCCTTGGCTCTTGCCAACCTGTGCCGAATACTTTCCGGAATTAGGTAAGCAGGATGCATCCCTCTAGGGAGGATTCCATTCCAACAATCTATCTCTGGGATTTCCATGTGTAGGTGGGACGCATGGAATTCTCAGTTTGGTTTGGATATGTTTAAATACAGTGATGGATTTCTGCATGTGTCTGCATCCAACTGACCCCCCAAAAAAGACACAATTCACCGGAACAAGAAAGTTTCTCTTGGCCAATATTCCTCCAAATAAATTTATAATTCATCTCCCGGTAGTGATTTGCGGGTGCTTGGGGTGAGCAAAATGGCTGACGTAAAAGTCACAAGAGGTGACGAGGGACTGTCAAAAGAATACAACTTATTTGTTTCACACAGGGCTGACATACGCAAACCCTATGTTTCCCCAGTCTTTAGCTGTGATGAACGATGACAGACGTGACTATCTTTGTGGACGGGGAGAGGGGTGAGGGGAGAGCTAACAAGAGTTGAGCAGTCTCCAATATTGACGAGTGGAGAGGAGACCAGTTTCAACCCTGGCCCAGGTAAGCAGAGTCTCGGTCGAGACAGATTCCCCGACAGCCAGGAGCTGATCTAACAGCGGCCCCCCTGGCAACACTTAGAATGAGCAGGAGATTGGAGAGAGTTGGTGTAAGAGACGGTGGGGGCCATTAGATCTCAAGTCATTTTTTTTGTGGTTTCCAGACGTCATGATTTTAAACGTCTGGAACCAGAGAAACCTACATCACAGCAGAGACCATCTGGCCTATTGTTCACCTGCTGGCTCTCTGGAAGAGCAATTCATTTGGCCCCATTATCCTGGCTTTCCCCACCACCCCCCCACTCCCTCCCTTTTACATTTCTCCTGCAAATCGGCAGGTTGTTAATACACAGGCGTGCTGCCCTGTCATCTGTACTTCCTCATTTATCTCCTCTTTACTATTTTTGCAAGACTTTAGATAGAGTCCCTGAACCATGACCCTTGATCCTTCATTCGATTTCTCAATCAGTATAAAAAGGCAGGATAAGCAAAACAGTAAGCAAAAAAGTTGTAGAGCTCTGGAGACTGAGACCGACGTTTCTCAGCAAACCAATCGCATGTTAAATTGCCAGTCAAATGCCTTGGTCTGCATCTGAGTCTCTGGCAGGGCATATTGATGTGGTGAGGGGGGAAGAGGGGAGAGGGGAGGGGGCAGGATGAGGTACTGACACGGACACTTCATAAAAGCAAGTCAGAGCTGGCGCCTTTGACAGCGCTGCGGTTTTTTGAAAGGAAATGCTGACCAGAATGACACCCAGAGCAGACGGATGCTCATCACTGCGCGCACTCTGTGGTAACCGGCTCGGGTGACTTTTTTGTCAATGAATTTTGCAAACATCCTTTCACGGTTTTGACTTCCTCATCGAGGTGAGGCCAAAAGGAAGTCTCTAGCATTGGAACGAACAAAAACAAAAAATTACAAGTGGCCTTGGATTTGTGAACGGCCTCCATCTCGCTGGCTCTCCCTTCTCCTCCCCAAGGATGTCCTCAGACTATTGTGTGCCAATATCGGACCACATTTACTCCTTTTGCCTTCGTCCCTCCCACTTTGACTATTCCAATTCCCTCCTCGCCGGTCTC
This sequence comes from Callorhinchus milii, assembly GCF_018977255.1. Taxonomy (NCBI): domain Eukaryota; kingdom Metazoa; phylum Chordata; class Chondrichthyes; order Chimaeriformes; family Callorhinchidae; genus Callorhinchus; species Callorhinchus milii. The sequence goes on along the minus strand of NW_024704752.1, from coordinate 7,462,688 downwards.
CCCAGCTCCACTATCCACATAATCCAACTGCTCCAAAATTCCACCGCCCGTACACTCCCCTGCTCTAAATTTCACACCCCCATCACCCCCACCCATCACACCAGTCCTCGCCAGGCTCCACTGGCTCCCCATCACAGAACGGATCAACTTCCAAGAATCTCACTCTACAAATCCCTTCATGCCCTGACACCTCCCTACCTCTCTGACGTGCTTATTCCCCACTCCACTACTCGTTCCCTCCGCTCGTCTGGCTCTAGCCTCCTGTATGTCCCTCATCCTCTCCGCTCCACCATCAGGGACTGTGCTTCCAGCCATTACGCTGGAACTCTCTCCCTCAACCCTCCGCTTGCCCTCTCCTTCCCCTTTTTCAGATCAAACCTGAAGACCTTCCTCTTCGACCGTGCCTATGGACACCTCCACCCTTCCCCCCGCTCGGTGTCAGGCTCTGCCACTGCTAAGCGCTCTGAGACAGGGCACAAGTTGTGGCACTGTCTCAACAGATAATTAGCTTCCTTTAAAAACATGACTGCACTATTGCAGGACCACCCCATTATAACATGACCCAGTTTTGCATCAGTCATCTTACAGTGTATCAAAGCGTCTCAAAGCACTTCACAGAATACACTGTAAAGTGAATTGACTGTATATTTTGTGGGCGAAACGCGGCAGCCAATTGTGCACAGCAGTGTTCCACAAACAGTCGTGGATTGAGTGACCAAATTACTATTGTTTTTTTTCTTGAGAGATTATTATCGGTCGTGTGGAGTAAGGAAACTTGCTCAAGATTTCTCCCTGCCGGGAATCGAGCCCAGGTCTCTCACTTACAAGGCGAGTGCTCTAACGCCTGAGCTACAGGGCTCTTAAATGAGGCCCAGTTTATCTGTCCAGGCGGATGTTAATAATCCAATGGCACTATTGGAAAAGGCAAGTTTCTCCCGGTGTCCTGACCAACAATCCCCCAAATCTATTCATTCACCTCATGGCTGCTTGTGTGACGTTGCTGTGTGCAAATTGGCTGCATTCGCCTGCGCTTTAGAGAATATCATGTGGAGGCCTTTGAGATATCCTCCTGATGTGAAAGGCGCTATATCAAATGTAAAGATTATTATGATTACTAGGTACTGTGGACCTGTGCTAGCCTGTACACTTCCCCAATGACTGACCCGCTTCCTGCTCGTGGTACCTGTGCTGCTGGGCTGATCACTGAAGTTCAAATGCAGATGCATACAAGGCACTGCTCACAGCAAGCAAAATTAGGAGGCTTTACAAATGGGACAGAACTGGCTAAGGTAGTATCCATACAACAACTTGCACTTATATAGTGCCCTCCACGCAGGGTAGCGTCTCAGAGCGCTTAACAGCGGCGGAGCCTGACTCCGAGCCATACATACATAAAATATGCCCAAAACAACAAAGCTCATTGATCATTGGCTTAAAAAAACGTTTTGTTATCTTGCATTCACAGCAATCGATGCTTGTCACACTGATGAATCCCTGAATAATGCAGACTGGTTCCATTGGTAACGTCCGAATGTCTCAGTGGTTGTGAGGCTCAATTTCTGTTACAATAAACCGTGCTGATGTTGCTAACCCTTCTCTGACAGGAAGTCGCTTATCTCCACTGTTAAGCAACCAGAAAGAGAGTCTCACGATATACAAGTAGCGAGTCGATTTTCATTTCAATGCAACTTCATTGCAAAGGATAACCTCACTCCAGACAACAGCCGGGCACCACAACCCACTTTTTGAAGCTAATGCTTGACGGAGACATTGCAAAGTGCCAACGATTTAAAAAAAACACACTTCCCAGTCATAGTATCAATTGCAGTTTGCAAACCGTTGTGGCAACTTATGGTGATGACTCAAATGCTTTGACAGCATAAATGAATGAATGAACATTTTTATATATATATATAGCACCTTATCACTTTGAAACATCTCGCAGCGCTCTAGTTTAGTGTAATTACTGACTTTTTGGAGTTAGGCAAACGCATTTTGTATCAAGCAAGGTTCCCACAAACAGCCATGCGGTGAATGAGTAATTTATCTGGCGTGGTTCATACAAACTTACAGCATCAGCTTGGGCTATGAGCTCCAGTTCCCATAGGAACCTGAAATAAGTTCTGGCCAACAATCTCTAAATAAATGGGTCGTTGATTTCATGGCAGTGTGTGGGGCTTTGCTATGTGCAAAATTGTCGCCACGTTTGCCTACAAATACACAGTCAAATCTTGACAGGAGTTGACAAGGCGCTGTGTCAAACGCAAGGATTCTTGTTATAAAATAGGTTTCCAACAAAGCCAGCGGCATTAATTGGTTCAAGAGTATTTTTTTTGTCTGCCGAAACCCACCACCATGCTTAAGAGTATCCAAACCAAACAAAGTTCCACACATCCCACCAACACATGGAAATTCCAGAGATATTTATTGGAATGTGCACTCTCTCCCTGGAGGGATGCATCCTGCTTACCCAATTCTGGTAAGCATTAGGCGCAGGTTGGCGAGAGCCAAGGCTTGGGGACCCCAGAATGTGGGGTGGGATAACTTTTGGAGTCTAACCAGCTGAAACCACACAACTTGCCATTGATAGCACTATGCGGAAAGCTTTCCCGATGCTTGTCCAGCTAGGAACACCTTGCCCGGTATGTGTATGAGGGTAATGTATGCATGCGTGTGTGTATGAGTGAGTTGATGGATATGTATCTATGTGTGGGGGAATGGATGTGTGAGTGTGAGGGGGGGTGGGGTTGGATGGATGGGTCTAAGCAGGGGGGCAGCACTTGGGAGAGAACAGCTGTTTTTTTTGAGTGCACCATAACCACAGCAACAGCATGCGTAATGCTCTGCTTAACACCTCTCGTTACAAGTAGGACAGAGAGCACGAGCACGATACACATTTACACAGCGGCTTTCTCATTGGGAGGACGGCCCAACAGCACACAGAGAACACAGCCCAACCATTTCCTTCCTATTCAGCAGCTGAAGTCGGTCGGCTATTGGGTTGCGCTCTGCAGCATCTGAGTGTCACAGGAAGTGGCTTTACAGGAGCTAAAGGCTGAGAACAGCCCCTAATAAACTGCCACGAGGGAATTGGGCAGATGGAGAGAGCGTGGGGGCGATCGACCCAGGCTGACACTTCCAGGCCAGAAAGTTACCGAGACAAGTGGACAGGAAATAAAGGGACTCATGTCTTCAGTCCAAGGGAAAAGGGGGAAAATAACACAGAGGAATTCAATACAGAATTGTCATGACCATTTAAGTTATCGTGCTGTCAATGTTCTGGCTCCATTTGTTTATAGCGCTCTGGGATGCTACCCTGCGTGAGGGGCACTATATAAATGCAAGTTGTTGTTATTTATACATATGCCTAACTCGTCCCTGAGCCCTTTGCCCCCCGGAGTCACGAGTCATCAGGAGTTTACAACAGTCTGACCGTTTCACATACATAAATCACACTGTTGTTAAAAATAAATACCAAGGAACCTGTGTTAGTCAAAACCACACGATAGATAGTGCTTTACACTTCCATACACCACTGCACCACTACTCTCTGACACCAATGATGATCAATGCTGTGAGTTAGCCCTGCTCAGTTGCTGGCAGTCTTGCCTCAGAGTCAGAAGGTGGTGGCTTCAAGTGCCCAATGCGAGACTTTGAACTTACAGTCAAGACTGATGCTCCAGTCCAGTCCTTGCATTGCTGGAGTTGCCGTCATTCGGAATAGATCTGTAACAGCCACCTGAACTGGCAGATGGGTTTAAGGTCTCATCCGAAGGAAGGATGTACCCACAGTTTGAAATCGTACGTCAGGAAGACAGTTCCTATTTTTCTTGCAGAAGGTTAACTGTTGCTACACAAAAAGGACTGAAAGGAGCAGCTCAATGGGACGACCCATTGCATCACTGCTCCCTTCCTGCTCTTTACAACACAAGGGAAGTGACAACTTAGGAATGGTCAGGTTAGGGCTCTGTACTTACCGCACCATTACCTGCTGGCATGTGGTTCCCTGATCTGTTATCAGTTCATTGAGTTTTAATTCCAGGTGAACTTTGCCCTGTTTGCAACAAAGCGGAGGAAGTTAATTACAGCAGTGCAGAGCAGGGAGCCAGATAACACAATGCTTCACTTGTTGGCAACAGCCTGGCTCAGGTGTAACACTCTCGCTTCTCAGTTAAGACTTTGCAGGTTCAAGTCCCACTTTGGGACTTTGAACTCACGGACCAGGGTGACACTTCCAGTGCAGTGCTGGGTCAGCACTGCACTGTTGGAGATGCCACCTTTCTCGTTAAGACGTTAAATCTTGGGACGTCTTGGGATGTCCTCCCGACCTGAAAGGTGCTATACAAATGTAATCTTGTTGTCTTGTTGTAAATCAAAACGCGGCAGCCAATTGCGCACAGCACTGTCCCACAAACAGCCATGGATTGAGTGACCAATTTTTTTTTTCTTTTGGAGGGATTATTGCCCCTGGAAAGAAATCCGCCAATAGACTAACAACCGGGTTCATACTTAGTGCTAGGTGAACAGAGGCGTGTGGAGTAAGGAAATTTGCCTAAGGTTTCACCCACCGGGAATCGAACTTGGGTCCTCTTGCCTGAAAGGAGCACACGCACACACAACCCTTGACCAAACTCACACAGTATAATGCAAAAGGTCACGAAGAAATGAGACTGAACAGGATGTGGACACAAAGTAAAAGAGGCTCAGGATGTAATATGTTAGCGGCTGCAGCATCACATACCTCAGTGGTCTTTACCCACCGCAGTGTTTTGAAAAAATAATCCTTGCACTTGATACAGGGCCCCAAGTAGGATGGGTCTCAAAGCGCTACACAGGATTCACTGTAAACTGGAGTGACTGTGTAATTTGTAGGCGCACGCAGCAGGCAATTTGCAACATGCCAGCCTCTCCCCACCTAAGCAGCTGTGAATTAAATGAGCAGTTTTATCTGGGGGATTGTTGGCCAGGACACGGGGAGAGAGAAACTCCTTTCTTTTTTCGAGTGGTGCCATAGCATCTTTAACATTCATCTGAACAGGCAGATAGAATCTCAGTTTAACGTCTCATCTGAAGGAAGGCATCTCTGACAATGCAGTGCTCCTGCAGCATAGACTGTGAGCTTGACACAGCGACATGGATGGTACAGAGCCAAGGGCTACAGTAGAGTCACTGACGCTTCCTTTACAGTAGCCATAATGTGCTGCAGCGTCATTCCACACTCAAGTGAACCAGGAGCTGTGGTTATCATGGCAACGGTACAGGCAGCAGTGATGATGGGAAGGACATCTCGGGGTCAGTCACTCAGGGAGGTGGGGGGAGGGGGTTGAATTACCGACGGCAGCTAACGCTTGGTATCACTGCTGGGTGATCACCGCCTAGTAATGACTGCTCCATTATCAGCGGTACCCAGAGATAAGGTTGTCTAGTCTCTAGAACCAGCTGTGCCGGAGGAATGGGGTAAAAGATCCACAGCTGTCTGTTTGGGGTGGTCCATGTGTGTTCCTCCCCCCCACACAATACACACAAACAGCCTGAGCGCTCACACTCACAAGTGCTGCTGAGCCCAGCAAACAAGGTCAAACATGGGAAACGCCGTGACCAGGGGGAGCTGCGGGGGAGCTGCTATCAGAAGTCATCCCAGCCAAACAAAGCTAGTGAGGATGATACACAAACACAGCGATGCTCCCCCAGCAGCAGCTAACTTCCTGATGATAATCTGCACTCAGTCACACTTGAGCTGCAGTTTGCTGTGAAGCTCAGTGATGTGGGTCATGAGATATGATAAACCATGACTCTCGTGTGCATGTCTGTCTGTGTGTGTGGTGTGTGTGTGTGTGTGTGTGTGAAGCCAGTGCTCACGCTCATTAGGATACGCATGTGTGCATGCACATATCCATCTGTGTGTAGATGCAAATTGCTGTTGTGTGTGTGCAAGTGTCAGCCTGTGTGTGTGGATTGTTTCTGTCTGTGCGTGGGCCCATGTCGGCCTGTGCCTAAAGATGCGAATCTCTCAATGGGGTGAATGGCTTTCTTCTATGTGGTAAATCCCTGAGGCTCTAATCCACTGATTCATGTTATTCCCTGCTTTAATCCCTCTGCCTCAGCACCTCTTCATCTATCTTTAAATCCCCCTTAAGACCTACTTCTTTAGTTGCCCCTTCCTCCCCTTTCTCCCTTCCTCAGCATCTGTCCTGCGTGGCACAGACGTGCTCGAGGAGCTGTGGGCCCAGGAGTGGAAGATTGGGCCTGGAGACCTCTGTAGGAATGTAGTAAAAGTTTGCTCGGTTTATAAATCCCAGACTTTGTCTAGTGAGCGCAGAGGAAGAGAATAGGAGAAACGTTTACCTGAACCTCGGAGTTGGCATCCACAGGGTGCAGTGCCAGCCAGTTGTCTTTACAGTTGTATTGACACAGATCCTCCTTCCTAATGGAGACTTTACCTACAGCAGCGAAGATACAGGCGGTGAGACAACTGAGAGGACATCTGCTGGGAAACCCATTTATACCAGCTACTTCCTTCCCTCTGCCATGGAGATCGCACAACCTGCTCCCTGCCCCGACGAGGGCTGCCCTAGAGCCCAGTGCTCTGAATGCAAACCACAGTAAACTCCTCATAACTCACCGGGCTGGGGCTGAAGGGACTAAACTTCCTCAGTCTTACGCTTTAAAACCATTAATGTAAAATTAAAGATGATGCAGAAATTTAGACAGAGCTGGAGCTCACATTTTGGAAAGCAAATCCATGTTATAATGAAGTGCTTTAGAAAGAGGTTCCACTGCATAGAAAATAATCCACACACAAGCAAAAAGTGATGTGTATCTGGAGTAGTAAGTTAGACATACGTATCAATAATAAATAAATCCGGCTGGGATATTGACAACATGATTTAAGCGGTAGTGCCAAATTAAGACAGCATTGAATTATCAGGAGGTTATGTAATTGTGATTATAGCACGTTAATCTCCAGCAGTTCCCCAAAGCATGCTATGGGACGGAAAGAGATGCTCTTTCAAAATACTGACACAGATACAATGGGCTGACAGGCCTTCTTCTGTGCTGTAAATGTCTATGGCTCTAATCTATGAATTCTTAGCTTCCCAAGATTAGATTCCCAAGAATCTAGCTACCAATCAACCTTTGGAACGCCCCAATTGATCTGGATCTGATTTTATCCCATATCAAGGACAAGCCTTGTTTCATATAGGTGGCTCCGATCTAATAGCTAAGACGAGTTCAGAGCATCTGTGGCGGAAACACATCAAGGAAAGCCAGACACACACAGGCTCTGAAAGAGGGCTCATTTCTGATCTAACTTAGCATGTCTGAAGCAATCAGAGAATGATTGTACCCTGGGGGAATGGGATAGCAAACTGAGCTCATTATATTGTAGCTTGCGGTCTGTGATATAATGAGACTGGCAGGGCCAGGTCTGGAGGGACAAGAGACACTGAAATTCCTCAGTCATGAGCCTTAAGACCGTTAATGTAAAATTTAAGATTAGACAGAAACTTAAGACAGGTCTGGAGCTAACATTTTGGAAAGTGAATCCATGTTATAAAGGGCTTTGTAAAGGGGTTTCACTGTATATGATATAATCGACACGCATTATAAAATACATACGGTTCACACTAAATTGTACCAGTTATGCAGGGGAAAAAAAAACTTACCGAAAGGGATATCCTTTTGAAAAAAACTCTTATCATAAATATAGAAGGAGAGGTACTGGAAACATCTTGGAATTTCAAAATAAAAATCTTCGCCATAAAAGGGGCTGCAAAGAGAAGGGAGTTTGGAGAAAAGGTTAATTGAGGTTGTGTGGCTTAGCCACCAACCGGTGAAATCACACCAATTTATCATAAACAATAATAACACTTTCAGTTAATATTGCGCCTTTCACTTCTGGAGGACATCGCAAAGCGCCTCATAGGATATTCTGTAAAGTGTGACTCTGTATTTTGCAGGAGGCGACTCGTGGAGTCTTGTTGCGTAGTTGTTAGCGCACTAGCCTCGAAAGCGAGAGATCCCAGGTTTGATTCCCGGGCAGAGCGAAACTTCAGTTAAGTATCCTTAACTCTACGTGCCTCTGTAGCAGTAAGTAAGTAGGAACCCGGCTATTAGTCGATTTGCAGACCGCTTTCTGTGGGTAATAATTTCTTAAAAACAATGCAGTCATTTAAACCGCGACACAGCTGTGGCAGTTGGTTGCTGCGTTTCGCCCACAAAATACACAGCCAATCCCCTTTACAGTATAATCTGTGAAGCGCTTTGAGACGTCTCAAAGACATGACAAGCCGCTTTATCAAATGCAAGGTTTCTTCTTATTATTTGCACACAGCAATGTCCCACAAACAGCCATGGAATGTGTGTCAATTTTTTTTATTATTATCTGGGGGATTGTTCGCCTGGAAACCGAGAGAAACTTCCTTGTCTTTTCTCTTTGACCAGAAAGGGCTGTGTGTTGAGACCATGCTTTGAACTCTGGTCTTAAAGCCAAGAGTCCAGACACTGAGTGCTGTAGCTGATACCAAGTCTGGGCAGTTATTGCAGTGTAGCAAGGCACACCTATAGCTAACAATCATACACCTAATGCGATTGGGAAACATCCTTCCCTTCACTGGTGTAAAACTGGCCGCACTTTAAACTCGAACAGAATTTAATCTTCACTCCCTCCTCCGCACACCCTCCCTCACTGCTTTCAAAACCCAGATACACAGTCAATCTCCTTTACTGTATATTCTGTGAGGTGCTTTGAAACGTCTCAAAGATGAGATCAGGAGTTATATGAAATGAAAGGATTATTATTATTTTGAAAGCCACCTCTTTGACATCTTGCCCTATCGCCTTCCCGGCTCGCCTTATAAAGCTGTTTGTCCTCATATAAAAGGCAAATTGTCGTCGTCGTATTCTGCATTACTCTACATCACTAAAGCCAGTGTATCCTATGGTATTAAAGTCAAGCATTCGCCTACAGAATACACAGTCACTACACTTTACAGTAAATCCTGTGAAGCTTTTTGAGTAGTCCTCCAGACGCGAAAGGCACTGTATCAAATATAAGGATTATTACAACAACAATTTGCATTTAGGTAGCACCTCACGCAGCCACTTGAAATGATTCATTAAAAGGACACTTTGCAAACTGTTGAGGGGCAAGGATTCACCCATCCCCCACCCTCGAATAATCAGTCAAGCATGTCACTTCCTTCAGACTTTGAACTCAATGTGTTCCCACAGTTATGCACGCAAACGCTCGCATTACATCACAGTGACACAGCCTGTGGTCTGGTCACAGTTGATTTGTTGCTTTCTGCACAACGTGTGAGCTTCTCTTCCCCATATCATCATTCAAAGAGCCCCAGAAAGCGCCAACAATTTATGTTTACGTAGCACTTCGGGGAAGCGCTTCTGAGTGCTGAATAATAGTGAAGTGTGAAGCTGAGCTGGGATATAGGCGAGGTGACTGGAGGCACTGTTTTTAGGGTCTTTTGAAGGCAAATAAGAGAGGGGGCAAGACCAAGAGTCCTTGTTACAGAGGGTGGGGACCTAATGGCTGAGGGCTTGGCCACCAATGGTGGATATAGAGTTGGGGCAGTGTCCAGCTCCACAAACTAGTCACTACCTGGACACGCAGATGGGACCTCGGTTTGAAGTCTCATCCGAAGGGAGGCACTTCCAACAACACAACACACTCCCAGTGCTGTATTGGAGTGTCAGTGAAAGGCGCTGTATCAGATGTAAGGTTGATTATTATAACCTCAAGGAGCGAAGCAGGTTACTAACAACAACAAGAAGATTACATTTTTTACATTTTACATTTTTTACTAACCCGGCAAATCACATGGCGCTCGCCCCTGGAAAAGTTATGCAAAACAGATTAAGAGGTAGATCGGATGTGCTCTGAGACAAGGTATGAACAGGATGTGTGACTCTGGGTGTGGTGCTTCACTAAAATAGAACCTCTTCAAATCAAGATTGAATGTATGGACACGAGTTGGATTCTCAGTATCAAACGGAGGTTGACACCCTTTATACACAGACAGACATATCCTGATCTTTTACGCAGTGGCAATTTCAGAGGCCCGGTGTGTTATTTGCATTTGATGATTTGGGATTTGCATCTGAGGCACAGAAATGTCATTTCGCTGCTGGGGTCAGAATTGCCGGTATAGAAATGACATCTATTCCATCTATCTGTAGACACGCACTCAACAGTCAGCCAGAAGGCAATCAATGGATCCTTACGTTATTTGATATAAAGCCGAAACGGAATTCCTGTAAAGTGTAGTGACTGTGTTTTTTAGGCAGACGCAGCAACCAATTTACACACATTAATGTTTCTACCAGAGGCTGCACAGCATACGGAAACCCATCAATGTGCTTAAGAGTATCCAATCCAAACATGAATCCCGCCTTCATATGGAAATTTCAATATTTGGAATGGATTGCACACTCTCTGCCGGAGGGACCCACCCTGCTTACATAATTCCAGAAAGTATTAGGCGCAGGTTGGCAAGAGTGCGTTGGGTTACTGTTAGAGTCTAACCAGCTAAAACCACATAGCTTGCCATTGATATCGCTTCTGGCAAACTTTTCCACTACTTGTACAGCTAGGCCGACCCTACCCATTAGGGTTTTGGCTTGCAGGTAACAAGAGCTGAGTGGGATGAATTCCTGCCTCCAGTGACTGGTCTGCCTTTCCAAGTCCTACTGACGAGCCATGCAGACTGGTCTATCATCAGTGTTGCCCTAAAGAACTGCAGCCCGGCCTGACTCAGGAACTGGTCTAGAGACTATCACAGAGGGTTGACTTGATTCTGATGTTCTGTTGCCAAGCATATCACATTGGAGCCAGCTGAGCTGAAAGGAGACCCCACTCACCTCTTCCCCCCACCACTTCCTCTAAAGTCTCACTTAGCTTTCTCCTTCTCAAAATTACACAACCGTCACCTGTGCTAAACCCGACAAATTCTAAATACACCAACATCTTGCCCTTCATGGTTCATTTGTGATTCACCCAGTCTCAGATCACTTGGTAAGATTTCTTCTCAGTGAGTCAGTGTGGTGAAGTGCAGTCTATGTTACACATCACTCATTATCTCTTCCTGCATCATGGTTACCACAGTCCTGGTTTGGACACGACCAGACACAATTGTGGCCTAATTCAGCACACTCCAATCTCACACAGCTTACCCCATCTTCCCCAATCCATGTCCTGGTGAATTCAGACCACTATGATATATATATATTATATATATTGATGTGCACAATTGGCTGCTGTTTTCACCCACAAAAAAAAACAATCAATTCACTTAACACCATATTCTATGAAGCGCTTTGAGACTGCCTCAATGTAGTGATAAGGCGCTATATCAAATGCAAAGATTATTAGTATTAACGGCTAAGCAACTTTGCAATAGTTTTCAGGCCACCTCATCTTTTAGAACTGTTGTATCTTCTGAAGGAAGACACCATGCCACTTGAATCAATCGATCTTTCTCCTCTGTTCCTTTGTGGAATATTGTGCTCAAGTTTAAATCCACCAGAAACATTTGAATTTCTGGCTGATGGTATCATAAAGTGAGCACAGGCATTTACTCAGATGGGTGTCATCATCGCTGATCATTCAACGTGTAAAATAAGACCAATCTTAGACTGCTTGCTGCCACTCAGCATACACAGTCCACAAGGATCCTACCCACCTCTGCTATCCGTCAGCCCCCTCGGGGTTATAATAATAATCCTTGCATTTCATATAGCGCCTTATCACATCGTTGAGACTTCCCAAAGTGTTTCACAGAATACGTTGTAAAGTGGATTGACTGTATTTTGTGGACGAAACGCAGAAGCCAATTGTGCACAGCAGTGTCACAGAAACAGTTATGGGTTGAGTGACCGCATTTTGTTTTCTTTTTGAGGGATTATTATCCGTGGAAAGCGATTTGCCAATTGATGAACAATCGTGCTCCTACTTACTGCTGAGTAAACAGAGGAGTGTGGAGTAAGGAAACCAGCCTAAGGTTTCCCCCCGCCCGGGAATCGAACCCGGGTCGTCTTGCTTGCGAGGCGATCGTGCGAACCACTACGCTACAACACTATCTGCAAAACAGGGAGTTTCTCCTGGTGTCTCAGATTAAATCAGCCATTCCCTTCAGGTCAATCTGTGGGACATTGCTATGCGCAAATTGGCTCCCTACAAATACACAGTCACTACACTCTAAAGAAAAACTCTGTGAAGCACTTTGAGATGTTTTTACATTAAAGTCACCGCGTCAAATGTAAATAAGAAAATAATAAATGCTCAATGGGTAACCCTGCAGCACTTTGAAGTGCTTTGAGAACTCCTGAGTGGTAGGACATAAATGCAAACTGTATTGTAGTAGTATTATTATCATCTATAAAGCTGTACATGAAGGCCAGAGTGGCTTAATTTACCAGAGCAGGCCTCACCAAGGACAGTTACTTACCTTAAGCACTTCTCCACTACTTGTGTACGGAATAATTCCTCTTGGTCCAGTTTCATTGCACAGAAACAATCCCGCAGCTTGTTGGGGCCATGACATGGAGGTAGATTCCTTGCTTCACCTGGAGACACAGAACAGAATGTTAACACAGCTTCCAGCAATAAGGGTATACAATCACCAGCTTTACAGGCAAAACACAGGCCTGGAGGGACACACCCTGCATACCGAATTCCAAAGGGTATTAGGCACAGCCAAGACTTGGGGACCCTAGAATGTGCATTGGGTTTAACTGCTGGAGCCTAACCAGCTAAAACTGTGTAGCTTGCCATTGAGAGCACCGTCTGGCAAGCTTCTCGCTGCTTGTCCAGTTAGGACCAAGGTAATCAGCACCCGTAGCAAGGAGAGCATTGGCGGCGACATGCAAAACCTGTTGAAATAACTTCCCACCAACTTAACCGAGGGGGCGCGTAGTGGGTGGGGTGAGGGGGAGACTTGGCATGAGTCCTGTAGCTCAGTGGTTAGAGCACTCGCTTTGCAAGCGAGAGACCCGAGTTCAATTCCAGGCAGAGTGCGAAACCTCGGGCAAGTTTCCTTACTCCACACAGAGCCTAATAATAATCCCTCCAAAAACCAAAAACAATAATAAATCGGTCATTTTCAATCTACGACTGTTTGTGGGACATTGCTGTGCGCAATTGGCTGCCGCGTTCGCCCACAAATATACAGTCAATTCACTTTACAGTGTGTTCTGTGAAGCGCTTTGGGATGTCCTCCCGACGTGAAAAGCGCTATATCAAATGCAAGGATTATTATTATGATGGACACCTCGTCACCCCACGCTGGATGCCCTCCAGCCATTGGCCATGCCACTAATTTTGCTTGCCCGGGCTGGCAACACCGTTATGGACTCTGGAATCAAGGATCGCATGGAGCGTCTACGGGGCTAAAACCACCCTGAAGGAGAGACAAGACAAATTGGAGGATAAACCCCACACACCCAACGTGAAGCTTCTGGTATTTCCCTTTGAATAAGACATTCATAGTTATGCAGCTATTTGAAGAAAACAAGCCACTTCAGAACATTGTTCTAAAAACACCGCAATAGGTTTGGAAACAAGATGTTGGAGGCGTTTGGGGTTTTCTCAGGTGTCTCCACTCATTGATTGACACAACTTTGACTAAACAGCTTCCTTCTCCGAGGGCACGAGTGTTCACGGAATCCCTGCGCCTTTGTGAATGAATCACGTCGACTAAACCCACCACATGAAGAGAAAAAAAATACAACAGTCTGCACTTTCCAAACACCTGCCTGGAGTTCCACAGGAAGAGGTCAGACCCGAGTGAGGTGCCAGCGCCTCCGACATCCTGAGCTTTCATTTCAGAAACAAAGTCAATTATGAAAACAATCTCAAGTCAACTCTTCCAGGAAATCGTTAGCTTTTGCAACTCGTCAAACTTCTCATTTCGGTTTGACTTTATTTCCAATTATTTCGGACGAGGATTGGTTGGAACTTGGAAGTGGGAAGGGGNAAAAATAAACGAGGAGAGGAACGAGAGGTATGGCATAAGTTCAAACCTGCCAATTTCAGGTCTACATGGCTTAGTATTGCATGGGTGGTGCCTTTAGCTACCAGGCATTCAGACTTAATCATCAGAGCCACTGGGGTCACCCAATGGATCCTTAACAAGCAGATCCATGCCACGTGCAGAGTGGAACTTGACTCCTTGACTGGAGCCAGTGCCCCCTACGTAACTGGAGCTGTCTACTCTAATCTCTGCTCCTGGCTCTCTCCCTTTTTACATGATTCTCCTCAATTCCAATGCAGGAGGAAGCTCTTTGGCCCCTCAAACCTAGTCTGGTGCCTGCCTTTCCCCTGGAGGTATAATAATAATAACCATAATAATCCTTGCATTTGATAGAGCGCCTTATGCTGTTGAGACGTTTCAAAGCACTTCACAGAAAATACTGTAAAAGGAATCGACTGTACATTTTGTGGGCGAAACGCAACAACCAATTACGCACAGAAGTCTCCCACAAAAAGTCGTGGATTGAGTAACCAAATTATTATTATTTTTGTTTAATATAGTAATCCCAATCCTTGGTCTTCCTCACTCTCCAAACTGCGAGTCACATTAAGACGTTCTTCTGTCAAACAGTCAACCTGCGAATTGCTAATCAGTTTGACTGAGAAAACTTGTAATACAGTAGTTGGCACTTATTCCTTCATTGCATCAGGTTACTGACTCCCACTGATTGACCGTATTACTGATCGTCAAAAGGCTAAAGGCATCCAAATGCTACAGGAAAAATGAACACACTTTATCCAACACCCTAAAAGATTGTGCTGATGATCTGTTTAATTCATCGTTGCAAACTGCACCATCGTCATTAACTAACCTGCACTCACCAGGATCTATCTCACAGCCCAGGGAGTGTAGCTCAGAGCTGCAATAAGACAGACACCCACAGACCACTGTGATCAGAGATATGTTTGAGACATTTAAGATAATGAAAGGATTGGAGAGAATTCATCATGAAAGAATCTTTCAGCTGGTTGTGGATTCAAGGACAAGAGGGTGTGAAATCAATATTGTGTCTAAGGGGAAATAAAAGGAGAACTTTGTCTCCCAGAGGGTTGTCAGGGTGTGGAATGATTTGCCTAGGGTAGCTGTTAGAGCAAAGTCAAGTTGGGGCATTTTAAAAAAAATAAATGGACAAACACATGGAGAGGAAGGATATGAGAGGGTACGGGTAAGGAGCAGGGAGTTGGGGTTAGGATGAATGGCTTCCTTCTTGGAAGATCAAATACCAACATGGAAAAATCGGCCAAATGGCCTCCTTACTGTCATACCTTACTGGGTTCTGTAACAAGGCTTTATCATACAATCCCTGCTGTCTCACATTATGTGAGGGGACTGGGACCTAGAGGGTTCCTTTGAAGCAACAGCAACGGTTAAAGATAATGGGCACGAGGTGTCGTTTATCCCTGTGCGTGTCGCAATAGCAGGATCTCTCCAAGCATCAGGGTTGTAACTGATGTCAAATGTAGAAGAAATGAATGACAAACAATGAATCACTCACTGCAGACAAACTGCAACGTGGGTCAAAGCACAGGAAGCAGAGCAACTCGAAAGCTTCTGGTGCTCAGGTTTTCTGAAACACCGTCAATCAGACTTAATGTCAAAGCTTTGCACCTGACCTTTCAGCATCTACAGGGTGACCCAGGCTCTTGCTGTAATGAAGAGATTTTAAACCATCATTTCACCGTCATTGAGATTACACAAGTGACTATGATAGCAAGGCACCAGGAATGACCGATTCACACATACGCACACACACACACACACACACACCACAGGCCTCCAACTCACGATGGTTACGAAACATTATGCAGAGAAGCAAAGAGTTGGGAAATCCTCTGTAAAAAGTAGATAGTTCGAGTTTGAAATGGCAGGATATGAAACCATTATGTTCTACGCAGCCAACTGCTATTCGTTTAGTTCCTGCAAAGTGCATTTCATGAAAAGAGAACAGGCACAAGCAATGCTGACATAAGTACAGGTTTGTAGCAGAGGGTTTGCTTGAAGCGGAGGGTTTGTTTTTGCGATGGGGAGTGGGGGCTGGTGGGGGGAGGTGGGGGAGAAGTAGCAGAGTAGTGGAGGGGGGCATCTGTAGCTGATTCTGTGGAGAAATTACGTCCGCACTTCTATTGGTCCAGGTCGTGACTGCGTATTTGTCATGAGATTTGAGAATTTTCCACAGTACTGCAGATTTTAAGACAAGAGTCTTACAGGCTAGCACTGGTAGAAGTGCTTCAAGGTTAAGTGCAGTGACTGTGTATTAGATGTGATGAGGCACTAAATGAAATGCAAAGATTATTATTATTAGTAGTAGTAGCAGTACTAGTAGTAGATGTAGATAAACACAGCAGCCAATTTGCACACAGCAAAGTCCCATGAATAGCCATGAAGTGAATGACCAATGATCTGAACACCAAGAGATAATCCCTTCTCTCTTCAAATGATATCAATGGATCTTTAGCGTCCATCTGAACAGACAGATGAGGCCTCAGTTCACCCTCTGATCCAAAGGATAGCACTTCTAATAAAACAGCCCTCCCCAGCACTGCACCGGAGAGATAGCCTGCACCATGAGCTTAAGTCCAGCCATGGGGCTTGAACCTACAAACCTTCTGACCATGTGAGCCACGCGAGCAAAATTGATAAGAACTGCTGGGCACCTGTAAAACCATACCACAGTGGATGGAAATTGAGTCAAACGCCTGAGGAGGAGGGAGGGAAGGCAGGAAAAATTGGGGAGAGAATTTAATATAATGGTAACATTGGAACAGAACACATAGTCTGCAATAATATACCTCACACAGCATAAATAGCCCGTGCTTTCATAGTCACTGATTGTCGAGCTTGATTTGGCCTCGTGGTTTTTGTCTGGGTCAGTACTGACATCCTGTCGATGTGACCACCAGCCCCAGAAGGTGGTCTCATCACTAGCCGCTCACCAATAACCTTACAAAGAACCTTAATATACACACTTTCCTCTCTCCATAGATGTTGCCTGATCTGCTGAGTGTTCCCAACAACTTCTGTTTTTATTTTAATCTTCACATGCTTGGCTTACCTTATAGCCTTGTACTGCAACGTGAGACTCATTTAATCACGAGGCCCCTGGACAGAAAGCCCGAGCACCAAACCACTTGCTGGATGTGCGCCGAGCGATTTATTTTACTCTAGCAGAAGTATGCCAAATAAGGCATCATTGTACTGTACGACTGTACAGTCCCCAAGGTCAATGCAGCTGAGATGCTTCATCCCCACTCCACAGCCAACGCTGATTCATGTATTTATACACCACCCGCCCCGACGTTACTAAGTTAACATCACAATATTTTACTCAATGCTGCTCATTGCTTCTGGATAT
Source organism: Callorhinchus milii (assembly GCF_018977255.1). Lineage (NCBI taxonomy): Eukaryota > Metazoa > Chordata > Chondrichthyes > Chimaeriformes > Callorhinchidae > Callorhinchus > Callorhinchus milii. The sequence goes on along the minus strand of NW_024704752.1, from coordinate 7,445,288 downwards.
ACACCCTTGGACAATAATACTCAGCGAGGAGCACATACACAAGGTTCTCTATCCCTCTGCAAGGATCTTACATCCACTGAATATCACAACCACACCATCACCTTAGGACAAGGGATCCAATCTTCAAACATCACCCCCACCACCAATATCATTGAACAAGTTATATTGAAAGGCTTTAAAGCAGAATGTTGGCTGGACAGACAGTTTAGATTTAACTAAACCTTGACTGTTCGTGGGACACTGCTGTGAGCAATTGGGTGCTGCATTTCGGCCACAAAAATATACAGTCAATTCACTTTACAATGTGTTCTGTGAAGTGCTTTGAGACTCTCTCAATGACATGACCAGGCGCTATATCAAATGCAAGGATTATTATTATTATTATTAACTAGTCTAAGCAGATTGTAGTTTAAACCAGTCCAGGGAATCAGAATATTTGAGCTGCTTAAGGTGAAATGAACGTAATAGAGATGACAAAAGGTCAGGTGTTACCTGGCTGCACGCATGCTTCTGGGAACAGATGGTTGTGGGTTCGAGCCCCACACAAGGTCCTGAGCTCACTCACTCACTCGCTCTCAGTGCAGTAAATTACCTCGAGGTGCTCGGTGAGATCTTAAACATTGGTTCCACCTGACTATTCAGATGGATATTGAAGATCCCATAATGCGAATCAAAAAGAGAAGGGAGTTTCTCCTGGTGTCCTGACCAACAATCCCCCAGGTCAAATTACTCATGGCTGGTTGTGGGACCTCCCTGTATGTAAATTAACCAGTTGGATTGTCATGATCATCTCCATTCCTGCACTGTGTACGTCACCAAAACACAGATTTCCTAATTCTGTTACGCTTCGGGCAATCTTCTCTTTAAATATGCAAGCGAAGCATCTAGCAGCTTCCTTACTGTATTATATTGCGGTTAAAGACCCAACACTTAAGACAGAAAAGAAGCTATTCATTCCAGTTGCAAAGTGTGGCCCTGACAGTGACTGGGTTACAAGGGCCAGCGGGAACTCTGCTCTGACAACAACTTGCATTTACACAGCGCTTTTCACGTCAGGAGAACGTCCCGAAGTGCTGGACAACGAGGTGTTTATACCTGAGCTGCGGGTTGGGATCAGAGAGGGGTGGATGCAAGGCGGGTGAAGGAGGGAATAATAATAAGAATCCTTGCATCTGATATTGCGCCTTATCATGTCAATGAGACATCTCAAAGAGCTTCACAGAACATATTGTAAAGTGAACTGACTGGGTATTCTGTGGGCGAAAGATGACCGATGGCACAGTCCAAAAGGAAGGTCTTGAGATGGATCCTGAAGGAGGACATGACGGCTTCTTGCCTACAAATTCAGTCACTACACCTAACCGCAATTCTCTATAATTGCAGTTGCTGACTTTATGAGAACACCGCTCCCACGAGATCAGTTTCCGAGCTGACATGCCCGGCAGTGGAGTGGGAGCGGAGTTCTCGCTGGTCTGGATGACGCATGTCCCAGTTAGGTCACCGTGAGGGGCAGCGAGCACTGGAGACAAACAATGACCAAGAGGGAGCTCCGGTGGTCACTGCGGACACAGTCGGAGGTTCAGTCCTGCCGGTCCAGTGCCCGTCTCTCCTATTTTCCTTCGCTATGACCCCATCACCCGAGACTCAGGGTAAAAGGATTCCCGAGCACAATGCACCTGACGGCCTTTGATCTGCAGTGAAAGTCTCGGTCTCACTTCCTGTCACCCTGAGCTGCACTTCTCCTGCGTTAGCCCTTCTGGTCACGTGATCCGTCCAATGTAACTGCTGCTGTGCCCCCCTTCATCCTGTCACGTGTCACAACAACCACAATCTACTTCAGGGGACAGTTGCGATGGATCGTTGCTGAATTCCAGTGCAGCAGCGCAGGCAGTGCCGTCATTCAGACGAGACCTTAAACCAAGGCATCTGCCTGTTCTGGTGGAGGTTAAAGTCTGGTCTCCAGTGCCCCTGCGCCCCCCCCCCCCATCACCCCACATCAAATTGCTCATTCACTTCACGGCTGTTTGTGGGATCTTGCTGCTCGCTAACTGGCTGCAGCTTTTGCCCACAAAATACCGTCACTACACCAATTCTGAGTCGAGTGCTTTCAATGTTAACAGGCGCTGTGTCGAACTCATGATGGATTCAGAAAAGTGGCTAAGACCACAGAGCAACAGAGAACAGATTTGTGGATGGCTGTGAATGTAGCTCAAACACAACCTGATACCCCGGGGGGAGGTGGGAGGCAATTTTGAATATGCACAAGACGTAGTAGTGTGTAAATATAAACTCGAATTAATGGGATTGACAGACTCGTACAACTGTGCAACACCCTCAGACAAGCTACAGGCAATCTTCTGTGCACTCACGAGCTTACCCTCTGCTGGTATAGTACGTTGCGAGCCCACGCACAGATGTAACAGGCAGTGAACCAGATGATCCCACAAGACTTGCTGGATTTCGATCAGCCTTTGCAAACCAGACAACCATTTGCTACTAAACCTAACTCCGAACTCTTTCACAGAACTCACATAGGGTAAATTTGCAACTTTTCATAATAGGTCCACGTTCAATCTGTTATGAAATGTCATACCTTTTACCGCACCGCTTCTCCTCCCCCTCCGCATTTCCCCCCCCCCAACCCCCATACTTTGTATTAACAAAAAGGAACTGGGAATAAGATCCCAGGTTATTAATTCTCAGTTAATGCTACACCACACAATTCTCAACACATGCTTAAAATGCATCAATTTATGACGCATTCAATTGCCTCACACTTTGAACGGTCTCGTAACATTATCGTTCGTGTCATTTTATATGAACTAACCCACATGTTGCACTAATTTCTTTGGGATCCTGCTGCGAAGGAGCAAAGGGCACCCTGGTTGTTCTTATCTCTCTTCAAAGACAATAAGGTCCCAATTCAAGTTAACCTTGCGGCACATGTCCAAAGAGATTTCCTTCATGGATCCAAGCTCCTGCATTGTGCACTGGAGGGATTTCCTTTGGTCCATTTGTTGAGTCCTCTGGCCCATTTGTTAAGATGCATTTGGGGTTAAAAGGGGAAGCGACTGCTGGTAGCGAGGGAGGGCCTCTGGCCTGCACTGAACTGTCACACTCTAGAGCCTGCTTCATGGCAGCACGTCTATTTACCAAAGCTCCGACCATGAGGATCTGGATTAAGCAGTTGTGTTGAGCAAACTTGTTTTAAGCAATGCACTGGGGCCTCCAGAATATCAAAGTGGCTGGTAAGTCACAAGCTGTGCTGCAAAGGTCTTCCCACTACACTGAAGTCCATTGAATAGCCGATGAGGAAACTCTGAGGCTTGGAACTACAGGTGCTGAAAGGAGTTACCTGGAGTCCATATTCGTGAACACGTGTTCATATATATCCAGAGCTTGGTATCTACCATGATTGGTACGCAGAGAGGTTAAGCAGCTGCTGCTCAAGCTCTGCACCCTCAACTGGTGGAACCATCACTCAGTGGGCAGGAGGATGGTGGCAAATCCCTCACATATTTCATACTCACAAAGCGTTCCTAGTAATAAACTGGTTAATAATAATCCTTGTATTTGATATAGTGCCTTATCATGTCATTGAGATATCTCAGAGGGCTTCACAGAATATGTTGTAAAGTGGATTGACTATATTCTGTGGGTAAAACGCAGCAGCCAATTGCGCACAGAAATGTCCCACCAACAGTCATTATTAATGACCAGATTTTGTTTGTGTGGGGGGTGGGGAGTGAAGGATTATTACCTCTGGAAAGTGATCCGCCAATCGATTAACAGCCGGGCTCCTACTTACTGCTAAGTAAATAGAGGTGTGTGGAATAAGGAAACTTGCCTAAGATTTAACCCTGCCCAGCAATCTAACCCCGGTCCTCTCGCTTGTGAGGCGAGTGCTCTGAGCAAATATGCTACAGACTCCCAACGGACACAAAGCCTTGGCTCTCCCCAGCTTGCACCTAATACTCTCCAAGTAGAAAGTGTGCATTCCATTCAAGACACAGGGAAATTGCCAATTTGTAGGTGGCAATATGTGGAGCTCTCGAGTCTGATTTGGATAACTCTTAAGCATGGTGATGGGTCTCCACATGCACCCAGTTGACCCAAAAAAAGTTATAATTACACCACCGTCACCAACGCAGGCACACATCACAAATGTCGATGAGTGTCCTCACGGGAGACTTAGAAAACCACTCGGAATATCAGCAACAACATCAACAAATTGCATTGATACATGCTCCACTCATGTCGGGAGGACATCCCACGCTTACACTTTCAAATCTAAGGTTCCCCCTGATGGTTCAGTAAGAGGCTGATTCCTACAATTTAGGAAAGTCCCAGGTTCTATCCATCCAACCTGTGCTGAGTTACTGATCTCACCCTGGGCTAGATAGAGAGAGAGGGGTAAATAAACACCCCCCTCTGCCCCCCACCCCCATCATCACCGTCAGCCCTTTTCTAATTGCTCGTGTACGAACGTGACTGTGAGCTCATTGTAATGCCTTTCCTCACCCACCACCTTCCTCCCTCTTTCCATCCCCACGGCTGAATGAGCTGTCCTCGCCCACCGCCGTGCTCCAGTGCGACATATCGACCCCGGGGGCGGGTGATCGAGGAGCCTTCAACGTGCCGTGAAACTGCACCCCGAGCCGAGCTAACCCGTGAACGTCCCTCCGGTGGGGCGCACAGGCAACAGCCACCGGAGCAGAGGGGAGAGGTTTACAGGTTCACCTTCACTGAAAGGCAGAGAATCAGACCCAAGAGACTGTTCACACGCACCCGCACACGCACCCGCACACATTACTCTCTCACTGACACACAGATTGACACTCTTGCTTGCTTACTTACGCACGCACACCCGCACGTGCATTTTCGCACTCACTTTCTCCCCGACACATCCTTGCACGCTCGCAATTGACTCGCTCGACCGCACTCTCACACGCACTCGCTGACTCGGGAGCGGGCGGACATTATCACACGCTCGCGCCCTTCGCTGGCACAGTCGCCGGCGCCAATATCCGCTCTCTTACACTGTTCGCACACTCGCTTTGCTCACTTGCTCACGAGTACGTCCGCGCGCGCGGGCGGGCGGGCGGGTTCACACGCCCGCTGGCACGGTCTCGCACACTCACACTCACACTCACTCCTTTCCAATCTCTTGTCTGATTTGACACACACACACTCACACACTTATGCATCATTCATCCACACACACACACCAGACAGACACACACACACACACACACACACCACAGACACACACACACAGACACTCACACACAGACACACACCACAGACACACACACACACAGACACTCACAGACACACACACACAGACACTCACACACACACTCGCTCTCTCCTCTCTCAGTAACAGGGCAATGAACATCTGATGTTCAGTGCTGCTCAGCAATGGGCTCAGCACATGTCCCCCTCCCCTCCCCTCCCCTCCCCAGGGCTGGAGCCCAGTCCCCCCCGGGGGGGGGAGGGGGGGGGCAGCTCTCTGCTCGGCTCTGGGCACCGCTCGGGCACTGAGCGCTCCTCTCTCGCCTCTTGACTCACAGATTTTGCCGCGGACACACTGTAAAACGCGCAGCACTCGATCCTCTGCTTCCGCCATAACTCACTGCTCCCACTGCCACCAGCACTGCTACTGCTACATCCGCCCCCAACAGCTCTCACCCCCACCCGCCCTGACCCCGCCCTGACCCCGCCCCCAGCCCCGCCCCGCCCCCCCGCCCTGACCCCGCCCCCAGCCCCGCCCTGACCCGCCCCCGCCCCGCCCCGCCCCCGCCCCGCCCCGCCCCCCGCCCCCCCCCGCCCCGCCCCCGCCCTGACCCCGCCCCCAGCCCCGCCCCGCCCCCCCCCCCCCCCCCCCCCCCCCCCCCCCCCCCCCCCGCCCCGCCCCCGCCTGCCCCGCCCCAGCCCCGCCCCCGCCCCGCCCTGACCCGCCCCAGCCCCGCCCTGCCCCCAGCCCCGCCCAGCCCCGCCCTGACCCCGCCCACAGCCCCGCCCCACCCCCATGCCCCACCCCAGCCCCGCCCCCAGCCACACTCCTGGTTCCGCCCCCAGCCCCGCCCTGACCCCACCCCAAACCCAACCCCAAGCCCAGCTCCAACCCCCAGCCCAGCTCCAGCCCAGTATAAGCCCAGGTCAACTCAAGCCCAGCTCAGTTCTATCCCGGGCTACATTAACCGCAGCATCAGCACAAGTCCAGAATTACAATAATAATAACAATAACAATAATTGCTTTTGGTATAGTGCCTCGTCATGTCAAAAAGCGCTTCCCAAAATATCTGTAAACTGTAGTGACTGTTGTAACTGAGGCTCGTGCTCTGTCCACAAAGTCTGGTCAACTGGACAAAGACCCAACTCCAGGCCTGACTCAACAACAAGGGCTTATTACCTGAGCTTATTACATTAGCCTTAGAGCAGCATTAAATTATCCTGGTATTAGCCCGACCCAGTATTAGCACAGCATTGAATTGCACAATTGCTGCATAGTATATGGCACACCATAGGCACCAGAGCAGTATCGGGTGACACTCACACGCCTCTGTTTACCTCACAGTAAGTGGGAACCCGGTTGTTAAGTCAATTGGTGGATCACTTTTCCGGGGGTAATAATCCCTTCAAAAAAGATCATAATAGTTTGGTTGCTCAATCCATGACTGTTGGTGGGACACTGCTGTGTGCAATTGGCTTCCACAAAATATACAGTCAATTAACTTTATGGTATATTCTGCGAAGCGCTTTGAGACGTTTGAAAGACGTAATAAGGCTCTAAATCAAATGCAAGGATTATCATTATTTTATTTTTTTATTTTAGTATTTTTACTGTGGTACTGATTCCAGACATTATTATTCATTAATTCATGTGTGATTCCTGGCAGTGAGTGTTGATTGTTGGAAAAAGCAGCATTGGGTGAGCCCTGATCCTGCCTTCCCCAGACACACGTGGATCGGAAATGTGTCATTTTCAATACTTGGAAATGAAGCCTTATGTTTCGCCATTGGCTTTGATTCAGTCCACATTAAAGACGCTTTTTTCCCCCAAAAAAAATAGTTAAAAGAAATAGCTTCACTACAAACCATCACCAAAATAGGAAATTCAAAAAGTGATCGGTTATCTTGTGGTGTCTTCGTTTTTTTCGAAACGGAGCTCCCTTTACGTGCAGAAAGATGATGAAACCATGAAAACAACACGGTCCCTTTAAGACTTGTTTTGATACTCATAATGATATGACACTCCCTTCCTGTGCTGTGTAAAGGTGTTTGCCTTGGGCTGCTTTACTTGGAAGGAGCAGAGAAATGAAACCCATGAATGCAGTAATTCTGCTATTATATTTGATTCCAGAGAGGAGTGGAACAGTGGAGCTGGGTGTGTGGTGGTGGTGGTGGTGGGTGTGATATCACAGTACATGGGGAGGAAGCTTTAATGCTGGAATAAAGACCTGATGTGCTGGTACTCGCTTGGATCTCTATACTCCATGTAACATAGGGCTCTGACCCAGCAGTTCCATGCAGGTGGTGGCCCACAGTCTAGACTAAAAACCCTGTAGACAAAGCAGAGCTGAAATTGACATCATCATCATTGCCTCATTATTTCCAAACTATGTTTTCCTTTTATTGAGGGCAGGGATTCTTCCCATCAGTTACTGTTAACCCTACAAATCAAAGCCCTAACAGGTAAGGTTATCTTAGCTGGCCAAGCAGCAGGAAGCTTGCCAGACAGCTCTTCCATTGGTATATTACATGGTTAAACTCCAGCGGTAACCCAACGCACAATCAGAGGTCCCCACACCTTGGTTCTTGCCAACCCGTGCCCAACGCTCTCTGGAATTAGATAAACAGACACAGGAAAATTTCCGTGTGCAGGTGGCATGCATATGTGGAACTCAATTTGATTTGGAAACTCTTAAGCATGGTGATGGGTATCTGTGTGTGTCAAACACCTGGCTGACAAAAAAAAAAGTTTTTTTGACATTTCCTTTCTTCTCACTCCACTCCTTGGTCAACTCCTTTGTTCGTTCCGCTGGGCCAACAACTGCTAGCCTGCTGAAGTAGCACATTATAAAAGCACGGGATATGTTGAATGAATAATTAATAATAAATAATTCGAGTTGAGGAACAGATCAGCCATGATCTAATAGAATGGCGGAACAGGCGCAAGGGGTTGAATGGTCTACTCCTGTTCCATGTTCCTATATAACATAGACTATAAGATTTAATGACTCGTCACATGTCATTCAACAAAACAAAACACACTTTTATTCTGTTTTATTACACCATGACCTTCGCTGACAGTGCTCTCTAACTTTGCACACTGCCATTACCCAAAAGTGCTTTCCCTTCAAACACAAACCATTTGCTCTTTGACACATATTGCTTTGCACTCAGCTACAAGGAACATGATCCAATAGCAGTCACAAGAGGTTTACAGTATGCAATTCGAATTATTGCCAATATATACCCAATAGAAAAGCTGCCTAGATAGAACATGTAAACCACACACTTTTTCTAGGAATTATATACAATATATATATATATCATATATATATAATATATAAAAACCGTAAAACAAAATGAAAAGCAAACCTATTAAAACTCTTCTTTTGACTCACAAACAGCTGAGGTGCAATTTTGTAAAAATTAGAAAAAAAAGAAATAAGGGGAGAAAATGCGACACCTCGCAAACCAATTCAAGGTGATCGAATCAAATCGAATCGATTCCGAGACGTCCCATTTTATTTCACCCCTCCCTTAGCTCCAGTTAAGCATGCACTTCGAGGAAGCAAGATGGCACAGTGGACACCACAAAATAGAACTGCACAGTTATCGGGGCTCTAATGTAATCGGGGACGTAACCAGCTACACAGGACCTGGACAGTGTACACAGTGTGTCCAGAAAGTCCTCTTACCCCCTTGTTACAAAACAGCAATATGAGACTAATAGGAGCTGAAACAAGCTGTCAGAGATGTATTTCGCATAGTCACTCCATCCATGTTAGGAAAGATGTTGCACCGAACATGGCGAAGGATCATTATCTGCCATGAAAACGGTGCTCACACCACACCAATCCTCTGGGCGTCTATATACAGTTAAACACTTGTACTGAATAAAATGAAGTACTTCTAAATACAATTCATCATTCTTCCACGTGTTTCAGTTGTTGGTCAGTGCATTGTAGAAAAAAACGACATGGGGGTTAACAGGACTTTGTGGAAACCCTGTACATGTGTTTCACCTCTAACATATTTCCACATACACAGGAGGCTGAAACGTTCACATGTCCAATTATTTTTTTTGCAACGCTGCTTCAGTGTGTGTTTTTTTTGGACACCAACTCCAATGTGATGCAGCGTTCTGGCTGCTTCACCCTATAACCACTCTTATTGAAGCTCTTCGGTCCTCGGCAAATGTCTTTAGTTTGGTTCCGAACACACAGTGAACATAGCGATCAGGGATTCAGAGACAGAGAGAGAGAGAAGGGAGTTGCGTTTTCTTTTTGGTTTTCCACAACACCGGTGAGTTTAAAGCTACAGACTGAGAATTGAGAGCAGGGATTACCAGAGATTGTGGCTTCAAAGAGATAGTGAGATCTTGTTTTTCCCTCAAGTAAAGACAAAAATATATATAGGACTTTTTTTTAACAATGACACCCCACTATTATACACATGAACACTCAGTGGGACGTTGACAGGGTTATACTGTCCCACTGATTCAGAATGTTCCAAATCAACCCCCTCTCCAGCCCACAATCTGCAGAGGAGAGCATTGCCCGCTTAGGGACTGAGCCCCTCAGAGAGCTCTATAGGCCAAGCCGCCCACCTGCCGATTGTAAAACGTCTCAGGGCTTTGATAGAACACCAGTCTGTCGTGGTTTCCATGGTTATTGTCGCACGGATTGTAAGAGATATTTGTGCAGAGAGCCAGGTTGCTGTCAAAGTTAGGCTGGCAAATCTGCCAAGCGTGCTCGGTATTCTGTGCCAGCGCCTTCGGAGCGAGATCCGGGCACACAAAGTGGGCACTGGGCCAGGGGTAAATGGCATAGTTGTGTCTCGCTGCCGTTGCTGCTGATTCGGGCGGATGGTTGTCGTGGCTCGGCTCGGTGCCCGGTGAATCCTGCGCCATCTGGTCAACGTTGCCGGGAGTGGTCGGCACGTCAACCTTTGCCTCCGCCTCTGGGGCGCCTGCACTCGTTGGCTCATCGCGCTCCGGTTCCGTCTCACTGACTCCTCCGCCGTCGGGGAGATTGCTTTGGTGATGTGAGGGGGAGTCGTGTGCCCCAACGGCCACCTTGATTCGGCGCCTCTTTTGACGGGTGCCGAGGGCAGCCACGGTTTTGCCGACTTTGAGACCCTGAGAGGGAGGGCGCTTCTCCCCCTCCTTCTGGGGCCTCTTATGGTCCAGGTGTTTGCGCTCGTGATTCTTCTTGGTGTTCAGGTAAAGGAACCGCTGGGGGCAGAAGGGGCAACGGTACCTCTTATCTCCAGTGTGGATCCTCTCGTGTTTCTTCAGGGACTCGCTCAGCGTGAAGGCTTTATCGCAGTACAGGCAAATAAACTCCTTGACGCCCAGATGGATGCGCTCGTGCTTGTGCAGGTTGCTTTGGATGGAGAAACATCGGCCGCAGGTCCTACAGCAGAATGGCTGCTCTCCAGTGTGGCACCTCACATGCAACTTCAAGGCGGAAGAGTTGGAAAAGGGCTTGGAGCAGAAATCACACGAATAGAGCCCCGTCAGATGGTCTTCCATTTCCTCATCAGTTGGGCTGGTTTTGTCACAAACCTCCTGAGATGGTGCGTTGACGTCTTGGTTTGCAGCGGGTTTCTCTGGACGGTCATTGACAAGTGGTTCTAGCCCACTGCCACCCACCAGCGCCAGGCGGTGAGAAGCCTTGCCCCCACACTTCCTCTTCCAGCTGGACTTCCTCAACTTGCGAAAGCCTTTGGGTCTCTTCCTTTGCTTGTAGTTGTAATATGGCCGCCAGAGTTTGTCATTTGAATCCTGATCGCTCAACTCGTCTCCCGTCTCAGTACCTAACGCAGGATCCAGGGCCCCTCCGCTGGGGTCTGTCTGATCAAGCGAACCCAAAGCCTGATCCTCACCTTCTTTCATTTTCACACTGTCCATCCTTGCCTGCTCTTCAATCGCATTTGGCCATTTTGTCTTTCGACCATTTTTACCAAACAGCTTGGATCCTGCAATTCGCCTCCTTACGATTGCCTCGCCTCCAATTCTCACTGTGATCTGACAAAGAGGAGCCACCTGGCGGTCTGTAGATGTCCCTGGACAAGCCGGCTTCGCGATGTAGGTTTCCGTCCTGCTTCCCGTGGAGTAGGCACTGGGAAGACTCTTTGACGCAGCCCCTGGTCCTGAGGCCGCCCCATATCCTTTGGCTGTTTCTAATGTCTTCTTGGAGCTGCCTTTGTTTTGCCATTTCGCCCCATCTTTAGCAAGGCTCCTCCTTGGCACTGTATCGGAAGAGTCGTGGCTCGCACTGGACTGTGGAAGAGGGTGTTGAGCAGCAGTGTCAGACTGCCCTCTGCTCTGATACGTAATAACGGACGAAAACGCGTTTCCGTGCTTGATCACGGACGACACTCGGTTGCTGTGCATTATAACCGAGGGAGCTGTGTGCCCGTAGTTGATAACAGATTGTCCCAAACTTTTAACATCTGAGCAGGGCAAGACTTGTTGCCCATGAGCAGGGTGGTCTTTCCCACTGGGACCATTGACTTGATTTTCTGTGGACACCAAAGACTTGTTGAAATAGCAATTGATGGAAAGAGTGTTGTTTAGGCACTGATCAGGAGATAGGCTGCTTTGCCCTGGAGCTCCTGGGTTTGACTCGTGTCGAGTTCTTGCCAAGGATGTCAGTGCATAAGGCAAAGGCTGTTGCAATGAAGTCATCTCCTCGACACCTCCCAAGGGGCTTGGCGGGTCTTGGGCGTCCGCTGAGGCCGAGGCAGGGTCAGCGTTGGAGGGACCAACACCAAAAGAATTGGCGTCATCATTGGTTGAAGTAACTTGGATGGTGTTGGCTGGAAACGATTGAGTGGTGTATGTTTTGTACGGTCTCTTCTTCAGCTTCATGGGGAGAAGCCTGTAGAGCTTAAACGGGCACATCTTGGCTCTGTAGCCACCGCTCGCTGCCTTTTTGTTGGTGGACAGACCTGGGTCGATGCCGTGAAAAGACTTCTGGTGCGTCTTCAAAGCGTAATAGGTCATAAAGGCCTCCAGGCAAAATATGCACTGGTATCGCCTCTCTCCCGTGTGCCAGATCTCATGCTTGGTGCGGTATTCTGCCAGAGCAAACACTTTGTTGCAGTAATGACAAGGGTAGGTTCTCCGCCACGAGTGGACATTGGCATGTCTCTTCAGGCTGGAGAGAGTCAAGTAAGATCTTTTACACACACTGCAGTAGTACAGGATCTGCCCCTCAACTACTTTCACAAAGTGGTCGGGTTCTGGTGAGGCGTTGTTACCCCTCATGGACCTCACACGACCCATTGACAACCTGCCAGGGGTCCCCAGCTCCAGGGCGTGTGGAATGGAGCCGGGGTCTTTGTCCGCACCGGTGGTGTTTTCTCCGGAAAAACTCTCCGCTTGTCCATTCTGAGACTCTCGATTGGAACCCCTGGCTCCAGGCCCCCCGCACAGCTGGGCATGAGTTTGGAGTCTCTTCAGATGCACGAATGACTTGCCACAGTGCCTGCAGGAGAAGGGTTTATCCAGGATTGTGGTGTGGAGCTGAGAGTGAACATTCAGGGATATACGGCTGCTGAATGCCCTCGGACAGTACTTGCAGGTGTAAGTGGCCGGACTCTTGACCTTTATCGCCGGCTCTGACCAGCTAGCAGTGGGCTCAGGTTTGCTCAACTCTCCCTCAGGAGCAGAGCCTGTCTCCTCATCCATTCCCCCACCCATAGGTACCTCATCAGTGCTCTCAGTGGGTCCATTCAACGGCCCAGCCATTGGCACAAAGCCCATTGGTGCGCTGCTGTTTTGCAGTGCGTTCAAGTTAAACCGTAGAACTTTAAATCCCGCTGCATTCACAGTGTTTGGGGTTTGGAAACCGTTGGAAACCTGGTTCTCCACATGACTGTTCTCCGCATCTCCTGAACGAACACAAGCACCAACATCGGTGCTGCTCTCCGAAGGGCTTCCGTGATCGTCCGCAGGTTTGTCCATTTGGCAAGAAAGCTCCGGGACCGGCTGATCCTTTCTGGAAGAGGACACAGCGTAAGAGTGTTCAGCTAATGTCTGAGCAGGCATCTGCTGTGGGCTCTGGCCAACACACGTGACGGGCAGCTGATCAGACCGCACCTGGTCTTTGCCGACATTCGTACTCAGGTCGATGGGGAAGAACAAGTCCGCCCCGGCTTGCATGTCGAAGATGGAAAAGGCGTTTGTGATTCGAGGCCCGTTTGCGAAATAGAAATCCTCCGCGGGTTTGCCGTGCTCGGAGTTTGGCGTCTCCTCTTTGAAGTTCTGGGCACTCGCCGACTCGGAGAGGGAAGAAACCTGAGACAGCGACCGAGGGCAATCGGGCGAGGAGCTGACGGGAACCTCCGAGTCCTGCTGTGGAACAAGCGTTTGTAGAAACGTTATCCCCAACCGCCTGCCAGCCTCAACGAGATCGCTGGCTCTGTCGGACTCCCTCATGGGCACCTTGTCGCTGTAGATGAAATGAAGCACGTCGGCAAAGACGTCCGCCTTGAAGTCCGGCAGCTCCAGGACATGTCCCACCAGCCACAGCTCCTGGCTGGAGAACAGGTTCTTAAAGTACAGGCTGGCTGCCGCCAACACATTTTTGTGGGCCTTGAACTTGCTGTCCTCCACCACGATGGTGACGTCACAGAGCATCCCCCGGGTGCGCTGTTCGTTCAGACAGCAGAGCACCGTCTGGCTGTGGGAGGGATCCCTCAGGTCAGCGCCCGGAGACATGGCGATCATCTGGAACACAAAGCAAATGCATTCGGCCGGGGTGAGAAAATCGATGGAATTTGGTGTTAGGCGAGCTCATGGCAAGGATTTACACTGATGCAATTTGAATCACCTGACGACAACAACAACAACAAATTACATTTGTATAACGGCTTTCTAGTCGGGAGGACGTCCCACCTACGGCATTGGACAGTCAAAGATTTGCACCCAAGCTGGGGGTTGGGATCAGGAGGCGTGGAGGGCAGGGAGGGTTGGAGTTGGAAGGTGACCAAAGGCCCTGAGAGAGAGAAACTACCTTCTCTTTTCAAGCAGGTCTTGAGACGGGCCTTGAAGGCGGCAAGGGAAGGACCGGTGAGAAGGGACTGTGGGCTGGATTTCCAAAGGGTGGGGGCAGAGAGGCTGAAGGCCCAACCACTGATTATGGACACTTGGGAGGAGAGAGGAACTGCAATGCAAATTGGGCAAAGCGTGGACACAGAGGGAATTACAGACGGCCCGAATTATGTAATTTACCCACGCAAAGAACTTCAGATCGATCTTCTGCACAACTACGGAGGTTTCGAACCCAGTCAGTTCTTTGGCTTGAATTTTCATTGTACTGCTGGAAAAGAGAAGGTAGTTTCTCTCTCCCGGTGTCCTGGAAACTCATGTCATTTCCTTGATTAGTTTTTGAGGAAATACCATTGGAAGATCCTACAGTTTAGATTTTGCAGGTGAGGTGGGTGGGAGCCGAGCTATTAACAAAATTGTCAGGTATAAATGTCTTAAGGAACAATACGTACGCGTTTCAATAAAACAATTATCGTTATTGCAGATTCTCAATACATTTCAGCCCCAGCACAAGGTTTTTATTATCGCCTCCACAAGGGGGAGATATACCCTTTGTTCCATGTAAGACACTAACATTTCAGATTTAACATAAATAGATACTTATAATAATAATAATCGTTGCATTTGATATAGCGCTTTTCACGTCTTCTAGACGTCTCAAAGCACTTCACAGAACAGACTGTAAAGTGAATTGATTGTCTATTTGTGGGAAAAATGCAGCAGCCAATTGCACACAGCAGCGTCCCACAAACAGTCATGGATTGAAATGACCAATTTATTATTCNTTTTTTGAGGGATTATTATCAGGCGTGTGGAGTAAGGAAACTTGCCCAAGGTTTCGCTCTGCCGGGAATTGAACCCAGGTCTCTCGCTTGCAAAGCGAGTGCTCTAACCACTGAGCTACAGGACTCCACAATTTTCTGTCATTGTAATTTCTGACCAGGACAATTTCACAGCAGCTTGGTCCTTGAGATTTATTATTATTATTGGGCATCATTTTTGCAACACAAAGCACAAGGCAGCTAAAGACAGAAGAGTTTTCAGTCTGTAATGGCGACTGATTGTCAACTTCCCAATTTACACAAAATGGGACTATGTCAAATATATATAGTAAATTTAAAAATATGTGATAAGGCGCTATATCAAATGCAAGGATTATTATTATTGCAGACCGTTGCTGCTAACACAACTAATTTATTCATTAAATTTTCAGCTGAAAGGCACACAGTTTCTATTTGCACTCTCTCAGCTTTTCCTCCCTTCCTACCAAGGGATAGTTCCACTGACATCCTCCGGAGAAGCCATTATTCATATGTGAGTAGTGACGCTCAGTGTTAGGAGTTATTTGCCCATGGGGGTAGGAGCTGATGCGTGCACCCTTTTCCTGGGAAATCTCCCTTGGTGCTACTGAATCCATTTTTACTTGACTCTTATTATCTGGCATATATATGCAATCCGACTGGATTCAAACTGGGGTGACCGGAGAGAATGCTAATATAAATCCCACTGGACCAATGTCAATCACCAGTTTGATTGTCTGGATTATCTCTGTGAAATGTCTTCAATCACCTCTTTCTTGCTCACTACGCATTTCAGCTACACCCGTCTTCACTGTGTCTGCAGCTTGTCCTGTCTATGCATAGATACCAACAATCAGTCTCAGATTAACGGGCTGACAATTAAACACCAGGAAATTGCTCTTCAGTTCTCCGTGAGATAAGGATGGAAATATATTCACACAATACAATCACACCAGCTCTTTTTCAAAATAAAAGCAAGCTTTTATTGAATTGTAAATGCTGAATATTATAAATTCATATATATATGTATATTATAGTAATAATCCTTGCATTTGATATAGCGCTTTAGCAAGTTGTCGAGACTTCTCAAAGTGCTTCACAGAATTTACTCTAAAGTGGATTGATTGACTGTATTTGTGGGTGAATATACCCAATTGCTCACAGCAGTGTCCCACAAACAGTCGTGGATTGAGTGACCAAATTATTATTTTTATTATTATTTATTCAATTTTGAAGGGATTATTTCCCCTGGAAAAGTGATCTGCCAATCGATCAGGTTCCTACTTACTGCTGGGTGAACAGAGGCATGTGGATTAAGGAAACTTCCCCAATGATTCGCCCTGTCCTGGAATCGAAGCGAGGTCCTCTCCCTTGCGAAGCTAATAAAATAAAATTGAATAAAAACTTACCAGCTATAAGTGTATGTATATTGCAGTGAGCAAATTGGCTGCCGCGTTCAACCATAAAATACACTGTATATCAAAATCCTGTGAAGTGCTGTGTGACGTCTCCTCAATGATGCGATTTCAAAGCTACACCAAATGTGAGGATTATAATAATAATCCTTGCATTTGATCTAGCGCCTATATAAGACGTCTCCGCGACGTCTCAAAATGCTTCACTGTAAAGTGAATTGACTGCATATTTTGTAGGTGAAACGTATTATATAATCAATATAATCCAATGGAAAACAATGGATTCTTAACTTTAAAATACAGAACAGGCGAGCGCGAAGCCAATTAGAAATTAAACAGCTGCCATAAACTAACTATGCAAATGAGGTTCCAACTCGTGACTTGAATCTCGCAAGCAATGCTCCTTCTGCGCTAATCAGCTCTCTGGGGTCACTGAATAACTTTGGATCGTGCCAGCGGAAAACGGTCTTTAATGCAAATAAAATGCAATAAATTATAAAAATGCACCCAATTTCATCCTCGTCCGAGACAGCCCCAGAACACCTCACATCATGTGATGATGTGATGCGCTATAGAACTGGAGGGAATGGGGGGTGGGGGTGGGGGGTGGGGGGCGA
This sequence comes from Callorhinchus milii, assembly GCF_018977255.1. NCBI lineage: Eukaryota > Metazoa > Chordata > Chondrichthyes > Chimaeriformes > Callorhinchidae > Callorhinchus > Callorhinchus milii. The sequence goes on along the minus strand of NW_024704752.1, from coordinate 7,428,163 downwards.
AACTTATATTTCTATAGCTACTCAGAACCTCATTAGCATATTAAGTTTACGGCAGCCGCTTAATTACTGATTGACTCCGATCCGTTGTTTTCCTGCGGATTACAATAAGAATAATAATCGTTGCATTTGGGGTAGCTCCTTGTCACACCTTCGAGGAGAATTCCCAAAGCGCTTCACAGGATTTTACTGTGTATTTTGTGGGTGAACTCAACAGCCGGCTCGTGCACTGCAACGTCCCCCAAACAGGCGTGAAGTGAACGACTTGTTTTATTTTGTGGTTAGTGTGCTCGCCTCGCAAACGAGAGGACCCGGGTTTGATTCCCAGGCTGGGCTAAACCTTAGGCCAGTTTCCTTACTTCACACGGCTCGGTTTACTTAACAATAAGTAGGTACCCGGTTGTTAGTAGATTGGCGGATCACTTTCCGTGGGAAATAAACCCTTCAAAAGTTTGATCACTCAATCCACCACTGTTTGTGGGACACTGTTGTACACAATTGGCTGCCGTGTCTTTGTCCTAAAATACACTTTTGTCAATCTACTTTACAACATATTCTGTAAAGAGCTTTGAGACCACTCAATGCTATGATAAGGCCCTAAATCAAATGATTATTATTTTTAGAGCATCTGCAAGCAAATGCGGCAGCAATCTTGTGAACAGCAAGGTCCCACAATGGAACATGAAATTAATTTGCAGTTTATCTGAAGGAATAATAATATATAATAATAATCCTTGCATTTGATATAGTACCTTATCACATCTTCGACACGTCTCAAAACACTTCACAGGATATAGTGTAAACAACAACAACAAGATTACATTTGTATAGCGCCTTTCACGTCCCAAGGCGCTGAAAGTGGATTGACTGTGTATTTTGTGGGTGAAATGCGGCAGCCAATTGTGCACAGCAGTGTCCCACAAACAGTCGTGGAATGAGTGACCCAATTATTATTATTTTTTTTACCCCCGGAATTATTACCTCGGGAAAGCAATCTGCCAATCGACTAACAACCAGGTTCCTGCTTGGTAAACAGAAGAGAAATACCTGAAACAACATACTGATGTTGTTGTTAATACGTGGCTGTCAGCAATAGAGCAGGGCTTTCTCTGGTCAATATAATAATAATAATCCTTGCATTTGATATAGCGCTTTTCACGTCAGGAGGACGTCCCAAAGCGCTTCACAGAACACACTGTAAAGTGAATTGACTGTATATTTGTGGGCGAACGCGGCAGCCAATTGCGCACAGCAATGTCCCACAAACAGTCGTAGATTGAAAATGACCAATTTAATTATTGTTTTTGGTTTTTTTGGAGGGATTATTATTAGGCTCTGTGTGGAGTAAGGAAACTTGCCCAAGGTTTCGCCCTCTGCCTGGAATTGAACTCAGGTCTCTCACTTATAAACTGATGCTCGTGGTAATGTTGATCAGGAGCCCAGAGGCACTTCCCTCTTTGCACAATCTCACAGGACCTTTAACCCTGTGTAAATTAGCTGCTTGGTTCACCTGAAAAAATACACAATCATCCTGGGTTCAGTAGTGTATCAAGACATTGACCTGACGTGAAAGGAGTTCTATGCAAAGCAAGGATTATTTTGTTTTTGAATAGGCAAAAAGGATCTGGGTTTAATGTCAATGTGTAGAGACCGCACCTCCGACAATGCAACTGTATTGCAACTGCAGTGTGGGCTCCATCTTATAGAGTCACAAAACCTTGTAGCCAAAAGGAGAGAGTGGGATGGATCAAAAAATTGACCATGGTACTTATTTGTGAGAAATAATGCGATCAGGATATTTTGATCCATTGTTGGGAAGTACACAAAGCAGCCAATAAGTATCTCTTGTGGGTTCAGCATGTGACGTTTGGTGTCAGTGTGGCTCAGTTGGTAGCACTCTCGCCCCTAAAGTTGTGGGCTGAAGTGAGTTGAACTCATTGTCAAAGCTGACATTCCAGTGCAGTGCTGAGGGGAGTGTCTCATTGTCAGAGGTGGTGTCCTTCAGATGAGACACTAAATGGAGGTCACATCTGCCTGTTCAGGTGGACGTTAAAGATCCCATGGCACTATTGGGAAAGAGGAAGAAGTTTCTCCCAGTGTCTTGACCAACAATCCCCTACATAAATAAAACATGGTCATTCACTTCATGGCTCTTTGTGGAACATTGCTGTGTGCAAAATGGCTACTTGCTTTGGCCTACAACCCTGAACCTCTTGCTCTGTACTGTGTCGCCAAATCTGAAAGCACTGTTCTGGATTTTCTTTTTCAATCCCATTTGAAAATCTTATAATGTACCTTCTATAAACATTACAAATAAAAGGTTACCTCTGAGACATCTTCTCTCAAGACTGAAGAGCTTGTTTGATGGACATTTCTAGACTGAGGTGAATAGATGTTTGTTAGGTAAGGGTATCAAGAGATATAGGGCAAAGGTGGGTATGTGGAGTTGAGGTACATATCAGCCATGATAAAATAGAATGGCAGAACAGGCTCGAGGGGCTGAATGGCCTACTCCTGTTCCTATCTTCCTACGTTCCTAAGAACCCTGATTGTTGCTCATAAGCTCGTTCCTCTAACACTCTATCTTCGCTGCTCTCCTCTGCACTGCCTCGAAGGCCTGGGCCGTCCCCTTATATCACCCAATTCTGAGACACAGGAGACGGTCTGCAACACTGCACTAGACTGTGTTGTGGTCTCGCAGGCTGCAAACGTCAACTGAATACTTCTTTGGCACGACTCCAAGTTCTGCTGAGCAGAATATTGCAACGCACACATGACCTAGTTCCTCAGCACAATCGGGTAGTGGTAGGAGAGAGGAGGAGGGGATGAGGGAGAGAGAGACAGAGCAAAAAAAGAGGCAATAGCTCAGTGCCTCGATCCATACCTAACCTCCTGAGTCTATTCTCTCTCAGTCTGGGAGCCGGGGCTGAACATCACTGCTGTTCAGCTCAGCATTTTACTATTTCCTTCCCTCTCTCCCTCTCGCGCTCCTCTGTCAGAGCTGAGGATAAACACACTGCAACACCCAGGTTGTTCTCTTATGCTAATATGAGGCAGCGAAGAACTGACAGCAGAAAAGAAACCCGTCTTCCCTAACACGGACCTTAAACACACGAACAGACAGAGAGGGGGAGAGAGGGAAAGAGCGAGAGAGAGGAAGAGAGAGAGTAAAACCCCAAACAAATAAATCACTCTGTTCTCACGTAATCTAATTGCAAGGGAAAAAATCAATCTGTTTTTTTGTTTCACTCAGGAGAAGGTTATTTTACAGCAGGTGACGCACTGAGCTCTGAGCTGTCTCAGTTCCCCTCACATGTAGCAAACAGTTAATTATTCTCACACGCGTGACATTAGCCTAATTGCGCCACCAATTTGCTGTGGACCAAAATACATCCTTTAAACCGCCGAAAAAAGCAGTCATCTTAATCCTGCCCCGTTCCTCCCCTCCCTGCCCCGTAATGCCTGCAGCCATTTCAACGCGATGCATTATTCTGTTCCAAATTGAATGTTCCGCGCTGGTTGGAACTTTATAATATTTGATAAGCGATGCGAAGAAATTAGCCTCTGCAAACTTGCACGTGTGTCGTGCCTGCGGGCCTGCTGGGGAGACTGAACTGAATGCAGCAACGATGCCTATCCCTCCTGCAAATCTTCACCCCAACACGCCCCCCGCCCCCCACCCCCCTCCCCCCATACGAACAGCTTCCAACCACAACACACAACAGCCATTTTGAAGGCTGACGCAGGCAGCGAGACACAAGGCCATCATCTCGGCTGCTACAAGATGGCCGAGTGTGAAGGATTAAAGGACTGTGCACACAGAGAGAAGTAACGTTATCGTTCAAGAGCATCTTTCCATCGTGACACGGTTAAAATAAAGAGAGGACAACAGGACAAGCTCCACAGTTAAATATGTCCTAACCCTCCACCCTGCAGACACGGAAACAATCAGATTTGCTTACTCTATTTCTGGAGGTTAATCCTTATCAGGTGAACACAACTATTTAGTCAGGCTCCATCCTCGATCGATCTTCACACATGCTCACAGACCAGGGGACCGGCCCAGTTACTCAGTCACTCGCACTCCATGGTCCCTCTGTATTTGCACGCATCAAGCACACTAATTGGATTGCACGCGCACACGCCTGCTCCTGCCACTTACACAGCTTAACAGAGGAACGTTAATTGCGTCAGGTACTAATAAACAATCATGCACTTTACAGCGTAGGTTCGGTGAAAACGAACTGAATTTCATACTTGGGATTAAAAACCCAGACATATTTGTTACCTGTTTAAGATCGCAGTGCAGCGCGCAAAACAGGTTTTTNAAAAAAAACGCAGGATTTTTTTCTTTCGTCCAGCCGCCCGGAGGTTTTCCCGTTGGGTTTCATCCGCAGGTTTAACCCGCAGACCTTTTATTGTCAATTTTTCGTCCCCACGTACTCCGTCCACTTCTTTGTGTGTAGCTACACGGAATGTTTAATTCCCCTCCGACCTGTCCCGTCCAGCGCAAACGCTCCCATTGACGAACACGCTTCCAAACCGCCAGGCGGGATAACGCTGCGGATAAAGATACGGGATGGAAACGAACGTGAAATGAACAACCTCGGACTTGGGGTGGTGATACTTGCTTTTGCTGCCTCCTCTACCAGGATGTGGTTACCAAGGAAACCGTGCTGTTATGCAGTATTTATTGGGAGGGAAATGATACTTTCAAGCAGATGTAAGGATTAATTGGCAAGAGATTGGATGGCGCAGGTACGATGCATTCAATCGCAAAGGGCAGGGAGAGCTCGAATTTGAAACCCATCTCCGTGCTGGCAGCTTTAATTTAACCCCCTTTCCCTCCCTCCACTCTCTATTCTCCCATCTCCTGGGAATTCATGGCTGAAGAATGCGAGGCCATTTGCAAGATAAGAGAACCACAAGCAGAGCAATCCAGCCAGTGCAGAGCAGAGGTAACCAGTGCATACATATACATATATCTATATATATATATATACACACACACTCAGGCACACGCATGCACGCGCGCACATACACAAACACACTGTGCTTACGAGTGGTTCTAACAAATGAAACACCAGACTTACACAGGTACGTTCTAGAACTAAAGGCGTCAAAGGATCGTGGTCCACACTGCTTCGGAAATGCAACAATTCCTGTAGGATTCTGCCTCCTCCCTCCTCCTGCTCTCCTTCCCCCCCACAACCCACCCGCCCACACACACACACTCTCCCAATGTAACACAGACGACTGGCTGCGTTTTTAGTGGCTCGAGAGATGTGCAGATGGAAAATCCTCTTCGAGACGCTTCCCCTCTGTGTCCTGTAGCATCCGCAGTCTTTGGAAAGGTCAGTTACACAGACTTGTAAATGCAATGATTCGGTGCTATCCAAAAGCCTACAATCCAGGTGGCACAGTACACAGGGCAAATTCTACGCTGCAGTCTCTGCTACTTCCAAAACAACGCACACAAAACCCCAGAACCTCACAGCGTACCCCCACTCTACTCCCCTTCCCTCCCCACCACCGCAGACATCAAGAGCAAGCTGAAACCATCTCAGTCTCAACTGGGAACCCCGTTCTTTCGATAAAACGCCGCTCAATAAGAAAATAGCGGAAATTTTTTTTTAAAAAAAGAAAAAAGGCAAAGAATCGTGCAAAAAAGCATCACGTTCTCCCTCCACTGACAGACAGTCCTTGTGCCCTGAATATTAAAGCCTGTTCGTATGTATGGGAGGAAGAGCGCTAATCAACAGGATGCAGATCAATTTGTTCACATTTCGCATGCAAATCAAAGTAAAGCTGGAGTATTGAACATCTCTTGCGATTTACCTGCTTTCTATGTTTTTGTAATCTTTTAAAAAAAAACTTCCGCTTTTCGTCGAGAGGCTAGGAATCGCCCTCGCGCATCCAGGAGAAAGCTGATCCTGGAATTCCTGCTCAGCGACAGGATTCCATGGTTGAAAGATGCCCCCTCTCTCCCTCGTCTGCTCGAGCCCCTCCTCCCCCCACCCGCCCTCCACCCACCACCCCCTTTTACCGCAAGGCTCCGTCTTTCTCTGCCAAGTCTGTGAGCTGCCCGCCACAAAGGTCACCAGTCACGCCAGGTAAAGATCAACCCAACAAGATCACCGTCGGAAACACCAGTCACAAACCCACCAGTCCTGGCACACGACACACAGCTTCCTATAAATAGCCCAGGCTTACCAGCAAAAATAACCGCACCCCCCTGTTCCCCCCCACTCCCCCCAACACACACACACACGCACACCCTGTGCAGGATCAAACCAAAGCGACTCAGGCTGCGTTCTGCGAATGCACGGAGAATGAAAACAGCACCGCTTCGAAGATAACTTAAAAATTCGGTATCGCACAGCAATACACCAGTGACTTAGGCAACGATCTCGGGTATGAATTGCGAACATCTCCACTGAGACCGGCTGGGTCGGAATTAAGCAAATGGCAAGCAAAACGAAACGAGGTTACGACTTTTTTTTTTACAAAGAGAAAAAATCTTGCCCCTATCTATGTTTCAGCGTCAATGTTAGCCGCGCTGTCAAGACATTAACATACTCACATATCAAACACAAGGCAGCAGCACGCACAGCGATCAATACATTGTATGGCCAGCAATGAAGCAGTGTTAAAAACCGCCTGCCATTTTTTTGCACAGTTCTTCTCTATACTGCACCATAACGGAGGGGGGAGTGAGGGGTGTGTGTGTGTGCAAGGGGGGGTTGGCGGTGGTGGGGTGGTGGGGGAAGAGGGAGAGCTGTAAGGGGGAGGGGCAGCTCACCTTAAATTCAGTCGCTGTCAACTGGATAGTGCTGGTTCAGATGATGAGGAGGCGAAAAGGACAGAGCGCTGTTGTCATCCACTGGTGATGGAAGATAAGCCCGGTCGGTGCAAAAATAAAAGCAAATTGTGCAGTGATGGGGAGTGCACGCTTCAGGTTCATTGCTTCCTGTCCAGTCAGTCTGCTTACACCACAGTTTGAGAAAAGCAGCTCTTCATTGCAAATGCAGTGTTAGCGATAGTGAGAGAGACAGAAAAAGAGAGAGAGAGAGAGAGAGGGTGGCACGAACATCACCATTAGGTGGAAGTATTTAAACGCTCGTGAGATAGACTGCAAAGGGACTTGATCAAGCAGCTTAGTCTCATCGGAGGAGCAGTGTGCAGATATGCAGCTTTTAAAGTGTGAATGCAGCAGCTAAACATGCTTTCCCCCCTCTTCCTTCTGCGGGCAATGCCGATGACAGCAATGCAGTTTAATTCATCTAAATGCGATTCGATACACATCTCCCCTTCACGCCGAAGAGGGCATTTTTAAATGCGTGTTGAAACTATTCTCGTTCAAATGCAATTGTAGCAAAGGGCTGTTTCCTCGCCTCACGTTCCAGGTCGATCAGAGACCTTCAAGCTCTCAAGTCCGCACTGACCACAGAGAGAGAGAATAGGGCTGTAGGAGGGGTTTACACTCAAATATTTAATGCACAACCACCCACTGATGGGCCAAGGTGGGCATACTCACTATTCTCACCCTCACTCATCACCCTTAATAGTCTGGCATCACTGTTCCCAGGGGAACTGGGTTGATAATAATAATAATAATAATCCTTTGAATAATTATTTGATATAGCGCCTAATCACATCGTTGAGACATCTCAAAGGGCTTCACATAAACAGACTGTGAAGTGGATTGACTGTGTATTTTGTGGGCGAAACGGAGCAGCCAATTGCGCACAGCAATGTCCTACCAACAGTCTTTGCCAATCGACTAACCGGCAGATTCCTAATTACTGGCAGGTGAACAGAGGTGGGTTTATCAAAAAAAAACATGCTCGACAATTGCACCTGTTGTAAAAGTACAAGAGTGGTTCGATGCTACAGGTTACACAGCCAGTCCTGATTAACTTGGAGCTCACTGGTAAGGGAGCACGTCTTTCAATTACAGAAAAGAAAAAAAGCTAATCCACTTTACAGTGTAGTCTGCAAAGCGCTCTGAGATGTCTCAAGCACGTGATAAGGCGCAATATCAAATGCAATGATTATTAAATCCAGAGTGACGCCTTCCACATTGTCAGAACTGGGTGTAATGAGGACTAAGAAGCGTGTGACCCATTTGAAGCCCAGCCAGTGAGGTCACAGAATGTCCAAGCTGAGCTGAATTAAGCCAGCGTTCACTGCCAGATAGACTAACAGGGAGCCAGACACACACTCCTCCCAAGCCATCAGTACCTGATCCTTAAGATTAGTGGATCCAGGCAGCTTGCGATTTCCTCCCACCCACTCACACGTACCTACCCACACACGTTCCCCCACCACACACACCCACACACCTCCCCCACCCCACACAGACACATACGCACACGTACACACACACCTACACACAAGCCCCATCCCACACACACATGCGCACACCCACACACACCCCTACACACAAGCTGTCTCCCACACACACACACCCCTCCCCACCCACACAGCGTTCCCCACCCTGCACACATGCTCCCCCACCCACATGCACACGAGACAGACACACCCCAGCTGTATAGAGCAGCAAAAATCTTATAATTGGGAGTGTTAGGCTTTTCTAAGTCACGTCTCCCAGGTTTATTCAGGGCGTTTGCATAGATTGCAACCTTGGGAAGTGATGAAGTCCAGGGTCTGAGCCAAACAGCTACCAAAACTCCTTAAATATTTTATGGCCATATTCCAAAGATAATTCAAGCACAGATTTCAATTAATATCTTGTTTTAATCTTTGAGAGGTCTTCCAAGTGCTGTAACTGGATGAAAACTCAAAGACACACCTTGAGTCCTGGTGTTTACACAGTCAGATTTCCGGTTTTATATTCCACTGTATCAGTCACCACACAGTTAGAGGTTGGTAGTACCCTCGCTTCAGAAAGTTGTGGTTTCAAGCTCCACTTCAGCACTCGGATCTCATATATTCTAGTCTGACACTCCAGTGCAGTTGTAGGGGTGTGCTGCATTGTTGGCAGTGCAGTCCTTTGGTTGAGATATTAAACTAAAGTGCAGTCTAAATGTTCAGGTGGACGTTATTCGAAAAAGAGTAGGAAGTTTCTCTCTCCAGAGTCCTGGCCAGCACGACCTTACATTTGAGATTAGGTCTGATCCGCAGCATGTAAGGTGGGCCTCTACACCTGTGTCAGGCACCGGAGATGTTGCAGCTGCGTCTCAGTCTTTTAATAATAATAATAATAATAATAATAATCCTTGCATTTGAGACGTCTCAAAGCTTTTCGCAAACTATACTGTAAAGGAAATTGACTGTACATTTTGTGGGTGAAACGCAGCAGCCAAATGTGCACAGCAGTGCCCCACAAACAGTCGTGGATTGAGTGACCAAATTATTATTATTATTATTTATTTCTTTTTTGGAGGAATAATTACCCCAGAAAGCGATCTGCCAATCGACTAACAACCAGGTTCCTACTTACTGGTAGACAAACAGAGGCATGTGGAGCAAGGAAACTTGTCTAAGGTTTCGCCCTGCCAGGAAATCGAAGCCAGGTCCTTCTCGCTTGTGAGGCAAGTGCTCTAACCAGTACGTTACAGGACTCCACAATCTTTTCAATCAGTTCAAAAATCCTAACGCACACAGACACTGAACACTGACACGGACGTCCTCGGTTACTCATGAGACACTGCAGCTCTCTGGAGTTCTGCCTTCAAGCCCCTGAACTACATGACATCAGTGAGAGTGTGCAGCACGCATATGCAGCATGTAGGAAGTGATATCAGCGGCAACCTGACAACCTGGATGTTGCTCATTTTTTCTTAATGGTATGATTTGGATACTCGCAATTCGAATATCAGGTAAGAAATGTCAAATGGATGGAGCGACAACTCACCGCCCCCTCCAGTGGTCACTGATAAGAACAGCATCTTATCAGCAGTGATAAGTTGATGTGGAGCAAAGAAAGAAACAGGGGTTGATAACGATATGGACTATATTCTCTCAGCTGACTTTGGTGGTGAGGTTGGAAAGGAATTGCCCATTAAGAAGCATAGCACCTCGGTCCATAAACTTACAGATATCTAGAGAACACCCTGTATCTTATATGCCCTACATTCATTGGTGTGCGCAATTGGCTGCCGCATTTCGCCCACAAAATCACAATCAATTCACTTTACGGTGTATCCTGTGAAATGCTTTGAGACGTCTCAAATACCTGATAAGGCACTATATCAAATGAAAGGGTTATTATTATCCACACCAAAGTTCTGATGACAGTAGCATTGTCATGGAGAGGAAGTCTCTGGCAACTGCAAAGCATTCCAATGGCATTCCCCACACGGTGATACCTGGACCCCAGCCACTTCCAGTGCAAGGTCAGATCCTGAACCTTGCGTGTGTAGCCTTCCACGGCCTTGCTCCTCCCTAGCTCTGTGACCTCCTTAAGGGAGTCCGCTCCCTCCACTCAGCTGGCTCCTGGCTGCTTAATGTCCACACCCAGCCCACCCCACCCTCGGCGACCGAGCCTTCAGCCTCTCTGCCCCTACCCTTTGGAATTCCATCCCACAGTCCCTTCGCCTCAGCCCATCCCTTGCCTCCCTCAAGGCACATCTCAAGCTTCTCCTCTTCGACCGTGTCTTCTGACATGCTCCTACCCCTGCCCTCCACCCCTCCTGATCCAAATCTCCAGCTCAGGTCCAAATCTTTGACTGTGAGGTGCTTTGAGACAACCTCCCGATGTGAAAGACGCTGTACAAACATAATTTGTTGTTGTTATAAATTTCTTGTTGTTTTTAGTTCAGATTACACACAGTCCACAGTTTTTATTGATCGAACTGTTCGGGGTTGCAACTTGGGCTATCTCTCAATGGGATTCCTTACTGAGCAATTCAAGGAACATCAATGGGAACTCTTTCCCGGAACTCGGAAGTGGGACATTCTGGCCCGCGAGAACCTAACTCCGTCATGATCCACTTCTGGAGCAGAGTTCCCACGGGAAAAGGGAATTACGACACAATTCCTTGTTGAGAAATACCGCAACCTAGATCCCAATTGTTCCTCTTCCTTCACTCGCTGCATCTTCATTCCTATAGCCAAACTGTGAAAACAACAAAACAGCAAAAAACACAGGGAAAATAATTCAAGAGAACAAACCTGGACACGATCAACAACTTCAATGACTGAGTATTAAGGACCAAATACCACCATGATTTTGGTAACCATTGTGGAGTCCTGTAGCTCCACAATGTTAGATCGCTTGCCACGCAAGCACGAGACCTGGGTTCAATTCCCGGCAGGGTGAAATCTTGGGCAAGTTTCCTTACTCCACACACCTGATAATAATTCCTCAAGAAAAAAAAAAAAAATTGGTCACTTCAATCCACGACTGTTCGTGGGACGCTGCTGTGCGCAATTGGCTGCCGCATTTCGCCCACAAATATACAGTCAATTCACTTTACAGTATATTCTGTGAAGCACTTTGAGACGTCTAGAAGCTGTGATAAGGTGCTATATCAAATGCAAGGATTATTATTATTATTATGAACACCACAATTAACAATTTCTGAGTATTAGGTGCTTTACTTACTGTGGATCTCGATGGCTTCTGCAGGACAATTGCTGAGTTTTATTCAGTCGGAGACTATTATTTCTAACTATAATGAACAACAAACCTGAATTTACTGAACAATAAATTAAAATGTAACATCTTTCGATCCAAATCATTTCTGTTCTGGTCAATTTTTAAACGCATGTCAATTAATAATCCACAGATTATTGACAACTCTATGCAAAATCATAATGCAAGAGTGAACACAATCAAAGCAGCACAACAGTCAAGGAGCTCAGAATAATTCAAGCAGAGAGATTGTAAGATCCAGCCCAAGAAGCACGAGACTCGCCTTGTGTTTTCTGAGGCGAGGCCAACTTCAGTAGGATTTGTGCCACAGAAGGCAATGCTTTGCGCCGAGGGAGCAGTGGGATGTGGGAGTGTTGTTGGTATCTGCCTGTAGGCTCATCTGCAGGAACACAGCCTTGGAAAGTTACAGCTACCAGCAGATTGCCNAAAAAAAATTGCACTTGTCTTTTAGCTGTCTGGATTATCCGCCATTGCCACCAAAAGTCTTTTTGGGAGTGTTTAAACATTGCAGCGTGGATTAATTTTACTACCTGGCTCAGTCCCCAGTTCCACCTTAGTTAATGCTCCTAAAGCAGCTCCATTTATTTTAGAATTTCTAACAATGATAAATCAGTACTTTCCTCTGTATCTTATTGGGAATGTAAATATTTTTAAGCATGAGATTTTCGTCTTCCTCCCTAATATGACCTTGCTTTCCTTCTCCTCTGCCGCCATCCTCCCACAGGCAAACAGGCAAATTACTCTCAGGCTTCGACTATCACTTTTAGCTATTTCTAGATGGTCTGCCATCGCCACCTAAAAGTTTGGTGATGACTCTCACTTTGGGAGGTGCTCAGTCTATACTCTGCGTGTTCCCACAGTACGGTTACTCCAGTGTTGGCATCAATCAGTGTTGCCCTGTGAGCCAACAGCCATTAAGAAATGAGACTGTCCCAAGCTCATTCCACATAGAAATCTTGCAGCCAACAGATAGATCAGTCTGGGCTGGATTCGATCTCTCTGCCTGGAGAGGGAAAATCAGCTCCCAGCCCACTGCATGACTCAATTATTCTGAATCAGGTTTACATGTGATATCACTACCCTAATGTATCAATTGACAGACCAGTATAGAAGCAGCTTACCTGTTCCTCTGGTAATACAATCTCTTATTGTTTTTGTTTCTACTATGAATCAGAAGACTTACTTATAATAATAATAATCCTCGCATTTGATATAGCGCTTTTCACGTCTTCTAGACGTCTCAAAGCGCTTCACAGAATATGCTGTAAAGCGAATTGACCGTATATATGTGGGCGAAATGCGGCAGCCAATTGCGCACAGCAGTGTTCCACAAACAGTCGTAGATTGAAAATGACCAATTTATTATTGTGTTTTGTTTTGGAGGGATTATTATTATTAGGTGTGTGGAGTAAGGAAACTTGCTCTTTGTTCCCTCCCTCAAGGTAAATAAGCCGGGAGTGAATGTATTGCATTTGTCACTGGTCTAAACATGGCTATGTTTAATTCACCACTACAACTTGATCTTTTCATTAATAGTTATGACTTAAAGCTCAAGTTATGACTTAAGCTGACGCTGCAAATGCTGTGCTGGGGGCTGTCGTTCAGATGAGACATTAAACAGGATAATAAAAGAATCAAACCTGTAACCGTTACCCATTGTGCACTGCCTATTTCACATCTGCTGAAAATGTTTGTGGTCAGCCGGGTGTCTGACCCCCTGTGGAAATCCATCGCTGTGTTAAGGAGTATGTGATGCCGAAAAAATGAAGGGAAAGAGTTTTGAGATGGGAGAAAAAATATGGTCTACAAAGATAGAAGGAAAGAAGGTTGGACAAAAGGAAAGACAATAAGAAACGATCAAAATCCAAGATTATATTGGCTAAGAGACAAAAGAGGCAAAGTGTATAGAAGAACATCCAGAGAGTTAAGAAAGAGGAGGAACAACAACAACAGCAAATTACACTTGTATAGCGCCCTAAGACGTTCCAGAGCGATGGACAATCAGGGGTTTTGGACCCGAGCTTGGAGTTGGGGTCAGAACGGGAGGAAGGTAGGTGGAGTGGAGGTGGAAGGATGGTTGAAGGCGCGATCGAAGAGGAAGGTTTTCAGACGGGACTTGAAGGAGGCAAGAGAGGGGTTGAGGCAGAGGGATTGCATGATAGAGTTACAGAAAGGGGCTCACCTTCCCCCTCCCCCTCTTCTGTGACCATTACCACATCATCTGGGTCCCAGACACAGCTTTTCTCTCTGGTCTGCCAGGTTTGTTGCAATCCCCCCCCATTTGTTTTGCATTATTAACACCTATTTTCCCCTGTTTTGTAATCCTCTCCCATCAATAACACCTCTTTAATCCATCATCCCCTGTCCTCTATCCCATTTGCTCCGTTGTCTTCCTTGCATTGTCTGCCCCCTCTCTGTTGATCCTTAAAAGCCTCTCCCTCCCAACATGGCCCAGTTCTGATGAAGGGTCGTGGATCCAAAACATTCAATCACTTTCCTTTCTCCGTAGATCTTGCCTGACCTGCTGAGTGTTCGCAGCGACTTCTGTTTTTGTTTCAATTTACAGTATATTCCATGAAGCGCTACATCAAATGCAAGGATTACAACAACAACAACAACAAAATTACATTTATAGAGCGCCTTTCACTTCTGGAGGATGTTCCAAAGCACTGAACAGTCAGGTGTCAGGGCCCGAGCATGGGGGAGGCAGAGAGGTGGGAGGGCGACCAGAGAGAAGGATCTTGAGACCGGCCTTGAAGGATGCGAGGGAGGAAGCGAGGCGAAGATGGAGTTCCAGAGTGTGGGGGCAGAGAGGCTGAAAGCCCAGCCACTGATGGTAGGGCGGGTCGGGCAGGAGACATGGAGCAGGCCAGAGCCTGATGAACGGAAGGAGCGGGCAGGTTGGTAGGGAGTCAGCAGGTCAGAGAGGTAGGAGGGGGCAAGGCCACCGATGGCCTTGAAAGTGAAGACGAAGATGTTAAACTCGATCCTCTGGGGAATGGGGAGCCAGTGAAGTCAGGCGAGGGTGGGAGTGATGGGGTCACGGAGCCTGGTGCATGAGAGTACACGAGCTGCAGAGTTTTCGATGATCTGCAGCTTGTGAGTCTGGCAATGTTGCAGAGTTAGGGTAGGCAGTGCCGGTCATGGCGTGGACATGGGGGAGAAAGTTCAGGGTCAAACAAGACATCCAGGTTCCTGACTGGCTTAGTGAGGTTGAGTGTACAGCCGTGGAGGCTGATGCTGCCGGCGCCCGAGGTGCATATTATTATTATCTTCTCCTACACACCCTTTCTACTTCCTAGGTGCCAATTGTGTTGAAATCAAGGCTCGTCTCTCCGTCTCCTGCTCAAACTCATTCCTTCTCAGGACAACAGCAACAGCTTGCACTTATATAGCGCCCTCCACACAGGGCAGCACCTCAGAGTGCTTAACAGTGGTGGCGCCTGACTCCAAGCTGGGGGGGTGGGTGGGGTGGTGGTTGGGTGGGGGAGCTGCACGGTCAAAAAGGAAGGTTTTCAGGCGGCACAATCTGCAGGTTTTTAAACCAAACTGTGCTCAGCATCACCTCCCTGCTACTGGATTTATCTGTCCGCGCTTCACCTACATTTCTCAAGTTACAAAGAGGGCACAAAAGCACAATAATTCTTTCAACACAGGGAGGGAGTACGGAGGAAAAGAATGTGTAGGAGGATGCACTTGGAGCTTGGGAAAAGGAAACTACAGGGGAGCAATGGTCACAGCGACATTAATCAAATAGAGGAGACAAATAATCAGAATAACCCTTACATTTGATATAATACCTTTTGCATGGGGAGGGAAAGTTTGCAGGGCGCGGGGGAGTGGGATTGATTTGGATAGCTCTTTTCAAAGAACCGGCACAGACACAATGGGCCGAATGGTCTCCTTCTGTGCTGTATAATTCTATGATTCTACATCACAAAGCACTTTGATATGTTCTTTTGATGTGAAAGGTGTAGCGTAGTGACTAATGGGCAGATGGGACCTTAGTTGAATGTTAGGCCAAAGGATGGCACTTCCAATAATATAGCATGGCCCCAGCGCTGCACGGGAGTGTCAGCCTAGACATGTAAATTCAGAGTCCCAAAATGGGTCTTAAACTCAATAAAAGGCAAAATACTGCAGACGCTGGAAATCTGAAATAAAAACAGAAGTCTCTGGGAGCACTCAGCAGGTCAGGCAGCATCTATGATAACTGACGAAAGACATCGACCTGAAACGTTCATCCACTTCCCTCTCTCCACAAATGCTGCCTGGCCTGCTGAGTGTTCCTTTAAACCAAAGCCTTCTGACTCAGAGGTGAGAGTGCTGCCAACTGAACAGTTGTGATAGAGAGAAAGAGAGAGAAAGAGATTGGAGGCTGGAAGTCAGCAAGTCTTCTCCAATAATCTGATAGCGGTTCAAGAATTAGGATTAAAAGAAAGGTGCGTGCAGTGATCATTGTGAATAATACCTGAGGAGCTTGTCTGTTTTGACACTTCGATCCTGTTCTCTATTTTAGTAGTTTCATGGGATCTCTTAACAACAACAACAATTAACATTCACCTGGACAGGCAGAAGGACAACACTTTCAGTCATGCAGCGGAGTCAGCCCACACTGTGAGCTCAAAGTCCTGATGTCCGTTTCAACACAGCAACATAAGAACAGGAGAAGGTCATTCAGCCCTTCGAGCCTGTTCCACCATTTAATTGGATCATGGCTCATCTGTACCTCAACTAATGTTTTCAATTCCAATTTCCCGCTTTCTCCCCATAATCCCTTAATAACCTGACCTTCCAAAAATCTATCAACCTCACTCTTGAAGGTATGGATGGATCCAGCCCACAACCCACAACCTTGTGACACAAAGTCTACCAACTGTGCCAAGCTGACATTAAAATGTCCCAATGGTTCAAAATCTTACACTTTAATAGTCCAGTGAAGGCTAAGGCCTTATTCTCAGTACAACAAAAGTATTCCACACAATCCAGTTACGAAACGGTAACAGGAAAATACTCGAGCAGGGTGCCTAGTCTCTATATGTGGATCACTTTGGGTTTCAACAACAACTTGCACTTATATAGCACCCTCCATGCCAGGCGGCGTCTCAGAGCGCTTAATGATGGAGCCCATGGCCGAGCCAGGGGGAAGGGAAGGTGACCGTAGGCCCGGTCAAAAAGGAAGGTCTTCAGGTGCGACTTGAGTCTTGTGTATTTACACCGCTCTAAGAAAGCTTTGATCTCATGGACGGGATTATAGATAATGTTTGACGACATTGTTATTCTTGTCTTAGCGATGGTACTGAACTTTGATTTCTCGAGACCCTCCACTACAACTGCGCCTCATACGCCTACCCTCCCTGCCCTCCACTCCTCCTGATCCCAACCCCAAGTTCGGACGCAAATTCTGGACTGTCCAGGGCTTTGGGACGTCTTCCTGATGTGAAAGGTTCTATACAATGTAATTTGCTGTTGATTTGTAGCTACTTTTACATTCCAATCTCCATGTACTTGTTACACATTGATTTCTTGCTGTCTGCACAATAATAATTGCATTTGATAGCGTGCTAAATCCTGGACATTCTGTGATGCTACATAAATAGAATAAATGTGGACCTCTCTATCTGTGTGCTGAAGCAATAAATGCCTAATAGAATGCCAGGTTTGTGGTCAGCAGAAGGCAAATGTGCAGAGTGTCTCATGCATTGCTGAAACAACAGCCACAAAATTACATTGTATAGCGCTTTTCACGTTGGGAGGACAGTCAGAGTTTTGGAACCATAGGAAACTGAGGTGAGTAAAGAGTTTAAAGAGTAAAGAGTTGGAATATTTCAAAGTGCTTTTCAAAGATGGAGTAAGACCCAAGCCAAGTGGTGGATGAGGGAAGTGGAGAGGAGAGGGGGCCAAAGCAACAGTCAAAGAGATAGGGTTTTGGATAGGTTTTGAAACTGGAGTGGGCCAGAGAGCAAGATGGATTTTGGAAGAGAGTTCTAGAGAGTGGGAGCAAAGTGTCTGAAAGCTCACCTGCCAATGGTGAGGTAGATCTGGTGGTTTATGCTGGGAAATAGTTAGGGGTTGTGAAGCAGGTCAAACAAAATAAAAACAGTCGTTTTGAGGTGAAATTTGCTGTATCAAATGCAGGAATTTTAATTATTTTAATATTATTACCCCCAAAACTTGATCCCCTCACAAAGGTCTGAAACATTTATAAAATGCTACAACTATATTTTGCAATCTGTTCCATTATTAGTCTGGTTGGGTCAACAGGAAAGTTCATAGATTGCAAACTTGGATGCTCTGTGAAACACTCGCATCTCTAGAAGCAATGCTTCCACTCAACTGGGAAACATCACTGTTCTTACTGGTGCAGCAGAAGAACCATGTGGCTATCAATTTATTGCGGAGTTCTTTGTATCTGAGGCCGTACACCACAGGACTGAGGCACTGGGCCACAGAAAACACACTAACATTAAGCAGATAAAAAGTTGTGTGGTCCTCTTTAGCTAGGGCTAAAGTGATCAAAACAGGTACAATGAAAAGGCTTAGCTGCACACCAATGATAAGAATCGTCTTTCTGGCTCGACAATTGGAGCTGTTAAAATGTCCAGCTCTTTTTCCTTCCCTGTATATTAAACCGTAGCTGAATACAATCAATAGGAAGCACAGAAGAATGAACACCATCCCAGCTATTCTGGAAACAGTTCCATCCATAGCATTTGGGCAGGTGTCATCCTTTGCAGTTACATATGATAAACTAATACCCCAGCTTTCATATATGGATAACCAGAATGGGTTGAACATGGACAGAACCCAAAATATTGCTATTATCTTCCTTTTTGCTAAACTCACAAATGATTTGTAGCTCAGAGGCCAATAAATGGCAATACAAGTGTTGAAGGCTAGTAGGGTTAAAGTTAACATGATGGATTGTGCGAATGTAATTTGTACAGCAAACAAGATCCAGCAAATAACCCTGGGTGAGTTGATGTGGAACAGATGAAAGCTGTTTGTCAATGTACCCAGGGTGAAATACAGGGAAGTACATATAAGATACTGGCACAGGAGAAAGTATTTAAAGTCTTCTTTCAATATCACATTCTCTTGCACTGTACGTGTTATCATGTAACTGCACGTGGAACTGCAGACTAAATCAATTAGATAAATTGAAGTCTTCACTGGATAGATTAAGTAATTGGAAGTCTCGTTGGAGATGTTCATAGCCCTGAGTAGCAGTTGTCTTTAATCTCTTCCATAAATGGAAAATAAATAAATAGCCAAAGCTCTTTCTGTTGAAGTGCACGTGGTAGTTTGGGCTCACTGAATATACTGAAGCTGTCTTCCACTTGTAGTTTCAATTCTCTAATGGTCTGTGTGAAAAAAAGGGAAGAAATAAACAATTTGTTTGAAAAGTCATTAAAGCTATCAGTACAAAAGACAAATACATTAAAGTTTTGTATCATATCCTTCAACAAATGTAGGACCAGAGCACTCAGATTGAATGTGCTGTGCAATTCTGGTCACCAGTCAACTTTGTAGTTATGGATTATACTCAATGAACGAAACTGTCTGTTCAAGCCGTCTAGTTATTTACAAAAATCGCCCACAAAAATATACAGCCAATCCATTTTACCATATATCCTGTGAAGGGTTTTGAGATATCTCGAAGACTTGATAAGGCGCTATATCAAATGCAAGGATTATTATTATTATTAATGAATTCTATAATACATTAAATACATTACAATATATTAATATTAATATATATATTAATATATATTAATAACATAGAATATACAACAACACCAACAAAAATTACATTTATAGAGCGCCTTTCACGTCGGGAGGAAGTCCCAAGGTGCTGGACAGTCAGGGGTCAGGACCCGAGCATGGGGGAGAGGTGGGGTAGGGATGACGGAAGGTAGAGAGGTGGGAGGGCGACCGAAGGCATGATCGAAGAGGATGGTCTTAGACCGGTCTTGAAGGAGGCAAGGAAGGAAGCGAGGTGAAGAGACTGTGGAATGGAGTTCCAGAGGGTGGGGGCAGAGAGGCTGAAAGCTCGGCCACGATGGTAGGGCGGGTTGGGCAGGAGACATGGAGCAGGCCGGAGTCCGCTGAATGGAGGGAGCGGGCAGGTTGGTAGGGAGTCAGCAGGTCAGAGAGGTAGGAGGGGGCAAGGCCATGGATGGCCTTGAAAGTGAGGACGAGGATCTTGAACTCGATCCTCTGGGGGATGGGGAGCCAGTGGAGACGGGGAGGGTGGGAGTGATGAAGTTGCGGAGCCTGGTGTGCGAGAGTACACTAGATGCAGAGTTTTGGATGATTTGCAGCTTGTGAAAGGAAGAGTTGGGAACAGCACAGAAACAGGCCATTCAGTCCAACTGGTCTAAGCCGGTGTTTATGCTCCACATGAGCCTCCTCCTGCCCTTCCTCAACTAAGCCTTCAAGCATAACCTTCTATTCCTTTCTCCCTCATGTACCTATCGAGCTTTCCCTTAAATGCATCTTTGTTATTTGCCTCAACAAATTTTCTAATCTCATTTCAGATTAGATAACTCTCACAGGACTATCTCATCTCATGGGATTTATTTTTCATTAATTTTATGTAAAAAATCCTTGTGGTAGCATGTGCCACATTCCCACTACTTGTTGTGTGAAGAAATTTCTTCTAATTTCCTCACAGTCACAACAGGTTTATGTTTAGCTTTATTATAATATGAAATCAATAATAATAATCCTCGCATTTGCTAAAGTGCTTTTTACCTCTTCAAGACGTCTTAAAGTGCTTCACAGAATATACAAGTGAAATGAGTGTATATTTTGTGGGCGATACACGGCAGCCGATTGAGCACAGCAGTGTTCCACAAATCGTCACGGATCGAGTGACCAAATGATTATTGCTTTTTTTTCTTGAGGGAATATTATCAGACATGGAGTAAGCAAACTTGCCAGAGGTTTCGCCCTGCCGGGAATCGAACCCAGGTCTCTCGCTTGCCAGGCAATGTAAATAGTTGAAATTATAGTGTAAGAATCATTAGTATTGATCGTGTAGTGAATAGGTGAATTAAGTAGAATGCATTAAAAAAAACTGCCATGTGGCATACACACACACCACTCCTAGTAAAGAGACACTGAGCTTGGCAGGAGAACACTGGAATGTGACCCATGGCCAGGAAAGATAAGGATAATTGGACCAGGAGAATGGATGGGAAGCCATCTGTGTGGCAGGTATACAAAATCAGCAATTAAAAACCAAGAAAATGCTTGAGGCCAGCAGGCCACATGGACAGAGTCAGAAAGGAGGACAATGAATTACTGAAACTTCAGGGACATGGAGTCAAGCAGTCTGGTCAGGCTAGATAAGCTGGAACAGGAGGAGTATTGTTCTTTTGCAGACGTTGGTACAAGGAAAAACAACTTGAAGGTAGGGTAAGAATGCTGGGACAATAAGAAGGGATTTGGAAATAAGTCATGAAAAGAAAGGAGATAGAACAAAGTTGCTGGCGAAAAAAGAGTGGTTACGAGCCTCTGAGAGAGGAAGAAGAGCGCCTCTGAGGGAAGAGAGAGAACGAGGACAAGTCCAGCTCTCGCCGGAGTGAACCGCAAAGAGACCACATACCAAGACAATCCAGAGATGTTTGCAGTCAGAAGCAAGCCAGAGACAGTGGTTACCTCCTGTGTCAGCCTTAGAACCGTGTCACAACTTCCTGCTTGCTCCTCTCCTACATACTTAAACACACACTCAACATACAAAACTGTTAGAGATTATTTAGGTACATCTCATATATCACATAATATTTTTCTTTCATGTTAAGAATTTTAGCATTGAGTGTATCTTGTTAAGATAGTGCTTTAGTAGTCACTTAAGCACGACGAGTAATGATAATGTGTTGGGTGTAATGTGATGCTTATGCTTGTGTTTGTTTTATAATTGCTAATAAAACGTTTTAATGATATCCTTGGTGTGGTTTCTGACAAACGCTTGAACCCAATTTCACAGCGAGTGCTCTAACCACTGAGCTACAGGACTCCTGAATAATAACAATAATCCTTGCATTTGATATAGCACTGTATCACATTGTTGAGATGTCTCAAAGCGCTTCACACAATATATTGTAAAGTGGGTTGAAAGTGTATTTTGTAGGCGAAATGTTCTTTTATAAACATTCATCCAGCAAAATTCGCTAGAGCCTGGGTGCTGATCAGCTCTATGCTTTTTTACACTTCTCTCCTCTGTTTTGGTATAAACGCGATATTTGGAACCAAAAGGTCCCAGGTCAAATCAAAGTGGCTTTAGTCCTCAGGATATTGTACTCATTCTCTAGGCTGACACTTGCTAGGGGAACCCTGCATTGTTGGAGGTCCTTCGGCTGAGATGTTAAACCAAGGTCTAATCTGCTGTTTTCTGAGCTTGTTAAAGATCTCATGACACTATTCAAAAAGAGAAGGGAATTCCTCTCAGTGTTCTGGGCAATAGCCCACCAGCTACAATAGTTCATTCACTTCATGGCTGTTTGTGGGGTATTGCTGTGTACAAATTAGCTGGCATGTTTGCCCACAAAATAAAGAGTTCCTGCATTTTATGGTAAATGAATATGCAACGCTTTGAGACACTCTGCTGTGAAAGATACCATATTAAATACAAGGATTAGATTTTTTTATTATTATAATTGATCGGTATAGGATAATAATAATAATAATCCTAGTTGATACAGCGCCTGATCACAGCGGTACTTGCACTATCCCCACCCACAATTTGAGGACATTATTAAAATGGCAGCTTTGCATAGTCTGAATGTCGGCATGGTATATTACAGCCAAGCCTGGTGCTGACCTCGCCTGACATCCACACCGAAACACACATACACACCTTCCGGCAGAGTCTTTGAACAGCAATCCTGACTGATATTCCTCTCCTTAAACCAAGGCTCAGGCCATTTACAATGCCCCAAATTAGATCAGCTAACAGCGAATAATGAGGGATCAAACTTGGGGCCACCCAATATGTACAGCTCAGTTATTCAAGTTCTCTGAGCCATAAGGCAAGTTGTATCAGATAAAGATATTTGAAATAACTACTGTAGGTTATTTTGCTTGTACAGTTACTCTTTTCACTATATGAGAGAAAGCGTTTAAAGTGGAACTCATTTCACAGATAGTTAATGGCTTAATCAAATTGTAATTAAAAAGTAGATTAAAAAATAGTAAGTCAATGAGAGTAGAAAAAACTTGTGTCTCTTCCAAAAACATTTTTCCTAAACAGTAAGACATAAGGTTTTGTTTGAGTACTTCCAGTTATCAGTATTTAATATTGCATAAAGCAGCCATGACACAATCAGACAACAACGTTACTCAAACAACACTATTTTCGCTATTCTATTAGTTTAATTTTCAAGTTACTTACCGTTCATGATCTTTGACAACATAACGATTATCCTTCATTTTATCAAATAGATCCTTCCGATTATTGGAACCAGTGACCTCAATGAATATCAGAGAGCTTGGAATCCACAATCTCCTGAGCACCAAATCCTACTGCTACTGCGGATGTGAGATTAGGCTCTTGCCACATCTGTTCTATGAACGTCTTGAAATAGTGACTGCTACATTAGTGGTTGAATGGTGCAAATAACCACACTGTGCTATTGGTAACATACGTGTGGTTTAAAACAAAAAGAAACAAATTGCTTTCGTAAATTTTCCAATTGTGGTCATTTGGAGCTCCATTTCTGGTTTTGCAATCTTTTATTTCAATGCCATTTCCGTTACAGCAGTGTCTGGTACTATCATCCACTAGTACATTCCTGCATTAGGTGTCATGCACAAGAGTAATCTGTTTCATTTGTCTGAAAATACTCTCCTTTCAGATAAGGCATTAGTGGGCAAATGAAGTGTTTTTTTTTATTTCCTTCAGTTATTATTGACAATTTTATTCTTAATGTTTTTCTTTACACATTGGGATGTCTTCCCAACGTGAAAGTCGCTCTATAAATGTAATTTTGTTTTTGTTGTTTACTGGGAGCAGGGATTCTTTCCACTTAGCTTCTTTTAAGCCAAAGCCCTCACGGGTAGAATGATCCTATCTGGACAAGCAGCGGGAAGCTTATCCGGTAGTGCTTTCAATGATTTTAGCTGGTTAGACTCTGTTCTTGGCTCTTGCCAGCCTGCGCCTGATACTTTCCCGGATTAGGTAAACAGGGTGCATCCTCCAGGGAGAGAGTCCGCATTCCAATACACAGGAATTTCCATGTGTAGGTGGGATGCGACAAACTATGTTTGGTTTGGATAGTCTTAACAACACGGTGTTTCTGCATGACACCCAACTGACAAAAAAAAGTTTAAATTTTTAGAACAATTTTTGCACTTAGAGGGCACAAAACAAAGACAGATTAATAATGGTAATAATAATTTATCCTGTTGCTGAGTCACTCTGACTGCAATTGTGCATTCTTACTTCTTCTTCAACCCCTTGCTCAACTTTAACTCCATTTATTTCTAAGGCCCTGTCCATATTTTAACTCCTTTGGTTCTGAATTTTTCACCTTGGAGCATCACAGTGTAAAAAATGCCTACAGCATCACAATGCCTACAAAATGCACAGTGACCCCACTTTACATTACATCCTGTGATGTGCCCTGAGAGACATCCTCCCAACTATAGCTAGGGTTATTATTATGGATACATTTTTAAACAAATTAATGAAAATGAATTCTCAATGGAATGCAGAATAGCAGAAAAAGATGCCAAATGTCTATCAGACTTTGAATCCAGGCAAGTCTAGTTATAATACAAATTGTTCCTGCATGTTTGTGGTCAGACCAGCTTGCAGTAAGTTCTAAGTGCCAACGCAGTCCAACTTTCACTTCAACCCAAAGCTCATTGTCCCTCTTCCAACCAGTAAGCCAGGATTCAAGGACTTGAATAGCTCAGCAGTTTCCCAATCGATAATCTCACTTCTGCTTCCTTTTTACATTTGTGGCTCAGAATTTAAGACTTTTCTGGATATTGCTAATGTCTTCTGTGTCTATTCTTAGCATCACACTGTCTTAGGTAAGGCGAATCGCAAGTAAGGCAAAGTGCCCTTGATCAACACCCTCAAACACTCTTTCTTTCCTCCCTTTTCGGTGATCTACTTGGTCTCTGTCAAATACCCTGAGACTTCCTCACAAAGTGAAAGGCACTTCACGAGTGCAGGTTGTTAACAATCATTGTTTGCCCAGTGCTTTCTGAACATATGCAGGAGTTAAATACTGAATCATATATGAGTCAAACAATGAGCGAATGTGTGACCTTTACTGTCTATTTCACATCCGCTGAAAATGTTTCTGGTTAGCCAGCTGTCTGATCCCCTGTAGAAACCCATCACTGTGTTAAGGAGTATGCGATGCCGAGAAAACAGAAGGGAAAGAGTTTTGAGCCGGGAGAAAAAATATGGTCCAGAAAAAATAGTAGGAAAAAAGGTTGGACAAAAGGAAAGACAATAAGAAACTATCAAAATCCAAGATTATACTGGGTAAGAGACAAAAGAGGCAAAGTGTATAATAATCCTTGCATTTGCTATAGCACTCTTCACGTCTTGTAGACGCCTCAAAGAGCTTCACAGGATATACTGTAAAGCGAATTGACTGTATATTTGTGGGCGAAACGCAGCAGCCGATTGCGCACAGCAGCGTCCCACAAACAGTCATGTGTGATATGCATGCTACATACCCTTAAAGATAGATACACGCACGCAGATACACCCGCGCACACGCAGATACATGCACACACGTAGATATACACACAGATACACGCACACACGTAGATACACACGCAGATACACGCACACACTCACACACACCTCGCAGGCGCGCACACACATACTCACACACACATGCACACACTCACACACACTATGCAGGCGAGCGCACACACACTCACACACACATGCACACACACACACACTATGCAGGCGAGCGCACACACACTCACACACACATGCACACACACACACACACACTATGCAGGCGAGCGCACACACACACTCACACACACATGCACACACACGCACACACACTATGCAGGCGAGCGCACACACACACTCACACACACATGCACACAACTCACACACACGCACACATGCACACATTCACAGATGCATACAGTCACACACACACTCACAGATGCACATAGTGGTTGTTGCAGTAGATTGGGAATATATTAATTTGGAGTAAATTGCAAACTCTCAGTAACACACCAGTATTTTCAGTACTTCTTACAGATGGCACATCCAACAATACAGAGCTCTGCCAACACTAGAGTGTCAGACAACATGGAGAATCAATCTTGGTAGGTCCATAAGAACAGCTGGCAAGAATTTGTGTTGCTTTGTCAAAGATTTCCTTGGTTCAATACCAGATGTACTTTCTGTCAATGTCATTGTACATGTCACAGTACCAGTAGAGAGTGGAAACCTACAGCAGAAAGCTATTTTTGCACAAGTCAATAATATAGAGACCAGTGTCTTTTGTGGTGATTTTGGTGCTGTCAGAGACATGCGTGCTATTATAGTGAGGACTGCAAGAGCAAAGAGCAAACTGTTATTAGCACACTAATTTGGTTATTCACTTCAAGGCTGTCAGTGGGACATTGTTGCTGTATTCACCCAGTCACCACACTTTAAAGTGAAACCTGTGAAGTGCTTTGAGATGAGAACAACGACAAGATTATATTTGTATAACGCCTTTCACGTCGGGAGGATGTCCCAAGGCGCTGGACAGAGTACAGTATTTCAGACCCGAGCTGGGTTTGGGGGGGTTAAGGGAGGGAAGGGGGGTGGCCGATGGCATGGTTGAAGAGGAGGGTCTTGAGGCAGGACTTGAAGGAGGCTAAGGAGGGGGCGAGGCAGAGTGACTGGGGGAAACTCGAGAAACAAGTGTGAAAAGATGTGGGCTTCATTCTGGTAAGTGCATCATTGGTCAGTGTCTGGCGGTGTTGCCTAATTAACAGTACAGGTTTTTCCAGGTAGATATGTAAAATGTTCACATGGTCTCTGAGCAAAGAGGAGTAGCCACGTGGAACAGCTCACCACCTGCAAGCCTGGAACACAAAGCACAGACTGTCTGTGCTTCAGTAAATAATGGAGTGAAATGATGAACATAAATCTATATGCAATGTTTTTTTGAGTTCATGTTTATGATTCGGTGAGCAAAGAAATGATTGCTTACATTAGTGGCAGAGCTGCTGTGTCTTCATGTGACTGCATTGATCTTAGTGTGTTCATCAGGTGCAAATCTGTTGCGTACCAGACACCAGAAACTGAATCATTAACTTTGCTTTTTGACATCACTTTAAAATATGTGATTAAGAATCGACCATTTACACAATACGGTCCCTTTAATCAAAGATCCCAAATCCCACCAGTTTTGCTCAATTCTTGTAGATTAATAAACACAGAAATAGGAAATCGCATCTGTTAAGATGAACTGCATTTGATATAGCGCCTTATCACGTCTTCGAGATATCTCAAAATATGTCTTAAAATGTCACAGAATATACTGTAAAGTGAATTGAGACTCACGTAGAGACACTCACAAACACACACACACAGACATGTGCAAACACACAGACTCACACACACACAGATATGCGCAAACACACAGACTCACATACACAGACACGTGCAAACACACACACACAAACCCAGACTCACACATACAGACTCACACACACACACAGACTCACACACACAGAGACATACAGACAATCACGACAGCGGTGGCTCCGAGTGAAGCACATTTCCCACTTGAGCTGCTCCGCACATGTGCGTCCGGAGCCTCCCCACCCACAGCGACGTGGGTTAAACAGCAGGGGATGGGGGAGGTGGGGGGGAGGGAGACCGTAGAGCAGGAACTCCATTTATTGCGGGTTTGTAGCAGTGGGTTATTTGTAGAGGATTCCGCAGACAAGGTCTGGCCACACATTTCTATTGGCCCAGCTAGCCACTCGAAGATACGCAACCAGAAATACTACATTGTATAGAAACTGCGTGGTATATCATATTGCTTGCACTTTGCTGTGGATCTTGCAGTCTCCTGACTTGATTCCTTCCAACCACTAGAGTGTGTTGATGTGTCTGCAGCTTTTGAAAACTGGAGCCAGCTGGCACCAGAGTGAACGAGCCTATGAGCAGGCTGAGAAGCGCAAGGTTGCAGCCAAAAAATCCGTATGCAGACATCATCAACAGCAGCGACTTCAAGACAAAACATCTTCCAGCAGGAGAAGGATTCTCTGTAGCCTTCACAACCCAGGGATTTGCAAGAAGGATGATTCAGAGCCAACCGAGAAATCCGAACAGCATCCACATCAAAGCAGTAAACACAACCAACGGAAGCCTAGGCAAATCAGGCTGTTTCTCATCAGAGCAGTAAGTGAAGCGAAACAGGACAGCAAGAGGGTAAATTTGAGCACATTGCTGATCTCGGCCTCGAGTGAATGTACGGTATAGTCGGATAGAAATTGCAGAGACATAGCAAGTAAGGACGAGATGTCCGATTGAGTTTATTATATAGATACTGCAAAATCCTCAAAGATAATAAAGTTAAACCAGAAAATCTCCCAAGTCAGACAGCCTGGATTACTCAAACGCACTCCATGCCAGTCTGTAACTCTGTCTGTCCAGTACTTTGGGACGTCTTCCCAACGTGAAAGGCGCTATACAAATTTAATGTTGTTGTTGTCTCCCCAGCTCCACGACTCAAAGGCTCGTTCAGATCTCTGCCACCTGCATACTTACCAGGACCAAACTCCGTACCCCCAGCTCACCAGGTCTGGCCAGGCACCACTGGCTCCCCATCACCTAACGGATTGACTTCGAGATTCTCACATTTGTGTTCAAATCCATTCATTCCCTGGCACCTCCCTATTTCCCCGACCTCCTCACTCTCCAATCCATCACCCAGTGCCTCCGCTCGACTGGCACCAACCTCCTACTTGCCCCTCACGCCCTCTGCTCTAACACTGGGGGTCGCGCTTTCAGTCACTACATCCCGAAACTCTGGAACACTCTTTCTCAACCCCTCTGCCTTTTTCAAGTCCCACCTGAAAACCTTCCCTTTCAACTGTGCTTACAGCCACCTCCCCCAGGCTCAGGATCAGGCTCCACCAAAGTTAAGCGCTCTGAGACGCTACCCTGCTTGGAGGCGTTATTGAAGCGCAAGTTGTCGTTGTTGTTCTGTTTCCTCAGCATCATAATATGAACATGCACAATTTGGACAAATCTTACATTTTGTTAAGCACTACAGAAAGCTGTAGTTGAAATTAAATTTTACCCCAAATCTCCATGTCCTAAAGAGGATTTAACCTAGAACCAGATGGAATTTTTTCCATATTCGGTCTCTACATCTCCGTTATGGAGTCTTTTTCCCCCCATGGACAATGTGCCTCACTGCTTGTTTGAGCAGCGCAGATGTAATTGAGTTCTGTGTCCATTTAAATCTATTTTCATCATTCCAACATTTAGCAGTAATGAGCATATTTTTTGGGGGGGTTTGCAGGTTCTGCTAATTCTCTGCTGACAAGATGGCAACCAACGATGCAGACATTGAATATGAGTTTGAAGGCAGTGCTAAGACCAGGACTGAACCACAAAGACCAAATCCAGATATAGACGGAGGCTGGGGGTGGTTTGTGGTCCTGGCCTCTTTCATCGCTCACATACTCGTCATGGGATCACAGATGTCTCTGGGGATACTTTACATGGAATGGTTGGAGGAGTTTCAACAAAGCCGTGGACTGACAGCGTGGATTGGATCCTTGTCACTTGGTATAGCAATGATTATTGGTAGGTTTCTATTGATGAATTTGCAAGAGTGTTGGTGAGTGAGAAGCACATCAAAATGGACTTGCTGGATCTCTATGCAGGTGTGGGGCTTGAACACACGTCCTCCTGACACACAAAAATAGTGCTAAAATAGAGCCAAATTGGCACCAAATGCTAGCTGCAATATGTAGGAAACTGTCAGTACAATTTCAGTTTCAGGCTATGAGTTCTAAACTAAGCAGCCCTTGTTATAACGATTAAGGAGGTGTGTGGAGATTGTATACTATGAGTGCCTACATGTGATAATGTGATAATTATATTTGGTTGCTTTTGAATGATTCATCAATGTTTTCTGGAATACCACTTTCTAGTTAACAATTATGAGATTTGCTGCATAATTTCAGCAAAACAGTTGTTGATATTAGAGCGATTTCTTAAAGCGGCTCCTTTACTTGATGCCTGCCAGGATGCTTCTGATGTTCACAACATGCACTGTAATGTTTATAACTACAGTGACATCATTAGAATCCTTACTCAGTAGATCTACCACACAAACTAGAGATTAAACCTTGCTGATCTATATGCCTAGGTGTCAGTAAGTCCCCAATGGAATTGTTAAGCAATGGCGTTTTGAACAGCCAGCTGAACCGACAGAAAAGCTCAGGAAAGCTAAGTCTGTCTACCATCATCTTCAGATGAAGTCCAGAAAAAGATACTTTGCGATTGTTTCTGAAAGATCTGGGTGGCAGAGTCCAGGTTAGAGCACCGTCCTTTCACCTCTGCAACCTGCGTGTCAATCCAGCAGACCTGAAGGTATGCACATACATCGAGTTCTCAGGATACATCATGAAACAAGCTTGGCCTGTCCAAAACAAGTTTTGAGATGATCCAACATAATATGCGATCAAACTGCCAATGGCACTCGGATATGCTGGAAGGATGTTTGTTGTGGAGAAACAAAAACTACACTGGTGCAATAGGGATGCTCTTGTGAGGTTTGTGTGTAGAATAAAGCTACATTGTTGGAGGGAGAGAAGGGGGAGATTTACTCTAAATGGCACAATACTTGTGTTCGACTGAGCTTAATCCTGGCAAAACTAACCCTAAACCCAAGAATTAGGTGTACCAAGATTTCTCTGTTGCATAAGATGTGTTTTTAAGTGAAAACAAGTAAATGAGGTTAAGGCACCTTTTCTTTTTCCTATATCACAGGACCAATTGCAGGTTTATTTGTGGACGTGTGTGGATGCCGTAAGACCGCAATAATAGGAGGAATATTAACGACGCTGGGCTGGGTGATGAGTGCTTTTGCAACTAGTGTCTACTCCCTTTTCTTGTCCTTTGGAGTTGTAGTGGGTAAGTCGATTTTCAACATTTTATTAAATTATCTTACTAAAGAATTGTTATCAGGATCTGAGTTGCAATCGCAAACGGTTTGGATTCTTATTCATGGCTGAATAAAAATTACCTTTTGTTTTTCCTGTGCTGTGACTGACCATTCTGAAGTTGGACTTCCTCTAATCTCATGTGCTCAAGGGACTTCCTCTCTCTTGCCCTGTCGGGAGTGAGGTCCCTTTTTAGTATGATTTACAAAGACTTAAGCTAAAAGAGAGGCACTTTGTTCAAAATAACATACTGTGAATATATAGACTCCTGCCTAGCTTTCATGAAACACCTGTAAGAGAAACAGAAGAAGACATTCTTGGATGAGATGTAGACAGCTATTTCTAAATGCATTTCAGATTTGGAGTTTGGTTGAGAATCAACAATCAGAATTCCTCAAAAGGGGGAGTGTTTAATATAATAATAATAATAATTATCCTTTTGAAAGAGGGCCTTATCATATTTTCAAGACCGTATTCATCCGGGGTAGGCCTGGACCACCTGGTTGAGACAGGGATCATTTTATGTAAGGTTTGAGTGTATTAGCCTTGATAGCCTGAATGAGGAACATCTAAGGGGATGATTCCTAAGGGGTGGACCATTCCTCCCAAGGAAGATAGAACAAACGACAGGAAATGGGGTGCTATAATTAAATAGGAGTGAGAGGGAGCAAGAAACAGGAGCAAAAATTAAGTTACAAGAAAAATAGTAACTAGTTGCAGGTTTTTAATACATATTGAGTTTTTTTTTATATATGATCAACAACCTTAGTCATATTCCCAGAGTTTTATTGGCAGAATACAGCATATTTTCTTTGTGATTTCTCATAATCTGACTGTCTCTTTTCTGCATTGTGTGAGCAGGGATTGGGAGCGGTTTGAGTTACCTGCCTAACATAGTTATGGTGGGAAAGTATTTTGAAAAGCGGCGAGCACTGGCGCAGGGAATAAGTACAACGGGCACTGGATTTGGGGCCTTCTTCATAACTATTCTACTCAAAGCCCTGAATGCTGAATTTGGCTGGAGAGGTGCCATGTTCATCCAAGGAGCGGTGAGTTTGAACCTGTGTGTTTGCGGAGCTCTTTTGAGGCCACTTTTGCCCAGCAAAAGAAAGTTTCGAGAAACTGAGTACATCAGAGGGGAGGCATGTGGAATGGAAGGTACAGCTCTTTCTATTAATGGGCGAAGCTCTGATGCAGGGATCAGCGAGCAGGATGCAAAGGAATATAAAGGAAATCCACCAAAGGAAGCTGGTGCGCAAAATGTTCTCGATGCTACATGTAAATACCAAACTGCTAAGTGGGCCACATTCAAAGACGCGTGTGCAGCCAACCTATTTAAAATGTCTAGCAAGTTCATGAGGTCTGTGAGGCTGGGATTTTACACATGGTATTCAAGCTACTTTGGAGCTGCATCACTCTTTCAGAACAAGGTTTTTGTAGCATATATTTTCTGGGCTTTGTTAGCCTTCTGTAGTTTTGTTATACCTTTCATTCATCTCCCAGAGATTGTCAAACTGTACGGCTTAACTTCTGAGAACGACAAGTTTCCTTTGACCTCGATCATAGCAATGCTCCACATTCTTGGTAAGGTGATTTTAGGCACAATCTGCGACCTTCCGATTGTCAGTGTCTGGAATGTGTTGGTGTTGTCTAACTTTTGTTTTGCAGTCTGTATTCTGGTTATTCCACTAATGTATACTTTCACCAACTTGGCCATTGTATGCGCTGTAATTGGGTTCTCCAGTGGATATTTAGCACTCATACCCTGTGTAACTGAAGATTTGGTGGGAATAAACAACCTTGCCAATGCTTTTGGAATCATCATCTGTGCCAATGGAGTGTCTGCATTGCTGGGACCACCATTTGCAGGTAAAAACCATGTTCATTTTTCTATCAACAGTAGCTAAATGATATAACCTTGGGCAAGTTTCCTTACTCCACACAGAGTCTAATAATAATCCCTCCACAAAACCAAAAACAATAATAAAATTGGTCATTTTCAATCTACGACTGTTTGTGGCACATTGCTGTGCACAATTGGCTGCCGCGTTCGCCCACAAATATACAGTCAATTCACTTTACAGTGTGTTCTGTGAAGCGCTTTGGGATGTCTTCCCGACGTGAAAAGCGCTATATCAAATGCAAGGATTATTATTATTATTATTATAACAATGACCTACATAGTGGTCTAGTATTCAGTGAGAGTCCACCTACTGAAAGGGTTCCATGAAAGGTATTCATTTCTCCAGCACCAATTCACCATTGTATATTTCCAGTTCATAGAAAATATTTGTAGGTAGACAAATTATCCGAACACTAGCAATCGTCTCACATCAAAGAATTTATTATATGAAATCCCCAGGGCATTAGTCTAATAAAGACAGTGAAAAAGATTCAGAGAGTGTCAATAGAGAGGAATCATTTTTAAATGAAGTGAGGCTAGGGGAATTGAATCCTCAGTCACTGAGAAAAATGACCAAGTTAAAATCTGGATAAGAAAATTGGAGGACGTATTTGAAGCTCAGGAAACCACAAATTAAACTTAATTTGAGAAACAATTCCATCATCCTTAGATATCTGACTCGTAGGAACATGCAAAGGGAATTAGTTTGGGAAGGAAAATAGTCAGATGGGGTGAAACCTATTGTCAACAACAACGACAACAACGGTGTCTCAGAGCGCTTCACAGTAACGGATCCTGGGGCCGAGCCAGAGGGAGGGGGAGGAAGGTGACCGAAAAAGTGCGGTCGAAAAGAAAGGTCTTCAGCAGAGATCTGAAAATGGGAAGGGAGGGAGCGAGATGGAGTTAGGAAGGCAGTTCCTAGTGGCATAGTGGCTGAAGGCACGGCCGCCGAGGGTGGAGCGGAGGACTCAGGGGATGAGGAGGAGGCCAGACCCGGAGGAACGAAGGCAACGAGTACTGTTTTGAGGAGATCAGAGAGGTAGAGGGGTACAGAGGAGTGCAGGGACTTGAATATAAGGGTGAGGAACTTGAAGTCGATCCTCTCTGGGATAGGCAGCCAGTGCAGTCTGGCAAGGACTGAGGTAATCGGGGAGCGGAGTTTGGTGCGGGTGAGAATGCGGGCAGCAGAGTTCTGAATGATTTGGATTTTATGGATGGTAGTGGATGGGAGACCAGTGAGAAGGGCGTCAGAGTAGTCCAGCCGGGAGGTGACAAAGACATGGACCAGGGTTTCAGCGGTTTTTGGGGAGAGGTATTGGCAGAGATGGGCGATGCTTCGGAGGTGGAAGGAAGCGGTGCTGGTGAGGGATCGGATGCAGGGGAGGAAGGATAATTGGGGGTCGAACCTGACGCCTAAGTTGCGTACGGGTTCGAAGAGTTTTAGGGGGAGGTCGGTTAGGTGGAGGAGGTGATAGCCGTGAGATTTTAGACGTTGACGTTGCCACCTGAAACAGCTTGAATGAAGTGAACTGGACACATGTTATTTGTCAGTCTGACTCGGTTGGTAGCGCTTTCGTCTCAGAGTCAGAAGGTTTTTGGAATTAATCCCTACATCGGGATTTTGAATTCACATAGTCCAGGCTGATACTCCAGTGCAGTGATGAGAGAGTGCTGCATTGTTGGAGGTCCTGTCCTTCAGCAGCATTTAACGGAGGTCATGTTTGCCTGTTCAGGTGGACATTAAAAATCCCAAGCACTATTTGAAAAAATAAGGGTGTTCAAAATTGGTCATTCACTTCATGGCTTTTTGTGAGACATTGCTGTGGCAAAATTGGTTGCTTCATTTCACCTACAAAATACACTTTGCAATAAATCCTATGAAGCGCTTTGAGACATCCTCCTGACGATGAAAGGTGCTATTTCAAATGCAAGAACTATTTATTCCTATGCAATCAATCAGTAACTTGAATTGGGTTTGGTAGAGAAATATTGTGAGTGAGTTTATAATTGTTGTTCATGGAGAGATTTTATCTGTGTCTCTTTGATATGTGCCAACATTCACACAAGAACATCAAAGCCTTTGATGTGAGTATTGCAAAGCTCTCAGGAAGTTATATACAGTTGATTGGTGATAAATTGTCTGCATACATTATAAAGGGACTGCTGCAACATCCTCTTAGTGCATTCTCTAAATTATTCACCTGAATTGCAGAATAACTTGAAACGTCCACCATATAAAAGATATTGCTCTTAATTTAGTACTCTCTTTGTTATGCAGGCTGGATCTTTGACTTAACAAACAAGTATGACTACTCTTTTTATGTGTGTGGCTTCCTCTACATGGTTGGGATAGCCTGCCTGCTGGTGAAATACTGTGTCCCATTGAAGGAAATCCCTGAAAAAAAGGAAAGAGCAAGAAACTTCTGAAGCCTGATGTAGTAATTGTGAGAAAGTGAGCTTCGTTTTTCACCAATAGAACAATTTTTGGCAACTCTCCAAAAAGTTTTTAAATTTTTGCATGCAATTGACTCAAATTATATTGCGCCAAAGAGGCAATATTTTCATCTTATTTAATCATGCTTTTATTTATGCATTTATAGAATTTAACATTGTCATTTTTAGGTACTTATGTTTTGGGTGGCAATTTTGTTCTTTTCCTTTTCTTGCGAAGGGTCCATTGCCTTCTAGCTCTGATGCTTTATCTGATTGAGTGTCTTGGGCACCTTAGCTGATGTCTGTTTCTTTCCTCACCCACTATGCATACAGGAATGAGAACTCCAGCAGGTTATTTGTCCTCTCACTAGTGTAGGAGTGCTATTTCTTCAAAGTAGCTTTAGTTTCACTTTTTCTCCCTTTCACTCTCAATGGTGTTGGTTTGTGTTGGGGTATAAGTTCCACAACCACTATTTCAAGCACTTCACCAAGAGGATATCCCTCCTGTGTGAGGATACATAGTGAGTGTTGGCATGTTCAACCAAGAGAAGAATCACAATCAAGCCTCACTGTATCCTTAGCCAATATACCACAATTTTCTTAAGCAATTATTTGAAATGGTCTCAATGTTCTAATCTTAGCTGTGTAACCGTGTTAGGGATTAGGGATGGCTCAGGTTAGGGAAAATTCAGGTTTACCCCCCTCCCCCAACCTCCCCTCGCTACCAGAATCACAATTCCCAACTGAGATGGTCAGCGTGTGATCTGCACTTTTGCAATACCACTGTATCACCATTTACTAGGAGGTGCCCAAGAATTGAGAAGATTGATTTGGTTTTAAATAACAGAGAAAAATCAGCAACAGGCAAAGTGAGTAGTCATTTGCCTTTGCAATACAAATAAATCAATTTAAATGCAATAGAAAAGATGATGTTTCATGCACTCAATTGTTCTAGGGTTTTGTGATATTATAAATTGTGAGGTTGGTTAGTCAAAAGTGATGGTGCATTTTTATCATTTTTTTTAAATATGGAATGTTATTTTAAAATGGGATAATATTAATAACCACTTGGAAAGATATGGGTTGATTAAAGAGAGTCAAAGAGTTGATTTGTTCAAATCAAGTCTCAGCTGACAAATCTAATGTTTTCTTTTTTAACAAAGTAAACGATAAAATAGGTGGAGGTAATGCTGTGGATGTGGTATATTATATGTATACAGTATATGGACTTTCAGAAAGTTTTTGATAAGGTGCTCTATAGGAGCTTTGTTTAAAAAATGAGATTACACGGTATTAATGGAAAGGTGTGGATAGAAAGTTTGTTACAGAAGCAGAGGGTGGGAGTACATGATTGTTCTTCACAATGGAGAGATGTAAACAGTGGTGTCCTCCAGGGGTCAGTGGTTAGGACCACTGCCTTTCTCTATTTGATGTAAATTATCAGGGGTACAATTTCTAAGTTTGCAGATGATACAAAAACGGCATGTAGCTAACAATGAAGAGCATTGTGAGCAACTTCAGGGGACATAGGCAGATTCATTTATTGGGCAGAGAAAATTGCAAGTTAAATTTAACATGGGCAAATGTGAGGTTATACATTTTGGGAGGAAGAATAAGAACAAGTATATGTTGGGTGGTAAAATATTTTAAAAAGTGGAAGAACAGAGGGACTTGGGGCGTTAATAAACATAAATCTTTAAAGGTTGAACGACAGGTGGACAAAGCTGCCAAATAAAATGGAATCTAAGGTTTTATAAATAGGGTGTAGCATATAAAGATAAAGAGGTAATGCGAAGCTGATGTAAATTGTTAGTTAGACCACAATATTAGTCCAGTATAAGTCATCCCACTTCAAGTAAGACATCAAGGTGTTAGAGGGAATGTAGAAAATTATTAGAATGATACTGGGGATGAGTGGTTTGGCCTATGAGCAGAGAGGGGAAGAACTAGGACATTTTCTGCTGGCACAAAGAAGATTGAGACCTGATTGAGGTTTTTAAAATTATGAGAGGTTTTGGAGGTCAATTGGGGAGAAATTATTCCCATTGATCATTGAGGCAGGAGCTATATTGCATCAATTTTAGATAGTTAGTAAATGAGCAAATGGGATGGGGGGTTCAGGATATGGAATGCCCTGTCGGGAGTCCATATTAGCCTTCAAGAGGGAACTAGATTGATACCTTAATGAGTCAGCTGCAGAGGTTTAGGGAAACAGCAAGTAAATGGGACTTGAAACGATTGCTCTTGAGGGAGCTGGCATGTACACGATGGGCTGAACGGCCTTCTGTGCCATAAACCTCTATGGTTCAAAAAAAATGCTCCCCATATTAAATTCCTATGATGCTACTACAACTTTCTGGATTTGCTTTTACATTTAAATTGTATTTAAGCACGCTGGAACGTTACCCTGCGTGAGTGACACTGTATGAATGTAAGTGGTTGTAAGGACAATTATGCTACTTTGATAAATCAGACAATAAACCACAAATGTATGGGGTAAATGATTGTGTTTGACTGATCTTCTTAATAGCAAAGATGTTATTATTTTCCTGCATCTTATCTATAAATCGAGGTGCACAATCACATTCCAGTTAAAAATACATTACTTATGAACTGGATTCACAAAATTAATTGAGATATACAATTTTTGAACATTAATGGTATCTGCGTATTTTCAGGCTTTCCTAGGTTCCGCTTTCCAATTTTCCACAATGCACATCTCATACACCGATATTCACAAACTGGTGGAAATGTAATTAACAATTAGAGGATCGCATTTTCACCCTACCACCGTATTTTTGATGACATGTACAATACAGTTTTATTATCTGTTCATTTTTTTAAAAAAAGTTGGCTTATAGTCTTTTCCTTGATAAAGCCATTATTTATTGACTTCTTTAAAATTAGAATTTCAGGTCACATAAATGTATCGTCCTATTCGTTTGTTGAAAATATTTTGCTTTCTGTAATGCTTCAATTTGGTTGTTTTACCATCCTTGCAAGACTAGCAAAGTCAACAAAAACATGTAATTGCTATCAACGTCTCCAATACTGTAGCATACGACTATCAGGATGGTAGAAGGCAGGCTAGATGGACCTTGGTCTTTTTTTGTCGAGCAATTTCTACATTCCTAAATATGCATTGCATTTATGGCATCAATGCTCAAATGGGGAAATAGAGGGAGTATATTCCACCATTGGACTTTGTGGCTATGTATTGTGTTTTGTGAAGCGCTTTGAGATATCTCGAAGAGGTGATAAGGTGCTATATCAAATGCAAGGATTATTATTATATATATTTTCACTGAAGAACACACCATTTCTTGCAAGGGGATAACAGACGACTACCAAATCCACTCTATAATCTGTACTAGGAGGGCACCCATGACTCTCAGATCAACCTCACTTCATCTTGCCATTTGGTGGACCAATCAAAGAACGCACTCATTTTAATGGGAAATCAGGAATTGAACCAACGACCTTTCAGTTGGTGATGTGTGCACCGTCACGCTGCCTCCTCGTATTAAAAAGAGAACAAGGATTCAAACATTGTCCAGTCTTATTTAGGTCAGGTCAGAATTTTCAATAGCAGTTGATAGTTTACAACGCAGAGATGCCCTGCAGTATACAGGCAATGCTTACCCTGCTGCACACATTATTACGGTCACTGGGTTTCGGAGCTGAGTTGAGGCACATATTCATGTTCAGAACAGTTCTGGCCTTAGCTGCCCCTCCTGTTCAGTTTCTGGTTTACCTTCTAAAGAAATACAATTCCTTTTACAGAGGGAGCCTGTACCTTAGACCACAGCAAGGAACATGAACAATAATATCCACTACGAATCAGATAAAGTGTATCAGAAATGAAAACTGTTTGTAGAGAATCAATTTCAATAGAAAAAAATGAGGAGATCCACACGAGGTAAGTATTCCAAATTTTATTACCTCACTCATTTGTTCTCCACCTGCTTTAAGATAATAGGGTCAATATGATTCTGCACAGTTATTTATCATATTGAATGTTGCCTGCACGTGCTGAAGAGTGCTGATATTGGTAAAAACCAGGTTTGCTGCATCGGATTTCCAACTCATAGGAAACTGCCGTTTTACGAAACAAAAAACTCATGATAGAAAGTAACTTGCTCACGGGAAGTTGTTTCCTGCCCCAGAGGGAGAGATTTACTGCTGTGAAATTTAAAAGGATCATTCCTTTTCAATTGTATTGCTGTGTCGGATGTCGCACGGGTAACTGACATTGAAAAAGAGAGTAAAATTAGCATAAAAATCAAACCATTAAACCGCAGAATAAAATTAGGAAAAGCTTTTGGGAAATTGAGCTTGTTCTATCATCAAGATTTGAGACTTGGATGACCGAGAGCTTGATTTCTAACTAATAGCTTGCTTGTTCAGGTTTCAGGGCTGCCCTGTTGCTCATCTTGGTTAGGCTGATTTCATGAGCTCTTAGTTGCCTGACTAAAGAGGCACCATGTGGGATTGAGATATTTAATCTCAAAACCCTGTAGAATTTGTTTCCAACATTTAACCAGTTTCCAATGAAGTGATCAAAGGGTGGCAGAAATGGTGGTGGGGGGAAAGAAGAAAAAGAAAATAGACCCCCACCTCCCAAATAAAATCATACAATATGAACTGCTCAAGATAACAGGGCTCTGAATCAAAGGTTGATCGAACTATATTAATGTACACATAAGTTTAAAGACTGTGTATTTTGTAGGCAAATGCAGCAGCCAGATTGTGCACAGCAATCTGGAACATTTGGCCTGTGAATGTTTCTGATTTCCTTAGTGTGTATTACAATGGTATTATAACTGGGAGAGTTGTGGAGCCCAAAGTGGAAATATAAAAGAACAACAAATTACATTTGTGTAGAGCCTTTCACATCGGGAGAACGTCCCAAGGCGCTAGACAGTCAAGGATTTGGACTCAAGCAGGGGGTTGGGATCAGGAGGGCAGTGAGGGTAGGGGGAGGAAGGTGGCCGAAGGTGTGGTTGAAGAGGAGGGTCTTGAGACCCGCCTAAAAGGAGGCAAGGGAGGGAGCAAGGAAAAGGGACTGTGCAATGGAGTTCCAAAGGGTTGGAGCAGAGAGGCAGAAGGTCTGACTGCCAATGGTGGGGCTGGCTGGGCGGGGAACATGGAGCAGGCCGGGCGGGGGACATGGAGCAGGCTGGAACCTGCTGAACGGAGAGGTTGATATGGCAATGGTTTAAAATCAGCTTGTTTTATAAATGCAAGTAGATTTAGAATTTTGATGTTTACTGGAGCTCTGAGTTCTGCTGCATGCTGAATTTTAAGAAAAATGAAGTTTGAGGCAATAATAATAATCCTTACATTTGATATAGTACTTTATCACGTTGTTGAGACATCTTAAAGCTTCACACTCTAGTACAAATATACTATGCGCAGGACCAATGGAGGGTAGGGGAGCGGAGTTAGGAGGTGAATAATACGAGTAATACAAAGAAATCAAAGTAGTTTTGATAGGAAACTGAATGGGACTCAGAGGTGAATGTACAACATAGACAATTATACAATTTATAAAGGTAGGCTTTACTGTATTCTTTCTCAGTTTTGTCACACACTCTAATTTGGTATTGCCAGCAAACTTAGATATTGCTAAATCATTGGATTAAATCACTCAATTTTTTTCTATCTACAATGGGGAAAAAAAATAGAATTCCCAGCCTTGAACTCCAGGGAATGCCAGTAACGTCACAAAACCAAACTGAGAATCATCCATTTCCCTCCTATGGTCTGCCTTCTATCTTTCAACCAGTCCTTTTTCCATACCAGTAGTTTACTTGTCAGAAAATCTCAAGAATATTGGCACCAATCTGGTTCCCTTTTTAAATTCTGTACAAAACAATAATGATTAACCTAAATTATTGAATTGAGACACTTATTTCACATTCAAGTTATTTAGTCTATGGTGATGAATCAGCTTAAGGTAAGTAGTGATTTGGCACCCAATATGCTGTATGAACTGGGACTCAAGAACCAGCTGTGTGACCTGCGCTTCAATGACAATAAAATAGCAACACACAATTTCTGGTGTACTTAACACACTAAAATCGAACGTTTTTCTTTACCTTGCCCACTTGAAAGCAACCTATACCATGCAATATAAATCAGACTTCCTGCTCCAAGTCTTTGCTATATTGCCAGGAACAGTAACCTTGCGATTGGCACTAGAACCCGCATCACTTGTCCATTTGAAAGCGCACAGGCTATTCCGTGGCTATTTGACGAAATTGAACAAGAACACATATTGATGCTAGATCTACAATGGTTTTGTATCAGCAAGAGCCTTGCTTGCAACGGTAGGTCCAGAAGTCTGACGTTAGTTCTTAAATCATATTGTTTAAAATGGCCTTGAATTTTTGTCGTTTTCGTTGAATCTGCTTCTGCAGCTGAAGTTTGCTGGTGAAGAAAATCTCCTTCCAACCAATCTCAATTGCTAACGCTCGCATCTCTGGAGTGATGGTGTCACAGTGCTGTAGAACAATATCTTCCCAGATATCATTGGAGTTGCACAGCTACAGAGAGATATATAGAGAGAGACAGATGAGAAAAAAATACTCTCCTGTTTATATCAGAGTGACAACCAGTCAAATACAAGGTCATTCAATAAAACAGAAAAGGTCAGAAATCTCCAATTCTCCCAAGTGTCTCTTCCAAACACGTCATGATTTGTGACAGATCTATACATAGAGGATAGGGAAAGTCTTGCCTAGCAGCTCTATTTTTACTTGTTGGCAACCAATTGCAGATCAGTGGAGCAGCAATTTGTTTTCAATCAAATCCTATAAATAAAGGATATTTTTTTCTGCGAGGAAAAGGATTAGGAATTGTGTGACGTTGACATATTATTTCAGCAATATTTTTCTTCTAGATTACAAAGATTGTCTCTCCAGTGAAGTGCTTCCAAGAGAGAAACTAGGTTTCAGATCCTCACCAATCTAATTTCGTAACAAAGCAGAAGCCAAAATCACACACACAGGAATTGCAAAGAAAAATTCACCCAAAGCTGTTCTAATGCACTATCTAGCAGTCATCTTAAGTAGGGAAAGTGGCAGAGACCTGGTAGGATTTAATCTAGGGCACTGTCTTAGTCAGGGAATATACCACGCTGAAACAGAGATTATTTTTTAAACAACGGTGTGTGGAGAGAAGGTGTAAATAAAACAACGTCAAAGCTGACAAATGTCCACATAATCTCTTTTAAAAAAGTCATTCTGATGAATAAAACTGAATTAAAGATTATTTTTTCTACAACAAACTTGCAGCATATGAAACAAAATACTTAAAAAGTCTGCACTTTTTTCACCTCAGCAACGTCACAAAAGAACTTTACAGTAAATGAACATGTGGCTTGGGCTCTATTGCAACAAATAATTGCAGGTTATTAAGATTTTGTTTTGCACTTGAATTGCTATGTAATGGCATCAGTCTAATAGAGACATGCGCATTCGAGGTACAGAACAATGGTCATCTACTTACTCTACAATCTTATTTCAAGCCAATGAATTCCTAGAACTAACTGTACTTTGATGAATGAAGGATAGCTTTAACATATCGACTTCCTAAGCCTACCATAGCAGACTCAATTCAAATTAAGTTTTCTGATTGAAAGAAATGGGTAACCACAAGGGGGAATTAAAAGCACTAAGTGATTTTGGAGTCCAGGCACTTTAGTTTACAGGTACAAATGCAATCAAAAGCAACTTCTAGGATTCATCACAATTATACAATTATTGGTCAGACTTCTTGCTCCATGTATTGGTCAAAACTCTTCTGGAGCATCTGGTGAGTTTTACATCCAAATTTAAACTGGTCTTGCAGTATGTCTTGCATTTATTTACCAGGTGGATGACATCCAGGCCGAAGTGACATAGTTATAAGAAGCTGATTAAACTTGAGTTGCATTCCATAGGGCAGAGGAGATTAAGAGGTAAACAATTATTAGTAATAATAAACCTTGCATTGGTATAGAGCCTTATCACGTCAGAAGGACTCTCGAAGCACTTCACAGGTTTTACTGTGAAATGGAGTGACTGCTTATTTGTAGGCAAACATAGAAGCACAGTTGTGCACAACAATGTCCCACAAACAGCTGTGAAGCGAATTACCAATTTTTATATGGGGTATTGTTGGCGAGGTTACCAGGAGAAACTCCCTTCTCTTTTCAGGATCTTTGGTCTCATCCGAATGGAGGACATTAAGATAATAATGAGAATTGCAAGGTAGATACGGAACAAATTTTTTCCACCTGTAAGGGAATCCAGAACAAAGGTACATATTCTTAAAATTACAGCTGCAAGATTAAAGTTAACCCAGAAAACATTTCTTCACGAAAAAGCTGTGAGAACGTGCAATGCCCTGGCCCTGAAAACTATAATTTAGAATCAACTGAAGTGAAGTGGAGACAGAGGTACTTGAGAAGGGTATTTAGCGATAAGGACAAAGGCTTACAAAAAATAAAGAGCTGCCAGTGACTAATAAAATGGTTAACAGCCTCAATGGGACAAATCACTTGAGGACTTTAAGGTAACCTATCACCATGTTAGGTTCACATTTAACACATTTAATATGAGATTTTGATTTCACGTTTCATTGACCTCTACCCAGTTCTGGAACTAGACTGCTGTCTTCTTTGCAACAACTGGTATGAATAAATAATTGAGCACCTCTGCTATTTCTTTATCATCTATGTGATGTTTAACATTCCATCTACAATATACATAGATAGCTTTTTTTTCTTTGGATCCCGAAATTTTGCCAAATTCCCTCTTCTTTACTTTAGCTTTTCTAATCTGACTTTTCTATATCTCCAAGTTAGGCCGACTTGCATCTTTCCAAAGTATTTCTACTTGGCCTTCAAATTATTTTTCTTCTCCTTATTTGGCCATGTTTTTGGTAGGTTTTTCCTCATTGGGATATGCTTCCCTTAAATGCCTTTAAAACATTGACTTATCTTCTGCTATTTTATTTTTAATTTGATTTTAAACAATATTTGTAATGTCTGTTGCAAATTAAATATCATAAATAATAAAAATAGTCCTTGCACTTGATAAAACACCTTTCACTTCAGGAGGACATTGCAAAGCACTTCACAGGAATTATAGTAAACAACAACAAACTGCATTTATACAGCGCCTTTCATGTTCATCTCAAGGTGCTGGACAGTGAATGGTTTGCACCGAG
Organism: Callorhinchus milii; assembly: GCF_018977255.1. NCBI lineage: Eukaryota > Metazoa > Chordata > Chondrichthyes > Chimaeriformes > Callorhinchidae > Callorhinchus > Callorhinchus milii. The sequence continues at coordinate 7,383,812 of NW_024704752.1, read as the reverse complement.
CTGGAGGCTGGAATCAAGAGGGGTGGATTGCAAGGGGTGCAGGGTGGGATGATGAAGGACGACCGGATGATACGGTCAAAGAGGAAAGTTTTGAGATGGGCCTTGAAGGAAGCAATTTGCTTCAATCCTGACTAATTTGTGGTGTGCAGGCCCCATTCCCCCAGACACTGCAGCAGCCTATTTATACTGCATTCTCATCCATTACCTGATTGTAATGCAATGGGACATAGTTCAATAGCACCCTCTACTGGTATATTGAGCAGCTGAGACAACATTTAGGAGCCATTTATCCTCGTTACATGATTGTTAAAATGTAATTTAGGTTTCATTCTGATCAAGGACAGCTTTGTTTGGGCTGAAGAATGGAACATATTTTCCAGTTTGAGTAATGAGTGCTTGCGTTAATCCCCTTCCCCCATGAGGAGTAAAGTTCTTTCCAGTCTTTCAACAATATGACCTATAATCCTAATCTCAGACAAACATTCCTAACTTCATGTACCACCACTGTCAATGTTTCTGTTCCCCACATAAATCAGGGTAAGTGAGATTTGCAATTTAGTGGAACTTTGGGCACTTGTGCACTGTGAGCCTGTGGTACCCCACTCAGAACTGAGCTGATGCTGCTCAAATCTCTTTCAGTTAGGGTCTTAGAGACAACAGAGAAAGAAGGCTATCGTGCAATTGGACTGGAAACAATCAAAACCAGTCCTGAAGTGAAAGGGCAATACTGCAAAGTCCCATGTGCTAAGTCATCCATGTATTCTTTTCAAAAAGATTTGCAACTCAACAAAAGCACTTGCTATAGTTAATTTTGTCACAAGTGCTTCTCACGGAGACTTTCAGGATGTCAAGAAGATAAGTGATGGAAGACATGGTCTAAAACGGGGTGGGCAATTATTTTGGCTGGCGGGACACTTCACAGGTTTTGATAAGCTTCGTGGGCCACACACTTAATATAGATACAAATACTTAATAATAGCTCAAAATCAAGTCATAAACTTATACATGTATAACATAAAATCTATATAATTTACATTACAAAATTAAGTTAAATAAAAACTCATTGAGCAGACATTTATTCAATATTTACATATTGATGAGAATGTGAGAAGCTCACTCAATGGGAAGAATGAAATGCTGATGTGCGTTAACCAGACAATTGAAGTCAGGCATCGTCTGTTGTTGCAATGCGGAGTACTGCTGCAAGGTGGTCACCAGTCATCACATATCTATGTTTTGATTTATTGAATTTCATCACAGAAAATGTTTCGTCGCATATTTATGTTGATCCAAACAGCACAAGCATCCTCTGGGCATGAGCCTTTATTTTTGTAAAGGTATATACATTAAGAGAGGCGTAAAAACTGGGAAGCTGCACTGATCTGAATTGCTCCGCAAGCAATGGATCACATTGCAGGTCAATAAGCTTGAGTTGGCAGTCAAATAGGGCTTTGTCAACATCAAATGAGAAAGGTAAAGAGACCAAAGGTCATTTTCGATCAAATTGAAATCCTGGAATCGACGAGAAAATTCAACATGTAAGTCAAGTAGTGATAAAGTATACTTTTTAAGGCTTTGATTGCAAACAGTAATCTGCTGTAAAGTTTGAAAGTGGGCGAACAGCCTGTTTCCTATCTGACACGATAAAAGAAATAATTTTGTCAAAAATGACTTGACACTGCAATACAAATCATGCACAAAGGCCCCCTTCCGTCGCAGTTTTGAATTCAGTTCATTCATATGGCCCATCAATGGCAAATGCAAAATCAGAGAGCCAATTCGCATCATTCTGCTGTGGGAAATACAAATCTTTTTGTTTTATGCCCCAAAATAAATCAATCCCTGCTCTCAGTTCCCACACTCTTTCCTAAACTAAGCCATCTTACATTCGTGTGATATAGAACATCCGTGTGCTCGGATTCCAATTGCTCAAGCAGAGTTGCAAATTGCCTGTGGTTTAATCCTCTTGCTTGAATGTAGTTGACCACTTTCGTAACTGTGTCCACGACATTGCTTAGTTTTAGAACACTCTTACAGAGGACTTCTTGGTGAATAATGCAGTGCAGAAAAACAAGATTCTGTTCTGGATTTGTTTCTTTGACTTGATCTTGAATTCTTGAAAACTTGCAAAATTGCTTACTTTATTTTGTAACTGTACACTGTTTTTATTTTCTTTCTGTATTTCATTTTTTAATTTATTTTTATTTATTTGTTTTATTTTCACCCACACTGGTAAAAAAAATTTAGAAGTCCATTCTTTGTCCAGTTTCCTCTTCTTTGATAAACTCATTTCAAATTAACGTCCTCTTCAGTGAAAAGTATTGCTGCGGTTGCTGCCTGGGTTTGAAAATTTGCTGATCCGTACATTTCTGATGTCAACCTGATTCAACACGTCCGCACAGTAGGCAATTTGGTTGATTTTCCTGGTCAGATTCAAATGCAAAATTTGTACAACTTTCTGGGACTGAACGAAGTATCACTTTTTCTATTGCTAGCCGGATAGAATCATTTGGCAGGCCGGATATGGCCCGTGGGCTGCCTTTTGCCCACCCCTGGTCTAAGAGGTAGGTTTTTAGGAGGCTTTTGAAAACAAATAGAGAGGGAGCAAGATGGAGCCATAGGGGAAAGGATTTCCAGAGGTTGGGGCATAGTGGCAGAGGAACACACAGCAGGATGAGGTGGGAGAAAAATACAGATAAGGGGTTGATTTCGAGTTGAGGGATTTTGAAGTAAGGAACTTGAAATCAATCCACTGGGACACAAGGACAAGTGAGACAGGGATGATGGGCATGCAAAGCTTTGTTTGAGTAAGGATACGGGCAGCAGAGGTTTGGATGATCTGGAGTTTGTAGATTGTGAAGCTGGTGGGATGGGGGGGGTGGGGAACAAATCAAGTCTTCAGGTGACAAAAGTGTGAATGAGGGCTTTGGCAGGTTTGGGTGCGAAATTAGGACGGAGGTTATGTGGTGATGTAGAAAGGGAATCTGGTGATAACCATTTATGAGTGAGGAAAGGGATTTGAAGATTGAACTAAATGCCAAGGTTGCACACTGGTTCTGTAAGTTTGAGAGAGCATGGCCAAGAAGGTTGTGTAAGTGAAAGCTGGAAGTGAGAAGGCATTAGCACCAGCTGAATTGGGAGGCTTACATCTTGTTCATGTTTAGCTGAAAAAAGTTGAGGGTCACCCAGGGCTTCATAAGCAGTCACTCAGAATATCAATCAACAACAACAACAAAATTCCATTTGTATAGTGCTTTTCACGTTGGGAGGACGTCGCAAGGCGCTAGATAGTCAGTGTTTCAGACCAGAGCTGAGGGTCGGCATTGGGGAGGGTGGAGGGGGGGGAAGCAGGGTGATCAAAAATACAGTCGAAAGGATGGTCTTAAGATGGGTTTTGAAGGAGGCAAGGGATAGGGTGAGGCGGAGGGACTGCAGGTTTGAGTTCCAGAGGGTGGGGGCAGAATGGCAGAAGGCTCCCCAGCCAATGGTGGGGCGAGTGAGGTGGGGGATGTGAAACAGGCCAGAGTCTGCTGAGCGGAGGGAGCGGGCAGGGTGGTAGGGGGTAAGGAGGTCGCAGAGGTAGGGGGGGAGCAAGGCCATGGAGGGCTTTGAAGTTGAGAACTATATGCTCTGTGTGATGGGAAACTAGTGAGTCAGACGAGGATGGGGGTGATAGGGTCACAGAGCCCAGTGCCGCAGAGGACATGGGCTGCAGAGTTCTGGATGATCTGCAGCCTATGGAGGGAGGAGTTGAGGAAGCCAATAAGCAGGGAGTTTGCATAGTCAAGCCTCGATGTTATGAATGCGTGTAAGAGTGTTTCGGTGGCTTGCGGTGTCAGCCAGTGGCGGAGGTGGGGGAAGGCAGAGCGGGTCATGGCACGAATGTGGGATAGAACGGATAGTTGAGAGTCAAACAACACGCCAAGGTTCCGGATTGTGTGGAATCAAAGGTAGAAGTAGAGCAACATTTGGGCATCATCCATGAAAGTATGGAAAAATGCAAATGATGATGATGCAAATATTTGCAAGTGATGACAACAAAGAGGAGCAAGCAACCAGATGATGAAAAGGAAGGAGTGAGGAAAGAAACTGAGGTACACCGTAGATGACTGGTCGAGGGCAAAAGTAGAAGCCATGAGAAGAAATTAAGGTGATAGGATCAGAACCAGAAAAATGTGGTGACACAGAGGTGAAGGAGAGGTGATCAAGAAGGAAAGAATGGTCGACAGTATCAAAGGCAACAGAGATCGAGGAGGCAGATAGAGCTCTGATCGCAGTGAGAAAACATGTTGTTCTGATGAGGCCTGTCTCAGTGCCTTGGCAAGGTGGAAACTTTCTTAACCTTCTAACTCCTAGATAACTAGGAATTATGTTTTTGTCTTTTGACAGCAGACGGTAGGATGCCAAATAAACCACACATAAACCAACATGCTGTGTACATGTACTAAATGCTGGCAGTTGTTAAGTCCACTAAAACCATTGATGGGTGGATACAATGACGCACCAGGAAGTACGTGGACTGACTTTAATGTTAATCTACAAATGGAAATTTATAACATTGAAAACTTGGGATATCAAAAATTCAGCATTAATTTTACAGCTATTTCTGTTTAGAACAACATATGGAATTGGATCATTTGAAATTTTTCCTTCGTTTCACCCGTTTGCAAATACAAAAAAGGAAAAATCAATTTAAACCTAATTCCAACAATTCTAGCAAAATAACCAAATTTATTCTTACCTTTTTCATTTTTTTAGATGTTTGAGAAAGTGCACACAGGTCCTCCAACTCCAAATATGAAATTGTGTACAGCAGTAAGGGATCAGGAAGGCGTTCAAGATAATCAAACTCATGTCTGCATAGGTTACAAATGTATTTGAGGATCCCTTTGCCAAAAATGATACCAACTATGCCTAAAATTTAAAACAACAACAATTAAATTGTATTTATATAGCACCTTTCACATCAACAACAACAACATGATTACATTTGTATAGTGCCTTTCATGTCGGGAGGATGTCCCAAGGCGCTGGACAGAGTACAGCATTTCAGACCCGAGCAGGGGTTGCGGGGGGGGGGGGGGGGGGGGGGAAGGGAGGGGAAGAGGAGTGTTTGAGGCGGGACTTGAAGAAGGCTAAGGAGAGGGCGAGGCGGAATGACTGGGGGAATGGAATTCCAGAGGTTGGGGGCAGAGTGGCTAAAGGCTCTCCCGCCAATGGTGAGGTGGATGGGTCAGGGGACGTGGAGCAGGCCAGAGCCAACTGAGCGGAGGGAACGGGCGGGTTGGTAGGGGGTTAGGAGGTCACAGAGGTAGGGTGGGGCAAGGCTATGGAGGGCTTTGTATGTGAGGATCAGGAAGATGTTCCAAGGTGCTGGACAGTTGAAGTTTTGCATCCAAGCTGGGGGATGGATTTCAGAGGGATGGGGGTGGGAAGATTACCAAAGGCAAAGAGGAGGGTCTTGAGACAGACCTTGAAGGAGGCGAGGGAAGAGGTGAAAGGGGCTCTGGAATAGAATTCCATAGAGTTGGGGCTGAAAGCCTAAAGGCCCAACTGGCTCAATGGGTGGGGAACTTGAAGCAGGTTAGTTCCTGCCGAGAGGAGGGAGCAGCGGATTTTAGAAGGTAAGGTCACAGAGGTAGGGCGGGGTAAGACCGTGGAGGGCTTTAAAAAGACGAGGATTTTGAACTCAATCCTCTGAGGAATAGAAAAGATATGTGGGTGTACAAGAGCAGGGAAGTCTTGCTGCAACTGTATAGGGCCTTGGTGAGACTGCATCTAGAGTATTGTGTGCAGTTTTGGTCTCCTTATTTAAAAAAGGACATACTTGCCCTAGAGGGGGTGCAGCGTCGATTCACTAGGTTAGTTCTTGGGATGAGGGGACTGACCTATGAGGATATGGCTATATTCTCTAGAGTACAGAAGAATTAGGGGAGATCTTATTGAAACATATAAGATTCTTAAAGGGCTGGATAAAGTAGACACTGAGGGTCTGTTTCCCCTGGTAGGAGAATCTATAACCAGGGGTCACAGTCTTAAAATTAAGGGTCAGCCTTTTAGAACAGAGTTAAGGAAACATTTCTTCACTCAGAGGGTAGTGAATTTAATTCACTACCCCAGAAGACTGTAGATGCTCAGTCCTTGAACATCTTCAAAGCAGAGACTGATAGATTTTTTTAAAAAACAGAGGGATTAGGGGATATGGGGATAGGGCAGGCAATTAGAGTTAGGTCTGGAGATCAGCCATGATCTTATCGAATGGCGGGGCAGGCTCGAGGGACCGAATGGTCTACTCCTGCTCCTAATTCTTATGTTCTTATGTTTAGAAACATAATACTATCACAACTGTGTTGTAACTTTTAATCTTTTGCAAAATATGGATTTGTGATCTTCCAATATAACTAAAGTGCAATTCAGATACCAGAACAGATAGAACCATAGAAATATACAGCATAGAAGTTTATTCGGTCCATTTTGTTAGTTCTGGCTTTTTAATTCTTGGCACCTCTCTATGGCCCTTCTTCCTAAAGTGGAGTAACCAAAACTGGATATAATACTCAAACTGCAGGCTAGAGTCTGAACAAAGAAATTAAGACTCTTTGGTTTTCTATACCCATATTTATAAAACTTAGGATCCCATTAATTACTGTACAGCTTTAGTTCATCCACCTTTCCATCTTTAAAGATTTATATACGTTAAATACTAGGTCTTTCAGTGTTGTACTCTTTTTAAAATGTTATTATGTCGCTCCATACTCATACTCTGCTTCCTTTCAAATTGTATAACCTCACATCTTTTGCATTAAATTTGTGTCCTCCTGAAGTTGTTTACAATCTTTTGCATTGTTAGCTACATATCACCTGCAAACTGAGAAAATGTGACCTTTATACCAGAATCCAGATAATTTGTACAAATGGAGAACAGCAGTGGTTCTAACATGGATCCCTAAAGGAACACCACCAATTACATCTATTTATATACTTGTAAGCAATCATATTGTGTTGTCAATGGTTGGAATGAATGATTATCTAGAAATAGTCATTTCAGATTCTCTAAATTATTCGTAGGCAAAAGTGTTATAACTCTGTGTTCACCAAACACACAAAGAGAGGCTGGCTAAATTGGGGTTGAACTAGAGGAGATTGAGAAGGGATATAATTAAAATTTTGAAGGGTTCGTATGACAGGGTAGATCTGGAAAAACAATTTTCTTTAGTTGGGAAATCAGTGACAAGGGGGCATAGTTTCAAGATCATCAGCAGTGGAATCAGAGAAAAGTTTAGAAGACATGTATTTACTTAGAAGGTTGTCGGGATGTGGGATTCATTAACACAGGTGACTACTTAGGTTGAATAATAGAATTATTTAAAAGGAAACAAGATTAACAGCTGAAAGTACGAATAATTTTTTTTAAAAAAAGATAGCAGTACCAGAAAGACAATGGGCTGAATGCGCTGGAATGTTTCCTGTACAAAACAACCGTTTGAATATCCTAATGTTATAAATAAGCACGCCATCAGTTTTGGTAAAGAAATTTCATGCTTTAGCAAAAAGTGTTGGCAATCCTACAAATACAGTAGTTGAGAAATCTTTTTTGAAAAAGTACAAAAAAAATTATGAGGGACTATCATCTCACAAATATTTAAGGATGTTGTCATGTGAGTAGTACTGCAATCTACAACTAAAATTCTCCAGGGGTACAGGAGTGGCACTGGATGCTGGATTAGCAACATGAAGTGTCTGTCTCTGTGTTCACTATGTCAGGAGGTGGGGATTAAGGGGAGTCTCTTTGGGGCTGAGATGGGTCCAAGGTGACCTGCTTGACTATGGAATATCAGAATTGAGTCAATCCTCTGTAACTGTCTCAGGAATACAGTACTTTAACTGCTGCAATCGTGCCTGTTTACATTCCAATATGCAGAAGTTCAAATTGCTGTTGATTGCTGTCGGATATGTATTTAGGTTCAGCAAATGTTCAGAAAGAGAAATCTTTGGATTTCTGGATTTTACTAGAGGATGTAGATTGTTCTTTTTCCCCAAATTAATGAGATATCTAAATAAATCAATGCAAAATATTTGAAGTGTGCTTTATAACTATAAACTATAAATTGTGTAGGTAAACATTATTTTAGTCTTTGGATACTGACATCAGTGCCACTCGCTATTTGACAATATTGGAAGAGTGCTTTGGAGGTTTAGAAATGTAATTTCTAATGGTGTAATTATGTTCACGTGGTAATACACAGTGCCATTACTTCACCTGAAGCGCATCTTCCAGTCAAAAATCCAACCTGGAACCTGTAGGCGGCAATTCAGCACTCCAGTATCATAAAAATACATAAAATGTTTAACTCTTATTCTGTTGAGAGTTCAGAGAATTCCAGCTGTTTTACAACAACTGTTTTTCAATACTTTTAGTTCCCACATTGCAGCACCAAACAAAAATATTAATATTAAAGGAAATGAATTACTCAAATACTAGGAGCATTGCTATTGTTGTAGTATTTGCTTTATACTTCTAACTTATTACTTAAAATACAATGTTACATAAAAATATTGAACACAATTTCTGTTCATCCTTCTCCCTTCCCAATCTACTCATTATCTTTTAACTGCTTCTAATATAGTAAATTATAACAGCTTTTCTGTACCATTTTATGAACAGTACATGTTTTACAAATATAATTTTAAATACTTGATTACCTTTTTGTATGAGCTTCCTGGGCCCTAGGCATGAACAGGTCAATCTTTAATTTAAAGTGTCAAATAGAGACCCACTTGTATGAGATAGGTTGTCCCATCACATTGCTAATAAAGCAATTGTACCCAGATCAGAAAACCTGTCCAAAGCCTGGAAAGCATAATTATTAGATTACTATTTTGGTGTGATCTTTCTTAATCCTGCCACAAGACAGCAGTTTATTTTGGTGTGATATACTTAACCTTTTCTCCAGTTCTCCAGGTTTTAACCCTCCCCATATAAAATTATACCAAAATGATATAAGAATTTTGTTCAGCTCCATCAAACCACGAAAAACAAAAACATTGACATTAGTCTCAGTCAAAAGATCTGAACGTTTATTTCTGATGGCCTATTGAACAATTAAGAAAGTATAAATCCTACAAATTGCTGCACATCCCAGCATGTCCTTAACTCTCTGATTTTCTCTTACCCTACTCCTCTGCTCGCTCCCTCCATTTAGCAATCTCAGGCTTGCTGTGTGACCCCTGCCCTCTCTGCACCACTATCGGTGGACAAGCCTTCAGATACTATGCCCTTCCTGTCTGCCTCTTCGAATGCGCCTATGGCTGCCTATTGCAAGTTACTATCCTGAAATTACAGAACATTTCAAACATTATGTGGTTTCCAAGATGCACCAAAAATGTAAGCCTTTCATTCAACACATACTTGGGATCTTAACTTTGTTCTTTACAAGATTATGGCTGAACTAACAACCATGAAGGGAGGGGTGGCGTTAACTTTGAAGATTGAAGTCTTAAAGCGGTGATATACTGTAACATGGTCTTCCTGATATGGATAAATATATGAAGTTTTGAAAAACAGTAACAGGCTTTCGTAGCTGCACTACAATTTAAGTAATCTTATTAATTAATCTTCTGTTATGGTCTTCTTCCCCTCCTCCAAAAGTGCAATGCTATCCAAGACTAATCACACTTATTCCAACAAATATCATCTATCCTAACACACTCTCTCATACTTTGTAGGTTTTCATCTTCTAAGAAGTCATTGTGAGAGTCCATCCGTTCACCAGGTCTTACATTTCGAAATTGACTTCGAAGAGAGATTTTCCACCATCTCCAGATTACCTATGGTCAGAGAAAATTACAGTGTTTTAATAATAATCCTTGCATTTGATATAGTGCCTTATCATCTCAAAGCGCTTCACAGAATATACTGTAAAGTGAATTGACTGTATATTTTGCTTAAAACATAATGCATTGATTTAAGTCACCCAGTACCTTAGAACAATACACATACTGAGTTTCACTGCATTTGCCTTATTCCAGTTACAATGGATACAACATATTACATTAAAATCTACTTCTACCATCAGTAATGAAATTAAAAGATGCACTGATGGCTCATTCCATTGATTTGAAATGGAACCAAGAAGCAGTTCAGTAATTTCAAGTAAAGTGTTTATGGAGGCAGAGATAACCTTGATGCAACAGCAGTGGCAATATTAGAAAAATATTTGGTGAATGCAAACGTCAACATTTAGTTGTAAGACGTTTGCGCTCATCCAGACCCTGATGTCAGCCAGACAAGCTGACAGATCATCAGCGGACCTGGAGTCACAGAAGTAGATTTGTGTGTCATCCACACACACAGGTAGTAAACAAAGGACACGATAATGAGCTACAGTAACAATCTCCTGTTTATAGTGCAACTGGATGTTGGTTCTCATTAGCAAGTTCTTGATCCCAACTTCAGTGTTAACAAGGGAAAGCAACAATAGGTGGCTTTATATAGCACCTTACATTTAAAAGAATGCCTCAAACTATAATGATATATAAATAATTCTACATATTAATAACTATAAATAAAAAAACCAAATAGGAAAAAAATAAAAAAATTGAAGATGTTGACCAAAGTTACATTATATAAGGTATTGCATTTTCTAACACTCTGTAACAAGCAATTTTTTCTAACTTTTTTCTTCTTCTAGTAATCTTCAATTTATGCTTAGTCTTACTGAGTCTCCAATCGGTGGAAATATTCTCTCTATATTTACCCTTACAAAAGTATTCTTAATTTAAAAATAGATCCGCTGTCCCAATGAATAGTCACAATTTTTCAAGTATGTCTATAAAACTATGGTTGTGTCAAATATCATCCTGTGAAATACAAAATTATAAACTAACCTTTTATATACCTTTGATGTGAAGTTTTAGTTAAATCTCAGAGGTCATTCTAACTTCTTAGGACATATCAGAGGGAACACACAGGAAATCCTTATCCTTAAAACATGTACATAGCTAATAGGCTGTTAGGTTCATCTAAACCTGGGATCCACAATGGTCAGATAAAGCCAGATGGCATGGTCGATGAGCATACCGATGTAAATAAAGGCAATCAGTTAAAGACTTTGAAACACCATAACATCGAAACTACCTTACTTCATGGCCACCTTAGGTCTCCATGCCCCAAGACTTTGGAAGATCAGCACTCCTACGTGCCATCTGAAACCTGATCATTTAAAAGTCAGTCTCTTTCATGTCAGCCTTTGGCCTCCAACAATGTCTGCATTCTGCTGGTCACCAATCCAAGGTTAGCTTTTTTAAAGATTGTTAATTATCTATGTTAATCTGTCAAAACCATTATACAGCGAGATCTACAGTCCACCTTTTTCATTCATTACGATCAGTGAAGCAGGCCTTGACAAAGGCACTACAGGTGGAATTCTATGTAAACATCCATTAAGGTAGGTTTCTGAACAGTAGGTCTAAATCATAAAAACTGGCTAAAACTGTTAAGTTGTGGAAAATTACCCTTTCTGGTTGTTAGGATTATATGTACATTTATATAATCATTATTGAGGATGTAAATCTTGAAATGCAAAACATTTTATAATCACAAAAATCTCACAACTAATAAAGTTTAATGTTGTTATAGGGAAATTATTAAGACTCTGACATCCCTGATGTAATGTAAATAGAATTTCTAAGAATTTATATTAAAACTTGCAATTGCTTTACATTAAATACAACACTAAACTCCATCTGAATGTAAATAAATTTATACATTTTTATATATTTATATATACGTATATTGGCAATGTAATATTGTGCTTGTCCACAAACTTCTTAACAGTTTTTTTTAGCTATGGGGAATATACCAGATCCTAAAAATTCAACATTGTTCAATATAGAAATGCACAGTTATCATATGGCAAAACAAATATTATTGGAAGAAGTAAACTTCATCCAGTTCCAGAGAAGAACAGTGAAGTATTTGCAGACCCTGCAGGTAATTTATTAAGTTTGTTTAAGTTTTGACAGAACATCTATATTGATTAGGTATTCATCCAGACAAATGAGGTGTCAGTCTGTCCCAGTTGGTCATACTTTAACTTCTGAGTCAGAAGACTGTGGGCTAAAGCCCCACACTGGAAGTTTGTCACATAGACATAGTCTAAGTTGTCAGTGCGGTGCTGTGGGAGCATTGCATCACCAGAGGTGCTGACACATCCTTTGGATAAGATGTTTAACCAGTGTCTGCCTCTTTAGGTGGACGTTAAAGTTCCCTAGACATTATTCGAGTGCATTGGCCAACAATATCCCAAATAAAATTGCTTATTCACTTCATGGCTATTTGTGGGATACTTCATGCTGGAGAGCTCCCTGCGCTCAGCAGGCCCTGGCCAGCTCCATATCTTCCACTCCGCATGCCCCACCATTGGGGGACTATAGCCTTTGTAGCCCACCCTTTGGAACTCCATCACACAGTCCCTTTGCCTCACCCCCTCTCTTGCCTCCTTCAAGACCTCCTCTTCAAACACACATTTGGTCAACCTTCTATCCACATCCTTCATCCCTCCTGATCCCAACCCGCAGCTAGGGTCCAAATCCTTGAATCCTTGGGACGTCCTCCAATGTGAAAGGCGTTGTACAAATATAATTTGTTATTACCAGGCTAAAATTCAACGTGAGGCTTGAACTCACAACCTTGTGACTCAGAGGCGATGATGCTACCTTCCAAATATAGCCAAATATTAACCTGTTTTACTCTTTGAGATTCATAGCATTCACATCCTTACCTCTGCATTTCTAGCCTTCTTATAAAGCATCTTATTTTCCATCTTAGTGGACATTATGGCATGAACACCTCTAACACCACCTCCACTTCATCTCCACAAACGGTTTCTCCTCTAGCCCCTAGAGTGTGTTGTGCAGCATTCATCTGGGCTCTGTCCTTGGTCCCCTCCTCTTCAATATCTATATGCTCCCTCTTGGTGACATCATCCGCAGACATAGGGTCAACATCCACCTGTATGCGGATGACACCCAACTGTACCTCTCTGCCTCCGCCCTTGACTCCAGGACCACTGCTGTCCTGACAGAAGTCCTGGATGAGACCTAATTTTCTTCAGTTGAACGTCAGCAAGACCAAGGCTCTCCTGATTGGCTCCCATCAGTAAAGATGGTTGTTCTTATCTTCACGTCAAGGCAGGCATCTTGACCATGTGCCCCCTTATAATATGGTCCCTTGATGTCTCTTCATATCTGTGGATGTGCACCACACAAGGCAGGACGAAACCTTGGGCATGTTTCCTTACTCCACAGGCCTAATAATAATCTCTCCAAAACAATAATAGATTGGTCATTTTCAATCCACGACTGTTTGTGGGACATTGCTGTGCGCAATTGGCTGCCACGTTTCGCCCACAAATATACGGTCAATTCACTTTACAGCATATTCTGTGAAGCGTTTTGAGACATCTTGAAGATGTGAAAAGCACTCTATCAAATGCAAGGATTATTATTATATCAGCACCTCCACACCTCAGGCGCTGACAGCATCACCATCCATGGTTGCACACTCCGCCTTACTACGGAACCTTGGCGTCTTCTTTGACCCTCAACTATTCTTTCTACCTCACATCTGTGCCATGACCTGCTCTGCCATCCCGCACTTCCGAAACATCGCCCGGCTCCATCACTGTCTCACACCACAGGTGGCCAAAATCCTCATACACGCTTTCATTACATCGAGGCTCGACTATGCAAACTCCCTGCTTGTCGGCCTTCCCAACTCCTCCCTTCATAGGTTGCAGATCATCCAGAACTCTGTTGCCCGTGTCCTCTCCCGCACCGGCTCCGTGATCCTATCACCTCCATCCTTGTCCAATTCCACTGGCTTCCCTTCACAGAGGATACTGTTCAAAATCCTGGTTCTCACTTTCAAAACCTTCCATGGCCTTGCTCCCCTCCACCTTTGCGACCTCATAAACCCCTACCCTCCTGCCTGCTCCCTCCGCTCAGCGAGCTCTGGCCTGCTTCACGTCCCCGCTTCGCTCGCCCCACCACTGGCGGCTGGGTGGGCCTTCTGCCACTCTGCACCCACCCTCTGGAACTCTATCCCCCGGTCCCTCTGCCTTGTCCCCTCCCTTGCCTCCCTCAAGATCCATCTCAAAAACCTCCTCTTCGACCGGCTTTTGATCACTCTGCTTCAAAGGATTCACTGTCCTGCTCCTTGGGTCGTCTTCCCGACAATGAAAGGCGCCATACAAAGGTAATTTTGTTGTTGTTGTTGTTGAATCAGTCTGGACTCGACCGTCCACTTTCAACGTTCAAACGAGAACATCAAGCAGCTTATCACGATGACCAGTGACCAGTCTGCACGCACGGCTCTCAACGCGGATTGAGGATCAGAAAAGACATCAATTGTAAATGTGGTCAAAAGCGTTAAAAGAAAACTGAACAGTCTTTGTTTTTTTTACAAAAAGTCAAAAAAGCGTCCAAATGGAACAAAATCGTATTTTTTTTTAAAAAAAGAAAGTAATATTATTTCCCTTTCAAAACCCAAGTCGGGGCAAAGAATGCCCTTATTGCTGCTGTGTTGGTGGTGGCAGAGCGAAGCTCAAGGCTCTGGCGGGCGCCGTGCCCACGAATCACGGATTCCCTCGAGCGCTTTCACGGGTCTCGGGATTTTCAGAGCGTCAGAATACTCACGTTCGTGGGCGTGATGATAATCTGATAATAATCCTTGTTGGGCGCCGGGCCGTTCCCTGTGATTTCGAAGATGTTGCCTTGCATCAAGGCCGCCATTTTGGACGCTTCTTATTACCAGAGCAACGGGGCGTCGAATGTAAACAAGGGCGGCCGCGACTAGTTTTACTCTCCCCCCCTCCGGGGGTTCAGCGGGACACAAATTCGTCAAAAATCGCACATTTGTTTTCTAAAGAAAAACCGACACCGTCTCCTTTGAACCCGTGTAGCCGCCGCTTTTTGCAGGCGGGCACGTTATCTTCATAGCTGGACGGGGAGGGCCAGCGCTCCCCCGAAGACTCCGGAATAGGAACGGGAGACGGGGAGGGCGGAGGGGGTCATGATCCCGCGCAGTAATATTACAATCAAAGAGTAAGAGGAGAAGCGGGGCGGCGGCGGCGGGGGGGGACAGGTCCATTACTGGAAACGTGAGTGGAGGGGGGGGGGTTGGGGGGTGACATAGTTTTGTCAATAAAATCACACGACACGAAAGATCGAACCAGTCGGTTCACAAACACCAGAACACTATCGTGACGAAGTGTGTTTTTTTCGGGGGGGGTGGGGTTGGAGAAATCGAGTGGAAGGGAGCGAGCGACTGACTGCTCCCCCCCCTCCCCCTCTCAAAAATACTGTGTCTCTTCTCCCCGTCCGTCGTCTTCTCGGCTTCGGCCGAGGGAGGCGATGGAACGAGGAGGAAAGAGTGCCGGCGGAAGGAGGCGCGGCGCGGCGGCGGCGACGGCGGCGACGGGGCGCGCGTGACGAGGCTTCAGCTGTGGAGAGGCCGAGTCGGGAGTCAGTCAGTCAGTCAGCGAGCGAGCGAGCGAGCAGGCGGGCGGCAATAGGCAGCGTGTGGGCTGCGCGCAGGCTGTAAGCATTGGGACAAACTAGGTAAACCAACCAGGAACATGGGTGGGTGGGTGGGTGGGTGCGTGCGTGTGTGTGTGTTTTTATTTTTAAAAAAAACAAACAGATAAAGGGGGGGCGGGGAGAGAGAGAGAGAAAAAAAATAAGGCCTCCCTTTAAACTGGTGTGTTTTAAAAGCCCAGCCTCGTATGCTTCTCTCTCTCTCTCCCCTCCCCCTCTCTTGCCCCCCCCCTCCCTGCTCCCCCCTCCCCCTCTCTTGCCCCCCCTTCCTGCTCCCCCCTCCCCTCTCTTGCCCCCCCCACTCCCTGCTCCCCCCCTTCCCTCCTCCCTGCCCCCCCCTCCCTGGCCTCCCCTCTTCCCCCTCCGTCCGTCCCCCTCCCTGGCCTCCCCTCCCCCCTCTCTCCCTCCGTACCCCCCCTCTCTGTCCCCCCCCCCCACCCTGACACATACAATGAATTCCTCAGGCTCTGAAGCCCGGGGCTGGGCAGGTTGTTTTCAATTATTGCTCTTGTATTAATTTTATTTTGCTCCGAAGGCAGTGGGGAATCTTTAATAACCGAGTCAGAAGCCTTTAAGGTCTGCAATACGTGGTGCTGGATGGAGGCAGTCCCTGTGTTTTTTTAAATTGGTGTGTGCTTTTTTTAAAAAATATTTTTTTTTCTCTCTCTGATGACCAGCCCCGGGCAGAGCTCTCTCTTGTCTCTCCCTCCCCCTCTGTGTGTGTGTCTGTCTCTCTCTCCCCCTCTGTGTGTGTGTGTCTGTCTCTCCCACCCCCTCTGTGTGTGTGTGTGTGTGTGTCTGTCTCTCCCACCCCCTCTGTGTGTGTGTGTCTGTCTCTCCCACCCCCTCTGTGTGTATGTGTGTGTGTGTGTCTTGTCTCTCCCACCCACCCCCTGTGTATGTCTGTCTGTCTCTCCCACCCCCTCTGTGTGTGTCTGTCTGTCTCTCCCACCCCCTCTGTGTGTGTCTGTCTCTCCCACCCCCTCTGTGTGTGTGTGTCTCTCCCTCCCACCCCCTCTGTGTGTCTGTCTGTCTCTCCCTCCCACCCCCTGTGTGTGTGTGTGTGTGTGTCTCTGTGCTGTTGAGTTTTCTTTTTCCTGGTTTGCGCTAAGAGGAGGAGGAGAAGAATGGAAATGGAGCGAGAGGCCCTGTCATCCTGAGCTCAGCCCCGGCCCGTCTGGGAGAGACATATATACACACTCACTCACAAAAGGGAAACACCCCCCCCCCCCTCCCCCCTCGTTTGACATCTTTAATTGGATGCTTCCCAGGGTATTTCTTTTCGGTTTAAAGCTTGTTTATAAACCGGTTCAGGCCGCCGGTGGGTGCTTTTTTTTTGTCTGTGTAGGGTGGGAGGTGGTGGGGGGGGACACGGAGGAGGAGGAAGTTCCTAACCACCTTCCCAGCAACACCAAGGCGGCTGACGTGCTCACATCCGCCTCAGCCTTCCCGGCTCTCTACCGGCGGTGGCGGCTTTGGGCTCCGGCTTTATCTGCGAGCCCGGGGATTGAGGGTAAAGAGTAGGCCCGGGACCGGGTCATCTGCACCCAAACCTCCCTCTCCCCCCCCCTCTCTCTCTCTTTCTTTCACTGACTCGCCTCTTTCACCACCATCAACCCCCCCACACCCCATTTATAAAAGGAAAGGCTTTTTTTTTAAAAGAAAAGAAAAGCGACAGGTATTGGAGCAACAAATCAACAACTCCCCCACCACTTCCTCCCCACCACTTCCTCCCCCCCCCCCCCGTACCCCCGCGCAAAAAAAAAAAATTCTCTCCTCCTGCCATTGCCATCAGCCGATTGTTGGGCTGGAACCCGCAGCGAGGTAGGCCGTCTCTGTACCCCCCCCCCCCCCCACACACACACACACGGAGACCTGTTGTTTAGGCCCCCTCCCTCCCCCCTCCCCGCTAACTTCACGGTTTTTTTCCGGACCCAGGACTGGCGACGGTCTCGGCCCCGGTTCCTCGCTGCCGCGGGGATATTTTTTTTTTAAAAAAAAAGGAGAGAGAGAGAAAGGGGTGAAAATTCACCGCGAAATTCCAGTGGAAAAAGTGACAGCGGGGGGAAGAGGCCCTGTCCCGGGCCTAGAGCTTTCCCCCTCCCAACCCCCTCCCAACCCCCTCCTCCCCGGGTCTATTACACCTCGGGCCAAACTGTAGTTATGTTATGGCAGTCCGGGGCCTGGGCGCCGCTGCGGTGACTCTCCTGCGGCAGATGGGCTCTCCTTTCACTCTCACTCTCTCTCTCTGTGTGTGTGTGTGTGTGTGTGTGTATAGGCCCCAAAAGTAAACAGGAATGGCCAACGCACCACGTATCTCTCCCTTAATCCCATTGTCCGCTTTAATTTTCACAAAGAGGAATACTAGACACCCGGCCTGACAGCTCGCCGAAACTTCCCTGCATTTTGGAGGAGCAAATCTGGCTTCTTGGTGCCACGAAAACATTCGGGTTTTTTTTGGTTTCCCCCCTTCCCCCCCTTCCCCTCCCCTCCCCCCCCCTTCCCCTCCCCTCCCCCCCCCCCCCTTCCCCTCCCCTCCCCCCGTTTCGTTTGGCATTTTTGTGGGAGAGCGATAGGTTTGAGTTTGGCCTTCGGGGGGTGGGGGGGGGTTCGTTTTTATTTTGCCAATTTTTGTGTTCGAGTGCCTTGTTTCACTGTACAATGTGCTTTGAGAAATGAAGTGCTTTGAGAAATTTCAACGACATGACCAGGCTATGTCAAATATTTTTTGGATGTAATCGGGAGGAGAGGAGGCCTTTAATTTTAGTAGTTACGAGGCTGAAAAAACTGCAGGAAGTGTTTCCATGGAGTGTGGGAAGATTAGTGGGGTTTTTTAGGAGATATGGCATGGGGTAATGTTTCTCTCTATAGAATTTCAGTTTTAGATTTCAAGATAGCTGGTTTACATTGCATTAATTGTTTTAATTGAGAGGAAACCCTGCATTGAGAAGAGCCCATCTTGAAACTTAACAGTTGACAGCATTAGCTAAACACTGAAACTGCAAATGTCTGTGTGTATTTGGGACTTGTATTTGAAACTTTGAAGGAAGAGTTTGTCTTAAATTTCTTTAATTTTCTTCCCATCTCTCCTGAAGGTAGTGACGCATGCTGGGGTACAAATCTTTGGGTGTCATCATCCAACAGTATCTTGCTCCAGGTTGCCTTTCTTCATGTGTGAGTGCAGACGGTGAGTAGCGGTGGACTTTTCTCTTGTGGGATTTAGAACCTGATATTCTTGCTTACCCACTGGTGCACATTTTCCCAGCATGAATCATTGGATAGTCAACAACAGTAGAAACTAATTTTGAAGGTAGACTGCCCCATCCCAGATGTCAGGCTGGCTCAGTCGATAGCACTCTCACTTCTGCATCACAAGGTTGTGGGTTCAAGCCCCATGATGGGACTTTGAACTCACAGTATAGGTTGATACTCCAATGCTGGAGCGCTGCATTGTCAGAGGTGCTGTCCTTCCTGGGCAACAATCCCCAAGATATAATTGGTGATTCACTTCATGCTGTCTATGACACATTGTGTGCAAGTTGGCTGCCATGGTTGTGTATAATCAGTCACTGTACATTGAATCCTGTGAAGCACTTTGAGGTGATAGTGTTGTATCAAATGCAGTTTTTTAAAATTTATTTCTTGGGTCGAGCCCAAGAACATTGAGGGCAAGTCTCATGTCCCAATACTACCCTGGTGAGATGAGTTGCCTAAATCAAGGTCAGGAATTAAACCTGGAACCTTATTGGTTTTCATGGCTCATTGACATGCAACAGAGTTTACTTTAAAGTTATGCTTCCCCTATTTCTGTTATTTGTAATTGTTTAAATTGATCCTTTTTAAGTTTTAAAAGCAGTAACGTGAAAGTCATCCCATCAAAATACAACTAATGCATGCATGTTTACTTACACATTGTGTATGTTTGTCTCTTTTATCTTCCATTACAGTATTCCGCAGCATTAATGCTCCTATCATTTAAATTTTCCCCTTTGTATTCCTTTTGTGTTCTTCTTTTCCCAATTGTCCTATATAGCAGACCCTTCTCATGCCACCATTCCAGGTTCATTAAATGTCCATGCCTGAAATGTTAACTGATCTGAGCTTTGGATCCGATTACCCTTCTGTCCATATCTGGCATTTCTGTTTTTTGTTTTGGAAGGGAATTCTTAGTGGATTTATTTTCTTAAGGTCTCTATGATTTCCAAGCCCATAAAAATTGTTAAGGGAATTGTAGTTAATGTATGCCCTTAATTTGTATTCAAAATGTACTGGCTTCACATTTGGAGAACTGGTAAGCAAACATTGCTTTATTAAACCTACTTTGCACAGTTGCAGTTAAATCTGCTCTATGGAAGAAGAAAAGTTGTTCTAGGTTTATGATCGTGCTGGAAAGGGCTGATTAGCTTGGAATTAAAAATAAGTGCTAAACCAGTTACAGTCAAAATGTATGGCTATTTTAACCCATCTTAAAATTCATTACTAATTATGAAATCACAGATATGCATAATTACAATGATTTTTCTTAAAGTAGGATTTTTTTTACAAATGTCAGATTTTACAAAGCCTAGTTAGGATCAATTGTATTTTACCACCAGGTCTTAATAATTAAACTGAAAATATTTAAATGACTGCACATAATAATTTGATGGTGTTTCAAGATTTTAAAAAAATGGATAATAAAGCTCCTTGGAGGTTTTAATGCAGAACAAATGTTGTCTTGGCTGGTTTAAAAATTAAACTACTTGGAACGGAACTACAAGGCAATCAGCAATTGGCCATGACATTTTTAAAATTCCTTCAAAAATTTTTGTTGCCATTCAGCTGGGGTGTCATGTGTTGACATCTTGCATTCTTAAATGTATTGATTTTCAAATGGAATAATATGGATCTAATTCACAAATCCTTTTTATCAGGCGTGGCACTGTATATATAGGCTGTGAAAGTATGCAAATCTAAGACAAACCTTTAATATCTTATGGGTCAACAGTAAAATAAATTATGTGCATTGAATGCTGATATTTTTGAGATGCCAACAATATCAGGGATTAGTATTTGTAACCAGTCTCATTTGGCTTGAGTTTTGTTGAGACTTGGCCTAGCAGTATAATTTGGTACCATTTTTTTTTCAGCTTAAGCAAATTCTGACTTATTGCTAAGGTGAGCATTTGGCAAGAAGAAGCCTATGCTGTCATTGCAGTGAGGTTGAAAATATTCAAGACTGAATATTTTATTCAGTTGATCAATAAATGGTAGCCTTTTATTCTGGGTTTCTGGTTTTATAGTATATTGTTTCTGTCCTCCACATACGGAAGACAGCAAATCAGTTTAAAGTACGTCTGAAAGGATAAAATGGTGACAAGTATTTCATGTTTACAAGACAAGTATTTGTGTATTGTTGGTAGTCAGGTTGTTCAATGTAACTGATGCATTTTCCTCATACTTGTGAGTAACTGGGTCTGTAATTTGAGTTAAGCCTAGGAGCTGATTTGAAGTGGAACAAATCTACACTATTTTTCCAGACAAACTATCAAATATTCTGTTTCATTTGGATGGAATATTTTTATTCAAATAATGAATGGCATTAGGAGAGGGGTTGCTGAGTCCAGCAATGTCTTAGTAAGGACTGAATCAATGGGATTTCAGTCATATGGCTTTAGTTTCAGCTTTCTTGCATTATTAGGTTCCAACTATGCCATATCAGATAGAAAGATATTTTTATTATAAATGGGAATAAATAAAAAGCTATCATGCTTCTGTAACATTTTGAAATTTGATACTGGCATCCATTGTTAGTAAGTAGACTTGAGAAGATATCTTAAAAGGGAATTCTTGATGAAGAGGGTTATTAAATGGTATGGGTAGCAAGCAGGGGGATGACCTTAGATTGGGTGACTCTTGAAGAAAAACAGCAAAGCAGCCTCCATGGCCCGAATAGTCTGTTTCTGTAACATTTTAAGATATCCAGATAGAATCTGTTAAATCACATTGATTCCTCTTTTTGTTTTAAAATTCCAAATAATGTTCCTCATTAAGAAGCTATGATTGAGGTCATTGTCTGATTGGGCACACTGGCATGTCATGAAGGCAGTTGTGGGTTATTCTGAGCTAGATTCTGTCAAAAAGTATTAGCAAAAGATGGTCATTTGCTACCTTACTCATAATTCTGAAAATTATGTAGAATTGTCTTTCCTGCAGTAATTCATTTAAAACAAGTTTAAATTAAATCAAAACCAGAACGAATGTTGTACCCTAATATCACAGACCTCCATTGGCTGCCCCAATTGTCAGTGATTGAAGGGGGATAAAAATAGCAGGTGGCAAGCTCACAAACTAAAGTTTTTAACAAGAATTAATCATCACATTTTAGAAGTAAGCTGCATCTCTTACCACAACCAAGTGACTATTAGGCAGTACTTCTACCCTGCACTAGGCTATTATTAAGTAAAGTGTAAGAACGATTAAAGCAAAATGCAAGTCAACCCCCCCCCTCCATTTTACAACCATCATTTCAGCAACAACCCTGAATTATTATAATCCTGTATACATGATTGAAATACAAGATAATTCTCTATATTTGAAAGAATTCAACATGTACATCAGGACAATAGACAAGATGTCGCTTGCACATTGGCAATTGGGCCAGACAGTAGAGATCTGTGATATTGTTCTTTGTCCACAGAATATACAGTCACTTTGCCTACAAATATACCGTCAATTTACTTTACTGTATACTCTGAAGCGCTTTGAGATATCTCAATTACGTGATCAGGCACTAAATCAAATGCAAGGATTATCATTATAGTTTTCATTTCATTTGAATGATTGTCTTAAAAATGAAAAATCTTGTAAGGAGAATTATGAGATCATACTCAGAAATATGAGTAAAGTAACACAAGTCCTAGCATAACTTTAAATGACATACTTTTGGTGTGGGGAAGGAGGAGCATTTTTGTAAGTTTATATATAAAAAAATTCTTGATGGTCTTGAGTAGTGTTTCTGATCATTTATATGTTCTGTCTCCATAGAAAACATGGGGCACCACACCTTAATTGTGTTAAAGGTTATAAAATATACTCTTGGGGGGGGTTGTGATTTTGTCTGGAATTCTGTTTTTCAGTAGCTTAAAGTGCAGTTAGTTGAAAACCTGCTTTGTATATTTTGAATATTAACCATTCTGTATTGCAAATGGTCGGAAGCAAAACCTAGAGTTTGTTAGACCAAGGATATGCTGACTAGATCTGAGTGCGTTTGTTGACATGATAAGGCCCTTTATTAAATACAAGGATAATTATTGCACAGCAATATATAGTTGCACAACATTTGTTTCTGATGAGTCACGGAAGCAGCTGGTCAGTAGTCCTAATGAAGGATAGAATTGATTAGATTAAAATATTTCTTTATTCTATTTTACCAATGAAATATGTACCTGTTCCATAGATTTATATGGCACGTGAAAATAAAACTATTGTATTGGTTTGCCAAGTTTTCTGAACCTGTAGTTTTCATGCAAAGGGTAGTGGAAATATGGAACTCTCTCCCCAAATCCTGTGGATGCTGGATCCATTCAAGTTTTCAAGACTGAGGTGGATAGATTTTTAGTTAAGTCAGGGTATCAAAGGATGTATGGGGCAAAGGCAGGTATTTGTAGTTGAAGTGTAGATCAGGCAAGATCTAATAGAACGGCGGAACAGGCTTGAGTGCCAGAATGGCCTACTCCTGTTCCTATGTAGTATCGAGGCAAATCAGACTTTACTAAGATGATATATGGAAGATTCATATCACTTTTGAAATTGTGATGAAACCACATCATGGTTATCCTCGGGATAGAGGCTAAACTCAACACTAAGATGGAAGGCTGTCAAGAACTTAAGAACCTGTTCCCATTATCAATCTGTTTGTGCGTTGGCATTTTGGCTTTGGTTTAAATTTGATTGTAGCAATATTGCGGAATGTGATCTGACCTGGAAAACACTTCTGATTCTATCCCAGCCCTCGCTGAGGGATTTCGGGATCCAAGCTTAGCTCCTGTCAAACGGTCTAAATTTGAGTTCTGAATGTTCTCATGATTGATGCCTTATAGCAGATGTTTATTTTAAGCTCTGGCTTGTGAACATTAGCTAGGCAATGTATGCAATTGCATATACACGAGGTGACCATGGGCTACAAGTTTTAATAAATCTGTGTTATAAGAATCTAGAAATCTCCTGGCAACAGTTATTTTCCAATAATTGGTCAGAAGACAACCTGGACTGCTTCTCACTATTGCCACACTTCTAAAACCATGTGCAATGAGTTTTGTAAACTTTTATGCAGCTTTTGAGCTAAATGTAAGTACTATCCTCCTGGGATGGATGGGTGGGGGAGGGGTGGCTAAGCAGGGTCTCCTTGAAGCTGAACTGGCTCCAAGGTGACATGCTGGCAATGGAATGTCGGAATCGGGCCAGCTCTCTGTGGCAGTCTCGATCGTCCAGTTCCTGAGCCAGGCGGGTCCGCAGTATTCCTGGGAACTGCTGGTGACAGCACAGCCAGCCTGGCTCATTGGTACGACCTGGAAGAGCAGACCAGTCACTTGGGGGCAGGGAGTCATCCCACTCAGCTCCTGTAAACCCTGCAAGTCAAAGCCCAATCGGGTAGCGTGATGGTAATAATAATGCTTGCATTTGATGTAGTGCTTTTCACGTCTTCTAGACGGCTCAAAGTACTTCACAGAATAAACTGTAAAGTGAATTGACAGTATATTTGTGGGCGAAACGCGGCAGCCAATTGTGCACAGCAGTGTCCCACAAACAGTTCTGGATTGAAGTGATAAATTTATTTTTTTTTTTCTTGAGGGATTATTATTAGGCGTGTGGAGTAAGGAAATTTGCCCAAGGTTTCATCCTGCTGGGAATCAAACCCAGGTCTCTCGCTTGAGAGGCGAGTGCTCTAACCACTGAGCCACAGAACTCCACAAATATTCTAAGGAATTCTGAAATAGGCACTAAAATCTTTTCTCTATCCCAAAAGTCGATGGATGCACCTCTGATAATTCAGCACTCACTAGACATTTCATTAGACTGTCAATCTAGACTATTAATCTCAAGATCCAATATTGGGCTTTAATCTCACAACCTTCTAACCCAGAAGTGAGGGAGGAGCAATTCCAACTGAGCCACACTGACATCATAAAATACTAGAAAATCAGCACTATTTAAACATTCCATTGGAGCGTAATCTTAACCAAAGCAGTTATTTTCTTTAAAATAGGTAAGACACATTAAGTGATTTAAGAGCCTGAACACCAAAGTCAATAACAAAAATGATTGTCACATCTTAGGGATATCGATCAGATCCACTGGCATATGAAAGACTACCACATTTCATTTGGTTGTCTGTCTGGTGAAGGAACAATATTATTGTAGCTTGTATATGTATTAAATTTACTTAGCTTAAATACTTTTCAAGTTTTGAAGCAGAGATTCGACACACTTTAAATAGAGAAATGTAAGCCTGGAATAAAGAACAGAAACACTTGTCCAATTCAAGCTCATGTCATTAAATAATGAACCGATGTGGAGTTGATCCTAGCTGGACAAGCAGCGGGAAAGCTTGCAGTAATATAAATAAAATAATAATCTTTGATTTTGATTCAGCACTTTTTACGTCTACTAGACGTCTCAAAGCGCTTCACAGAATATACTGTAAAGTGAATTGACTGTATATTTGTGGGCGAACGCAGCAGCCAATTGCACACAGCAGTGTCACACAATTGGATTCAGTGACCAAATTGTTATTTTATTTATTTCCTTGAGGGATTATAATCAGCCGTGTGGAGTAAGGAAACTTGCCCAGGGTTACACCCTGTCGGGAATCGAACCCAGATCTCTTGCTTGTGAGGCGAGTGCTCTAACCACTGAGCTACAGGACTCCTGTATCATTGGCAAGCTGTGTAGTTTTAGCTGGTTAGAGTCGAGCAGTACCCCAACATAACTCTGGGTCCCCAAGCTTTGGCTCTTGCCAACCCATGCTTAATATTTTCCGGAATTAGGTAAACAGGATTTTCATCCCACTGTGGGCATAAATACAATTTTGAATATATTTGGACTGACTATTTTTTCACTGTTTATTCAGTCTTGGGAGGACCTCAAAAACATCAACCTTCCCAACATACATTTCTTTGGAAGCCTGTTCAGTGGATAATTAGAAACATTGTGAGCTTCATTTGCACTAGCCAGTTATTCAGTAAATATAATGCATGTTTAAACCACCAATGCAACCAAGTTATTGACTTCACAGGCAGCAACTTCAACCCTTTTCCTGGCTGAATTTTGATTCCTTCATATCTACTTAACTTTTATTGAAGGTGCCATTTTGTTGGCTGTGAAACACTGAAGTTAATAATAATAATAATAATCCTTGCATTTGATATAGCGCTTTTCACGTCGGGAGGTCGTCCCAAAGCGCTTCACAGAACACACTGTAAAGTGAATTGACTGTATATTTGTGGGCGAACTCGGCAGCCAATTGCGCACAGCAATGTCCCACAAACAGTCGTAGATTGAAAATGACCAATTTATTATTTTTTTTTGGTTTTTGGAGGGATTATTATTAAGTTAAAACAATTAAGTGTGCAACTTGCAGCACAACGTTTATATAATTTGTCTAATTGTTTCTCAGCTATTTTTCTCTTGAAAAAGTGCCTGAACATGTAGATATGATTTTACCTTGCTTTAACCTTAACCAGAATTAAATATGTAGAATTCTGATGTTTTAAAAAAAGCTGAAAAAAAATTGGTGGAAGTGATATTTGGTCAGTATGCTACAGCTATGCACATCCTGTACTTTTCCAGTCTATGATCAAATCTAAGGCATTTCCAACATGAATCTTTTGGCCAATGGACAACTTCAACCTGACTTAATGCAATAATTAACCACACTGAGTCCAATAAGATGCCACTAAATTTGATGTTTTTACATAGAGGAAAATAAAGAGTCTGCAGTAGATTCAGAAAAAAAATTAATTGATCCAGGAGTTTTGTTAGCCTAATATAATCTAGATAGACAGGTTGTATGATAGTTTTAAGTGCTGCTAATGTAAAACTGAATGACGGCCAAATGGGTAGCTCAACCCGTTAATTCTGATAAATTAAGTCATGTTTAGTATCTAGGAAATGTCCAGGCACATTTGTGGTGAGATGCAGTTGGTTTCGCCAGCTAGCATCTCTTGAGGGAGAAGGAGCACAAGTGGACACTTGGACATTTTCCTCTATTATGGGAGAGGAAAGAGGAGAGAATGGTCTCATCTTAATGCATCCACTTGCGAATAGCAGGAAGAATTAACTCTAGACAGGAGGAAGGTTAATATCTACTGAATTTACCAGTGACCATGTTTTACTTTGTGACCAAGATGTTGGTTCTAGGAAATGGCATACTTTCCTATTTTAGGCACTGTCGGTGTCTCCAAAGTAAATCTCTTGGAAACTCACCCTCTGTTTCTTGGACCAGCAGTGGCTGAGTAAATTGCTTATTTACTGGCTTTAGCCTGACCAAATCTCTTTCACCTGGGAGACTTTATTTCAGAAGTCCAGATAAGATTTTGGTCTCAGGTGAAAAGTTGTTGTGTAACCACTGAACTATTCTGTGAATGTTCCTCCAAGATAATGTTTGAAACTAGATTTGTTCAATTTCTGTCTGCTTAACTAACCAAAGCTACTATAAATATTTGCAATCTATTACTATTGTAGCCATAATTGTTATGATAGCTAAAATCTGTAACTTTTTCACCTATGTTAGAGAAATTCACTTGTAGTTTGTATTGGTGACTCTGTGGAAGTGTTGAAATTTTTAATCCTGAAGAAACAGTGGTAAAATTGGAATAACTGGCAAAATAATTAGAACTTTTCATGTTTTTCATAACTTTTCACAAATGCTATTCCTAATCTGGAGTTTGAATGTCTTTACAGATCCAGTTTCATAGTAGGGAGTTAAGTAGAAATACTGGCAATAATGTCTTTATTGTATTGCATAGGAAAATTCTAGCAGTAAACTTTGACCCATTCCAGTTTTGATTTGTACCGATGCCAATCCTCTACTCCTAAGAGATTTTATACATGGTACCATATGACTCAGCCAGTTACCTCTGTGGCCATTTTCAAGGCTCTTCTGATCACTGAAATCTCATTAATGTGACATTTTAAAAATCTAATTTTGGTTTTGAATAGTAAAGTTGAGGAAATAATAGTTAGCTTTTTGCATTTGTTTATTTCACTAACTTTAATTACTTTAAATGTACAGTGGTTACAGCATAATTGTTAGTTTTATTGTTAGTTTTACCTATTGTTAGGTCTGCCCTGTGTAAACATTTTAAAACATGCCATTTGCAAGAACACTCAAACTGTTTTTGTTGCCTGGCCTAAAGTTTATAGTAGCAATTATAAGATGTTTATCTAATCCAGGGTTTAAATGCTTCTTCAGAACTGAGTTGAAGTTTTTGATGTTTAAAATCTGAACCGTTATTCAGATTATTGCCATATAATTTTAGATGTCTGTGCTATTTTTGTTCTATGCCCTTTCCTATTGTGAAATGCTTCAGGGGAATGAATATCCTCATCTAGCTCATCCCATCCTCTGTGCTGATTTTCATTCAATCGCTTAATTGACTCGCTCAAGTTACGGTTTCTCTGTATTCATGAGCCTCCTGGGAAATGAGGTCAGATTGAATTTGTGAGCAAGTTATTCAGCATATCTGCTGTTCAAGAACATGCTGTAAAAACATTCGGAATATATAGTCAATTATACATTATATATATATATATATTATACACATGTACAGTCAATTCACTTTACAGTATATTCTGTGACGTGCTTGAGGGTTGATAAGGCACTATATCAAATGCAAGGATTACGATTATTATTGCCAGTAACGATGAGTTTGGTAGAACCATAATTGAGGATCCAAAACCAATAATCCCAAAACTATGGATATTTTACACTATGGAATGATAATGTTGCAAAGCAGCTGGATACCATGAAGCTCGTTACGATTGTAAGGGCATATGAGAGTAAATTGAGCCAAAGCGCATGTTTTTAAATCCATGTGCTACCTATATATAGGCTGTAGTAGATTAATAATCCTTGCATTTGATACTCCACTGGAGTGTCATCCTAGACCAGGCATGTCAAACATAAGGCCCATGGGCGGCTGCAGGCATTTTTCTTTAAACCAATTTACTCTTCAATAAGACACATTCAAACCTGTGTATTTTGTGGTTGAAACACAGTCAATCCACTTTACAATATTCTGTGAAGCGCTTTGAGACGTCTCAATGATGTGATAAGGCGCTATAATGCAAGCATTATTATTATTATAGCTCAGTTTAATGGGAATGACACTCAGGCAATGCCAATTGCCCAGGATTGAATGCTTATGTGGCCCGCTGACCTTTCTCAAATAGGGAATCCGGCCCACAGCAGCCAAAAGTTGGACCAACCTGAAGTAGACCAACACATCCCTTCCTCAATAATATCTTGAAATGGAGACAAACGAATGGAAATAACGCAAGATTTGATACTTTCCAACATGTATCGCAGTTAAGTCAACAGAAAACGCCTAAAAACAGGGTTACATTTATGTTTCTGGTCAATAGTTCCAATGCATAGGCTCTTTTCTTTCAATAACGTTTAAAATATTCTCCAGGAGTTACCATTGTTCTTATGTCACAGTCCCTAATGGGCATAGTGTTTAATATTTTAACATGAGCTGCATTTAAAAAGTTGCCTCTAAAACCAGGAGACAGTTTAAGATGCACTACACTGACATCTGCACAAAAGAGAACATCTTAAGAATTGGCTGTACAAGTTATTTTTGTAACTTACAAAGATATGGCTGCTTTGCCAAAATGCTGATACAGAAAAACAGTTTTTTCAGGACTCAAATCACATTCATTTTTAAACATTTCAATCTGCAAAAATTACCATTCATCTCACAAGATCAGACACAGCAACTTAGTGATTTTTTTTTGGGTTGTGCATTTCGGGTCTTCCCCCTCCCAGTTATGATATTAAACAACGTACCTCTAACGTGTTGCAGGCAGCATTAGCACACGTAATAATCTTGACCTATCTTTTCCGAACTCCAAAATTGTGTAACATTTACAAGGAACAGCTTGACCTTTATATAATTTTATGAGAAACTGCCTTTGGATACAATGCAACATTTCCATATGTGACTATGTTCAAACTTGTACAGCTTTCTGATGTCTTTAGACACAAACTTTGGAAAGATAAAACGTATTTCTGGGATCTCTTTCAATTCAGGTAGATTTTGTATAAAATTTCATGTGCCCAGAGTCAACAGCACTGCATTCTGAAATGTAGAAAATTTCTTTGTAGGAATTAAACTTCCGTCCATTATGTGAAATGATTTCATTGTATGGATTTGGCACAGTATAGGCCAAATGGCTGCCTCCTGTGCTGTAAATTTCTATGGTTCTAATTGGAGATAACTAAGCTAGTGTTTAGAAGGGACCAAACTAAATGGCTAAATTACCTTTAATGCAGCAGTACATAACACCTTGATTTGAGTTAAGTAATTTGTAACACTAGATTTTTGTGCAATCACCCAGAAATGTAGAACTATTGTAGAGTATGTTGACATAGTCAAAAGCAAAATAAGTGGTTCCAGCTTTAGCCACCAAAAATCTGTGTTTCATGAAAGATATCACAGTGGTCAGCAGAAGAAAGCTTGTGTTGTGAAGTGACGTGACTGAGCATCTATTGTTTCGTTATCTGATTTATCATACTGTCTCTTGTAGAGATGAATACTTGGGCTGTTCTATGGATATAGATGACTTTCTGAATACAATAGCCAAGTGATGTAAAAGAAATTGATATGAAAATCACAAGGACATTCTTAGTAAATCGTAGTATAATAATGCATTTGATATAACGCTTTATCATGTTGTTGAGATGTCAATGTGATAAGGCGCTATATCAAATGCAAGATGTCTCAAAAGTGCTTCACAGAATATACTGTAAAGTGAATTGACTGTATATTTTGTGAGTAAAACGTGGCAGCCAATTGTGCACAGCAGTGTCCCACAGTCGTAGATTGAGTGACCAAATTTTTTTAATATAGTTTTAAATGTTAAATTTTTTTTAAATGGTCCAGATTTCAACTAACTGGATTCTTACAGCATGATTGTAAGGAGTTTATTTTGCTCTCCTGTTCAAAGTTGTGTTGCATTCATCCATAGAATTATTTTCTCTTGAGAGGTGCCTACTTAAGCTTCTGAAATGGCTACAAAGAGCGATGTATGCGGATGATCATATATGATTGTTTATAGTCAGGACATAGATGTTAGCTTGATGTTTTGTGCAGCATTCAAATCTATTGAAGTGCCAGTTTTCCAAGTCAGATTATTTGGGAGAAGGCATTGGGTCTTTTCATAGTCATAAAATATTTGGGTGTTGAAGTTACTCCTCATACCATAATGCACTTGATTAGCTCTCTTTTAGTGTTGGTGTGTTGGATTCAGTTCAAAGTTTTTTTGATTAGCACATATGGAGGCTTATGCCAACACAAGGCCTGTGACTCAAGGTGTTATTAGACCAAATCTGTGTCTACATATAATTTAAATGGACAAGAAGCTCCAGTGGAGACGATCAGACCATCCAACTGGTAGATTCCATGTTGGTTTTAACATGACATACAAATGACTAGTGATCAAAATGTTGGTTATATAATTTTAAAAAACGTTTGGAGGCTATGAAGTTAAATCAAGGTCCAGTGTGGCATTCTTCCAAAAGAGAAGAGTTCCGGATGTTCTAGTCAACAAATTGACTAGGCAAACAATTTTCACCTCATAAAGGCTTTGAACCATCCCTGTATAAAAGATACATCGTTAGGTCAATCACTGACAATAGCATGTATTGAAAGTGATACGATAATCTGGGTAACCCACTGGCTTTTTGTGATTTCTGGAAAATTGAATGTACCACAAACTAGTTTTTCTAATTCTCAACTGGGCCACTGGATGGAGCTGAATGCAGTGATGACTACTTTAGACAACAGATTAACAAAGTTTACTTATCCTGCTGCAGGCTTTTCTTCTGGATATATTGTGAAATGCAATGTTCTGTTTAAAGAAGTGTGACAAATATATTCTATCAAGCTAGTATCAGCGAGCTATTAAATCTTATGACGAATATTGCTGTTGTTTACAGAAGAATTTCATTAAATAACATTAATTTTGAGAAATTTAACTCAAATAAATTTAAAGCTATTTAATGCAACTGCTCCATACCTCTCCCATGTTCAGGTAACATTCTTTGTTCAGTGCAGTATGCCTTAACATGCTACAAATGGAGTCTTTGTAACACTGGAACTGATTTGTTGCATTTATTAAATCCTCTGAACATATTTTTATATGAACAAACAAATGGAAAAATGAGTGACAAAGTTGGAAAGATGAAAACGAAAGCTATTTTTAGGAGGAGAGTGATCATTACTAGAGAAATGGTTAACCTGAATAGTCACTGTAAGACTACAAATCTAAGATCATGGACAAAAGTAGCAAACAGCTATTTTGTTTGCTTATGAATCTGCAGCATGTTTTTCAAAAGGAGTAGAAAGTAAGTTTTTTTAAAAAAAAACTTGATAAATCTAGTACACTTAAACCAGTTGGCTGCATATGTCTCCCTCCAGACTGCTGAATTTGGAGGGTGAGATAGAAAACAGTGTCACCGGCCCAGATTCAAATTCCAACCTCAGGCAGGATAGCTGGCATGCTCCAGGCATTTAATTTTAGAACTATATTTTTGCTGGTAGAATCAGGTTCATGATTCTATTGCCAATGATGTTCATGCACACTACAATATGTGCCATATTGAATTGTAAATGGTCTAATGTTTATGGCTGTTTATAAATTAATGTTTTGTGTTATACAGTATAAAATTGCTCTGGGCAATGTTTCTGTTAGTGCACAGTGCATTGACTTTTGTAGAAAGACTGCCAGTGAATTGGAAACGTGTGCATTTTACCCGTTGCAGCTTCGCTCGCAACCAAAAGATCCAATATGGAATGTAGATTTCAGTCATAGCACTCACAAAGCACTTAACATGACATAAACACTGTGTACATGTTAAGCAAAACTGGCATACATGTGTGATGAGCTTGTTTAGGTCATAGATCATCAACGATAAGAGATCTCCACCCCACCCCCCCCAAAATATGGCCCCGACACTCCCCCATGCAGGACCTTTCTGATGAGGTATAAATTATGTCTCTACGTCAATCCGTTTAATGTGTTATTGGTGGACATAAACACGTGTGGTGCATGAGCTGCGCTGGGATCTCTCTCTCGGCTCCTGGTGCTTAGTCAATCTGAGCAGGCCTCAGACTTCACTTTAACCCTCTCTCCTCCCTCCCGACACTCACTCACTCACAAGCTCATATCACCTTTCTCCTCCCTCCCCCAAACAACCCTCTCTCGCCTCCTCACTCTTACCCTCGAGAGATTATGGGACTCAGCATATTTTTTGGTGGGGGAGAGATTTAATTTGAAAGGTGTAGCATTGAATTTGTTTTCACCACGCTCTTTCCTCTCTCTGTGTCTCTCCCAATGCATCTCTAGGATGGTGTGTGATTTCTCCTGTTGCTACTCTGTTGCAGAATACCATGCATCAGGTACAGAGATAGCACCTTATATTTTGGGGCTTTTTTAATATCACTCATCAACGATGATATGCCCATGACACTCCCCCATGCAAATCTTTTCCGACGCGGTATAAATCATGTCTAGGTCAATCGGTTATTGTGTTCTCGGTGGACAGATACAGACAGACGCACACGCAGACATTTCGTCTATTAGTATAAATTGCATCTCTCTAGAAGGATATGTGACCTCTGTTGCTACTTTGTTGCAGAATACCATGAATTTTTGGGGGGCTTAATTAAAGCATTTTTTAATATAGCTCATCAACAAAAGGAGATCCCCGAAAAAAAATATGCTTATGACACTCCCCCATGCAGGGTTTTTCCGATGAGGTATAAATCATGTCTCTATGTCAATCGGCTATTACGTTCTTGGCGGACACACAAAGACAGACAGACACAGACATTTTATCTTCATTAATATAGATATTAAAATTGGCTGCAACATTCATCCACAAAACACAGCATATTCTGTGAAGTGCTTTTGGATGTCTTAGTGACATGAAAGGCGTTATACCAAATGCTAGGAGTATAATTGTCAATAACCTGTACATCCGTTAAGAGTCCTGTTCCGTATGGTCCTGTTCCATAATGCTTCCTATGGTCTTAAATGTGTGTTTAATATATGACAAACGGAGCAAAACATTTGCATGACTCTTGTATTTCCAATGTGAAGTCCTGTAGCTTAGTGGTTAGAGCACTCGCAAGCGAGAGGACTTGGGTTTGATTCCCGGGCGAAACGTTGGGCAAGTTTCCTTATTCCATTCGCCTCTGCTTACTTAACAGTAAATAGGAGCCTGGTTGTTAGTCGATTAGTGGATCGCTTTTTCCAGGGTGGTAATGCCTCCAAAAAAAAATCCATGACTGTTCTGGAACACTGTTGTGCTGCGTTTTGCCCACACAATATAGTCAAATTTACAGTAAAGCGTTTAGTAAACTGAAGTGCTTTGAGAAGTCTTGAAGACCTGATAAGGCGCCTTATCAAATGCAAGGATTATTATTATATTTCAGCAAGTGATGTATTCATGAAAGTGCATTCTGTATTTTGTTGCTGTAAGATTGTTATATGCAGTAGCATTTGATTGTTTTGTTTTGAACATGGAACAGCTGGATTGGTATGTTTTGTGTCCTATTTTGAGACCTTGGTTAATCTCTGGTACCTAGCTCAGTTAATGACATTGAGCAGAGTGATTGAAACACAGGATTATTTCTGGGTTGTGACTTTTATCCACCTGTTTGCTGATGGTATGGGTTAGTGGAAGCGAAAATAAGTTCTAACTGGCTATATATTCATTATATAAGCCTTTTGTGTTTTGGTATCAGA
Source organism: Callorhinchus milii (assembly GCF_018977255.1). Taxonomy (NCBI): domain Eukaryota; kingdom Metazoa; phylum Chordata; class Chondrichthyes; order Chimaeriformes; family Callorhinchidae; genus Callorhinchus; species Callorhinchus milii. The sequence continues at coordinate 7,349,198 of NW_024704752.1, read as the reverse complement.
TTTCCATTACATTAGAATGTACATGAATGTAAATTTTCAATTTATTTTTTATCAGAGAATGTCTCGCACTCGTTGAAACCCCTTGCTGTGCTTTTGAGGTTCTGGTTACCGAAAACTTGGCAAACCAAGTTTTTGTTTGTATTCTTTAAAGTATGCTGTCTCTCCTTGGCTTGATTTGAGCTCCCCTCTCCCTTCTGATGAGTCACCATGGAGCCGGATCAACCCAGAGAACCAGTTTGATTCCCCACCCCAATGGATCGTCAATTTAGATCACCTGATCAGCAGAGGTTTCACTTCTCAAACTAGATCCCCGAAACTCCTGAATTCCTAAATTGTATGCCAAGTAGTCAATCTGCACAAAGTGTGAGATTGCCAACATTCTCCCAAGAATTTTTATAATTCTCTAGATGGAAGGGAGTGTTTAAGAACATAAATCACAGCGAAGAACAGTTACAAAATGCAAGGATTATTATTACTTCCTTGTGTATATTTGCCCTGCTTGTCATGAAACTATTCTTCCCTTGTTCTCCCCCCTTTCCCCCAAACTTCCTGTTTAGTTTATGGAAACTATTCTTTAAATTTGTTAGTCTTTCTGGTTTAGGAAGGGGTGCCACCTCTATTCTGGGGGCATTTCTTTTAGCAGTTGTACTTTAGGTGAAAGGCTGGATTGCTGCCAATAAAATTGAATTGTTGGCAGCTGTAGTGGTTTTCAATTGAGTTTTTTGTTTGTGACTTAATTTAAAAATTAATCATTTTGCTATTAATTAATTACTGCCAACCAGAAATAAATTGTTTGCATATATAAAGTTGATCTAGGTAAGTTGAATTTTTTAATATTTTGTTTTGAGTATTTTACTCTTAATATTTAGTGGTTGCTCAAAGCTTTCCAGATTCTTGACAACATGAGTCAGACATGACTTGTATGTTTTATGTTTGAGATTAGTTTTATTACAATAACTTTGTGTCCTACCTATTCGTATCTTATTCCACTCATTCGAATCGATGGCTTTACTTTAGTAAATCACGTTGAAAACTACATTTCTCCCGTATGACATCACAGTAACTTAGTGAGATCATAAAGAAACTTTGAGCTGCTTTCTTGGGTTGCAAAACTAGCCTAATGGATAAACTAGGTTTGGGTTTGATTCTAAACATTTAGAGGACCATCCCAGTGGAGCAGAAATAAGGAACAGAATGGATCCCTATGCCGGTAACCACTGGAAATGTGTGCATACGTTTTAGCTGACCAGTTTTACAGATCACCAAATATAACTAAATCCTTTGGAAATTGGTTAAAAACTGAAAGCCTACTTTCACAGTGGATTTAGAGAGCGTTTCATGATGCGTTATTAATTTAAAATAATTGTACAAGATCACCACCAATAATTTACTGGTATGCCATTGTTAAAATCTAGTTCCTTTTGGACAAAAAAAAGTGTAAAATGTATGAAAATGGAAAACTACTTCTGCGGGAAAATGAAATTACAATGCACTTACAAAAACTGACGGAAAATAAACCTCAAACAGGACATGTTTGCATCCAGAAAAAGTACTTGCATTTCTATAACACTTGATATAGCAACTTCTTAAAAGCCTTATAATATTTACTGTCAAGTAAATTGACTCAACTGTGCATCAAGGACTATAAGAAGTAATCAGGGTAGAAATTGGGGATTTGGCTGACAATTTTCACAGTTTGTTAAAAACCAGGTTGTACATCCGTATTTAATAAAGTTAAAACAATAGCTATATTTAAAAAATTCAGCCTATGAGACTATTTCCTTAACACCATGCAGCCATTATATTTGTGCTGATAAGATTCCCTGCTGGAGCTATCTATTCTAGTCTTATTCCCTTACACTTAATATGCTTTCATATTTTCCACAAATGTGTATCCCATTTCCTTTTTAAATGGTGTGGACCTGGCTTCAACAGCCAGTTGTGGTAAAGCATTGCATATTCTGAAGGAGATTTTGTGCTCTGTACAGTTGGCATCTACTCTTATCTGGATTTGTCACAGTTCTAATGCTAAGGATTTAATTGTTCTAGTTGAGAGGCAAAGTTGGAGGCGTATTGCCTTTCATATTGCTATGAGCTTTCATAACCTCATGGATTTGGAGTAAAAGCTGCAGAAGAGTGAAACATTTTTCCAAATCCCATTTCATGCAGTAAAATCTTTTTAAACCTACTGTTGTTTGATTGGCCACAAAGCTTCTGATTAACAAAGTGCTTCATTTTCTCTGGTTTTGACCAGACTCGATGTGTTGGATGCCCAAAATGCAGCAATTTAATACTATTGGATTTCTGCATTTGATCAGACCACTCTTTGAGGTGGACCTTGATGATGCAGTTGCTAATTTGCCCATTGACAAGATTATTTGGGTTAAAAGACTCTAAATCTGCATATATTTGAAACCTTTTTGCTACTGTAAGCTCAGAAGCTGAGGTATCAATAATACAGTATTTTGCAATAAAATAGCTCTTGATTTCCCACATTGCAATATTACATACTATTTTCTTTCACTATTGTTTTCTTGTGAAAGTTGATTCAGAATTCCCATGTGCCCAGAAACCCTTGCTTGTGCTTATGAGCCTGAGGGTTAACAATTATCCTATACTAATTGTTTGGTTTACTGAATTTTACGTGTTGTCATAAAGCTGTAAAGACAAATATATTATATGATAATGGATAGGTTATAGTTAAGTACATCCAATTTGATATATTGTGTCAATGGATTTATAGTGTGTGTGTATGTATATAAAATATATTACCATTGGCACAATATGTCAAATTGGATGTATTTAACTGTAAACTATCCTTTAAAACTATATAATCTTAATGATTTTTTAAATATATATACACACACACAAAGACCCCTTGTATTTTATTTCTCCTGATGACAGCTTTTCGCTCTTGAGTTTACATTTCTAGATAGCTATATTGCATGTTGTGTTGCTGCATGATAAATAAGTTACTCCTCCACAATTTATAAGCAAAAATTTCTTGAAATAATACCAACAAGATGAGCATTTTCCTGTTAAACTGGGCAGAGTATTTAGATTCTTTGCCAGATATCCCAGCACAGTTCGATGCAGAAGTCTTTGCATGAACAATGACTTGGAAAACCTTAAATTGCTCAGTCCATTTGCATAATTAAGAAGTCATAATAAGTCAGAATGGTCATTTAACTCTAAATGACTATTCATAAATTATCAATCTTTTTCTTTATCGTTATTACTAACTTGTAAATAAAGCAAATATAACTGATAGATTCCAAAATATTTGCTGGCATGTGCCAAAGGAGGTGAAGCAGTATACCTCCCTTTCAAAAGGTGTTCCCATGTGTACAAAACAATAGTTCAAAGTTAGTTTACTCATCAAATACATTACTTTTGCCTCCCTGCTTTTTACAGAAGCTTCTGAAACCCGTGCCATTGCTGTGACCAGAAGGTACTCACTGTTGAACACATTTTGAACAGAATTGAACTTACTCAAAGCCACTGTGTGGTTGACACAACAGCATTGTTTTCTCCTTTTCCTGAAGGGAATTTCTAGACCAGGACCTCCCCCATCCCACTAATCCATACGAGTTTACTAGTCTAAAACTAATTTCACTCTGATGTTGGGTTTTACTTTTATTGTGTCTAACCTGTTGGTGTGTAGGGTAATACCTGAGCTTCCATTTACTCTGAAGCCTGACGGAAGTTACTTAAACCTACAAGGCTGACCAGCTTTCATCTGGTAAGGTGGTTTTCCAATTTTCTCCGTTTGTCTGAGGTAGTGATTTGTGCTAGGATATGATTCCAAGGGTACCAGTAACTCTCTGTTACTTCACCTTTGGGTTTGGTTTACTTGGGTGAGTAGATGTTGAATATTTATGGGTTATTCAACTAGAGTTGGGTTATCACAGCTGAGCCTGAATCTTTATTCAATCAGCATCTGATAGAATTTACTTGATAGCGAGCAGAAACCTAGCCTTTGCTCTCTGCACTCCAGCTCAAGACAGCACAGGCCAAGGATTATCATACTGTCAACTGATATCTTGATTGCTATTCATTAATTCAGCACAGAATCTGGGTCAAGCTTTGGACCTTGAACTGCATGGCTCGCTATCACACTGGGTGCTGCATATCCCACAAGTCCATTGAGAGAACTCATTCATGTTTTTGAGGGAAATATTTAAGCATTGTCTATTTTTTGTATGGATATTTTCCTTTTTTATATGCTGTTTCTCACATTGGAAAAATACTTGTTGTTGAATGATCATGAATGGATAACATGGTTAATGGGTACAATGGTCCATAACATTAGTGACATCTGCCTTATATCTATTGTCTTGTAAAATTGCCATTAATATGTGAGGAAAAAAATCAGCTTGTCATACCCAGTATTTCATGGAAGGGAAATATTTTTCCTGGTTCTTTCAAACTATAATATGATCTTTTGAAGTGGCAAAAAAAATTGTAGTTTGTTCAAAGTATGTTCTTTCAGTCTTTCCTCCACCGCGCCCCCCCCCCCCCCCCCCCCCCCCACACACACACACAAAAGATTACAATCTGGAAGCTTTCAGAAGGCAAAAGTTCAGAATTGGTTGCGTTTCCTGTAGGGAGAACACTGAAATCTCTGAATTGGTTTTCTGTTCTGAGAATACTGCATAGTTGGGGGATCACAAGGTAGCAACGTGGTTTTCTAAAAGCTGTCAGTGGAACTTTTAAAAGTTTCTAATAATCCCCCAGAAGTAGGTTAGGTTACGGTTGATTGTTAACAACACATAACTTGCTTTACTGATGTCAAGATCCAGGCTAGTCGGTTAATAGATTTTATATGCAGGGGGTTGGGGGTGGAGGTAGTAATTGAAGTATCACTTCAAGTTGAGAAGTTTTCCTGCTTCATTCTGTGACCCTTCTGTTCCATCTTTCGATGTTGTAAATATTGTGCCAGACAATAAATAGCTTTTCAGCCTTGCTACCTGTTTACCTATTGAAGTATCTTGGGATTCCCCAGCTTAAGCCAGAATGTGGTTTGTGTGTAACAAAGCAGTTCTACTGTTGGTTGGATAAATGCGGAAGCACTGGGATCGATTGTTTGCCCCTATTATCAGGTGATGCTCAATTTGGACTAGCCTAGAAAGCCTGGATTTACTAAGTGGTGTGTTCTCTTGAAATCCTCCTTTACTCGCCCTGTCATAGAAAGCAGGAATGGAATCGAAAATTGGCCAATCAATTGAGGTGTGTACTGTTAACTCTTAATGAAGCAGAATAAATTAGCTTTAGTCCAAGCCTCTGCACTGCTGAGGATAGGTTACCATCTGTCGTGTTTCCCCACTGGTGTTAGCAGGTGTGAATTTTTTTTGTAGTTTCTATAGTTTTTCTTGGCCCAAGTTACAACTTGCCACTTCCCTCCTTGTGAAGGGTAACTTAACCGATATAAGTCAAGTTTCCATTCGGATTGAACTGAAGGACCTTATCTAATGTTTTTGGCCCATGTTCCCATGTCAAATGTCAGTTCCTGAAGAGCACACATTGCTGAACTAATGTATAGAATTAGCTCTTAAGACTTTAGCACACAATATGCACTGATGCAGTAGGCTACATGAGCATTCAGTGCGATTTCTTAGCCATGTAATCAAGGCATTGATAATGTAATCTTCTGCGTTTAGCTGAGAAAGGTGACTGGAAATTGGTCAGGATTTCCAATCAGCCCTTGCAGCTTTGGTTTTTGTCCAATTGGTGGGGCATTCGTTTGATGCCCACCTGTTATGATCAATATTATTCTTAATTAACTTCTGATCAGTTCTGGAAAAATGTGACTTGACAAGAAAGGCTTGAGCTCGTCATAATAATAATCTTTGCATTTGATAGAGCGCCTTATCACGTCTTCGAGACGTCTCAAAGCGCTGCATAGAATACACTGTAAAGTGAATTAATTATATTTTGTGGGCAAAATGTGGCACCCAATTGCACACAGTAGTTTCCCATAAACAGTCGTAGATCAAGTGACCAAATTATGTTTGCTTTTTGAAGGATTTATTACTCCCAGAAAAGCGATCCGCCAATCGACTAACAACCGGGTTCCTACTTACTGCTAGGTGAACAGGCGTGTGGAGTAAGGAAACTTGCCCAACATTTCACCCTGCCGGGAATCTCTCGTTTGCATGTGAACAGTTGACACAAAAAAAATCTTTCTTTAAAAAAAAGCTTTAGAAGGTTGCCAAAGATTACACTGAGAACGTGGCAGTAAAGGTTAGGGATAGGGGACAATCCAGTTATTTCAAATTTACTTTGTTTTTACAGCCGTGAAATTTCTATTTTTTCTATCTCAGTCAATGCTTTCACTATAAGCTTATCCTTCCACTAATCAGAGGTTTTCTTGGGCACTGTTTTAGTTGCCATGTAAAGTTGGTCCAGAACAAGAACCAATACTTTTTTCGAGGAAAGAAACCTTTTGGTTGTTCATAACGATGTGACAATGTTTGACATTTTTAAAAGAAAATGCATGTTTCTTTGCAGAAAATGTGAACTTGCTGCAAAATCTTGTGAGTTCAAGTTGAGTTTTAAGAGGAATAGATTCCTGCAATCAAAATTCAGATGGTAGGAGCACTTCGAATGTAAATTGACAGACAAGGATAGTCATTTGCTACAGTGGAATCTTGATTATCCACCATAATGTAGAAGGGCTCTCTGGGATTCATTAAAATTGGTTTTCAACGTATTCCCTTCAACTCAGTCTGTGAATGCTTATGCATAGAATATAATTTATACTGGTTTATGAAGGCCCATTATCTAGATCTCTTCATGGCTTTATTTTTACATTTGTTGAAAATAGTGCAGTTTTCTAAAAACGACACTATTTACAAAAATGTCTTTAATCTTGGTGGGGGTGGCGGGTGGGGAGTTGGTCAGTAGTTTGAGTCCCAAGCAATGCTGTAGTTTTCATTCACTTTACCGCATAAGATACCCAGTCTACAAATATGCATAATGCCTAAAAAAGTTAATCCCGAATTGTTATCCTGTTTGCTTTGTCTCTTGATGTCTTGAGATTTAAAATTAACACACAATGAAATTTTGCTTTGTTTGATTGTCAAATTTGAATATAAAGTAAGCATTTATTTTCTAATGGTTTATTGAAAGTAATATACTTTGGAACAAAGTTGTTTTGGTATATTTTGCCACCTGCAGAGCTTTTTTTAGAAGCTCTTGGGAAATTCACGTCTTTGTGCAACCCTTGTAGTTTTGATCATGATCAGTCATGATCAGTCATGTTCTTTCCCTGTTCCCAAATCCGAGCTGGGGAATAACCAATTGCGTGGTAAAAGAGGTGCTTCTTGAACAAGGGGAGGGTGGATGCATGTGAGTCAGAGGGAGCTTTAAAGAGCAGGGCAGTATGCTTGAAAGCCCGTCTGCTGATTATGGGGCGGTCAGAATGGGAGACATGAATCAGGCAAATATCTGCTGAGCGAAGGGAGCACCTGATTTGGTAGGTTTGAAGGAGGCCACAGGGGTGGGGCAAGATTGTGGAATGATTTGAGGGTGAGAATGAGTATCTTGAATTCAAAAGAAATGTCTCCCATTTTTCTGAGAGTAATACAATTAACTGCAGGTACAGAACTATCTCAAGGATTTTAATTGTATTCTTTTGTTAACTAGTTTAGAGAAGTCTTGAGATGCTACCCTGCATGCAGGGCGCTATAGAAGTGCAAGTTGTTGTTGTATTCAAGGAGTCTGAAGTGGTCCAAAGTTTGCACACACATTTCTTCTTAACCATGGACTTGTTAAGATATGTCCCAATCTATAAAAGGCATACTAAAAACTATTTTATAAAAAGGTTGCACAGATAACTCACGGCTCCCCATTTTTCAGGCTTCTCCCTTTGTTGTATTTTGCTCCCAAGTCAGAGTGCAAACAGCAATTATAATAATTGTATTTTGGCTCGGCTACAGCACAAGATTTCTTTCGAACTACAACACCAACTTGCACTTAACAGTAGCAGAGCCTGACTCCGAACTGGGTGGGAGGTGGCCGTAAGCATGGTTGAATAGGAAGGGTTTCAGGTGGGACTTGAAAAAAGGGGCGAGAGGGAGCAAGGCGGAAGGATCGAGGGAGAGTGTTCCAGAGTTTCGGAGAGTAGTGGCTGAAAGCGTGACCTCTGATGGGGTGGAGGGTGCGAGGGATGAGCAGAAGGCCGATGCCAGTAGAGCGGAGGCGCGAGGAGGTGGATTGGGGAGTTAGGAAGTCGGAGATACTCCACATGCCTAATAATAATCCCTCGAAAAACAATAATAAATTGATCATTTTCAATCCATGACTGTTTGTGGGACACTACTGTGTGCAATTGGCTGCCGCGTTTCGCCCATAAATATATGGTGAATTCACTTTACAATCTATTCTGTGAAGTGCTTTGAGACATCGAGAAGATGTGAAAAGCGCTATATCAAATGCAAGGATTAATATTAGTTGAGGATCTTGAGGGCGATCAGTTCAGTGATGGGGAGCCAGTAGAACCTGGCCAGAACTGGTGAGATGTATGCAGGCGGCAGAGTTCTGAATGAGCTGGATCTTTTGAATAGTGGAGCTGGGGAGACCGGTGAGGAGTGCGTTTGGGTAATCCATTGCTTGGTTCTAACCAATGAATGGTTCTAAGCAGACTTGGCAGACCATCCCATTCGAGGGAAAGTCTTGCACAATACTGTTCACAATAAATCAGGAAAGCTAACCTGCTAGGAGGGATCTTTAATAGTTGTAGTGCAAAACTGGTATGTAGCAGTGGCCTACCTCAAATGTGTCACCCAGGTTAACTTTCAGTTCTGCTGCTGCCAGAGTGTGTTCCTGGATGTGTACTATAGATATGTACTGTCAAGTACTGTAGATTTTTCTTAGTGATTAATCACAATTTCTATTTTCAATAGCAAATGTTTCTTGTAATGCAGCAAACTGTGTTAGATTTTCCAGTGATTCATATTTGTATTTCACTCAAACTTTTTAAGGTTTGATTTACAAGGGGCATGTTAATGTAAAGATACACATCTGTAACATTGGTGAATTCTATTTCTGAATTTACTTTGAAAATTCCAATTTACTAGACTTGTCCAGAATACAACTTGCAGACAAAAACAGAAGTCGCTGGGAACACTTAGCAGGTCAGGCAGCATCTATGGAGAAAGGAAAGTGAGTCAACATTTCAGGTCCACGACCCTTCGTCAGAACGACTTGTAGACTTTGGTTTTAATTCACTGCTCATGACTTTTGTGGTCTGTCATTTTGGAATTAAAAATTGCTTTCTAGATCGAGAACATCACATCATCACATTTCTATTTGGTGGTTTCTAGTCAGAGGCGTAGAAAGTTTAGTTTCAGTACATTGAATCTGAAGTTTAAATTGAATATTTATTCTCTTTTGGAGTAGATTAACGCTATAGTACTCCAGTATTGGTTCAAGAATGAATAGAATCGTATTTTAGCAAAGAAAGAATCATCATGTCTGTATTGTTCTTCCTCGCTATCTACAGGAGCTCTTCCAGCTATCAACTGGAGCTATTTGTTCTTGCCCCATACACTTAGATTTTTATCCGAGGGCCATAACTCCCATTTAAATGATTTCATTGAATCTACCTTCCATACTCATTTGGTACCTCATTACCTTATTCACTCCAGTGAAAACAGGCCAGTTTAACCCTTTCTTCATATCTTAATCCAATCATCCCAGTGAATCCGCACTCCACCCTCTCCATGGCTGTGATATCCTTTCTATAATGGGGCATGAAAAATGGTACTTAATACATTTGGATGGATTCACTGTGATCTTTGCACTTGAATATTTCTATTTAAAACAATTTTTTAATCACCTCCAATTCTACTTTTATTTTAAAAATAAAATACATAGATGGCTCTGAATGTTTGCCTGGGTGTTTTGCTTTCAAGTTCAGATGACATTCATAAACCAGCAGAGTTTCTCTCACAGCTGAAGCCAATCAAGTTTTCTCATATTGCAACCTTATCACTGGCAGCCATCTGTCTGGGTTTTGCCAAGTGTGAACGTTACAACAGTGGTTTTTCCTTCATATGCTCAGCTTATACTGCATAAACAACCAGCACATCCAGGTAGCAATGGATTACAAAAAACGTACAAGATGTAGGAAAATGACTTGACCTTTGAAATGTTTTAAGAGGCCCATTGAACACTGGTTTTAACTGATTAATTCTTGGCATATTCCCACTAAACAAAGGTGTTGATTTATATTGTTTTGGCACTATGCTACAAGTGGTTAAAACATGACTAAGTCAGTGGTCCATATACTAATTTCGATCTCATCTGTATTTGAGCTTCCATTTGGTCTGATAACTGCTTTGATAATCCAATCTTCTTCAAGATAACAATTACAAACTAACCTCCAGTTATTGAAGCTCATTCTGTCTTTGTTTCTGACTTATTTTGAAACTTCACGGAATGTAATGATGAAGCTTTGATCAAGTTTAATTTAGGTAATTTAAAATGCTTTAATGTTAGAATAAAACAATTGCCAATGATGAATCTTCAAACATCATGTGCTTCAAGAGTAGTACTTGGGATACATTGACCATATTATTCAGACAGACTCCAATGACAACATTCTGTTTGTACCTAAAGCAGTACATGTGGAGTCCTGTAGCTTAGTGATTGGCCTCACAAGTTAGAGGAACTGGGCTCAACTCACGGAGGGCGAAATGTTTGGCAAGTTTCTGTACTCCACACGCCTCTGTTCACAAAGTAGTAAGTAGGTACCTGGTTGTAAGTTGATTGTCCAACTCCAAGTCTTATTAGTAATCCAGACAGTCTGATCAACCATCAAAGATTCCTTGAATTACTGCAGGATTATCTTGGCTTTGAGACAATATTTCTTAGATTCTTCTTGTCATCTTCGTGTAATTTACATAGTAATTCTGCTAATTACATGTTTAACATATACAGTAGTTACAAGTTGTGCTTTAATTGTTTTCTGCATTTTTACTCCATGTGCAATGCAAAAATTCTAGGAGTAAAATGTGTGTGCCTTTCTGTCTTAATTTATTTCTGAACCTTTTAAGATTATAGGACATGTCAAAAGATCATAATTCCTTGATATGTTTTGTCAACTGGCAATCTACTGCACAACGTTATTTTGGGCAGGAATCAAAACAACAGGAAAAAATGTTTCCAGATAAACTCCAGAGTTTGTGGTAGCAGCAAAATGAAATCAACTGCAGTTTAGACTTTCCTTGTGACCAATGGGTATTCCCTTTTAATAATAATAATAATAATCCTTGCATTTGACATAGTGCCTTATCAGGTTGTTGAGATGTCTGAAAGAGCTTCACAGAATATTGTAAAGTGGATTGACTGCATTTTTGGATGAAAACAATGGAGCATGCTTGAGAGCAACAATTTTGTTTCAGTCCAGAATAATGTGCAATGGGCAGTTTTAAGTATTCAAAACATTCAGTGTCAGTAAAAACCCTGTGCACTAACTGAATTTTGGCACACAGTACATGTAAGAAGTGCAATTATATTGGGCAGCATTGTCAAGAGACTGTATTGCATTTCTGTACAGAACATTGTTCTGATTACTACCAATACGACTAAAATTATGGACTAACTGAATTGGCATTCGTCATAGTTTTAAGAATTGGATCTTCACATTTAAAGTACATTGTCTGGAAATTGTTCCTCTCTGTGTGGCATATCTATTCCCTCATGTATTATATAACGCAGTTTAAGTGTATAACTTTCAAAAAGAATTGTCCGGCTTCTAAAGTCCTGAATTCCTTGTGGGCAGAGCAATGGTTAGAAAACCAGATAAATCCAATATTTGGTGAGTGTCAATGTTAGTTACATTTCCTGCTGAAATGGCAAGAATGATGGTGCAGTACATTAAAGCATCACATAATAACAAGTAGATTCTATTCCCTGCTTGTCAGTAGTCACCATGGAAGGGAAAGTTGATCCCGAGCTGTACTTTCAGTGCAGTTCTTGAATTGCCTCCAGCTAGGAGTCCAATTACCTTAGCATGCTGGTATGTGTAATAGCTCTGGGTCAAATATTCAGGCTTCCAGTTGCATCCACCAAAGTGGATTGGCATTAAAACCTTTGGGAAAATATTACCAACCATTGAGACAAACTCTGTACCATTATCAATTGAGGAGGCCTAGCTTTTAAAGCATTAAAACTACTCATTTAGTATAATCCTCTTAAAGTCCCAGCAAAGGGACATTGTACTGTGCGCTACAAGTGACTGGTGAGGATGGTCCCTTTTAATTTATTGGGGGAAGTGTGAGAAAACAGATGGATTTTATAAACTGCTGAAGCGCTTTGAAACGTTTCAATACGAATGTGTTGCATCAATAATGCTTAACCACGTGTACAGTGTGTCAATAATACTTAGCACATGTACAGCTCTGACATAGTTTCACTCATGTGAATGGATTCGATGTGCATAATTTTCCCGTCCTACAATGTTTATGAATTTGCTTCATACCTACTCTGTTACTTTTGATCAAAGCCTATTTGTGAATCCAGAATGAGACCATGTAGAACCATGGACTGGGGAAGATCTCTTGGACTGGGAAGATTTGAGTAGGTGTTGTTTCTCTCGGATATTGGTCATAAACTTGTACCTAATACCAGCTTTTTGTTCCAAATGAGCAGGTACAATGGATTGAATGAGCATTGCACCTACTAAGAATTTAAATACTTGAAGCCATGGTTAATTTTTTCTTTTAAAATTCTTTTTGTCTTTCAGTGAATGGTAGTGTCTAGAAAGGGTATGTCCCTTCAGGAGAGAGGTGCCAATGTCCAACCGGCCTAATTACAATACAGGGGGGTCACTGCGACGTTCACAGAGGAACACTGCCGGGGCCCAACCACAAGAAGAAGCAGAAGGAGGAAGGCAAGTATTGTTTGGATGGTTTGAAATGATTATTGGTATGTTGAGACCACTGAAAATGAGCTTACGAAAATCGTATCAATGCAGTGGATATTTTGCCATGTCCTTATTTTAAATGAGGTCACTTTACCATTTTCTGTGTAGAATGAAGACTTTTACACTGCAATGTCACGTACAAAGTTTTAAACTTTTTCTACCAGGTCTGTTAAGGAAACGGGATTTTGATTTCAAGTTGACAGCCCTCTGTGACTGAGTCTTTGGCTACCATTTTGGATCAAAACTGCTGGAAGTAGAAGTGGTTTGGAACGGCTCTTCAAATCTTGATATTTTAAAGATTTTTGCAGCCTTAATTGCTACCACTAAATAGTGTTTTTTAACATTTCCAGTTTTCATAAACCATTCAACAATCTTTAGTTCACAACCGCACGTGTGTGGCTCTTGTATTTCCTTGGTGTGTGAGACCACTGTATGAGATGATTTGGATTCCACTAAAGATGCTGCTAAGTAACTCAAGACTTGATGAGCTTTCCTTAAGTTCTCTTTATGTTGGACAAGCTGGTAGCTACATAACCGCATACATGTCTGTGTACGTGTGGCTTTAATAAGTTCCAAAGCTTTCCCCGTATCAGTTTTGAAACTTAGCATGGTGAAGCTACTAATAGCATAAATTGCATTTATCTTTTCTACACTGCATTACATTGTGACTGGCTTCTGTTAAATGTTAGCTGCTGTGTCCAACTTTGCGTCATACATTAGGGAGCTTGATCCCAGTGGAATTGAATGTGCAGTTAGGTTTAATGATCTATATTGGGTAAGTAAAGTTAAGTAACATCCAACGGCATTATCAGAAGAAACGTTCTTTATAATTCCCGGAGAGAAAGGGCAGTCCTGAATAACACTCATTTAGAAACTTGTTTTACAAAAACAAACTTGCAGTTTTAACAATATGATCACACTTTTTCGAAACAGTAAATTGCTCAATAACATGATGGAGTGTAATCTTTGCAAGCAAAGCATTGTATCTGGATTTCCAGGATTTTTCTTTTAAAATGAGCAATAAACAGCTTTTGAAGTATAGAGAGGATGTGGCACTTGTTAACGGACAGTTCTTTCTGTAGGAATAATGAGGAATACTTGTTTTCGGGTTTAACAAAAGTGTAGTTTGAAAATGCTGTTTCATAGGCTATTGTATATTATTTCTATTGGATTGTTACAAATATTTGAGATATATGGCCACATTTGATGTGATTGAGTTGTTTTATGTGCATAATGTAGCATGTTATGCACCAACTAAGAATGCCAATTTGATAATTTATGAGAAATTTACAGTCTATAGCTTTTAGCAAACAGCAAAAGTTCACATTCTGAATATTCTTTAAAAGACTAATTAACTTTGTCCTAATTGGAACATATTTCTGTAAGAAAACTGGGTTACACTTTGGATTGAGTTTGATTTCAGTTTTGTTTTCCTTTTTATAATAGGTCACAGTCAGAAGAGAGGAAGGAGGCAAAAACACCTGCAAGTAGGCCAGCTTCCAAAGCTACAAAATTGCAGGCCGAAGCTGCCACTGGACAGTCCAGGGGACGTGTATCAAGGAGGTATCTAAAACACTCAAAAATTCTTAATTATAATATTCATTTTACACATTAGCAATATAGGAACATTTAGCCCTTTGATATGCACTTAGTCAACCTTATATTTTCAAGTCCCAGGAGCAAATCAGAGCAAATTACTTCCACAAGGCTTTTATCCTTTTATTTGTGTGAGAATTCTGATCTTCCTGAATCCTGCAGCATTAACTCTTCTGCCCATCGACCATTTCTCAGTCTCTCATGGCCAAAAATAAGAACTGTAGGATTAATATACTTCTTCAGAGAACACAGAATTGTAATACCTCCGCAACCTCTCAGAGGGTTTTAGGTTGTGTTCTTGCTCATGATATTCTAATCGACTGAGTCCAGTTTGAAAGGAAATGTCTGGATGGCAGACGACATCAGTCCAGAGGATAGCAGGGTACATTTGAGGCAAATGAGGCACATTTTGCATGAAGATAATGAGAAATGATCTATTACGAAGAAATTCTCCCACAGTTTAAGATTCCTATTTTCTAATCGTCAGTAATTATTGTGTAGTTGCACCCACCTTCCATAATAGATAATTTCTCATAATCTTAATTTAAACCCCATGTGCCTCAAATGTACCCTTCATGCAAAACCCCATGTGCCCACACTATACCCAAAGTAGGTTATAACTGGGTTGTCCTGTATGTGTTTGACCGTTGTTAATAAGACTCATGTGTTTCCTTAACAGGAACTCCAGGAGTTGCAGCTCTTCATCTGTTGCTTCTGTGCCGCAGCAAGAAGAGAGGATTAGTAGGTCAGAAAGACTAAAAACTGGACAACCTGTTAAAAGAGACAGTTCCAAGAGCAGTTTGAGAGGCTTGAAACGTGGTCCGAGTCCCGACTGTAGCAGCTCCAACTCCACCTGTTCTACAAAACGGCCCAAAGCAGTTCCGTCCTCGGAAAGTCCCACTGAAACACAAAAGAATAAGGTGCAAGCAAAGACCCCAAAGAAAAGAAAGTCTGTACAGGATAAGCCAGCAAAAAGTGCACCGACTGCATCGACGAGCAAGCCCCAGGGCAGGAAACAAAGCGGATCCAGTGCTGCCTCTCCTTTACAGAAAAGGAAAAAGATTGAGACAACCACCTCTGCTGTAAACAGTGGTC
The DNA here is from genome assembly GCF_018977255.1 of Callorhinchus milii. Classification (NCBI taxonomy): domain Eukaryota; kingdom Metazoa; phylum Chordata; class Chondrichthyes; order Chimaeriformes; family Callorhinchidae; genus Callorhinchus; species Callorhinchus milii. The sequence goes on along the minus strand of NW_024704752.1, from coordinate 7,333,576 downwards.
CTGCAGCTGACTTGATCAGTGCTGAAGAGAGATCTGCTAAACCAACCAAGCTGGCTTCAAAATCAGCGACCTCAGCCAAAGCTGGGTGTAGCACAGTTACTGATTCTTCCTCCTCTGCCTCTACGTCCTCTTCATCATCTGCTGCTGTTTCCGCTGCCGTACCTCAGGGAGCCAGGTTAAAACAAGGTAAAGACCAGAATAAGGCTCGCCGCTCCCGCTCGGCCTCAAGCCCAAGCCCTCGCAGGAGCAGTCGGGAAAAGGAACAGAATAAAACTGGTGGCTCCTCCAAGTTTGATTGGGCTACTCGTTTCAGCCCAAAAGTCAACCTGCCAAAAGCAAAACTGTCACTTCCGGGCTCTTCTAAATCGGAGACATCAAAGCCAGGGCCATCAGGCCTGCAAGCTAAGTTAGCCAGTAAGTGTATAAAATTGATTCAGAATTATACTTTGTTACCAATAAGAAATGCAAACCATCTTCGTTTGATAATAATGCAAATATTTATTTTGGGATGTGGCCTGTTGACTATTAAACCCACTTGTGTGACCGCTTTGTCAAAGGTCTAATCTGGACCAGCCACCAAATTCGTATAAATCTGTAATTGTTAATGCAGGGTGACCAAAAACTGGTGATACCATTACAATGTCTAGTAAGTCAAATAAATTATGATATTTTTGTTTGTTTTTAAATAATAGGATAGATATCATGACATTTTGGTCACCCTGTATTTAAGTTGATTTCCTTCCAAAGCATGCTCTGTTTATTTTTAAAAAAGTGTTTTCACTCTTTCATATTTCACTCCTTTACCTATTCTACTTCCCATGGTTTTGAATACTGATCTTTTAATATTAGGAATAGCTACATTCGCACTCTAATCATCTGTAGATTCTGTACACTTCCCCATGATTAAACGTGTATGAAAATGTTTTTCATGTAGTTATGGCCTGGATATTGAGCCATAAATTTGGTGGGGAAGCTTATGTTCTGTTGAAACAGCTTTAGAATGAAGACTCATTGTATTTAACAAACATAATTCAATAGTAATTTGAGTCTTGCCGAGCACTTGTTTGCTAGTTAATTCCGAAGGTAGCCTGCAATCTGTGATTTTAGTATGTGTAAACCTTATGAATCAATAACTTGTACTAGGTCGAATTATAGTACAGACTTGCTGCTAGATTGTTGGAAAAGGGAAATATTCTTTCAGTGGATATTTTGCCAAGAAACAGAATTTGATGTCTGGAGTGGTCAAATAGACTGCACTGGACAATATAGAAGGGGGTGGAATTGGAAGAGGAAAATCTGCACAAGTTTCCCTTATAGATGTGCCACGTTTTTGAAAATGTTTTCAAGATCAACTTCAAGATCCTCACACTCGTGTTCAAATCCATTCACTCCTGGCACCTCTCTACCTCTCCAACCTCCTCACTCCCCAATCCACCACCAGGGGCCTCCGCTTGACTGACACCGGCCTCCTGCTTGTCCCTCGCACCCTCCGCTCCACCATAGGAGGTCGTGCTTTCAGCCACTATGCCCCAAAACTCTGGAACACTATCCCTGAATCCCTCTGCTTTGCCCCTTCTCTCCCCTGTTTCAAGTCCCACCTGAAGACTTTCCTGTTCTACTGTGCGTACGGCCACCACCCCCCTCTCCCCCGGCTCAGAGTCAGGCTCTGCCACTGTTAAGTGCTCTGAGATGCTACCCTGCTTGGAGGGTGCTATATAAGTGCAAGTTGTTGTTGCCATCTGTTCACTTAGAAGCCAGAAAATCTTGAAAGTATCCCTCAGTTAAGAATGAAAGTCTGAAAAAAGTACATTGAAAAATCCCACATGAGCCCTGTGGTTTGATGGTTTTATTATTTGTGCCAAATAATTCCCCGCTACCACGTATTACTTGGATCTAATTGAAGCTGCAGTGGTAGACCTGATTGTGGTCTCGAGAAATGAAAGTGGCAGTTATATTATTATAATAATAAACCTTTCATTTGATATAGAGACTTATCACATCTTCTAGATGTCTCAAAGCTCTTCACAGAATATACTGTGAAGTGAATGACTGTATATTTTGTGGGCGAACCCCGGCAACAAATTGCTTACAGCAGCGTCTCACAAACCGTTGTGGATTGAGTGACTAAATATTTTTTGAAGGGATTATTATCCCGGAAAAGTGATCCACCAATCAACCAACACCCAGGTTCCTACTTACTACTAGGTAAACAGAGGCGTGTGGAGTAAGGAAACTTGCCCAACGTTTCGCCCTGCCTGGGACTTGAACCCAGGTTCTAGTGGTACAATTTAAAACCAGATTAGCTTCTGTGTGGAACAGCAATAGAATTAATTGGAAAAAGTGAGTTCTCTCACAGCATGGCACTTTCCCAAGCAATCAGAGCAACTCCAAATTATTTTTTTAAAGAACAGTGTAAAGAAATTATGAAACTTGTATTTATGGATTGCTCTAAACATTATTTGAAACTGTCAATATTGCATTAAGATCTACCAAGAAACGCAGTGAATCACCAGCAGCAAAGCTCCCCAGCATGAGGCGGAGCACCCGCCAAAAGACCACGGGGCAGCAGGAAAGATTTTCGGGTTAGGTTACTGGGATTGCGTTGGTACCTTTATCCAGAAGTGATTTGAATCTTGGTTTCACCACTAAAGGCTTTGATGTCAAATGACTTCCATTGCAGACCAAATTAAGTAGTTCCAGTTAGTGAAGCCTGTTATTTCAGTTAATGTTCAGTGTGGGTATATGTTCCTCTCCATTAAGGCTTTAATTAGCAGGTTGCACCTGGATACCCAAAGTGCTGTCAGGTGCTCTTTCCTTCTCTTTAGTGTTTCTGGTACAATAGAAATTCAGATATAGCTTAAGATGAACTACCCCCCCCCCCCCCCCCACCGTGGGTCAATTTTGCCATGTGTGGGAAGTACTGTGAGAAGTCTTAACTATTTTCTGAGGCTGAGAAAAACTTCCTATGGTGTATCCTAATGCCTTCAGTTATGAAAATATACTGAAGGTCAGCTCAGGAACAGGTGCGTTATATACTTGTGCCACAACCCTCTCTCCACTCTCTGTTCTTGGGCTGATACTAGAACAAAATCCCAGGGTTGGAGATGAAAGCAATTGGAGTACACACTGCACATCCCTAAAATGGTCAATCATGACACTGCTTCTGATAGCCACAGGGTGTCCACCACTTACGTAGATGGTCAGCACTGGGATGTGTGGTTGTCTATTTGGAGGGGCAGCAGGAAAGATTTTTGGGTTGGTTTATTGGGATTGCTTTATCCTTTGTGGTACCTTTATCCTGATGTGATTTGAATCTTGGTTCATGTCAGCACTGTTATAATATTTTAAAGGCTTAAGAAGATCTACCAAGAAACGCAGTGAATCACCACCAGCAGAGCTCCCCAGCTTGAGGCGGAGCACACGCCAAAAGACCACGGGCTCCTGTGCTAGTACCAGGTAAAGATCAGTTTGCACTGAATGTTGCTCCAGTACTTTTCAAAAACCTGCTCATGTATGTTTCTCAAATGGTGCTCCCTTGCCACCTCGGGACAATTTCACTGAGCAAGTGGAGACTGTTTTGTGCATTGGTACTGGTAGAGAGGATATGTTTATCAAATATTTTGAATCTTGGTTTTAATAGGACTAGAAGCAGCAGTGGAATGTGAAATTGCAGTTTAACTAATAATCCTAGGTTCATGTGGCTTCTGCTGTGCAAATGAGTAATGTAAGATGATTATTTTTGAGTATATAGATCTCTTGCCAAATCAAGTTTACTATTGAGATGGGTTTATAGAAACATGCATTTTAGACTTTTTCAATTAAATCAACTAACATGGTTTGATATTGCTGAACAGCGTGTTGCCTGGCAAATTCAGTGGTAGAGGATTGGGCTGCCTTACAGATCAATGTTCTAATTCTGGGCAATTGCACAAGGTCCTTAACTAAAAAGGAAAGAAGCCCTCTTTATTGTTTTTACCCTCCCTGTTTCTCTTCTTTCTCCCCCTCCCCCCAATCCATTTGTACATCATACAAGCATGCTTGTCAACTCACCTAAAGAACAGAGATTGAGGCATCAGTGGCTGGATAATGCCCTTGAAAGTGAAGCATGGATAACGGAGGTGGGGAGAGGAATGCTACGCATTACATTGTATATGTGGAGTTAGTTTTGCATTTGCTTCACTGCTTACTGAACAAAGCTGAAGTGAGAATAAAACTAGTCTGTTCTGAAAACAGCTGTCTTTGGCAATCTTTGGGCTTAAAATGTCCAAATCATCTGCAATATTGGAATAAATAGTTCAATCGCAAATCCTCAATTTTATCACATTTCCACATGGAGCCTGATGGGTCTGACCCAAGTGTAGTGTTGGGAAGAAATTGTCCTTGAGGAAAGGTGCATCTAGTCCAAAGATCGTCTTGCCATGAGTGAGCAAAGCAGCTGATGACCTGATACTACCCCTCATGATGGGCGCTCTATAAATGCAAGTTATGAAGATCTTGCACAGTTTACAAGAATATCCCCTCAAATGCCTTGTATAGATAAATAATGGTGTAGACGGAATATGTGTTTGTTCTCATGCACTTATTTTAAAATCGGCATTTGCATGCCAGCACGTGAGGTTTTATACAGATGTGGGATACGCTCTGCATTGCTTCAGAGAATATTGTAGCCTTATCCCTCACACCCCTTTTCCTCTTCGCTCCAACCCCGAACAGTCGGCGAGGCTCTGGCCTGGGCAAAAGAGGAGCATCCGAGGCTCGCCGACAGGAGAAGATGGCAGATCCTGATAACAACCAGGACGGAGCAAATTCTTCTGCACGCACAGAAGATGCACCTCAAGGAGCATCAGGTACAAAATATTAATCTCTGGTCCTGTTCTGTCAGCTCTTCACTTCAGATGGTATAAGTGTTAAAATGTTCATGTTGCAAAAGCCTTGATTGTTTTACTGCCAATGGAAGCATTATAGCTATGTGAGCCCCATCCTGCCGTACCGCTGGCAGTATTGTAGGATTGAGTGTTGATTCAATGCTATCCTAGAGAACTGTTATGGGATTGGGGTATTTCATCAACAAACAGAAGTACAATTCTAAAATTCAACACAAAAGAATTGTATGAGCTAAGAAAGATATAGCCATAAGTAACCAACCTAAATGGATAGTGTAATACTGTTAAGTGTATATTGTAAATCACTATTCACTTAAATTAAAAATGGCATGCTTGGATTTTTGAAGAATTGAAAGATACGATTTGCTCTATTCGAAATTGGCAGAATTTTTTTTTTAATCCTCGCAGAGATTGTAAAGCACTCCAAGTGATACTTGTGTTAAGATTTTTTTATCACACAAAATACTTGAGCTTTAATAGAATGAGCTGAATTCTTTGGTTTTTATTTATAGCTTCTAGTTCTGTTGCTGGGGCTGTGGGGATGTCAAACTCTGGAGAGAGTGAATCGGATGACTCTGAAATGGGCAGACTACAAGGTAAGGAATCTCAAGCACCAGCTGTGATGTGGCAGTGAGGAGTATAAGCCATCTGTGATGCAAGATCTCTAAATCCACTGTAGAATTTGGAAAACAAAATATTTGGGTTAATAATAGAAGATTAAGCTGTCTTCTGTTTGATGGAATTTCACCCAAATAATGACAAAAGACGTAGAGCCGAAGAACCACTGAAGCTAATTTCTAGTTGGGGAAAAATGTGTTGTTGATGTGCTTTTTGTGACCCACCAAGCAATGCTGGGTGTGCTGAAATTTTGAAAAGTAGAGATGTAGGCATTACCTCACCCCATCTCTGGCGGGAAGTTCATGTCATGTAAATGCGTTTCAGGACTTAGCAATTGTAAGTGTCATGGACTGCTCTGGGCTGTTTGATCTTTCAGGCAGTAATTTTCATAAAACAATGGCGCAACTTTGGATACATTGTACCAATTGGAAAAATGTGCAGCTGTGCAATTCAGAAAAAAATGCATGACTTTGACCAGTGTAATTATATATGCAAAGGACTGCGGTGGCAGTTTGCAATTTGTGTTTCAGAGCAGGACGTAAACACTGAGCATTAAGATAAAATAAGGCCATTTGGTGTAAGGTCATTCTCTCCGTTGACCATGTTAAATGTGCCTTGTTGTGGACATTAGCCTGTTCAAATTGACAGATGACCAAATACAGGTAAAGCTTCAAAGAAAAGACTGAAAATTCACTCTAATTTCCTTCCTCTCAAGTAATGGAGTATTTAAAATATATCCAACAATCTTAAAGGAATTCAGCAGTATAGCATTTAGTTTGCCTTTGCTGGGAGTTTGTTCCAAATATCCACTGCTTTTGAGGAACGAAAAAATGTGTGATTTGTTCGAACACCATATACAAATATGAATTGCTGTCATTCCACAAAGATGAGAAAATCAAGGGCGTCGGTCCCTTTAACAAATCATTCCATTGTACTGCTGTTTTGTTCATGTGATCTTTCCCCACTCTGGCTTGTGAGCTGCACCCGCTGTTCCCTTTTTGCCTGACCCCAGCACATTTTTTTCTTTTGTCATTATTCAATTTCGTATTCACTTTCAACCAGCATCATCAACAATGGGCAGCCCCATCCAATCATTCCTGCGGAAGAACTTAGGATCCTCTGAGCTTTTTTCAGAACATCTCAGAAAAAGAGACATTTTTGGGCCATGGGAGGAGGTTTCATTCCAGGGTATAAATTATCCAAGCAGGCAGAGTATTTGCTGAATTGTCCCCGCACATGAGAGCTGATTTAGATTATGTGGAATTTGCTTATGGACTTAATCCAGTGTGCCGAGAAAGAGGTCATCCACATCAGCATTGTGCCATGTGTGTAACTTGCCCCCTTTTAGTCTTGAATTTCTTAGATTCTTCCAGATAGGATTTACGGGGCTACTATTGGTGAACTGGAAAGAATCTGGTTCACTGCTGCTCTTGTAAAAGGCCATCTGCAACTGTTCTCAGCTGTGAGCAGACAATGGAATGTTAGCGTGTTGCATATCCAGGAGAGGGAGGGAGGGAGTCAGGAGCCCTGACTATTCTGTCCAATTCTGCAAAATTGGCACTGCTGCATTAAAACATCTTCCAACTTCTCTGATCACAATACCTGGCTACTTGTCCATTGCAGTGACCATCCTCTGGACGAATGAAGGTCAAGCCTAACAAGTAGACTTAGTACTGTATCAGCTCATTTCAAAATTGAGAAATGGGGATGCCCAGAGGTGGACCTCATGGTGACCTTCTTGGAACAAGTCTTTAAAGTGAGAAGGTGTATGCTAATATAGGCAATTGTTTGCTTTCCCTATAGGAAGAAAAACCTGGGTAAACCCATCATTAAACAAAGGTTAGTGAACTGGGTAGTAGAATGAACCCTTGTGTTGCTCCATCACGGGTCAGAACTTCCCAGTAAAAGTGAGAGCTTATTTATTTCTATCAGTTGGCCAAACTTAACGGAGTTTCCCTTTTAAAAATATATACATGGAGAGGTTTAAATGCTTTCACCAAGCATAATCTCAGCATGGCAGTGTTCAGTGAGTTCCACTCCAGTGCATGCTTTGACATGTTCCCATTTGAGGGATTTAACTGAGCAAGTGTTGGATTGCCTATGCCAGGTATGAGTTCTCATTCACTGAAAGAACTTTAATCTTCACATAAAGGTCTCGCTCAGCCTAACCCTTCATTTGGTTTCTGGTGTGCTACTTCAGTGTGTGCTCATTGTTTGAGGGGTGTCATTGGTGCCTCCAGCCAGAGAACAAAGGGTGTGAGGAGGCCTTGTGTAGAGTGGAGAAAGATCACAACTAAATGGTTTTTACAGCAGCTGCCCTTTATTTTTGCCCCTGTGGGATGATGGCAATTCCTACTTGTATGTGGAGGTTGAACTTTTTGAAGAATGAGAGACCATACCCTACAGTAGGTAATCTAACCTTCTAATGTCTAGTCTTGCTTAAGGTTTATGGATTTTATACTTCTGCAGTTCTGAATAACTTAATCCTTCAAGTTTTTAAATTTCCCAGCTCTGTAGAACATGAATGATTCTCATTGCTGAAAGACTGCTAAACCCCTCTTACAATTCTGATCCTCTTTCACGTTTCCCTTGGAGACATCCTTATTATATGAACCTACTTTTAATGCGGCTAAAGCAAGGAATTGGGCATGCGGTACCTTAAAGCCAGAAAGGTTGTGGTTTGTCACACAATTCCCAGATTAATGATGAAACCTTTGGAATTTGGCTAAAGTTCACCAGTATAAAATGAATAGAAGCAAACATTACATGGTTGATGCAGAAATCAAGAATTTTCTTTCATGGTTTAATGTATGTTACAATAAATTTTTATAACAAGCATTCCCAGTATCTGTAATTGCTGGATAAGTTTGCAGCTAGGCACAAACTATTTGAATGGTATTACTCCTGTGCCTGTAGGAGTCATTTGTGCTTTGCATTTGTGCAGTAACCTTGTGTATTTTGTTCCAGCCTTGTTGGAGGCTCGTGGCCTTCCACCCCATTTGTTTGGCCCTCTTGGTCCGCGAATGTCCCAGCTCTTTCATAGGACAATTGGAAGTGGAGCAAGTGAGTAATTGCCTGGCGCTGTTGTTTCAGAAGTGAAGACTTGCCACAGAAACATTACCACGAGATTGTACTGATTCAGAAAGCTGAAATTGCTTTTCAAACCTTGGGTTTGTTACTTGGAGAAGATTTGACATTTAAGGGCTCTTGTTCTGGTGAAGTATTGTGGAATTTATCATGATGAGCAATGTAAAATCTGGGTAAATTTTTTTTTTTCTTTGAGTATTTGGAATCTGCATCAAGTCTGCTCTGCTCAGATTTTGCATGGACAGATTCCAAAGAATCTTTAATTTCTCCTCCCCTTCCCCATCCCAAAATAAAATGTTAGATAAACACTAAGATGTGGGTTTGTTTCCCCACTCTTAAACTTCTAGTGTCTAGTGAGCAGTCTAGATGCATTCCCTTTGGAGTGGTCAACTGCTATTCTCTTGCTTTACTGACAAGTTCAGAGAGAAACCGAGTATGGCTTATCTGATATCCTATCAGGATTGCTGATGTACAGGCCCTTGGGTTAATGAACAACAAATTACATTTGTATAGTGCCTTTGACCTCACAAGACGTCCCAACAACAACAACTTGCATTTATATAGCGCTCTTTATACGGAGCAGGGTCGCGTAGCAACAGTAGATACAACTCTACAAACGTTATGGGCTACACGTTAACAAGTGTTGCATTTGTTCTCTTAGGTTCCAAGGCCCAGCAGCTCCTGCAGGGCTTGCAGGCCACTGGAGATGAGAGTCAGCAACTTCAGGCAGTCATTGAAATGTGCCAGCTTTTGGTCATGGGAAATGAAGAAACCTTGGGAGGATTTCCAGTCAAGAGTGTTGTTCCAGCTTTGGTACGACCTACAGCAAGCACTGAAACCCTGACAGTACCGCTAGCATGCTACTACAATTTTACATTTACACAGCGCATATCACGTCAGGAGCAGGTCTCAAAAGAGCTTCCTGCAATTGCTTTGCATGGACAGATTTCAAAGAATCTTCTATTTCCTCCTGGCGATGGGTGGAATTGAGGAAGGAGGGAGAGAAAGCGGGTTAAGCTAAAGGTCCTAAAATGCTACCCATACTTGCAATATATATGATAATTGTTCAGGGATGGGTTGGTGCTCTCTGTGACATAACAGTGCAAACATATTAAATCTGATTGTCCCTAGTCTTCACATTTTCTTTTTGCTTTAATATTAAAGATCAATTGGCTGCATTGTCGCTTTTAACTGTGAAAATGTTGTACGATTTATTCATTTTTTGTGTGCCCTTTTTGTCAACCTATTGTAAGATCCCAAACATGTATAATAACTTTCTTCATTTCCTTCTAGATAACCTTGTTGCAGATGGAACACAACTTTGATATTGTAAGTATTTGCTCACTGAGAAGATTGCTGAAGTTACCTGAGCTTGTCATTCATTCACTGATGTGCTGTTCCCTCCTCATCTGACAGATGAACCATGCTTGCAGAGCTCTGACTTACATGATGGAAGCTCTTCCTAGGTCATCAGCTGTGGTTGTTGATGCCATTCCAGTGTTTCTGGAAAAGGTAGGGCTAATTTACACTTCGGGAAATTCCACTTGCTCCTGCATCAAGGAAAATGTCACCTTCAACGTTTTTACACACGCATTTTCATTAAACGTTTCAAATGCTTGAGTTCTCTTATATTGCACTCAGTTTTTTTTTACTTGGGTTTGTTATAGCCAGGAACTGACTGGAGATCTTTTGGTAGGATTGGATCTAACAATATGATGTTCATGAACACAGATGTGGCTTAATATACATTTGTGGCACGACAGTTGGTTCAGATTCAAGCAAAATAGATAATTCTCGCAATTAGAAAAGGTGGAAGCAGTTTTTTTTAAATGAAGTATTTGAGAGAACCTAATTTACATTTTCAAAATTCTGAAGCAGTGGACTGCAGAGAAAGAGTCAAGTGGGCAACACCAGTCATAAATTGAGCAATTAGCAATAAGGCAAAATGATTTGTGGAGGAATTAGGTGTTCACTGAAGTGAGCAGTTATAAAATTGGATTGAAGCAGTCAGATGTTAAGGGAAGATGGTGAGCAGTTAATGGAACAAGCATAATTGTAATTTCCTGTTATGAACAATAATGTGCACAGATATATACTAAAATGTGGTCAGGGCGAAGCTGCTTTGAGCGGTAAAGTGTGGTTTGAGTTGCTTTTAATTTCTCATGTCAGAGCATGATCAATACTAGCATCCTTCTTCATTATAAATGTTTACAGTTGTGTATGATAATCTTGCTGAAGCTCTTCAAGAGTATTGATTCAAAACTTAAAAGTGGCCTGCTTTATTATTTTAAAGTATACCCCATTTAGTAGGTAAAATACATAGGAGAAAATTCTTTATACAGGGCCAAAGTGGAACTCGTACTCTCATTTCTGGGAGAGTGTATTGCTGCATCATCCATTGCTGCATCTTGTTGTTAAGAGACGTACTGAATACAAGTCTTTTTGCATCTTGCATAGTGTATAAACATTTTTTCTTTCCAGCTGCAAGTCATTCAGTGCATAGATGTGGCTGAACAGGCCTTGACTGCTCTGGAGATGTTATCACGTAGACACAGTAAAGCTATTTTGCAAGCTGTAAGTATTGTTGCCCTAAATGTCAATTATTGTTCTTCAAAAAAGCACAATTTTTTTCTTTATCATGTATAATTCTGGTGTGGGAATAGTGTTATTAATGCATGATACCGATATTAGATACCGATATTAGAGAGGGCATTCAAATCTGATGGTGTTGTCATATTTATATATGCAACTATTCTCGAACCCTGCAGCCTGGAGGAGAAAGGTTAATATTTGCTCCACCACTGCTATGTTTTTGCTCAGCTGGGTGTGTTTCATATGTGAAAACTCATCACCACGCTTGAGTATCCAAACCAGATTGAGTTCCATGCATCTAACCTACATATCAGAAATTCCCCTGTTTTGGAATGCAATGCAAACTCTCCTTGGAGGATGCATTATGCTCACCTAATTCCAGAGATCATACAGCACATGCTCACAAAAGCCAAGGCTGGAGTTCAACCAGCCAAGACTGCCTATCTTGCTGTTGTGGTTTTACTTGGTTATTAAACTCTAGTTGTATCCCAATCCACAGGGTCCCTAAATCCCCTGCCATTAGAGCTCCATGTTGGTATTGTTAGCAGTTCAAATATTTTAAAGTGTAATGAAATTGGTTTGGAATATATTAATCTAAATCTAATCCCAATTTTTTTATTTAAAGGGAGGATTGGCTGACTGCTTGCTGTATTTGGAATTCTTCAGCATCAATGCTCAGCGGAACGCACTGGCTATAGCAGCAAACTGCTGTCAGAGCATCACCCCGGATGAATTTCACTTTGTTGCTGATTCACTGCCCCTCTTAACCCAAAGGCTGACCCATCAGGTAATAGTACGAATCTTATTAGGGGTGACAGGCTGTGTTGAATTGGAGTCTTGTAGTATACTGGCTAGAGCATTCGCCTCGCAAGCAAGAGGACCCGGGTTTGATTCCCAGGTGGGTCGAAGCTTTCCTTACTCGCGCAAGTTTCCTTACTCCTCACGCCTCTGTTTACTGAGCAGTAAGAAGGAACCCGGTTGTTAGTTGATTGGGTGATCAATTTCCGTGGGTAATAATCCCTCCAAAAAGAAAAAAATAAATTTAGTCACTTAATCCACGACTGTTTGTGGGACATTGCAGTGTGCAAATTGGCTTCTGCGTTTCACCCACAAAATATGCAGTCAATTCACTTTACAGTATATTCTGTGAAGCGCTTTGAGACGTCTCAACAACGTGATAAAAACTCTTATCTCAAATGCAATATTATTATTGAATACCATCACTCCTATTGATTTGTGTGTTCCTTTATGTTTAGAACTCAACTGAAATGCTTTTTTCTGTTCCATTGATAATAAATAAACGTGTTTCTCTCTGAACAGGACAAGAAATCTGTGGAAAGTACTTGCTTATGTTTTGCTCGTTTAGTGGACAACTTCCAGCATGAAGAAGTAAGGCCTGTCAATGTTGAAAACGACACCCATTTTGCCAATGTTGTTCTGATGACTGCTTGTAAAATTGAGCTTCCACTGTGTAACTTCATAAGCATTGATCACTTTCAGCATTGAAAACAACTACTTATTTTCACTTCCCGCAAATTGTTAGTTTACTCCAAAGTAGTTTGTTTTTTGTTGATGTCATATTTTCAATTTCTCATCCTGGTTATTTTTGCCACTCGGTTCATTGTTTCAAAAACCCTTTTGTCTAAATTTCATTGGAAATTTTACTTTGGGTCTATGAATCGTCTGCACATTTTTTGAAAAAAATTCACAGCACTGTAACTAAGATGCAAAATGTTTCTTGGCCTTTGGCAGGTTTGAACGATTCTCATGGACAGAGGTTTGTTTGTAGTATACTCAGAATATTTTGTTCTCTAGTGAAATATGGCTATTTAATTATGCAGGACAAATATTTCTGTTTCTTGCCAAATCGGGACCATGTGGAGAGGTTTTGTGATCCTCTAAATGTAAACCTTTGGGTGATGCTTACCTTTGAAATTAATGGTGTGGACCATCTTTTCTGCATAAATTCCAGTTTACTCAGCTGTTGGGTGCATTGCTTTGTGCTTTGAGCTAAATGTTCAGGTAACAGCGGAATGCTCAGCAAATAAAGGAATGTTCCATTGCTAAATTTCTTCCCTTTTTAGCCATTCTGTGGATGAGAAGTTCCTTTCACTCCTTTATTCCCCAAATAAGATTTTGCAGGAATCTTCTTGCCTGGATCTCTTGTGTGTGATATTGGCCAACGCTTGTGTAATCCCCAATTTATCAGTCAGTACATTGTGAACGAGAATAGAGGACAGCTTCTGACGATTGAAAATCATCAGTCCTGTTGAACCATGTGGTTGCTAACCACCGGAACTAAAGCTGTATTTTTGAGTCATGTTCTCTGCAATTTAATGACAAACTGGAACAAATTACCTTTTGTGTTTGGATTTCCATGTTTTACCTGGAAGCATATAGATTGCAAGGTGTTAGGAATGAAGAGATTTTACTCCATCTCTTTCTTCTGAAATACCAACTCTACCTTCCTTTTGTAACATTTGTGTAGAATTATATAGATTGATCCAGCATGGAAAAAGAACTTTCAGGCTAGCTTGTCTAATACTAGCCATGCTATGTTCTGATCTCAACCACCTTCAAATTAAAACTTATTGTGCAAGCATACATTCACCAGTTTCCTGGACTTAGTATTTAGTGTGCATTAGTGGTAATTTTGACATCCTTAGTATCTTTTCAATCAGTCATTTGTGCTTTAGTTGTATTGCAAGTATTTTATTGTGCATCAGACAGATAACTGCATCTCAAGCTGGTATTGAGGCCCCAAACGGAAAGTCATCTAGCAACTATTAATTCATATTTATAAATTGTAGTTTTGGCAAAGTCCCAGCTTCTGTGCTGTGATAAAACTATGTTGAAAATGCAATGCTATTAGCCTTCAGGACACAAACAATCTGTTTTGCATAGTTAACTGAGGAGGTACTAGCCAGTAAATAATTAACATTGAATGTGTAGAATTTAAAATTTAAGCTTCAAGAATTGAAGTACAGCTCATCTTTGTTTAATGTATTTCCATTTCAGTGCAGTGAGTGTATTTTTTTAAATTCCTAGAACTTGTTACAGCAGGTGGCATCCCGGGATTTACTGACGAACATTCAGCAGCTTCTGGTGGTCACTCCTCCTATCCTCAGCTCCGGCATGTTCATCATGGTGGTCCGCATGTTCTCACTGATGTGCTCCAACTGTCCTACTCTGGCTGTGCAGCTGATGAAGCAAAGTGAGTGGCGCTGGGGCAAGTGGCCTACCCTCTATATATAGTAAATGTGCAGATTCAATCAGGACCATAACATTTAATATGACTTGCACAAAGTCTGATTTGCAGGCAAACTAGAAAATCCGATTAATCAATCTACACTGTGCATGTGTAATTTAATATACACTTACGGTAATTCATCATTGCAGCTGGTAAATAAGAATTCAGTGGCGGGTTAAGACTATACTGCACTTTGATTCAATGCACCTTGACACGCCAACACATACGCACTTACCAGCAAACGTTGGAATCGCATTAAATCACGGGAAATAAAGTTTATCTGCAGATAAAAACTACGTTTCCTGCGATTCAATGCAACTGGCTGGTACGTGCAGGTGTGTCGATGGGTAAGGACAGCATTTCACGCGATTTAAGGCCTCCAGGAAGCGCTGGAGTACTGGAGGGTAGGGGAGCGGAGTTTCGAGGTGATTAATATGAGTAGTGTAAAGAAATCTTAAGTAGTCTTGATAGGACCCTGAATGGGATTTGGGTGAGTGTACGACTTGGGTGACTATGATTTGATAAGAGTTGTGTGACTTAACTGTATTGTCTTCAGAGATTGTTTAAATTGACCACGTGATGTTTGTGCCAGCTTTTTGACATTTGTGTTTGTGTAATGCACATGCGTAATGCAGATGTGGTGCTTAAAATACTAGTTCTTCTCTAAAAGTTGGCATGATCTAAGGGATATTTACCATTGCATTATTACTTTACATTTTAATTAGATTAAGGACAACTTATACTGCAGAGATTAAAATATATTAAAACTTATTTGAAGGTGGCATTGTTTTTATTCAGCGTAATAGAGTGGAATTGTGAATGATTTTCCCACCTACAATCCTCAGGATGATGATTTTGGGAAGTGGGTGGGGGGGGGAGGAAAGGGTTTGATGAATAAAAGTGAATTGCTTCCTTGTCATTGACAATACAGAATTGTGCAAACGGGAAAACGTTTTGTTTTCTTCAGCTTCTGAATAACATTTCAACCCCCCCCCACCCAACACCAACATAATCTTATTCCATTCCCATTAAAATTGCTAACACTGCCTTCCTGGACAAACGTGCCTTATTTGTCGTCCATCGCGACTCCAATTATGCACCATCTGGTGGCTGGCAATAAGAATACAGTTTGCAGAGGTTTGTGAGTGAGTAAACCTTGTACTGTGTATGATGTAATATCTTATGTCATTGAGACATCTCAAAACATTTCACAGGATTTACTGTAAGATGTCGTGACTCTCTTATAGGCAAACGGGCCAGCCGATTTCCACACAGCAATGTCCCATAAACAGGCATGAAGTGATTGTCCAATTTTATCTGGAGGATTTTATCTGCACACTTGCATTTTTCCCATTGATTGGCTCAGTCTTCCCAACCAATTGCCTTAGTCTTACTATTTTGTTTTAATGCCACCATTCAAAATATCCTTTCTGACATTTATCTTTTCTACTCTAACACCCTTCAAAAACTATCTGAATAAAACACTTGGTTTTTAAATGTTTGAATCTATGCAGCATAAAACAGTACTGAACACAGGCAAAATCAGCTAGTTTTTGCAGGTGTTCAGTAATTGTCACTAGTTTATTCTTTGAACTATATGAAGTCTAACTGTGGAACATTAATTGTTTGTGTTTCTTGTGTAGACATTGCAGAAACACTTCGCTTTTTACTTTGTGGCGCTTCAAGTGGCAGCTGCCAAGAACAAATTGATCTTGTACCACGAAGTCCACAAGAGCTTTATGAGCTTACTTCCCTTATTTGGTGAGTCACTGTGTTGGGTGGTGGGGGGAAAAAACGTTAGAATATGTGCAATTTTTAAAAAGAAAAGTAACTGTTTTGATCTGAATATTGTGAAAAGCCTAATCCAGGTCTTCATTGCTTTAGGAAATTGAGTGAATTTTCAATATATTCCAGTTCGACAGACCACGGCGTACATCTCTGTATTTTTAAATTGATATCTGAGTTCACAGCTATAGATTAGAAACTAGATAAATTATTTGGTTGTATTCACGATGAGCTCGGCCTGTTTACTGCAAAACCGCTAACTTGATTGTCATTTAAGTCATTCACTCAAGAACTGAACACTTTTCTATGTTTGATCCCTATGTGGTGTGCAAGGCAGATTGTTAACAAATCTTACTTCGCTTTTTGTTTCGAGTTGATAATATACAAGTTTTTTTTCTATTTGAAATGTTGCATAAAGGCAGATTTTCTTGCATCATGTAATCTTCTGTGGAGTGATTTGGTTAAATATTTGCATTTCATCCAATTCTCTATGGGTATTATTCTGTTGTACAAGACGTACAAATGCAGAGAATATTAATGCATTTGTATAGCACCTTTCATCTCAGGAGAATGACTCAAAGTGCTTAATGGGATACACCATAAAGACTATTTTGCAGCAGCTGGTTTACGCACAGAAATGTCCCACAAAATAGCCATGAAATGAATCTGCAATCCAAATTATATTTACATAGCTTATTTGGAAGACATCACAAGGCATTGAAATAAACAATTTTATCTGGCCAGGACATAGACTATGAGCTCAAAGTTCCAGTGGGGAGCATGAACTCACAGCCTTCTGACTTGGAGGAGAGAGCTACCAATTGAACCAGGCTAACACCTGGCACCCCATTTTTACAGTAATACCTGTACATGCAAATACAAAGAATACATACTGTGTATACAATAGAACAAATAATACTTTGTGCATTAGCACCACCAACTAAAATATCAGGTTTACTATGAAACAATTTTCACACAACTATGAAATCTGATCTGGATTCCTATTTCAGTGAGCTGATGCCATGTCTACCCAAAGAAGGAATTTTTGCTGTTGATACTATGCTAAAGAAGGGAAGTGCTCAAAATACAGATGGTGCAATATGGCAATGGCGTGATGACCGGGGCTTGTGGCATCCATATAACCGAATTGATAGTCGGATAATTGAGGTACAGTACTTTACAATTTGAACTGCTTATTTGAAGGGAAATGGATCAATTTCAGTGGCAGTGTACTACTTTTATTACCCTTGTTCTGCTTCAACTAGAAGGATCCATTTTTTAGAGAGTGAGATGTGCGGTGTGAGTGATTTTCCTATTGTTGCAGGCTATTTTAATGTAAACCAGTGGTTGTGTGACATTCCTTATGATACCCCACTGTGCTAACATCAATGATCATTTTAACACATGTAGCTGACTGGAAAGAACTAACATATACTCATAGAAAACTTATTTGATTTGAATTGCTGTTAAACCAGCAGAAATTATCAATGAGGACCGCAACAAATGTAACGACCCAGTACTGAAAACAATGAGACTTTAAAAGCATAATTTCTGATCAGTGACTAAAGACTTGATTGCTATTCAGGTGACTGATCTGAACTGCTGAAAATTTATTGGATGAGTTGTTCAATTACGCATTCCCTTACTAGCATTCATAACATGCTTTTGTCAGTAGTTGATGCTCTGGAAGCTGAGTTAATTGCTGGCAGTGTGAGCTTTTCTTCCACCACAACTCAGGACCACAGCATGTGATACAGTATGCAGAGTGAGTACATACTGGCAGATGTGGAGTCGTGTTGTGAGCTTCAGGAGATGTAGGAGCACCCAATTATGCAGACAATGTAACCTGAGGTTTTGTTGTTCAATGAGCCTTGCATGTGCTAACAGGCCAGCTGTAACTAGTTATTGCATTAAATTTTATATATGAGATCACAAATAGGCTGATTGGTGTAGCAAGACATAAACACATCATCATCATCAACAGCTTGCACTTATTCAGTACTCTCCACACAGGAACGCTTAACAGAGCGCTTAGCAGTGGTGAAACCTGACTCCGAGCCGGGGTGGGGGGGTGGCCGTAAGCACAGTCGAAGAGGAAATTTTTCAGGCGGGGCTTGAAAAAGGGAGAGAGGGGTCAAGGCGGAGGGATTGAGGGAGAGTATTCCAGACTTTTGGGGTGTAGTGGCTGAAAGCGCAGCCTCCGATGGTGGGGCTCTAGATGATCTAAACTGCAAGGGTGATTCTCAAACCATTTGGAATTTACCTTCAGAATCTGGAGATGCACTACATCTTTGAAAAAGCTAAAGCTGGTTCTACAAAATGCCAATGAAATTTATGGCACTGAATACATTCAGTTTTTTTTCACTCCTTGCTGAAAACTCATGTTCCAAAGGAGAAGTAGCTACCCTGACTGAAACCCATGGTTTAAAGTAATTTGAGATTTGTTTTACATTATTTTACTGGGATGTGGCATGGTGTGTGCGGTGTTTGTGATGTGCGTGTGTGTATTACTGGCTCGCAGTTAGCATCTGTTCAATGTGTGAATTTTGAGCTCATCAAGACCCAGGCTGCCTGTGCTGGGAATGACTGCTCATTTGGCTCGGGGATCTTTAACACTATTACTCAGAGCATCGAGAAGAAACTCCAAAATTGAACATTTCTAAATGAATCTGTCCCAACAGCAACTTTGGAGAAATATTAGAGGCTCTGTTCCAATACTTCTCAAAACTTCCAAAACACTGAAGCTGTACCAGAGGACAAGGGAACAGTAAATGTTATCCCGAACAAAGAGTGAGATATAAACCTGGAGATTAAACAACCTGGATTTGTGGTGGAAATCCTCGATACTATTGATGTTTATAGTAGCATTCCACAGTTCTTCTATTTTGTGTACGAAAGCACTTCTCATATTTTTGGGGTAGAATAGGTTTTGGGAGTGTTTTCTTAGGTTAAATCTTAGTGTAGCTTCTCCCAGTAGTTAGATTAACATGGTATCCTTCCATAGATCAATGATCTAAACCTGAATATCTCTGCTGCCCACTCCTAGCTGAAACCCAAATTGTAGGGAAGATCAGACTACGTTGCCCTGGATGCTCTTGCATGTCTTTGCACCTGGATTTACTGCAGCGTTGGCACAAGGCTTGGAGAAAGCCTTATGGTATCTGCCTCTTACGTTTGGGAATGCGATACGAGACTAGAAATTCTGAAGGAGAATGGGTGCAGGAGAGGAAACCAATACATTTCTATAAGAAATGAAGTGTCCTCTGTTTTTGGAACCAATTCTTAGTAGCAACCAGTTATACATTTATATTATCGAATAGTAAGACTTCATAATAGTACTGAATACAAATGCACAGAATGGTGCTTAAATCTAGAAGGCTGCCTAGGAGTGATGAATGTCATTGAAGAGTATAATATTCTCTCATTGGAACTTTGAGATTGACTAAATTAACCACAACAGTGTTTTCAGCTACTGAAAGTTCCTGATATACGTTTCCCACACAAGTCCAGGTTTTAATATTCTGGTTTATCTCCTATTTGTAGTTACCTCTCACATTGAATCTGGCATGCTTATGCTCCAAATATCCTATCCTTTTGGCTCCCAGGTTCACCTATTATAGGTGTAGTCTTGGTTCCGCAGAAGTGATCATTTTCATACGCTATGGCGTTCTTTTCACAGGCAGCCCATCAAGTGGGTGAGGATGAGATAAGCTTGTCAACATTGGGGCGAGTTTACACTATTGATTTTAACTCTATGCAGCAGATCAATGAGGACACTGGGACAGCACGTGCTATTCAGAGAAAACCAAATCCATTGGCCAACTCTACTACTGGTGAGTGAGACCGGTGGGAGGAATCATCTGCGTCACCTTTGGTTTGTTTGAGAAGTGCTGACCTGCCATTGACCCAGTTAGGAGATAACTAGAACGTTCAGAAGTTATATTGGCTCTTCGGAAATATGAGGTTGCTTTATTTTGATTTCACTGGCTATCTGGCAAGATATTTTGGTGTGAATATACAGTGTTTGGACATGGAATAAACAGTGTAAGCATCTTCAGCTTTTGTGGCATTGCTAGTTTTGCAGTGCTTCGGGTGTTACATTTACAATTAACTCTGTTCAGTTAATTCTCCTGCTTCCTACTATTGGTGTGCAATGTTAATAAGAACAGATTTGGGAATAGTCAGATGGTCTATGCTGGTTCTGTTTATTCCTATGTTCCCCTGTAATAAGTTTTGCGTAGGTTAGCGAGAAAATGGGTTACTAATGGCTAACATACTTCTGCATTGAGAACCTCTTTACACAACAAACAGTAACCCAGGGTGAGCATGTACCCACTCGGGTTAACATGTACCCACCAATATTTCAATTTCATACTTTGGTGGACACAGGGTTGCAATGCGTGCATTTAGGTCTCAGCTAAAAACCTGCCTTGTGATCAAAGCAGCAGATACAAATGTCCCACCTCTAGTTTTACTCCACTTGATTTAAAGTCTGAAAGCTTTTGAGATGGTTTCCTGGTGTTCTTGTATCCACTGAATAATGCAGTCTTCAAATTAAGATAAAGCAAACACTTTGGGGACTTGGGTATAGAATCAATCCTTTTCCTCTCCGCAAATGCATGGCCAAGCTAGGCTACATTGCACGGAAGTTGGGAGTTCTTAGTAGCTGGATAATTAGTGTATCCGAAGGTTTTGTGATCATGGAAGGGCAACACAGCACACTCAGTGTGGTATTGCCTGATATCCACACATGTACACTTCCTTGGGATGACTGGATAGAATTAAAAAGGAATACTGATTCCAATTTTCCTCCCTTGCATAGTCTGGGACCTCTTACAGCTAATTGTGACCCAAATTCTGGCTTAGATGTGATATAGTCTTGCATAGCGTCCCTGTGGATTATATTCATGGCTTCCTATAGAATGTGGTCACTCTCACTGGGAGGTAGAATTGAGCAAAGTGGATTTCACTGAATATAAAAAAAATTAGCTAAGCTGCTTTGATGAATGACCCAGTGGCTCAATGCAGAGGTTGGGATATCGATTACTTCTTACTTGGGAGAAAAATAACTTTGAAAAGTCAACCTTGAACTAAATAATAATAATCCTTGCATTTGATATAGCGCGTTTCACGTCGGGAGGACGTCCCAAAGCGCTTCACAGAACACACTAAAGTGAATTGACTGTATATTTGTGGGCGAACGCGGCAGCCAATTGCGCACAGCAATGTCCCACAAACAGTCGTAGATTGAAAATGACCAATTTATTATTGTTTTTGGAGAGATTATTATCAGGTGTACAATAAGATCTGATTGCTTTTTTTTCTGGATGGATGTGCAATCTGAAAACTCTGCTATGCTTTTTTTTCCCTCCCTTTCTTCCTCTCCCCCTTCCCCCCCCCGCCACCCCAGGTGGTCATTCTGAAGTCAGGAAAGACGATGCACGTGCTCAACTGATGAGGGAGGACCCTGAGCTGGCGAAATGCTTTATAAAGACATTGTTTGGTGTGTTGTACGAAGTGTACAGTTCCTCGGCTGGACCTGCTGTCAGACACAAGTGCCTTAGAGCAATTCTTAGAATAATTTATTTTGCTGATGCTGAACTTCTAAAGGATGTGTTGAAAAATCATGCTGTTTCCAGGTGGGTATCTGACGTAAATTATTGATTAGAGATGTTTGAAACTGTTCTGGTGAAGTTTTAAATTATGCATGTTGCACTGAGGGACGGAAAGCTAGTATTTTGCCATCATTGATCTATCCCAGTTGGTACCCATTGTTGATCTTGATGAACCCTAATGGAATTGGTGACTGCTCCTGACAACAAATTAGCTCCCTGCAGCGTGGGTGGGGAAAGTGAAGTTGTGAGGCAACACTATTTCAAAAATGATGTGATCCCTACAGATAGCGTGCATGTAATATAGTTTTGCAGGTGGTAAGTTATTAAGTGATTTATTAATAATTATAATTAGTAACTCAGGTTATTCTCCCAAGCTTGATGTGTGTGAAAATGCAGCTTATGGATTGTTAAGCTTAATTTGTCAACTAATAAATCTTAAGTCAACCACATATCGCAAAAACAATAAATTGTCACAAAGGCAAACGACTGGGAAAGTACGTCATGCATTTAGTGATCAGCAAAAATAACGAGAGCTTGGAATCTGATAAGATTTTAGCCAGTACTAGGTTGGCTAGGGTTTGAATTATTGGCCCTTCCAGATCACTGCTGCCCAGATTGACAACAGTACACACTGTAGATTTAAATCACAATTCCAGACATAAGAGTGACATAAAGTGACATAAATCATTTTTCAACTAAATTGAACCTGTTTCCACAGAAATGAGGCTTCAGCAGAACTATATAATAAATTTTCATGCTGGTTTGAAATAATTAATAGCTTCTATAAAACAAGCTTGTGGAATGCATAAATTTAGCTGTATTTGTGCTTCAGAAAGATCTTTAATCTATTCACATATGCCTCCTGGTATACTTTGCTGAATGGATACCGCAATCAACTTGCAGTTCAGAATCCAATCTCAGTAATTTTATGTACCACAATGAATCGACCATCATCTCGCCTCTTTCTGACCCACCTCAACTGCTACGGTAAAAAATTATTTTACAGGTCCCTTATTCCCCCAGCTGTGACCGTGTCAGGACCGTGTGTGATATGGAGGTGATGTTGGAGGTAGTTCCGCTACAATAGTGCACTCCATGTGAGTGACTCACAAGAAATTTGGATGAAGAAGGTCCTTCAGCCCATTTAATTAATCTCCTTCCACATTATCCACTGTACTGTCTTCCTATTGTAGTATTATTAGCCTGTTTCTTAAATTAGTCCAAAGTTTTTGTATATAATAATGTAAACCAATGATATAATAATCCTTGCATTTGATATGCGCCTTATGTCGTTGAGATGTCTCAAAGCGCTTTACAGAATATACTGTAAAGTGAATTGACTGTATATTACCTTCCTTACTTTACCCTCTCTCAGACCAGATGAGATTCTGGAAAATAAAGGAACAGCCATTTGAATGTTGATTTACAGAAAAACTGAGCGTTTGTAATTGGGAATCTTTGTTTGTGATGCAATATCATGGTATTCCATTTCACGGGGGGGAAAAATGCCTTTCTCGTCAATGCATAAGCAGTTCCGGAGGTTAGCGGGCCAACAAAATACATGACCAGACTAGAGAACAGGGTCGTATCCAGAGGGTCTGAGTATGACTCCCACTCTCAGCTCCATGAAGCTGATGTGCAAGAGAATTTCTTCAGTTTGCAGATGGTGCAGTGTGCTGAGGAGGGGAAGCTGCAGGGAGTATGTTGATGCTATAGAAATATATTGTTGATTCTTATTGTGTTTCTGTTTGGGGTGTAGATTTTAAGTGCTTACAGTAACTTGTTTCTTGATGGAAATTTCTGTTCCAGAACCTGAGCATGCATTGAGGTAATCTGGCTTCCGAGTTCACTGAGAAAGTCACTATTAATTTACAGCAATTATCTGTGAAATGCTTTTGAGACATTTCAATGTTACAGACGTTACATCAAGCACTGATTATTCCAAAGTAACTGTTACAGTCTGATGGCAGCCACATTTGAAACTTTTCTAACTGACATTTTCTGTTTCCTGCAGCCACATTGCTTCAATGTTATCAAGTCAAGATTTCAAGATAGTTGTCGGAGCTCTACAGATGGCAGAGATTTTAATGCAGAAGTTACCAGACATATTCAGTGTTTACTTCAGAAGAGAAGGTAAAAATCCTTAACCAACTGCTTAGAAGAGGTGCAATCCACCTGTGGCATACATGTAGAAAGGAAGATGTGAAATTAAATCTCGGATTGGCAGTGTTTATTGTCTTATGAAATTCATTTTGATGTTAAATGAAGTTAGAGTTATTAAATTTTAAGATTATTGTTAATGTCATGTTTTAAATATAACTTCACTTGGTTGTCTTCGTTGTAGTATAAAGCAATAATTACAATTTTTTTTCTCCCCCAAAAGGTGTGATGCATCAAGTGAAAAACTTAGCAGAGTCCGAGACTCTCCTTACCAGCCCTCCAAAGGCGGGCAGTAGTGGGGCAGGGGGTCTGAGCACTACAGCCACAATTACCACACCCACTGCTGCAAGCAATACAGTTGCAGATCTGGGTTCCCCCAGCTTCCAAAGTATGGACGACTCTTTGGACTTAAGTCCACAAGGGTAGGTTTGGATTTGACTATTCACTTGAGCTGTAACAATCTGATCTTTCATGCACGTTTCCACTGTACGGAGAGTAGTGCAACAGCAATACAAGTTATGTGAATTGAACTGCTTATTGTGGTACTGTACTTTCCAATACAACTTGAATAATTTTTTTTATTGATTTCAGACGATTAAGTGATGTCTTAAAGAGGAAAAGATTGCCAAAACGTGTAACCAGGAGGACAAAATATTCACCTCCAAGAGATGATGACAAAGTAGACAATCAAGGTAACCTCTAACCCTTTTGTATTGTCCTGATGGTTTTCAGCTAATGGAAGCACTATTAGCAGAATTTGAGTATTCCCACACCATGGAACTTTCAAAACGTTCATGGCATGAAAGCAGTACTGGGGGGGAAAAGCCTCATTTTCCCCAAAATACATACAAACCAAGTGTTAGCCTGGCTCTTGGTAGCACTCTTGCTTCTGAGTGAGGAGCCCCACATCAGGACTTTGAACTTGTGTAGTCTAGGCTGGAAGTGCACTGGAAATGCTGTCCTTCAGATGAGAGATTGAATAGAGGCCCGGTCTGCCTGTTTAGGTGGACAGTAAAGATCCTATGCCACCACTCAAAGAAAAGTGAGTTTCTGCCGCCGTCCTTGCAAAGAAATCCCCCTGATAAAATTAGTCATTTCATGGCTGTTTGGGGGGGGGCATTGCTGTACACATCAATGTCACACATTGTAGTAAATTCTGTGAAGTGCTTTGAGTCATCCCTCCCAAAGTGAAAGATACTATTATCAGATGCAAGGATTATAACTGGAATGTCCTTTTAGAAATTGAAATCAAAATCTGATTGGTTTGAGGCATTAATGAATAACTGATGTCTTGTTCGTGATCTGGAGAGAGTTCTGTGTAAAAGTTCTTCCCTTCACTGCCCACCTTTCTCTCTGAGGCATCCAGACTGAGGTTAAGGAACCTCTAATAATGGTAACACTTTGTTGGTGCACCATCAAATAAATCTCCACCTTTGTTTGGCTGACTTAGCATTGTGTACGTCATTCCTTTAAGTTTCTCTTTGCCAAAATTGGTTGTAATGAAATTCTGTTGCATGCTCTCGTCAAGGTCATTAAAATGCTTCTATCAGATTTTGTTTAATATAGCGTCTTATCAAGTCTTTGAGACGTCTCACAAATGCTTCACAGTGGATTGACTGTATTTTGTGGGTGAAACGCCAAGTCTGGTTACACTGGAACAAACTATGGGACACATTAGACCTCTATAGAACTATGTTTGACTAATACTGCCTTGATACCAACGTTAACCTTTTATTTTTTTAGCAAAGAGCCCTACAGCCACCCAGTCTCCCAAATCTTCCTTCCTGGCGAGCTTAAATCCTAAAACCTGGGGAAGATTAAGCACACAAACCAACAGCAACAATGCAGAACCAGCGCGTACGGCCGGGGTTAGTGGCATTGCTCGGGTTACCCCAAAGGACACTATGTCCAACAATAGGTATTTGCTCATTATCCTCCTATCTTTCTGAATGAAACGTTGTTACTTGTGCGCCATTCTGTAGCCTCGGATTTTAAGAATTAAAGTTATGATTTTGCATATAACAATGAATGAAAATTGCCCAACTGAGCTTTCCATGGAATTGCACCCTGTGTTGTGTGCCAGGTGCCTGTCCCTCACATAATTCTGCTTGCGATTACTACGTGGACATTAAACATACAAGGATTCATTGATATGTGATAATAAGTTGTTAACATTTGCTCAAATGTCTAATTGCAAGAAGAATCTGGGAAAGTTGTGTACATCCTTCATGTTATGTTTGAATGTTAAGTGAGTTTCTGTCTTTAGAGAGAAGATAAAGGTGTGGATAAAGGAACAGGCACATAAATTTGTGGACCGTTACTTCACCTCGGAGAACGTGGACACGAGCAATCCTGCACTGAATGTACTACAGAGACTTTGTACTGCCACTGAACAGCTCAGCTTGCAGGTGTGAATCGAACATTTTTAACCAGTATGGATGTGTGGTTAGATCACAGGATACTTGTGGGGTATTTTGGTGCTCGTAGAAACATTTGCTTTTATTTCTCATGTTGTACTGCATTCCTTGACTGTGTGACCAGTAACCTTACATTTTCCACTTGTTTGGGGAATGCCTTGGATTACCCACTAGCCTGAAATTTCAAAGTGGGTGATTTACAATACACATCCCATTACTTCCCATCACTAAACCAACATAAATAGGACCGTAGGTTGTTACTGTATGCATATATAGGTTTTTCTGTTCTGGTGAAATGCTTTGACCCTTCGTTAACCACAAATTCTGGTGAAATGCTTTGACCCTTCGTTAACTACAAATTAAGTCTTAATATTCTTTGATGACTGCGCAGCAGTTAAGTAGTATACAGTAAGATCTATAAAGTAATTACTATGTTGAATGGAGAATGCATATATAAGAAATGTACTGTTTAACCTTAGGCCATAAATGTGAAAGTATTCATGTGTTCTCACTAAGGGTTACTGAAGTGTCTAAAGCAATTAATCCTTTTGTTTTCAGGCGGATGGTGGGATTGAGTGCCTTTTAGAAATCCGCACAATAGTCTCAGAGTCCGACGTGTCGTCCTTCGAAATCCAGCACAGTGGCTTTGTGAAACAGTTGCTGCTGTATTTGACTTCAAAAAGCGACAAAGACCTTGTGAGCCGGCGTATCAGATTGAGACGGTTTCTTCACGTGTTCTTCGGTTGTCCGGTGAGTAACTTGTGTGTTAAGCTTAGGCCAACTGCTAAGCTGTCCAAAAAAAAAATACCTGTGTCCAAAAAAAAATTTCATTCCTATGTTGTGCGATCAATTTATGTTGAAACATTCTTTTATGAAATGTTAGATAAATCTGTGAAATTTTGCAAAATCTTCTTCACAGAAGTAGTGATAGAAAAAGAATCAGTCATGGTATTGCTGAATATTTTGGGGTTGTAGCAGAAACATGGTCATGGGTGTGCGTGCATGGAAGAAAGAAAAGTTAAAGCTGTTTGGAAGCTGCTTAGTGAAGGTGTTTCTGAGCACAGCCCACTCACTGTGCTTTGTGTCTCGTACACTAGGTGGCTTATCTTCCCACCTGTTTTATTTTATGGGTTGATTATTGGTTCTTGGGGTCAGCACAGTTATCTTATCCAGAAAAGAGACCAGAGGCCAATTTTTTGGGAACATCCCTAAAACTGGGAAATTCACACACATTCACACCCAAAATTTGACCTATGACAAAGCTCTGGCACTATCTGAAGCTTAAAGTGTGAAGCTTCAGCCAAGCAAGTCCTTTCACAAACTATGGATTAATGTCCTCATGAATTCAACTCCATCCAATTACTGTGTCTGTCCTTGCCTCTCTTAAGTCTTCCAGCAGCGCTGAAATCTGATATTCACCCAAGTTAGCGTCAGCTGCTTTTTACAGAAGTGTATGTCATACATCTGCTGTTGTACGTTTGTGAAGGGGGGAGAGAAATAGAAGCGAATGGTGGAGAACATTCTCATTTTTTTAAACCAATATCTTCAATTGTGTTCAGTCTAAGGTCAAATTATCTTATCTATTCATACCTGGCATTTAAAAAGCTGCAATGTGTTTTTGACCATTTTCCTCCCCCTCCCCCCCAGTCTAGACATATTTTTGCAAATGTAAAACTGTCTCATATTATTGAAGAGCCCCAGTCCTAGAAACATCTGTGCTCTTCTCCGAGTCCTAGTTTCGTAGTCGAGGTTCCTAATGATTTCTCTGACACGAAAGCACTGAATCGAGGCAAATATTTAGTCAGCAATTAAAATGGAAACTCGGTCATGGCTGGAGAGTGACTTCTCCAGAATCATTCTGTTGATCGAAAGTGGCTGTGGAACAGTCACTGATGCCATCTGTAGGTCAGAGCATGCCTGTTGTACCTGCATTCAAGGCATAGTGACAAAGCAGGAGGATTGTACTTTATTTATCCTGTAAGCAATTTTTGTTTCTCATGCTCCCTATATTTCAGAAGTGAACTCTTCCTGTTTGGGGTTCTTCCTCCTATTTCACCCAGTTGTTGCTCATGAAACACAGCCCTGCCCACTCAACATTGCCTGCCATTCTGCCCCTGGTCTCTGGAACTCCATCCTGGAATCCCTCTGACTCGCTTTCTCTTTTACCTTGTGCAAGGTTCAACTTAAGACATTTGACAACACTTCCGTTCATCTTTCCCCACCTCACCATTTTCGACATTCCATCTCAGGTGCCCAGCCAGCAGTGACCAATGCTTTGGGAGCTGCTCCTGAGATATACAGCTTTATATAAATGTAAATTATATTGGTATTTGCTAAAGGTATAAAATTTCAACAGAGGAGGAGGCCATTGAGACTGAGATGTGCCAGCTCATTCACTGCATCTCTGTCAATTTCCTGCTCGTTTTCCATATCCTTTTATCACTATTTCATATTTTTTAAACCTGTATGCATCTTGATGTATTTCTTAAACTAATTTTATTAATTTATATTATGAGATCTATATAAAAAATAAGCTTCTTGTGTTTTTTTTCATGTTGAAAGTTATTTAAAATCAACACACATAATTTGGTTTTGAATCTGCACCATTTAAATTTGAAACATCAACTTTTATGTATTTATTTGGCCAGTCGAGATCTTATGCTGGTTTCTATTTAATCATCCCATCACAAACCTGTTTTGCATGCTCTTTAATGTGCAACGCTGCAGAATTCACTGAATACCCAAGGAATGTGCTACTATCTACCAAGTTCTAAATGCCTGAACTCTACCTTTCAGACTACCATCCATGTCAGTGGTTGCTGGGGGTGCGAGGAGTTGAATATGTAAGATGGGAGGTATAGCACCTTATCAGTCCCCTGCGCCCAACAACACACTTTCCATATGGTGCTGCATAACTGATCCAGGCATTGGTTTGGCAGTTGAAGGATGCTAGATAGGAAAGTTTTTTAGGAGATGGAGAAGAAGATTTTATATATTGTATATATCTTTTAAAATGTTTTTAAGAATCACGTAAGGCTTTTTTTTCAACTTTTAAAATCTACATTAAAGCCTCCAGGAGAAGAACCTCTTGGGCGACTGGAACCGCAAGGGAACGGACCTCTGTTGGCACTTGTGCACAAAATGAACAACTGTCTGAGCCAAATGGAACAGTTTCCAGTGAAGGTGCACGACTTTCCTAGTGGGAATGGAACCGGCAGCAGGTATTGTTTTGCATGAACATTACTGGAAAAAAATTATTTCCGCACATCTGTCAGATTGAGTTTCACTATAAAATGTGTTCTCGAAATACAGAAATGTTAAGTAAAGGTTCCTACCTCAGAGGTAAGATTTGTTGCCTTGAGCATTCTAACTGGTAAAATTGCTGTTAAGAGCATCAGGGTTGAAAACCTCTGTTTGCCACAGGATGCTGGTTGGAAGGTGTCCAACCAGCCAGTAGAGCAGCTTGTTGATAGAACCCTGTTAATCAGCAAACTGTCTCCCTTCCTAAGTTGTTAAAACCTAACTGCTAAGCAGAACGTTACCATGGTTTTGGGAGGAAACTATTTTAAAAGTAATTTTATCCTTTTTCATTCTATCTTTTTTAAAAATGCCATTTCTAATAATCCTTCAAAAAAAAGTTATAATTTGATCACTCAATCCATGACTGTTTGTGGGACACTACTGTGCGCAATTGCTGTGTTTTGCCCACAAAAATATAATTCACTTTACAGTATATTCTGTGAAGCTGTTTGAGACATCTCACCAATGTGATAAGGTGCTATATCAAATGCAATTATTCTTATGTTCTAATACAGTATCTTCTGAGACACATGGTTTGTAATTTCAGTTCGAGAAACATCACCTAAAGCAATCTTGTTGCAGCTGTATTCTTATGGGCCTATATCTGAAGTCCTGTGCTCATCTACTGAGTTCACTTCAATTGTTTGCAATTACAATGTACTTTTTTTTCCCCCAACAGAGGATCACAGGCCCTGAAATTCTTCAACACACACCAGTTAAAATGTCAGCTGCAGAGACATCCCGACAGCACCAATGTCAAACAGTGGAAGGGTGGTCCTGTGAAGATCGATCCCCTGGCTTTAGTGCAGGCTATTGAGAGATATCTTGTAGTCAGAGGTGGCGGCTGCTTTATTTCTGTGTTATGCAGTAAAAGTTTATTTCCTTACTACTTGTGTTGTGTTCTACTGCACAGAAAAAATAGTCCTTGTCTATTGTAGCGGGTGGGAAGCGGGTATTTATTTCAGGCAGGTGATGTTTTTGGTAATTGTTTCATATAAATGGAGAGACCAAAATGTTCAATTGCAGTTTTGCATCTGAACAGCTGCACCTGGTGCAATAGAGAACGCACACGCTTTCTTTCAATAGTTTTCTTATTGTATGCGAGTACCACAGTTAACTATTGCTAACCAAATTTCCTTTGAACTTTTTAAAATGCATATGTAGTTTTAATATCCATTTTTGAATGGCTGGAAGATACTAAAATTAAGGAATAGAAACAGTGAGAAGTTTGAAGAAATTTTTAATTGATGTACAAGCTGGGTCTATTAGCCAAGTTGCCTCAAAAGTATTCAGAGTTTAAACTCTTGAGTTGCCCATTTAATATTTAATTGAAGTTAATTTTGTGTTTTTTGTAATCTCTTCTGGTTGAACATTTACTCTGCAGAAAATCTGAATTTA
Organism: Callorhinchus milii; assembly: GCF_018977255.1. Classification (NCBI taxonomy): domain Eukaryota; kingdom Metazoa; phylum Chordata; class Chondrichthyes; order Chimaeriformes; family Callorhinchidae; genus Callorhinchus; species Callorhinchus milii. The sequence goes on along the minus strand of NW_024704752.1, from coordinate 7,302,471 downwards.
CTGTAGAAATCTGTATTAGGCTATGGTTGAATGGACTCCAAATGTGACTGGTCAGAAGAAAAAACACCTCCTTGGCTGAGTGCTCAACCCTCCACTTTATTCCTTTACTAATGTGGTTTGCCTAAGATTGGTAGTAGTCAGTGTGAAGAAATTGCAGACGTTAATCTGTAGAACAGAGAACCATGCTGTCTTGTCAAGGTTAGACTATTGCAGATAAAGTAATTCTACCCAACTCTAAATCTAATGATTGGACCAATTGTTCTAAATTTTCCCATATTGCCAAAAAATTCATTATAGGATACACTCATTACTGGAGTGTTTCGTTAGCAATGAATTTGTGCCCCAATGTTGCATAGCACTTTGGAGCTCCCTTACATAACCTTGCTTGATGGGTGTTCATTTGTTTTGCATTAGTAAAATCTGTCCTGTTATGTTTATCGGTCTGTGGTTGACCTTGTATCAATCCCAGTGTTTGTCTGAAACTGAGGATCTATTTTGACATAAGTGTTTCTGTAATTTTAAGGGTATGGAAGAATACGTGAAGAAGATGAAGATAGTGATGATGATGGTTCGGATGATGAGATTGATGAGTCACTGGTAAGACCATTTGTCTCAAGTACTGAGAATCTGCAAATTACTAGATAGTAATTTAACTGCCCTGAGATTACTGTTGGCCCTGGTCACTGGGCCCACTGCAACTAAAGCCTGAACACTGAAGTGTAATCTGTCTTTAACTTGTTTTTTTCTCTGTTCCAAATGCTGAACTTAATCAGCTTGGAGTTGTAGAATATTGTGTGACCTGAAAGCCCAAAATAAAGCAAAAAGCAATCTGCTTCCGGTTCCAGAATACGACATCACCACTGGTATTTCTTCACAGCCAAAATGCTGATCAGAAGCCTTTAGCCCAGTTGCATCATACTTTTTTTTACTGTGGCATCTGTGCTGTGTCTTCCCCTGTTTAACAACAACGAGTTTGTGCAGTAGCACCTCTGGTTTATATTAAAAAAAAGAGCTTATAGAATTTTGATAACCTTCTTTGCTCTACATTTGTTTAAACGTGCTGCATGTTCTTTGCTTATTCATTATTGTGATGCTGACTATTTCACATAATTGCTCAGCTTTTACCTCTCTCCATTTTATTCTTTAGGCTGCCCAATTCTTGAATTCAGGGAGCGTAAGGCATAGACTACAGTTTTACATTGGAGATCACTTGCTGCCTTACAACATGACTGTTTACCAAGCTGTCAGGCAGTTCAGTGTTCAAGCTGATGAGGAAAGGGAGTCGACTGATGATGAAAGCAATCCGTTAGGAAGGGCAGGAATATGGACTAAAACTCATACTATATGGTACGTATAACCTGCATTCATTAGGTGGTATGTGTGACTGATCTATTTGTCTTCTGTAGATTAAGGTGTTACTCTGAGGTGAAAAACAAAATTTGTGCTTTTAAAACCAGTCATCCTCAGCTCCTCATCGCTGGCACTTGTATGAAACCTCTTGGGTTGCTAACTCAGCTCACAGAGCCAGTTCAAAAACTTGACATTTTATTTGACCCTCAGCTCTTCTTTAAACCTTTCATCTAGTTCCTCACATCCGTAATACTTCTCACCTCTACCCTACCTCACTGCAAAGCAGCTAAAACTCTCATCCACTCCATTATCATCGTAAACAAGTGCACAGTAGATGAGACAATAAAAATGTGACAGTTGGGTTTCCTGTACGCAGTCTCTTTAGAATCTGATCATGGACACTACCTTGTCGAGTTTAAGCTCTCCACGTGAAGGGCTCTCTATAAATGCAAGTTTTTGTTGTAAATAGCCAACATGTAGACTTTAATGTCTCTACTCTGTTTCTGAGCACAAACGTGCTAAGTCTTTTGGAGTTGACTTAGTCATGCGGGATTTTCCACGTGTCGGTCTGAAAATTGTGGAGGATTTTTTTTTCTTGACTGACGTATTTTTTTAAAAAATGGCAGAGTCTGTGGCCTGTTTTGCATCATTCGGTTTCATTGGTTTTGCAACATGGAAAAATTCCAATAAATGAATGAAAACTGAGGGTTTTGTTTTCCTCTGGGAGCTTAGCCTATTGATGGGAGTGAGTCAATCAACCCATGATAATCTTGTGACTTCAAAGAAGTTGTTTACAGGCCTTCTGCATTTCACTGAGAAGCTTGACTGCAATCATGTATTGTGGTATTGCAAACAGCAATGAAAATATATAGAAGAATACTAATCAGAGGAGCTGCATATTGAAATACCTGTGTTCATTTATTCAATTCCTAAGACTAATTGCTAATATTGATAAAGGAGGTGAAAGAAAGTGCTTTTGCCTGTATAGTATGTGGGAAACAGACTGTGGACTATTTTGCATCATACAGTAAACAAGACAGTTTTCAAAACATGGCGAGTTTGTCGTGGACTTGTCTCATTGTAGAGATGTATGCAAAGATGTATGTAAGAACCCTCCTTAACAATGGTGGGCATATTCTGGTTTCTGCCTATCTAAAATCACTACATCTTCTTTAGCCTGTCTTTTTTTCCCTCAAAATGTGATAAGTCTCACAAGCAATTAAGTTACCATTTGTATTTTTGGAGAATCTTGCACTGGAGCATTTCAGTTGCTGTTGAAGTTTCAGTGCATCATGAATTTATAGCCAGTCCCTGGATCCATTAATTATGGATGTTGGGGGGCAGCTATTTGTATGATACTAATTTGTATTATGTCAACTTACAAATACGATAAGTATTAACTAGAGTTCTACTTTTTACCAGCCCTACGGTTTGGCTGTCAATCTTCTATTCACACTGAGGGCAACAACAATAAAATTACATTTGTATAGCGCCTTTCACGTCAGGAGGAGTGTAGCCACGAGACAGGATGTGATTTCTGTTACAGCGTTCCCAGCCTGAGGCAAATTAGCAGGTTTAAAATTAAATTTGGTTCATTCAATGTGGTAGTGTCTAAAGGGCTTCTTCAGTGGTTTGAAGATGTAATTGAATAGCTGAGTCAATTTGGAGAACAAGCCATAATTGACTGTCCTCTCAATTTTCTTTTGAAATATGTGCGGCTGTACGACTTGGGTGATCAGCAAGTTACCACTACTAGTAATAATAATCCTTGCATTTGATGAAGCATCGTATCACTTCGTTGAAATGTCTCTTGATGTACTGTGAAGTTGATTAATTATGTATTTTGTGGGCGAAATGAGGCAGCCAGTTTGCACACAGCAGTGTACCAGACAATGCCCAAGCAGTGAGATGTTTGGTCTATAGATCACTGTCATGCTCCTTCTTTCATGTAAAAAAGATGCTGTTCTGGCACAGCAGCATATGCATACTTTGTATAGGGGTTGGGGAGGAGAGCATTATGTATCTGATTGGTCAATGCAAGTCCTGTGCACCTTGAGTTTACGTGTTCCTTTCTTCCCATGTGTCCCATTAGCTGCTGACTCACACACTCCCTCTCGTGTGGGGCCAATGTATATCAATTTCTGTCCTTCAGTTAAAGCAGTAACTGCCTGCAGAATAACTAGGAATCCTTCTGTCTGCATACAATAGGTACAAACCTGTTCGAGAGGATGAAGAAGGAAATAAGGATACGGTTGGTGGAAAGCGAGGCCGAGCTCAGACCGCACCGACTAAAACCTCCCCAAGAAATGCAAGAAAGCATGATGAGTTGTGGCATGGTGAGTGCTGTGGATAATTGTAAGGTTTTTAAACCCAAATAAATGCAGGAATATGGATACAATGTCTAAGCGTTGCACTGAATTGTGCTTGAACGGAAAATGCTAGGATTGGGTCTGGTCTGAAAGAACGAATGTATGTAAAATAACAAACCTAAAGCATTTTAATTAACTGGCTATTTGCTTATTAATTTAATAGAATGTGTTACAATTCTGTTTCGTGAGGACGCTCACTGCCTTTGGATCAATTGTTGCCCTGCATGTTTCATTTAGGGAAATGAGGCAGCCCTCGAAATGCTGAACTTAAGAGGAATTAATTAAGTCCAACATTATCTATTAGGCTTTAATTAACCTTTATTCTGCTTTATTACAAAATTGACAACCCTGCTATGAATTACATGATTATATTCTGAAACGACTCCACAATAGCATCATTTTCATTGCAACTTCAATGCTGCTTTTATCAATTAATTGCTCATTTTAGGGTGCGTTAAATGGTAAAATATGTGAAGCTAACTTCAGGGGCATGCAACGTGCAAAATTATTTTGCTCTTGTGCTTGGTACCTGATCCCTAGAAGTGTATCCTTGTTTTATATATCTATTATTTTTATTATATATAGTATATGATGTGAGTGTGCTAAGGATATCACATTTTGACAATTTAATTTACTGATCTAAGATAGCTCCACATACCGTGTGAAGAATATATGAATGCAAGTGTTGTTATCTTCTACACTGTTGAACTGTGCAACTTTGTCTCACCTTCTAGATGGTGTGTGCCCTGCAGTTGGAAATCCTTTAGAAGGGTATCTAATTTCAGTCCCTCCAGATGGTATAACATTTGAAGACCCATCCCTGGATGTGATTCTGCTTTTGAGAGTCCTGCATGCTATCAGTCGATACTGGTATTACCTGTATAATGTGAGTACCACTGCTTTCGAGATTACATTATATTTTGTTGTTTATAACCAGGATTATAAACATTAAGTACCCTTGCTGTGCTCAGAATAGGATTTTACTTAAATTAATCATAAAGTAGACTTTCTAAGCAATAGTGCAGTGGAATCCACAAACCGAATGCATCTGGGCAGGGAGTTTTGTCTGATTGACTCAGTTTGATAATTGAATTTCTTACCTTTCTACCCCCATCTCCTCTCCTGAGTGTCTCTTTTCCATTGGACGGGAAGGGGAGCAATTAACAGCGGCTCTGGCAGGTGTCAATCATCTCAGAGCATCTCACCTCGAATTGGTCCCCTTCCCGTCCACTGGATGCAGTCACTGCCCCCTCCCCCCATCGAGTCACTTGTGAATTGATGGAGTCCGCTGTCTTAACACAATGTGACTCCTCCCATCTCTATCCTGGTGCCACTCTTGGCTGGGTGGAGCGGCACCAGAATAGAGACACAGACTATATTTACGCCACCAGTACCCCAATTGTTATAAAAAAATTCAAGTGTTTTAATTCTTTGTTGATGTAATAGTTTATTTCAAGATGAACAAAGCATGCATTTAGCATCCCACAGGCATCAGCAAATAATCTACTAATAGCAGATCTGACTTGGGATTCAAAAATGGGTAGCATGCAGTTTTCCATCTGTCTTGCTGTGCACAAAATTGTTCTTAAGTCCTGTTTCTCTCATGTAGAATGCATTCTGCAAAGAGATTATTCCAACCAGCGAATTCATCAACAGCAAGCTGACTGCTAAAGCTAACCGCCAGCTTCAAGATCCTCTGGTTATCATGACAGGAAATATCCCAACATGGTTGACAGAACTAGGAAGGACTTGGTATGTAACACAGCAGCTCTGTGTCACAAGAACAAACATGTTCACCTGTCACCTTGAGCCCTTCATCTTTTCCTATTTATTAGACTGATTCTCCATTAATGACTTAACACCCACTGTATGTGGAGATGGCTAAATCTTCTTCTGAAATTAGATGTGATTTTTGTCAATTTATATTAATTTACCAAATGGAATAGTAAATGTTCCAGAATTGCAGGAGACGGGATAGTTATTATTTGGAAGAGTTTCTTACATGTGGAGTAAAATTCTATTCAGCTTCCTACTTTTATTTGCGTATACACATTCCATGATTTTTAATCATGAATCATCCGCACTGAGTCAACTACTTAAACAGCTGTTTAAAATGTTTTCCAATTGCCCGCGGATTATGGGAAGCAGCCTTTAGATTGTAAATGGAGAAGTGTGTGTGTGTGTGTGTGTGTATAGAGGAAAGCGTGCTGATCAGTGATTTTCCGTTTTCTCGCGTCTATTTTTACATAAGCCGACTGCTGATGACCTTGTTGATGGAACTGAGGACTAATAATGTAAGACGCCATCAAATCCCAGCGTACTTTGTAGGCTAACATTATATATTCAGGTCCACGTCGGCTCAAAACTCCAGTCAAATTGTCTACATTATGGGGGAGGGGAAGAAAGCAGCCAAAATATGGTGTGAGTCTGTTCCAAGAGATACAAAGAATATAATGTCACGAGACTACTTGGCTCATCCCTGATTTGTAAACTTAATTTAATAAGATCAGAATTTCTGATTCAGAGTTCAGTGTATTCAGTTTGAGTGTTTTCAATACGTTCTTGAATAAAATAGGAAACTAATTGTGTCCTTTGTTTTCAAGCCCGTTTTTCTTCCCCTTTGACACACGACAAATGCTGTTCTATGTGACTGCGTTTGATCGCGATCGAGCCATGCAAAGATTGCTGGACACTAACCCAGAAATCAACCAGTCCGATTCCCAGGAGAGTAGGGTTGCACCCCGCCTGGATAGGAAAAAGGTGAGTATGTGTGGTGTGAAATCCATGGAGCATTTGGTTTCTTTCCATTGCTGCTTAAATTGTGAATCAACCAATAACCAATTTATCTAGTGTCACTCCATCAATGACATGTGCTTTGTACATCTCCCCAACAAAACCAATTGTACAAATTGCATCCTATCTCCCACTGCCAACAAGCCTTACTAAAAAAAACAGTAGTATTAATGCTGTGAAAGGACCACTGACTTGAAAACTGGCCTGTATTGGGCCTTCATGAGCAGCAGAAATACATAATAATAATAATAACCCTTGCATTTGATATAGTGCCTTATCACATTGTTCAGACGTCTCAAAGCAGTTCCCAGAAAATATTGTAAATTAGATTCATTATTTTGTGAGTAAAGTAGTTTAGAATAACTTTTAAAGTCATTTTCCAAGTGCTTTTGGGGTTTTAGATCCATTTCACCAGGCAATTTTAACAATAACCTGGAAGTATAATGGAAAAGGATAACATGATTTGTCAAATGTTATGTTCTACTTCTTCTACATGAGTAATAATGTTAAGGAACAAGACCCAGGTATCCTATCAAACATCAAATGTATATAATGTTTCAAATGTATGTAATTAATTCTTATACCAGCAAGAGGTTTTGTTTTGGCTGAGAAATGGGGGAAATGTGCAAATGGCCTGAGAGCTGCCATTTTATTACCAATTCCGACTGTTCATCTTTCTCCTTGTGCAGCGTACTGTGAACAGGGACGAGCTGCTGAAGCAAGCCGAATCAGTTATGCAGGATTTAGGCAGCTCAAGAGCAATGCTGGAGATCCAGTATGAAAATGAAGTAAGCACTTCAATAAATAATAATCCTTACATTTGATGTATTACCTTATCGCATCATTGAGATGTCTCAAAGTGCTTCACAGAATATACTGTAAAGTGAATTGACTATATATTTGTGGGTGAAATGCAATAAAATAAAGCACATTTAGAATCAGCTTAGTTTCTGTTGTTCCAGTCCTAACGAAAGCTAACACATACTACAGCAGGTTTCATTCTCTTTTTAGGTTGGGACGGGGCTGGGTCCAACATTGGAGTTCTATGCACTTGTATCTCAGGAACTGCAGAGAGCTGATCTGGGACTCTGGCGTGGAGACGAGGTCACTCTGTCACATCCTAAAGGTAAGTGAAGTTTTCGCGCTTGATGGACGTCTTGAGGTTACTCGGGTTTTTAAGCAGCCAGTTCTGCTCTTTTCTTTCCCTTAACACCCTCTACCACGTACGTGCACAACCTGGCTGGACTCAGAATGTGATCGCTGCTGCTTTATGTGGCTTGAATTGGTGGGAGTCCAGAGCCTATAGAATTATAAACTTTCATTCAATTTCTAATTATGCCTAGGCATGCTTATATTTTGCCACTTCCTCCCATTTCCCTGACTCCCTGAACACAGCATTGAAATGCCTGCCAAAGCAAACCTCAGCTTGTAACACTATCAAGCACTAAATCTGTATTCTGCAGCCAGCGGCATTTATGAAAGGCATTACAGAAGAGTCATTGCCTTACATCTTTGTTCTTGGGAGCCAATCACATGGCTGTGAGCAACTATGTGATGGTACCTCTGGGCTCAATCCTTGTTAACCGTTCACCATTTTGGTTGCATGCCCAGGTTTGCTTCTAAGTATCCTGAAATATGCCTTGCAACAGATGTTTAAAACTAAAAGAGTTTTTATACTTTTTTGTGTGTGGAAGAGAGTTCCCATATATCAGGTCTAGTTTATTTCCTTCTTTGCAGAGCTCAACAGGGTAAAAGGTGAGAGATTCTTGCACCCTGATACCAGTTTATATTCTATGTGCGTTTCAAAGCTTTGCTGAAATATTTTGGTATATTTAATATAGAATGTTTACATATTTCCATGCGGAGCACAGGCCAGCCAGCAAATGTCAGACCTTGATTGTAAACTATTTAGTGAAGTGGAAATTACTTGTGAGAACTAATCACCTTATTTGCGCTATTAGGCAGCCAAGAAGGGACCAAGTACATCCACAATCCACGAGGCCTCTTCCCTGTGCCTTTCGGAAGGAATACAAAACCAGCATACGTGGCTAAAGTCAAAATGAAGTTGCGGTTTCTGGGGAAGTTCTTGGCCAAAGCTATCATGGATTTCCGTTTGGTATGTTTCATTAACAGAACTTTGCTGGCTTTAGTACTCTATCCAAACAGGCCATCTTTCTTACAGGACTGTGAATGCATACAGAAACCCAAAATCGTGAATTTTATTTAACATTCTCGAAAATTAAGAAATTAAGGCCTTATTTTTTCTTAATTTGTTCAGTTATGTTGAAACAAGAAATGCTCTGATCTTACAGTATTGTGAAGTTTTATACACCTCGCGTTTTACTGACTGAAAATGAACCTTCCTCCTTCTGTAAAAGAACTTCATCCTCCACAAACTGTTTGTATTGAACCACAAACTTGGGAGTTGTGTCACTTGGTGGCTGTTGGGATGCTTTGACATGCCCATGGGCTTTTGCTGCCACTTCAGCTTTCTTCTCCACTCGGGATTAAAGGTGCACTTTACAACCAGGGCAAGTGCAAGGGTTTCTTAAAGGGACAGTATTCCTAGGGATTTTCCCTCCTCCACACCCCCAAAATAGTTCACAAAAGTGGTAATTGTATTTGGGGGGCTGAGGTTTTCTCTGAAGGAGAACCATTTCTAGATATTTCATTATGTTCATGTTCAAAATATTTTCTATAAAGATAAACTTTGTTTGAATAAGTCAGTCCTCGGAGAACAATGTAGCCAGAGAATTCAAGGTTTTCCTTTTTCCTGATGAAAATTGCATAATGGTGTGGGTCAGACTGACTGCTACAGACTTAAATTATTAAATGGCTAAGCTGCCAATAGGAACTACTGTTGATTAAAAAATTGTTTAAATTGATTTTCAGGGACATTTTCACTGGTTAACATGTCAGTGGACATTCATGCCAGTTCATTAAATTTCATCCAGCTTTATAGCAGCTTGTAAACCTGACGTCTGTGCTCCCCAAAACAGTGTCTATGCATGAGCCAAATGATCTGCACTAACTTCAAAATCTTTCTGGCAGTGAACCACAGGTTAAGATTTTGATATAATGTGACAGGCTACTACTTTCAGTATGCCATCCAACATCCGATACATGTTGACTGAGCAGTGAGATAGAGTTCCAGATGATCCATAGGTGTGAAATGCATTGAATCCCCTGAGGGATTCAATGAACTGTAACATTTTGTTTGGAAACTAGGGAGATTAGTGAAGAATTGTCATTTTGAGCGAGTACAGGAACACGGGTGATTGTTCCAGTTGACTGAGAGCCAACATAATCAATTGCTATGTTTAGAAGAGAAACTGAGCCATACCTGGCAATGATTAAACCTGACCTCAATAATTGAAAATGTAATTGAATAAATCAGCAGGAAAATATTGTAAATGTTAATGGGATAGGGAAAATAAACCAGGGACATTACTTTGAGACACCAAAGCAGTTGGACAAGAGGACACAGATTCAGGGTTGTGAAGTGTGAATTTAGGACATGCACCGGGGAAGCATTTATATTTAAATAGAGGGCAATAGTTAGCTGCAAGAGGCAACCAGGATGTAATTGATGCCAGGACCCTGGACTTGTTTATGAAACTGCTTATAATGGGAAGATGGTAGAATTGACATTCTGGAAATATGAGAGCCAAAAAGGTCTTCATTCAAACCTCTCATCTTGATTTTTCTAAAATTGCAAAAAATATCATTAATTCGTTGGCCTGAATCTATTCACTGTATGAATGGTACACGGAAGACTGGGATTTAATGGTTATTTTGGGTCTTGGGATTTAACTTTGGATGCATCTTGTGTTTTATGTACATATAATATGTTCAATTCATGCTTTATGTTCTCTTAACCAGCTGGACTTGCCACTCAGCCTGTCATTTTACAAATGGATGTTACGGCAAGAAACTTCACTCTGCTCCCACGACCTCTTCAACATCGATCCAGTCGTTGCAAAATCAGTTTGTCATCTTGAGGATATCACAAAGCAGAAAAGTAAACTGGAGCAGGACAGGTCTCAGGTAATACACTGCCCTGTAAAGCCATGGATGAGAAATTAATTGAGGAAGTTACGAGAAATGGATTGAATTGTAAGAATATTCAGGGATGTGGCTGGGAAGTTTGTATTATTTGGGCCTAGGAATGGATCGTGGCTGAATGGTGTTCTGTTCCTAACTTCCTGTGGCCCTAAAGTATGTCTCAAGGTGATCCACTACTATTTTGATACTGTGAATTTGTGGCTGGCTGACTCGTCGATGCACTTATTTTTATTTGAAAGCCTAGGGGAAAAGCCAAAGCCTGTCATGAAGGTTGAAGTGAGCAAGCAAGGACAATGAGTGGTTTAGATGATCTCAAACTTGAGTTTAAAAGCTGACTTATAGGACCAGAAGACTGAGCGGAAAGTGCTTCCAGTCTTGAGCTTCTGGGAAAGAGTTAGACTAGGAGGCTCACTTGGAGATTGAACAACAGAAGAGCAATGATCATAGTAGCAAAAAAAACAGAGGGCGTTAACGCCAGTAAGAGAAGGATCGCTTATCGGTCAATGGGCCTTTTCTTATATTCTATCCAGGAGTTTGAGAGGTGCCAGAAGAGCCTTGGGCAGACTTGGCTACCTGGTGAGTTGAGGCGAAAAGAGGTTTGGCACGAAAATCTTCTGGGAGGCTGCTTTAGCAACGGAGGAGATGTGAGCATTTTATGGTGAGACCAAGAATGTCGATAGCTACACTGAAAGGCAAAGGATAATGGCTGTTGGTTAGACATTGATGTAAAGAAACTTTGAAGAATGTGTAGTGACCAATTCATGGCATCTGTCTTTGTTGTACAGTTATTTTAAAATGAGTGGAGGAAAAGTCCACAATCCATCCCCACCAAGATGTGTTTCAATTGTGCTTGACTCCCACAGCTATGAGAACTCGGTATGTAATAATGGGGGAAGAGCTAGAAATTTAAATAAATAGAGGAAATTTAGAAAAATGGCAATGGCACAGATGTGTTGGAGCTGAATGGCCACATTCTGTGCAGAAAACTTCTTTAAGCTGATTCAATAAGCCAGTGAAGCTTACTCACTAACTGCAGTATTCTTCTTACTACAAGAGAATGAATACAATTTCTTCCGAAGGGCAATCTAGCAAATGCTTCATCTATTGGCAAACCCTTAAATCAGACCACTGCTGAAGCACATCTCAATACAGATTGACGTCTTCCCCTCAACTGGTAGTTATGGGCTGTACCTATCCAGGGCAATTGCGTGGACATCAATCAACCTTATTACAAACAGAAGGATGCCAGCAGCATTGCCGTAGATGAGAGCTTTTCTCTTTGATGAGTGGCAAGGCATCCCCACATCTTCTGAGGCAGAGGGCTCCTATTTAGGAACTTCCCTCAGCCCACAAATCTTTGTAGTTTATCAAACTTGCACCTGCTTGGACGTGTTCCCAGCTCTCCATCGTTTATTAATAATGTTCAACATATGCTGCCAAGGTTCCCCTTTCTGTCATTGACTCAGTGAACCAAGGAGTGCAGCCAACAATGCTACAATTGAACAATTGTATGGAATACACCGAGCATGAAGATCAACGTCACGGTGTTCTGTGCAGGGTGTAAACTAGATGAAGCTGAACACATTTGTTGCTGCTTGTGTTCGACAATATGAACTTTATGGATTTATCTGGTCGTTTACCATAGACCTAAATCATTTATTGTTACTTGGTTTTCCCTAGCAGTTGTGCTTCCAAAACGTAATTCCAAATTAAATCTAATAATAATCCTTATTTCCTGTAGCACCTTTCATGTAATCCCGTCTCAAAGCACGTCACAGGATATACTGTAAAGTGTGGGTGAACATGACACCAAATTTGCACACAGCAATGTCCCACAAACAGCCATGAATTAACAATTTTATTGGAGGATGTTAGCTAGGACACCGGGAGAAACTCCCTTCTCTTTTCAAATAGGGCTGTGGGATCTTAACATCCATCTCAACAGGCAGACCGGACATCGGTTTAACTTCTCATCCAAATGACACATCCAACAATGCGGCACACTCCAGCACTGCATTGGAACATCAATCTAGATTGAGCTCCAAGCCCTGACATGGGGCTTGAACCTACAACCTTCTGACTCAGAGATCAGAGAGTTGCCAACTGAGTCAGGATGATACAAAATTTAGAGATTTTCTTTTACAAACTTGTTGCATTAAGTCTCTAAGCTATATGCCTAAGAGTAGTAATTCTGTCTTACCATCAGTAGTAATTCAATACAATACACACATTTACATTCAGTATTTGAATGTTTTCAGCTCGAGTATGCAGTACATGTTGTAGGGTGGCTGGAATAGAATAATTTGTAGCTCAATAAATGCACAGTCCAATTTGTGTTAATACAGGAACAGAATAACTGCACAGTGAGTTTCCTTTCAAGTTGCACTTGTCTCAGAAAATTGGTATTGTTTTCATCTGCCTTGATTCTTCCTTTGAGAGAAATTTGCTTAGATGAGTGCATTAGCTTATGTAGCTCTTTTGGTAACGAGACTTCAGACAAACCCATTGCTTTGCAGATGTTACTCAGTCGTCCTTCCAAGCCGAGGATAACAAACTGTGTATGCTTCATTTCGATGTTCAGCAGAGCCTCACTAGGAAGAATCGATGCCTTCGCTGCTACTTGGGCCAACAAGAATGAGCTGGAACAGTATTCATGCCATCCTTTTGGCTGTAGTTGCAGTTAAGATGTAGATTTATTTGATCTGCAAGCCACGGAATACATGAGCATTCTTTGGTTAAAACTTATTTGGGGTAAAGATAATCTGGGTAAACTTATACCCACTGCAATTTCCACTTTGAGAAACTGTTTTGAGTTGAAGATTTGCAAAAGGTGGCTGTGAATGCCGGTTCCTCAGAGGAGTTTCAATACTGCAATGCTTTGGCATTCACCTCTGTAATCAGCCACAGGGTGTCACTCTTTCCCCTCATCTGCACTTTGCTTCTATTGACCAGATAAACTGTGTGAAGTTACTTTGCATTTCTAGTGCTATATTTCAAGCTGTTCGCCTAACCTCAGAAGTGACACCATTCAAATTGAGTGGGTGATTAAATCTTGTGGAAAAAGAGCAATCATGAGCAGTTAGACTATTTGGCCCATTCCGCAGCTGTGTTTAGCAATCTGAATGCTGGAAATGCAAGTGCATTTCAAATGCAGTATTGCACTAATCTGCTTTCATAACCTGGATGATAGGTTGTGGGAAAATGACCTGCTTTCAACATGCTCTTTCTCTTGTTCTTCAGTGCTCATTCTGTAGAATTGGAATCAAAGGTTTAAGATAAAGCAGGCGAGTGTAATTTTGGATGTTTTATGCTTTAATGTGGATTTTTGGAGTAAATGGAAGTCTTTTTATGATGAGATGAAATGCAAAATTCCTGAGTGCTTCACAGTGATAATTGTCACTGAGTATCACTGTAAATTGGGAGTGTTTAAATCACAAAAGTGCTAAGCGTGCCTTTGGCGTTTTCACTGGTCTAATAGAGATTTACACAACCTTTATCCTTCCCTTCCCCTAAATCTCTAAGGAGGTCTTCCTTCCAACGCCCATGTTTCCTAGGTAACGCGAGACTGACATTTGCTTAATGGTAAGTGGAACGTTGTTGGGGGGGGGGGGCGGGGTGGTGAGATCCCCTAATCCCCTGGCTTTATTGTAGTAATGCACCTTAGGTTCGCCCTCTGATGATGGCGGTACCTCCTGTTAGCACACTTGGAAAAAGGTGTTGTACAGTTGAATTGTTTCTTCCACTGGTTAATTGTATTTAAATATCGCCTTCATTGTTGAAAGTGTATCTTCTGCACACAGTGTCCGATCTTGTGGGTTGTGAACCAAAAGGTTCTGCTGGATTTGAGACAATTGGTTTAACTTTATTCCAAGAATGAGAAGTGATAGTTTTCATGTTTGTAAGGGGAGTCTGAACTGTGTTCAAAACCTGACTAATATTCAGTCACATCCCTGATCTACTGCAATACGCTGTTCAGAATAAGCAAGTCTGAATCTGAAATGTTTTTTTTTACAGAGCAAAGAATGTCTTCAGCAGGCCCTGGAAAGCCTGAACATGAATGGCTGCTCTGTGGAGGACTTGGGACTGGACTTCACGCTGCCTGGACACCCTAACATTGAACTAAAAAAAGGGGGCAAGGACACAAGTGTCACCATTCACAATCTGGAGGAGTATCTGAGGGTATGTAGCGTAGATTTCAGTTGTAATCTTAATATCTCAAGTGGTATGAACACAGCAAAGCAATCCTTGTAGTTATGTGTCCTCTTTCTTGGGCTTGGAATCAATCTATTCGAGGTGAACATGTTCCAAATTGTTTTCCTTTCATTACTAATCTATAGGGTTCTCCAAATGTAATACTGTACATACAAAATACTACTTCACGGAAGATCTGCTCCCCATGTTATTGGCTTAAATTTTAGATCATGTAGCTCAGTGGTTAGAGCACTCGCTTTGCAAGTGAGAGACCTGAGTTTAATTCCAGGCAGAGTGAAACCTTGGGCAAGTTTCCTTACTCCACACAGAGCGTAATAATAATCCCTCCAAAACCAATAATAAATTGGTCATTTTCAATCTACGACTGTTTGTGGGACATTGCTGTGTGCAATTGGCTGCCGCGTTCGCCCACAAATATACAGTCAATTCACTTTACAGTATATTCTGTGAAGCGCTTTGGGACATCCTCCCGACGTGAAAAGCGCTATATCAAATGCAAGGATTATTATTATTATAGAAACCCCGTTTTGTTTTAAGAATTGGTGGGTTAGTTTGAATTTATAATAATAATCCTTGCATTTGACATTGTGCCTGTTCACGTCTTCGAGGCGTCTCAAAGCATCTTCATTTAGTTTCTTAATCTAGTGAATTGTTGATCCAAACGGAACCCTTCTGTTTATTGTCATCTACATGGAATTTAAAATGTATTGAATTAATGAGAAAGTTTGTGTGCGGTTGCACAGAATTGAACTATGCAAATAGTTATGAATATCATTTCACACTTGTTTGGAGGAGCACAATACCAAGTGGCCGCACCTACCCCAAACCCCTATTTGCAGAGAGAAGAATGATCCAATTAGCCTCGAAACTCAAAGCTTGGGAATGGTACGGTGGGGCAGGGGAGGAGGAAGAAGCACTTTTTTTTAAAAAGGGAAGGGGGGAACAATTGAGGCAACTGAATTTCAAGGGTTCTGAAACTAGTTTGCCCTAAATGAATAAGTGTGTGTTGTGCTTTGCATTGAAATTAACAGTTTTCTGTCTGTTACAGTTGGTAGTGTACTGGACCTTAAATGAAGGCGTTTCCAAGCAGTTTGACTCTTTCCGAGATGGCTTTGAGTCTGTTTTCCCACTCCATCACTTGCAGTATTTTTACCCTGAAGAGGTTAGTTTTTTTTATACATGTTGCATTTTCCTGTGATAAGCAATCTGTAGTTAAGTGCAACAGATCTCACCTCCAGATTAATATCCCTGGATCCTCAGAAAAGAATCCAAGATGTTGAAGCTAAAAGATAGATTGTTTTAATTTGGAGCTTCTGTTCAGAACCAAGGGCTGCTGATATAGGCAATTGCTACTGCAGTAATTGATCAGTCCATTACTAAATATCATTTAACTAATTGGGTTGTAGAATGTATTTCATGTGTTCTGGTACATTGGGAATCAGTGGGCAAAGTTAATGCTCATTCTGCTTGTGTTATGAACCAGCGTGTAATGAGTTTCTGAAACCATCCTAGATACATACATAGAGTAATGCACACCATCAATCTGATAGCTTTAATTATTTTTGCTTGCTTCATAGTTTTTTTTTAAAATTGCTTCTTCACTTTGGCAAAATGAATTTGTTTTGAATGGTAAATAGATGTTCGGTGTCTATTTAACTGCTACAGTTTGGCCACCATTCTGGTGTCAACTCTTGTCATGATCTTCAGAACTGAAGTCTTTGACTGGTGCTCACCCATTTTGCTCATCTCCAATTCAGCCTTTAGGTAATCCAAAACTTGTCACTGCAACTTTGGCTGTCAGGTATTTTGTTCAGCGTTTTTCTGCCCGCAACAATCAATAGCCGCTGTAATGTGAACGTACCCTCTGTTCCTATCACAGTTTGACAGGATTGGGGGGTGGGTTGAAACATTATAGCTTCAACTCTAATATCTCAATATTGTAACTTTAAGATGAAGGATTTATTGTACATTTTAGTAGAATTTCCTTTGTAGTCAATGCCGTCCTCAGTTACCTGATTAGGACTGGCTGGTGAAATGTTTAAACGCCCTAGAGATTTGTGTCTGGGACTATCCATTTGCTGATTACGTACATGTGCCGATTGCATTGTCTACTTTCCCAATCCACAAATCAAAACCTCCAGTTTAGTGAATGATGTAAACCGACAAAGTTGAGGTTTACTTACTGTACTGACTTGTACTCCGTATGGCTTTATTTTTTCCCTCGTTTGCCCTACAGTTGGATCAGTTACTCTGTGGCAGCAAGTCGGAGGCTTGGGATGTGAAGACTTTAATGGAGTGTTGCAGACCAGATCATGGATATAATCATGACAGGTAAATAATTGCCAAGTTTACATGTGACCTGCACATCTGAACCCCTGGCATCACAACTTTCCCTTTGTTATCGCAAATTCTGGAACAAACAGGTGGGATGTTCTGGCCTTAGTTTTGGAAACAAGTGCAATATAAACCTTGAATGGTATAGCAATCAAGAGAGAATAATGTGGCAGGGAAGCAAAACATTACAAGCCAGCTCAAAATTCCAGCTGTCTTTGCGATAAAAAGAATAATATTTAGAGCCATGCCATTAAAGTACAATGCTGAACTATTCCTATCTGCCTTATAAAGAGAGCATGCTGTTTTGAAATTCATGAGCTTAAAATGTGTTCCGTGTGAAGCTGGAAATTGGCATTCAGATTCACCTATGTATATGCTTCCCCATTTGGATAAATACAAATAGGGAGGCTCAAATCCACTGATCAACAAACAGCTTCTTTCAAGTAAAGTACAAGTTAGATATCTTAGATAAAATGTTTAACAAGCTGCTGGATGCCATAGTAATTAAAATGATAATCTTTGTATTTATCAAGCTTTTGAGACACCTCAAAGCGCTTCACAGAATATACTGTGAATTGACTGCATATTTTGTGGGCAAAAGGACCACAATTGCACTAAATGTGCCCAGAATTGATTGTTTGCATTGAGAATTTTTATGACTTTTATTAAAATGTGGCAGATAAAAGTATTAAACCTTTCAACTTTTTCTTTTGTCCCACAGTCGTGCTGTTAAATTTCTGTTTGAAATACTCAGCAGTTTTGATGGTGAACAACAGAGACTGTTTCTTCAATTTGTTACCGGTAGCCCCCGACTCCCCGTTGGAGGTAAGCCAGCTGTTTTCATCCTTGTGATACACTGCTAGGATTTCTGGGCAAATCAAATATAGGTTTGGGGGTTTGATGTAAGTTTGTCTCCCAAGAAAATGCACAACTGCAGCCACATAAATATGCCTTCAGCGGCTTGATCAGTATTTAGAATCTCTACAACCTGCCACTTACAGGGCACCGAGGACTTTACAGTTTTAAACATGTATCTGTAACCCTGTGGGCTTTACTTTTGTCTGGAGATAATCAGACATCAAAAAATAGGGAAGATCAATAGTAAATGAAGGAGCACTTCTCAGAAATTAATTTGGAAAATGTGGAAATAGAAATTAGTATTATGATAATATTAGCCTTTGTAGTGTAGATTTCATGAAGGCTTACTACAAATGGGAATAATAAGTTAGTTGAGCCCGTTGTGCTTCCTCCTTCCATAGTCTCTACATAATCTGCCCCATCATAGATTCCATCCCACCCACTCATTCTTCTGAGGAAAAGTTCTACCCAAGGTCAGCGAGCAGAACTTCAGCAAAAACATTGGTCCATCCTCAAATCTGCTTTATCCTACTTTGTTCCCAGCAGCATTGGAACCATCATATTTTGTAGTGTTTACCCATCACTTGGAACCTTGGTTACCAGTTTATGTGGGGGTGGACTGTTGGACTGTTGAAGGTTAATCAACGGTATCAGCTGTTAATGTGTCACACATTAAAGATTCCAGAGGAAATGCGATGCACTAGCGTAGTTTAGCATTACATTGTTTTAGTTGTGTTGAGCTTTTTAACAAGGTAAATTGTCAAGCATTAATGAGTCATGTATACATGCTCTGGCTGCCAAAAGGTTATTTTTTTATAAGCCTCTTTGAATGTGACATGTCTTGCTAATGGGGAATGTTCACAAATGTGTAATTGCATCCTCTTTGCAAAGTGTCTCGTGGTGAAAAGTTTGATTGAAAAAAAAGTCAGATGGAAGTTAAATTCCTGCCATCTGAAGCACCAATAGAGTGGGAAGATTTGGGTAGCACAAACTGTATTGATCTCTATAGCGAAGCTAATGGAAGAATTGTCTTCACAGGGTTTCGGAGCCTGAACCCTCCACTGACCATCGTTCGCAAGACCTTTGAATCCACAGAAAATCCTGATGATTTTTTGCCCTCAGTAATGACCTGTGTTAATTATCTCAAGTTGCCAGATTACTCCAGTATCGATATAATGCGTGAAAAACTTTTAATAGCTGCTAGAGAAGGGCAGCAGTCGTTCCATCTCTCCTGATCACAGCGTCTGAATCTTCAAGCTGCCTGTTACAACAACAAATGACAAAAAAATCATGATTTATTTTCTAAGTGTATCACTGCATCAAGGCAATGTGTACAGCGTACTTGTAGAAATGGCTTGGTATGCTGCAGATCTTCAACGAAAAGACTTGGATGGTATATTTATTAAAAATAGCCCCTACGGACTGAGAGAAATTGAAAAAAAAGACCCCCCCCAAAGTTAATGCAAGATTTAAACAAAAATAAATTCTTAAACAAGTTCTTGTTAATTTAACCATTATTTGATGGGTGCAGTTTTTAAATTGCTTTTTTCTGTGTGGTATTCAAACAAAAAAAGAGAGAAAGAAAGGGATGTTTTTCTTCGAAGATGATGGAACAATAAAATGTCACTGTGCAGTTTGATATCGGTGTGTGTATCCATCTGGAGCCTGCATATCTGGTGGTTTTGGTTCCAAAGATTAATATGTACAAACATGCAAAAATTAATTAAGTCACTCATACCTTGCATAAAATAATTTAAGCTCTGCTTAGTGTTACTTGCCTGTTTTCCTCCCATCTTCTCTCCCCATCCCTGCCCTGTCTTCCCCATTCACTTTGTCCTTTATGTTTAATTCATCTGCACTTGTGTGATGTAACTTGGGTCCTGCTTTTCTGTGATATTTTCTAACCCTGCGATCCAACAAAAAAGATTGAGCTACAGGCTTAAACACGTTTCAAAGTTTTGGTTGACCTGTTTTGGCCTAAAGGGTGTCATAGCATAATTGCATCGCTGTCTCTTAACTCTCACATCTAGTAATCTCAGTACTGAAGTACTTTGCCAGTAGTTATGTTGCAAATAGGACGTTTGGCAGAAGCCCCAATCACACACTAGATTTGTTTACAGAATGATTTCAGGCAACTGAATTTTCAGCATTACTGAGCTGAAATATCCCCTTTTTTTTAATTCTGTAGTTTAAACAATTATCGGGCTGGTTAGTCTTTGTTATTTAAGGGACAGGTAGCATTTCAAGTTGGTGTAAAACTTAAAAAACAAAAAACAAAAAAGGTTCCACTTGCTGTTACAGTGGGATGGTTGCTTTACCTTGTTTAATTTACCGTGTTGTAGTTCACTTAATTGTTTTTGCACTGCTAGCTTTGAACAAAATAGTTGAGCTCTCTAAAAGTTTGATGAGGATAGTGCACTTGTAGGCACTGCTCTGTCCAACTGTTCATGTGCTGGTTTCTCAAATCTGCAATAATAACTTTCATCAGGTTAATGTTTTTACCTGAACATAAATAAATAAACTGTTTGACTCACGCTTTTTGTATAATTATTTTGTATTCAGCAATCAATCAAACCTTTCTGATTCAGGGATAGTGCCATAAGTGTCTTTTAAAGAGAAATAAATCATTTTAAACTAGTCCCAGTTACTTGCTGTGAGGAAACAGGCAGAAATAGTTTTGTTGGATGCAGTTGCAATGTTCCGAGGCATGGCACGGTTGTCAGCCCTCGCTAAAAATTCCAGTGTTTCAAAGTCTGATTGACATTTTGAGTGGTGATACCTGAGGCACTTGGCTGGAAGGAGATGGTGAGTTGGATGTAAATTATTGTGCTTGTAGTTGAATTAGATCACTGAAGCTTTCTTGGGTTTATTGCTGTGCCTGTGAACCTTCAGCTCCTCCTCACTGCCTCAGCATCTTCTCCCAGACACTCAGTATTCACAGTTCAAAGTAATTTTTTTAGTTTTAAAAAAAAGGCTCTAGGGGAATTTTGCAAGGGGAATATTCTGACAAAGTACTCCCAGTGTAAAGTGCTCTTTTTTTCCATGTATCCCTCCCCTTTTTTTTCCCCACAAGAAAATATGTGGTTAGCTGTGTCTGCTCTGTGAGAGAATTCTGAAATCCATAAGGAGCTTTTTGAAGACCTGACTGGTCGTCTGATTAGAAAAGAATGTCTTGGTTGAATGTAGGAGCAGGTCTTTGGCTAACTCTTGACTCCGCAATATTGAGCCACTGACTTGCATTCAAGTCCTATAATTGAGAAAGATCCTGATCCCTGCTAGTATTGGCGCAGGTGAACGGTTTTGGTTCCATTGGTGGGACGTCTGATCTGATATTTTCCTACTTGCAGACTTGTGCAACAAGCTCTATTTCCTCCTGAGAACAGATGAGTACTTTATGCTGAAACTCTTCTTTTCCCCTTCCATAACTCTTCCCCCACCCCCACCTGAGACATCATTTCCCTTTAATCTGTAGCTGTTTCTTTTTAAAAAGAAAGGGTACTAATTGTGTTTCAAATGCAAGGGTTTAAGAATTGTATTAAACTCCAAATTCAAACTGGCTTAGAACTTGTATACTATATATAACCAAGCAACCTTTTTCGTACGCTTGTTGCAGTGTCCATCCATTTTGTACAATATCACTTGGTTGTGTGCTTGTAGAAATATTAGTGAAACATCATTTTGCTGACTTCAACCAGTTACATAATTTGTTGCTTTCTCCCTATAATTTTGCCTGTGTCTTTTCGTTTGCCTGCATATCTGGTTGGTTTTGTGTTACTTTGCAAACATTAAAGAGAGTTTTAAACATGTATCTGTAACCCTGGGCAGATTCTTTTGATTTGTATAAAAAGGAAAATGGGGTTGTCCTGCGTTTCGGTTTCATTTGGAAGCTTAGACTGTGCCACGACAACTGAAAGGAGATCCATTCTATTACATAGGTATTTCTGATCCAAGCATAGTTCGTTTCCCCAATTCTTTCATCCAGTCATGTCGTGTGTCACTTGGAAACGGCGACATCTGGAAAATCTGAATGGATTTGACTTTTAAAATAATATGAAGCTTGCAATTATTACAAATGGCTTGCAGTGTGTACATTAGCTGTGTTAGTATTTAATAGAAACCGATCCAAGTCATCTTTCAAGGTAAGCATAGCAATGGGAAAGGCTATTGAGTTCACGTATCCTGTCCCATCATTTCAGTCCTCTTCCATCATCTCATCTGTTTTAGTTATCCTACCCTAATCCCACACTCCTGTGTTTTATTTTTTTTTAAAAAAGGGAGAATTGATGCAATTCATTTTAAAATGCTTTGAATATTCTGGTTAACTGGAAAATTAGATAAAACGAGCATCTTTCTTGGAGCCTTTTATCCACCTCTGTAAAATGGAAAGTGGGAGAAAACGAAACGCCAAAGAATTGGAAGAAGGATTTGAGAGGAAGAAGCTAACGGCAATGAATGGAGGGAATGGCGATTACTGAGAAGGCAACCGTGAATGCTTAAGCACTAGTTGGTTGGCATTTATTGGATGATGGCAACTTCCAAACATGCTGGTGGTATGTTAGTCCATTGCCAAGTCAGGAATCAACTTTAAGCTATCAGCCCTGGCCTTTCAAGGTGTTTTGTTTTTTAACAGTTTTTAACTTTCAATAAAATAAACTCCCAAGCTTGTAACTGTTACCCTCGAATAACCTCGTTGTAAATCGTTGTACTACAGGGCATCCCTTTATAGGGGAACAACTACTCGGAATATAACTAATACACAATTACTCTTCTCCCCTCTTTCCCAACCCAAATCCCACCAACGGGTTTGATTTGCTGGCTGCAAATTCTCAAAGTTGAGGAAGTTGTGTTGGAACTTCATTTCGTTGGAAGTAAAAGCATGAACTCGAGGTGAAAGGATGAAGGCATTTTTATCCTCGACAAAACTACTTTTCACTAAATTTCTTATTTCTGATGGCAAAAGATAATGATTCTAGTTTCTAAGAAGGCGTCCAATGATTCATGGTTTGTGAAAAGTAAGATTTTTCTTTCAAAGATTGATGGCGATTGTACCTATAAGGTAATGAATGGTCCTTGTGTAATCTCTGCTTTCCAGATTAATTTGTTTTCACAGGCTTTTTTAAAATCTGTTCCTATCTCCATCTATGACTCAATACCTGATGATTTGTGGAACACTTTCATTCGTAAAAGTATTAATAATAATAATCTTTGCATTTGATATAGCGCTTTTCACGTCGGGAGGACGTCCCAAAGCCCTTCACAGAATAGACAGTAAAGTGAGTTGACTGTATATTTGTGGGCGAACGCAGCAGCCAATTGCGCACAGCAGTGTCCCACAAACAGTCATGGATTGAAAATGACCAATTTATTATTGTTTTGATTTTTGGAGGGATTATTATTTATGATTATTATTAATGCCCTCTTTTTGCATGTATACTTTTTTACTTTTTTAAAATACTTTTTTAAAATGGCCTACACTTAGTTCTTAACCATCTGAGTTTCTGACTTATTTGCAGCCATACGACTGCACTCCACAAACTAGTATCCTGGCTGTTATGCACAGTGTACTGTACGACTTCAAGTAGGTCAGAGCTGCCATCTTGAACTATAGTTCTAAATGAGACCAGTGCAATCAGGAAGAGTAAAGTGATTTATATTGATCATTATTTTTGCTTGCAGTGTTGCTTTCTGCACTGATTTCCTCTAATATTTGTGCTGTGGATAAAGATTAACTGCATTGTTTTATGTGCAAAATTGTCCCCCTGAAGTTTCATACTATTCTCAGAACTTAGTTTTTGCATGGAGGATCTCAGTATTTCAGCCCTGCATACAGATTCCACTTAAAAAGCGAATTGATGCTGCATAGCAATCTTGAAATAGCTTCCCGTGAACCTTAACACTACATTTTGCATGATCAAAAAGCGAATGAAATGGTTAAGTTGCTGAAATTAGATTTTTTTTATACTGTATTTAAAAAAAGGATTATGTAATTTTTGCATTTGATACAGCTCTTTAACACGTCTTAAAGATGTCTCAAAGCGCTTCACTTTGACGTGAATTGACTGTATATTTTGTGGGCAAAATGCAGCAGCTAATTGCACACAGCAGTGCCCCACAAACAGTCGTGGATTGAGGGACCAAATTTTTATTTTTTTTGAACTTGAAGGATATATTACCCCTGTCAAAGCAATCCGCCAATCGACCAACAACCGGGTTCCTACTTCCTGTTAGGTAAACAGAGGAGTGTGGAGTAAGGAAACTTGTCCAACGTATCGCCCTGCTGGAAATCAAACCCAGGTCCTCTCGTTGGGACGTCCATCCGGCATGAAAGGTGCTATACAAATGTAATCTTGTTGTTTGCAAGGCGAGTGCTCTAACCACTAAGCTTCAGGCCTCCACAATAGTCCTATATGAGTTCCAAGTCGATGAGATGATAAAGCACTATATCAAATACGCACAGCAGAGTCCCACAAACAATCATAAATTATAGGATTGAGTGACCAATTTTTTTTGACCAAATTCGTGGTGTTGGGTGCAGAATCCTATCATTGCAATGTAGTGATGATCTACATCATAAGTTACAACCTGACTTTATTTGTTAAAAAAGACACACTCCTACAGTGCTTGTCTAACCTTGTTTCAGTGTTTCCCACAAGACAGCGACAAAAGAGTTTGGTTCAGCCCATTTAACCCAGCAATTTTAACAATTCAGTTACAGAACAGGTTGCAATGTCACTGGATTGTATTATATATAAAAATGTATAGTATAAACTGCCTTTATTGTTTCTTTTAAGTGAGTGAAATTGAACCGGGAACTTGGTTAAGTACAATGTGGGGAGGTTTGTGCTGAATTTTGAGTGAATTTTAATTCATGTGATACTCAACCAAATGGTGCACAGAGGGAATTAAAATGAAAAGAAATCTTCACAATCTCATTGTAAGAATGTTCATCTTGCAGGTGCCGGAAAACAAGAGTAAAGTTGTACCCACTGAAGTTTGGTTCTTTGGTATTACTAGGAGATTAAATAGGGTATTTAATAATAGTCCTTGCATTTGGTATAGTGCCTTATCATTTGGAAGGGTATCTCAAAGTGCTTCACAGGATTTACTGTGAAATCGAGTGTCTGTACATGTAGGCATACATGGCAGCTCAATTGCACACAGCAATGTCCCACAAAGAGCCATGAAACAAATGACCAATCGTTTTTATACAGAGGATTGTTGGCTAGGGCACCAGGAGAAACTCCTTTCATTTTTCTAATAATGCCATGGGATCTTTAACATTCACCTGAACAGGCAGAAGGGATCCGGAGAACAGGACCTCCAACAATGCAACACACCCCAAGCACTGTTTTAACGTGTCAGCTTGAACCCACAATCTTCTAACTCGAGGGAAAGTACTATAAATATTCTTTTGTAGAAGGGAGGTGCTCTGACCTCCAATCGTCCTCCACGTATTGGCTATTCTTACATTTGATGCAGTGCCTGTAATGTCAACGTCACAAAGCGCTTCACACACACTGTCTGTAAAGTTTAGCGACTAGGTAATTGTAGGCAAATTTGCATGCAGAAATGCCCCACACATAGCCATGAAATGAATAACTAATTTATCTGGTGGTTAAATTATTAGTAGTTCCTTCTCTTGTTGAATAGTGCAATGGGATCTTTAACCTTAAGCTGAACGGGAAGATATTAAATGTCTCCTAAAGGCAGGACTGTCAATAATGCTGGTTTGCCCCAGCACTGGAGTGTTAGTATAGACTGAGCTCAAAGTCCCAGAGTGGGGCTTGAACCCACAGCCCTCTATCATGGAGGAAGAACGTTACAAACTGAAGCAGGCTAACATGTTGCAGTTTGAACGAGAATATTGACAAATTTATCTTCTGTCACAAAAAACAATTAAAAGGAGATTAAATCTCACAAATAAAATTAAAAAGGAACTGTAATCCTTGATGCGGCATTTTAAAACTGATCTTGTTAAAATGTTACCACTACATTTAACACTCCAGTGTATAACATTTTTCCACAAAAATGCAGTTATTGTCACAAATCCAATGTTGTTGGGTACCAACTCTAGCGATTGCTATCAGAGAAAAGAAAAATGATCCTTAAGCCTCGTATAGGCTTTTGCAGGTATTCATGCGGAGTGGGAATAGTCTGTGGCTATTTTTAAATAGCAACACCTCTTGTAGCTGAAGGAAAGTTGAAATACATTGAACAGCATTGTGACTGCGCAGCAAAAGGTGACCTTTCTTTCACAGTTTATACTTGCTGCTGGATCTGAAACACCAGCTGCACAGCTCTCAAACTGCAGTGTATCTTGTGACAACTAATGGACTGATAGAAATTATGATAAACGACTCAAATTCATCTGCAAAGTTACCCCACACTCGCATAATTTCCTCTAATCTTTCTCCCATTAATAAACCTGGCCTAAAAATAGCTACTTGTATAATCCTCTTAATTAACCGTAAACAGGTTGGTGCTTTTTTTTATCAGGCACAGTTTATATTATCTTGGTTGCTATCTAAAAGCCTGTTTAACCGCTGGCAATAACACTGACCTAGGATTGAAGGAAACCATAAATTCTGCAGTAAGATATATTGGGAAAATAATAAATACAAGAGCATGAATTCAAAGCCATTTCTTCTGAGTCTGCATGATTGATTATAGCATTGAAGTGCTTCACCACCACATTTCCATGTATCCATCTGAGCCTCTTCCCCCTATATTCCTGTCCTATGGTGCTTTCAGGTAGAAGGCAAGAGAGCTCAAGGTTGTGAGAGCAACTATTCACATAAATTTACATTATTTACAATCACCCACAGAATCATCAATCCACTTCACAGCCCATCATGTGAAGCGCTTTGAGACAACAACAAAATTACATTTGTAAAGCGCCTTTCACATCGGGAGGATGTCCCAAGGTGCTGGACAGACAGAGTTTTGGACCTGAACTGAGGGTCTTGAGGTGGGTCTTGAAAATGGTGAGATGGAGGGACTGTGCGATGGAGTTACAGAGGGTGGGTGCAGCGTGGCAGAAGGCCCGCCCGCCAATAGTGGGATGAGTGAGACGGGGGACGTGAAGCAGGCCAGAGCCCGCTGAGCGAGGTGAGAGAACAGGATGGTAGGGGGTTAGGAAGTCGCAGAGGTAGGGGGGAGCAAGACCATGGAGGGATTTGAAGGTGAGGACCAGGATCTTGAACTATCCTCTGTGTGATGGGAAGCCAGTGGAGTTGGGCAAGGATGGGGATGATAGGATCACAGAGCCTAATGCGGGAGAGGACATGGGCTGCAGAGTTTTGGATGATCTGCAGCCTGTGGAGGGAGGAGTTGGGGAGGCCGACAAGCAGTGAGTTTGCATAGTCGAGCCTCATTGTAATGAAGGAGCGTATGAGGGTTTCGGTGGCCTGTGGTGTGAGACAGTGTTGGAGCCGGATGATGTTGCGGAGGTGGGGGAAGGCAGAGCGGGGAATGGCGCGAATGTGGGGTAGAAAGGATAGTTGAAGGTCATACAAGACCCCAAGGTTCCGGACTGGCTTAGCAAGGTTGAATGTGCAACCATGGATGGTGTCCGCAATGTCTCGATGAAATGATAAGGTTTGATACAAATGCAAGTATTATTGTTATAAAGGTTATTAGAAACCAGGAAGTTGGACTCGTAAGAAACTACTGCACTGCAAAGACAGAAGGGTGGATGTTGGGAAAGGATGAGTTAAAATGGGACAAAAGGGCCTTCTTGAGTCGCACCTGGCTTGTGATGGTTTCCTGTAAGTGTCTCTTATTCCCTGTGAAGGCTTTGCAAATTGATTTCCCTGCTGGAGCAAATCCCTCATCAGATTTGAATGAGAGAAGCAGTGCAGCCTGTCCCAGTTCCCAATTGCTCAAAAGGAGGCAGAAATTTTGTTTGAGTTTCACCCACAAAACACGCAGTCAATCCACTTTACATTATATTGCGTGAAGCGCTTTGAGATGTCTCAACTGCGTGAGCTATAATAATTCCAAGGATTATTATTAAATGCTACCTAAAAAATGTATTAAATTTGACTGGGAAGGAGGGGGGTGGGGGCTGGATGTTAATAAAATAATTCTCTAGAGAGGTGGTGTCACTGTAGTTTGCGTTTTCTAATTAAAAACAAATAAGGCACCATTCCCTTCACTGACAGATGGTTGTGCAAGAGATTTTTTAATTGGCTAATTAAATTTCACCAATTTATTTAGCCAATTATAGCTAATTATATTTTTTATAACTGAAAACTCTAATGGCTCACGCAGATCCCTTTAATCTGGATTAGTTACAAGCAGAACAACTAGTGCATTCAGTTGATCCCAGACACTGCCCTGCCTGAAGAGTGCTATATAAATGCAAGTTGTTATTGTTGTCGATCCACCACCCAGCCCAGATCTCTGTCTTGCCCCTTTTAGCCCATCATCCGAGACTCCCTCCATCCGCTTTGTCTTTTGTAGCTGACAAAGGCTGCTCAGCACCACAAGAGGTCAGAATTCACCCACCCCAACCCCCCCCAAAAACCCGGCATCCATACATACACACAAAAAGTGGGGGCTGCTTTGGTGCTGGAAGAGAACGGGCAGAGTGTTGCACAATTATTCACCAACCCTATCTATTTCACCTTAAAACCTGGCACAGAAAAACACAACGCTTTCGTAGAAACTCGGTTACAAATGGTGACTTCACAATCATTGTGGTGCAAATATGGAATAAATGTCTCACACACACTCACACACCCAACCAACACACACACCCAACCAACACACACCCAACCAACACACACACCCACCAACACACACACCCACCAACACACACACCCACCAACACACACCCACCAACACACACCCACCAACACACACCCACCAACACACACACCCACCAACACACACCCACCAACACACACACCCAACCAACACACACACCCAACCAACACACACCCAACCAACACACACACCCACCAACACACACACCCACCAACACACACACCCACCAACACACACACCCACCAACACACACACCCACCAACACATACCCACCAACACACACCCAACCAACACACATACCCACCAACACACATACCCACCAACATACACCCAACCAACACACATACCCACCAACACACATACCCTCCAACACACACCCAACCAACACACACACTCACACATTCCCCTTTATTGCCTGCACCTCCCTTGTTAATACCGACCATTATCAGATCATGTGCAATTACTGGGAATAAAGGGAATAACGAGATGGATGAACCCATGTGCCAGAAATTCTGACATCAAACGGACTGTCCTTCCCGACGTGTTCCCACCACAACCCCTTTTGACTCAGTTCGTGAATTCCCTGCAGTTTTGGGGGCAGTCAAACGGTGAGGGGCAGTGACTGAGGCTGAGAGCAGCACTGGGTGGAAGGGAAAGGAAAGGAAAGGAAGAAGGAGGGAGAGAGAGAGAAGGGCTGATCCAAGGACGACTCGAGAGAGAGAGAGAGAGAGAGAGAGAGAGAAAAAAAAGCCTTTCGTCACCTGTCGTCACTGGGTACCGAGTTGCTCTGTGTGTGTGTGAGTGAGAGAGAGAGAGATCAGTGCAGTTATACCCCACACACACACATACACACACACACAACGCTCAGCAGCTGCAAAGCGAGAGGCAGCAGCATGGGATCTGCCCCCAATCTCTTGCGCCTGATGGGCGCCCTGTCCCTGTCCCTGTCCCTGGTCCTGTCCCTGTCCCTGGTCCTGTCCCTGTCCCTGTCCCTGGTCCGTGCTGACCCGGGCCAGAGCCAGTCCTGCCTGACCAATGCAACTTGCTTAACTTCCGAAGGAGAGACCGAGGCGTATAACTGCACCTGCTGTCCTGGGTACACAGGGCGGCACTGCCAGGTGAGGAGGGGGAGGGATGGGGATGGGGAGAGGATGGGGAGGGGATGGGGTGGGGATGGGATGGGGAGAGGATGGGATGGGGAGAGGATGGGGTGGGGATGGGATGGGGAGAGGATGGGGTGGGGAGGGGATGGGATGGGGAGAGGATGGGGTGGGGATGGGGATGGGTGGGGATGGGATGGGGAGAGGATGGGGTGGGGAGGGGATGGGATGGGGAGAGGATGGGGATGGGGTGGGGAGAGGATGGGATGGGGAGAGGATGGGGAGGGGATGGGGATGGGGTGGGGATGGGATGGGGAGAGGATGGGGTGGGGATGGGGGATGGGGTGGGGATGGGGATGGGGAGAGGATGGGGTGGGGAGAGGATGGGATGGGGAGGGATGGGATGGGGAGAGGATGGGGAGGGGATGGGGAAGGATGGGATGGGGTGGGGATGGGGTGGGGATGGGGAGGGGGAGGGGATGGGTGGGATGGGGATGGGGATGGGGTGGGGATGGGGAGGGGGTTTTATTACCGCTGCTCGGGCTCAGATCTGGGGGTTTGGTCTCCGGTGTGAAAGGGTCTCCGCAGATTCATTATTAAAATGGTTCTCTCTTTTTTTTTGAAAATGAATGAATTATTTCATTATTTCATTTTTTTATATATATATATGAAAAAAATCTGTTTCTGGAGCAGAGGCTGTGGGTGGGGTGTGGGGTGTCGGGGGGTGTGGGGGGGGGGGGTCGGGGTGGGGTGTGGTGGTGGGGGTCTGTGCTCGTGTCTTGTCCATTTCATTGCAAAGCAACCAACCGTATTTGTAAAAGCTATTTCTGGGTAAAGTAACTGTTTGTATCTATATATATATATGGGTGTGTGCATACATATGGGTGTGTGTGTATATACATGTGGGTGTGTGTATATATATGGGTGTATATATATCTATATAGGGTGTGTATATATATATGGGTGTGCATATAGGGTGTATATATATATGGGTGTGTATATAGGGTGTGTGTATATATATATATGGGTGTGTATATAGGGTGTGTATATGTATATGGGTGTATATAGGGTGTATATATATATAATGCCCTGATTTGTTTCAGATTGTACAGTAATGCTCTGTGCAGTGTTTGTTGGAGGCGATGCACACAGACAGAAATAGACTGTTACCAATTAGGCTGTACGACTTATTTTGGGTGAGATCAGCTCTTTTTTTAAAAAAGGACTATCCACCCCCTCTTCTCTCTCTCTCTCTTTACCCCCTCTTCCCCCTTCTCTCTCTTCATCCCGTTCTCCCCCTCCTCTCTCTTCCCCTCCTCTCTCTCCATCCCCTCCTGTCGCTCTCTCTCCACCCCCTCCTCTCTCTCTCCACCCCCTCTCCCCCTCCTCTCTCTCTCTCCACCCCCTCTCCCCTTCCTCTCTCTTCCCCCTCCTCCTCTCTCTCCACCCCCTCTCCCCCTCCTCCTCTTTCTCTCCACCCCCAATCCCTCTCTCCCCTCCTTCGCTCCCTCCTCCACCTTCTATCTCTCCCCCTCCCCTTTATACAAGGACGTTCAAATCTCAATCACACACAGACAAATCATTCCAATATTATTTGGTGCCTCTTGTCCAAATTATTCGCCACTGTCGCTCCAAAAAAAACAAGCAATCGCCCCTTAAACTCGCTGACTTCAACTGTTAAAAAAATTGCCTCTTTCTACCATGAGAAAGAAACACTGGCTGAGATGTAGGCACAGTCCCAGAGCCAGTTTAGGGACATGTGGGTGTTGTGATTAGCTGCTGCTGTACCATCTTTGAAGGGGATGTGAACCTGGCAGGTTTCCCACACTGCGCCTGTATTAACCGGACTCCCGGACACTGGGTGGACACCGGCTAAAGCCAATCAGCTGAAATTGCCCCTCCAGATTGTCCCATTAAATCCTTTAACAATCAATCACCCCCGTGTGTGGGTGGGTGTGTGATTGGGTGGGGGGGGCGGGGGGTGCGGTAGATTTGGTTTCAGCTGTCACCCAATCCGAAATATCAATAGATATTGTTTTATGTGTGTGTGTGTATATACATATATATATAAAACTCCAATGATGTGCCTGTTTTGGAAATATTGTATTAGCAAAACAAAGCCAGGAGGCAAGATCAGAAATAAAGGTACTATTTGCTGAGATTGTGACATTGACTATGAGAATGCAAGGAGATATTGTACAGAGTACTGCAGTCTTCCTGCTCTCGGCTGGGCTGTGACGCCTCTGTGCTTCCCGTCACTGTTAGATCTCATCGCTCACTGCAGGTAAAGGTGACACAAGGCATGTGGTCCAGACTGTCTCCTGTCGTCTTTTTTTCCCTCTCTCTTTCTCTCTTCCTCCTCACCCCAACCCCCAGTAAAATAATAATAATCCTTGCATTTGATATAGTGCCTTGTCACATTGTCGAGATGTCTCACAGGATTTACTGTAAAGTGGTTTGACTGTGTATTTTGTGGGCGAAACATAGCAGCCAGTTATGCACACAGCAATGCCCCACAAATGCCCCACAAACAGCCATGGAGCGAGTGGCCAATTTTATTCGGGGGATTGTTCGCCAGGAAATTAAACCCTGTGATAACTCTCTGAACCAAAGAAGTAAGGCAGTGGATGTAGTGTGGAGCACAGCATGTATCTCCAGGTTCTCCTGTGCCGCTGATCTCTGGAATTTGGTGAAGAACAAGCCCAAATGTAGGCACTGTGAATGCCTCACTCTCTCCTTTTGGTTGTTTGACAATATGTAGATGCAAATTGGTGTAATGTAATGCATATTGGAGCCCTTTTCTTCACTACGTTTGTCTGTTATAAAGACTCGGCAAAGAGCAGCAGGATAAATAATTTTTGATAAAGCACCTCTCATGCCGAGCCAAGGAATGTCTCAAAAGCATTTCACACAATTTACTGCACAGTGCAGTAACTGAGGATTTTATAGGCAAAGGTACATTCAAATCCACTCTCCCATGACAGCAAAGATAAATTCCCTGAACTTCCTCATTCCTTTTGCACCGTTTCCCTTGTGTCTGGAGTGTTGGAGATTTACGGCTTAGAAAAATCCGACGTTTTATAATCGATTGAAGCTGCCCCAAAGTAAAATTTCTTCTTTTTCCAAACAACCTGCCTCGGAAAATTGTCTCCTCCTGCACTATGTTGGTGTTTCCATTTCCAACACCAGGCTTGCCTGTGGCCTCCAAGTGACATTGCCAATTCAGTGCCTGAAGCATCTGGGGAAGCAAACTGTGGCTGTGTCAGAACCATTACGGTCAACAGACAGATGAGACTTTCACGTCAACTGACCTAGTCTTCTGGTGAGACGTTAAACCGAGATCTACTTGTTCAGGTGAAAGTTAAAGATCTCATGGCACTACTCGAACACAGAAGGGAGTTTATTTCCAGTGTCTTGTCCCAACAAATCCTCCAAATAAAATTGGTCACTCGCTCCATGTGGCAAATTGCTATGTGCAAAAATAGTCAAACCACTTTACACTATATCCTGTGAAGCGTTTTGAGACGTCTTGACAATGTGGTAAGGTACTATAATCAAATGCGAGGATTATTATCGTTATAATCCTGTGGGGTGGGGTGGAATTCTAAACTCGGATCCTTTCCCAGGTCCCATATCCTAGAGGTGAAAGGACAGCATCTAAACCACTTTACCAGTAGCTTTGATGCATTACCTGCTTTCCTTTGCCATCTGCATTTCTGCCCTGACCCTTCAGAACTCCATTTCGCAGTCCATTCGCTTTGTTCCCTTCCTTGCCTCATTCAAGGACTGCCTCAAGAGCCCCCTCTTCAACTGCGCCCTCAGTCACATTCCTAACTCTGCCCTCCCTGCCCTTCATCCCTCCTGATCCTAATCCCCTGCTCAGGTCCAAATCCCTGACCACCTGACAAAGGCGCTATACAAATGTAATTTGTTGTTGTTAATCACAATGATCAATACTGAAAATTGACAGGAAAACCCAGATGGTTTGCTTCGCCACAGCAACCTTCATAATTACGACTGCACATTTTCATTTGCTGTGAGGTTTCCAGAGAAAAAGTCAGTGAATACATCTTGCGATTTTAACAATGCAACTCGCAGATCAGTAGATACAGTATCTACAAAAATATACAAGTGCTGTGTATCTACAAGCCTCTAGATGGTACTGTTTTTAACAATATTTTTTGCAGCTCTTTTTAAAAAAATATGGTCACTTAATCCATGACTGTTTGTGGGACGCTGTTGTACGCAATTGGTTGCCACGTTTCACCCACAAAATACAGTCAGTCCACTTTATAATGTATTCGGTGAAGAGTTTTGAGATGGCTCAACAAAATAATAAAGCGCTTTATCAAATCCAATCTGATATTATATGCACACAAAACAACGTGACAGGAAAAGATGTTGAGGGATGGGCACAGACTGCATGGCCCAGTGTTCAAAGCAGTTCCCCCCCCCCCATCCCCCCTGTATTGACGGGGGTCGAGTCAAAGAGAGGAAATCCTTGGATGTTCAACGTATCCCAAAGAGAAGGAGGGAAATTGACCTTGAGAGCAAGAGTCCAGCTCACTCAGCACTGAGCCCTAAATTCCTAAGAGCCCAAACAGCACCGAAGTGAGGGTGTAACATAGAGTGTGTTGAATTCCTCCTCCGTCAGAAGAATGATGTGACTTTCTTTACACGTGGTTGGGGAACTTCGGGGGCATTGACTATGTAACAGAAAGACATATTGAAGCCAATGCAAAGGGTCATGGCAAGGGCTCTGTCTAATTAGTTCCATTGTGTTTAAAGACTGTAGATATTTTATTGACCTTATAAAACTTGTATCTGCTGAGTAGGATCTTGAGGCAGGCCTTGAAGGAGGCAAGGAAGGGAACGGGAAGGGGTGGGTTGTCAGAGGCACTGGAAGTCCCCAGCCACATCAGCAAGGCTGTACTCCATACTGTAAAGTATGTTTGTAGGAAAATACGACATCCAATTTTACATCTGGCTTAAGGGGCTCAGCGGTTTACGTATAGAATGACCTGTTTCAGGGAGTAGAATAGGCTGAAATGTAATCGTTGGGTTCAGATTTTTATAGAATAACATCTCCAAGGGATGAGTTGCAGACTGGAATAGAATCGAGCAGATTGTTGGCACCTGGAAATGGTTACATGAAGGGCTCCGATGGTGCCTTAAACCATGAATAAAACCGTGATTTATAACTATTAAATGATCCCTGCATTTATAGTCCAGTATTACTTACCCCTGGTGTCTGTCGCTAACACAAGGATGAGGAGGACCTTGGTGGGGGTTTGAACATAGTTTGATGTGTGTGGCTACCAGGCGATATCTCATTATTACGTGCACATGGTCAGATGTAAGCCTGTCAGAATTTAGAGCATCGCCTCACAATGTTTGTAGTTCATGTGTTTGGCTGATGTCTGCACTGACACTGAGCACCAGTATCCTTGGTGCAATGGCATTTCAGAGACAGCGCAGATGGAAGTGGTGACCCACCTGACAGTCAATTGAGAAATGATCTGTTGCTTGTTGCTCAACTTGGCTTTGTATCAGTAGACGGCGTTTGCAATCTCGAACATAATAATCCTTGTGTTTGATGTAGCACCTTAACACGTTGTTGAGACGTCTCAAAGCGCTTCGCAGGATATACAGTAAAGTGAGTTGACTGTGTGTTTTGTGGGCGACACGGTGTGCAAATGGTGTTCATGGTGTGCGAATGAATGCCTGTTCGTAAATAACATAAACGGTTCCCGTGAAATAGAATGTGGATTAAGAGATGGAAATTGGTTATCGGTTCCTGATGTGCCGCCCGCCGTTCGTGAAAATGTACCCATGAGTGGGTGAAGCTCTTACCCGACATGGCAAATAGAGTATTGTTCTTTCCACTGTTGCCAAATCTGTAAGAATTGGTCTTTGTCAATCTGATTTAATATCTCAATAAAAAAAACTCAATGATTCTCTCTGAGATAATTCCCATTATATATAAATGTATATACTGATATAATACTGATAACTGTAAAAAAAATCTATGGAACGAGTTCCCTGGGCAGATGGTGAAAGCAGAAAGTGTCGATTCTTTCAAATGCAAATTAGATACATTTCTTTTAGGAATAATATTTGAGGATCCAGTATA
Organism: Callorhinchus milii; assembly: GCF_018977255.1. Lineage (NCBI taxonomy): Eukaryota > Metazoa > Chordata > Chondrichthyes > Chimaeriformes > Callorhinchidae > Callorhinchus > Callorhinchus milii. The sequence goes on along the minus strand of NW_024704752.1, from coordinate 7,266,487 downwards.
TGAGTAGTTCAGGATATGATGTGTGCATGCACTTGCCAGGATGGTGGAAGGCGAACTGGATGGACCTTGGTCCTTTTTTATTGTCCAGCATTTCCTATGTTCCTTTTAGCTCAACCCCTTAACGCTGGGTATCAGCTGTGCTGTGCTGCTCTCTTCCATGCTTTGGCCTGGGCAGTTGACTTGTATTGATTCTACAATCATTGGTAAATCCACTGACTTTAGTTGTGTGAGGTATAACGAAATTCTCCCATGTCCATGATCTGCTCGAAACCACGATCACAGCTTGCTCAGTCCAGTCCTATTCCCACTATACTATCACACCCTAATGGTCTTTTCCTGCCATCATTCTCTACTACCTTACATTATCTCGACCCATTCGCTGGAAATGAGCGTGTTAAACTCTCCGAGTGTTGAATTAATGGATGTTGCTGAAAGTGACTGGATCAGGAGATATGATAGTGATAACTGCGGCAATTAACCCATATAGTGCAAGTGCTGCCAGGGCGTGCAGGTGTAAAGGTCTCCACTTAGTTTAAAATGACTGTATTATTATTGTCACATTGAATACAGGCTGCGTTTAGGAGAGCGCAGAGACAAATTCAGCTTCGTTCTGACTGGAGTGTGGAATAATCCAGTCAAATGAGCTTTCCAAGTAGCTTGTGTTAGTGCGCTGGGAGCACTTGTGCAAACTCCAATCTGCCTGCAATTGGTGATGATGAACTGGGAAGCACATTTGTTGCAAATTTGTCAATGTTGATTGCAATCATGTTCAGGCAGTGCACCAGAGATCATGGTAGTAGTAATAATAATAATCCTTACATTTGTTATAGCACCTTATCACATCGTCGAGACGTCTCAAAGCGCTTCACAGAATATACTGCTATGTGATTTGACTGTATTTTGTGCGCAAAACACGGCAGCCAATTGCGTACATCAGTGTCCCACAAACAGTCATGGATTGAGTGACCAATTTTGTCTTATTATTTTATTTTATTTTTTTGGAGGGATTATTAACCCCTGGAAAAGCAATCCAGCAGTCGACTAACAACCGGGTTCCAACATATTGCTAGTTATACAGAGGGGTGTGGAGGAAGGAAACCTGCCAAAGGTTTAGCCCTGCCTGGAATCAAACCCAGATATGCTCGTTTACAAGGCGAATGCTCTAATCAATACTCCACAAAACAAATGAGGTGTTAAATCACTGTTCTGATCTTTAACAGCCATCAGAACATGCAGATGGGGCTTCAGTTTTGACGTGTCACCTGAGGGACAGCACCTCACACAATGCAGTCTGTACTCCCCCAGTACTGCACTGGAATGTCATCCTACAATGAGTTCAAAGTCTGAACTTTGAGCTTCAACCCTCAAGTTTTGAAGCCAGAGGTCAGAGAACTACCAGCTAAGCCAAACATAGCACTCGCCTACAAAACAGTCCGCACTTAACAATATATCCTGTGAAGTGCTTTGAAACCTCCTCCTGACATGAAAGATGCGATACCAAATGCAAGAATTATTATTACATCATTATTGTTATAACGTATCCTGTTTTGCTGTGTACCTCTAGGAGCAGAGGAGATGGTACTGGTTCAATCCCTAGCCTGCGCAAGTCTGAACAAACCTCACTGTGAGCTATATATTTTATATATATATTAACAAAAATGCAAAATCAAATAGTGGGAGGAGGAAGGTGCAGTTTGCAGGAAATGAGCACCTGGGAAATTCATGAATTGTAATCAGGATTCAACCCTCGGGATTTGGAATAATCACATTCAGCTCTGAAAATATCTGCTCCTCTCCACATGAGGAAGGACGTGTTAGGAACCCAGTATTTGTGTAAATGCAGGAGCTGTGGGGCTGAGCTTAATTTTTCTGTCCGTAGAGACAGATTAGTGCAATGATGAATCGAGATAAGAAGGCATCATCTTTGTCCTCTTTCCTTCCCCACACCTCCCCTTCCCCCACTCCTCAACCATTTGGTGCAGGATATGATTGACAGATCAATTTGCATCTTGTCTCTGGGTCCAGCATGTGCTTCTAAGGGGAGAATCTAGTTTGATTCCACCCTGACATTGAGTTCTGACAGAGAGGGGGATTGTTAGATGCATCCGGCCCAATCAGTCTCCCCGCGGATCAGAGAGTTGTCATGGGCACCAGAGATTCCTAGTGTGTCTGAACAGAGTGAAAGGAGAGCTTTAAGTTTGTGAAGATATACAGTTTTGTTCACGTTTCATCCATTAAACTATACAGTCAATTCACTTTACAGTATATCCTTGTGATAATAATCCTTGCATTGTAAAGCAAATCCTGTAAAGTGGACGTCTCAATGACTTGAAAAGGCGCTGCATCAAATGCAAAGCTTATTACTTATTATTAAGAATTTTTCCACAGTTCTGCCCAATCTTGAGTTTCAAGACAAACTTGTCTCACTGGTGAATAGTATTCAGTACTATAATAATAGAATAATCCTCAGAGGTTTCGGGGAGGGTGGGCTGGAGAGGGGGAGGCAGGTTAGAGGGACCGAGTGGATTTCTTTCTGAAGGAGATTGTCTCTCCTGCACAGAGACAATAGGCTGATTTGCTTTTGTTTGTGCTCCAAATTTCTATAGTTCTGGCAGGAATTTTGGAAGGAAAATGCATCAAATAGTAGAAAAAATAAGGCATAAGGCTAATCTGTGATAAATTTTAAAAATATCCCATTTTAATCGAAGCAGTTTTATCAAGTGGAATTACAGGGTCCTTTCTTTATTTGGCGGTGCTGGTTTCTAAGCAACAGCATCTCTACACTTGCCATATTGCTAAATCTTGGGTTGGGGGCGGGGGGAGAAGGGAGGAGGTTTAAGATTCATGTACAACAGAACGTGTGTGTGATAATAGTCTTTAAATAGATTGTTTTTAAGTACTTTCACTGTCGCAATTGAAATTTCATATTTTTGGAAAGTAAGGTTTATTACAGACTGAGTTCTGAATTTATAATAATAATTAATAATTAATGCTTTCATTTGATATAGAGCCTATCATGTCCACCCTCTCAAAACAGTGACTGCATTTGTCCAGAAATGCAGCAGGGGCAATTTACACACAGCGTTGCCTGTAAACATCCACAACCCATTTTTTTTCTGGGGGATTATTGGCCAGAACACCAGGAGAAACTCCATTCTCTTTCCAAGTAGACACATGGGATCTTTGTCATCCACCTGAACAGACAGACTGGACCTCAGTTGAATGTTTCAGCCAAAGAACGGCACCTCTGACAATGCAGCACATCCCCAGCACTGAACTGGAGAGAGTGCAAGGCTGGACTGTGAGCTCAAAGTCCCAATATGGGGTTCCAACCCAAAACTTTCTGACTTGGAAGTGTTAGTGCCACCCAATGAGCCAGCTCCAGCACTACAGAGAAAGGACCCGGAATCACACAGTCTAAGCTGACACTCCAATGCAGTCTTGGGGGGTGGTCAAATGCAAGGAATTATTAATATTAATAATTATTAATTTGACACTTTCCTAATTTGTCAGATTGTTGAGACTAAAGTTGAGACTAAACCCCACCTTAATTGGAGAGAGAGTCAATAAGGTATACAGAAGTTATTAGGATCAACTGGAGAGTTCAAGAGACACTTCAGAGAAATAAGATTGAAAAAAAATCGCTTGTTACAACACCTCAAGATGGAAAAAGATCTGAATTTAACAGAAACAACTGGTCCCACAGAGAGTGTGACCTAGATAGAGGAGAACTGAGAATTGATGGGCAAATCTGGTACCTAGCTATTTATTTCTGTCATTTGAATGATTTCCTTGTATCAAATCTTGAATGGACTTGATTCCTATTCTGTAATACTAAACATTATATGTGAATGGAAGTAGAAGCAGTAAAGGTTAATACTGTTCTTTAGAAGGACCTAATTCTGAGCTTCCTCTGAGCAATGATGCAACACAAGAGGTTGAGCCGCCGCGAATCTTGCAGGGAAATATCAAATGGTGCACAACTATGTGGTTATCAAAGACTGTGTTCAAACACTGAGTGTTGTTGATTGTCAGTGCCAAACCTCAGGATCGGCACCTGGCTCTTCAATTCTGCTTTTAACTCCTCAAAACGATTCCCTCGTTGAAACCTCATTGTGAGCTGAGTGCTCATTAACCCGTGGTTTGCCACAACACTGCTGTCTCTTGCATGCCCAAGTTGGAACGTGATGCGGGGTGTCTTCCTGCTGTCTTTACTGATCCCTAAAATCCCAACCTCTAGGCTCGGCCTCTCACACTGCATTGATGGCGCGCAATCGGAACTCCTCAAATTCAGTCTCTGTCTTTCGCAGCTGGTTCTGTTTAAAAGATGCGGGAAAACCTGCTTCCAAATGAATAACAAACAATAATCAATTTTACATTTGATACTTCGCCTTTCACATCGCAAGGACATTTCATATTGTTGCACAGGATTTCACTATAGACTGTGGTGACTGTATTTTGTAGGCAACCAATTAGTCCACGGCAATGTCCCAGAAAGAAGTGAAATTAACATTGAATTAAAAAATCATCTGCACTTTCTTAAATTTTGGGCAATAACTAGGCGTCCAGGCAGAGACTAGGTGGAATTTTGGGCCTCGGTGGAGACCACTGTAGAGTTGAAATCGTATCTGCCCAGGATTGATTGACTCCTGTTAGCTCAGTCAGTTGATGCCGTTTGTGTAGTGCTCGATGATGTTAGTCAGTATTTGAATGTGATATCTGCGTCTGTGTGATTCTGTAACAGTATGACAGCCTGTAGGGCTCCATGACGCTATGTGAAGTGCGCTGTGCAAATGCAGCCTACCTGTGCTACCTCTCCAGGACTGCGGACATTATAACCTGCATTTTGATGTCGGAAGCTGGAGTTACCCAACTCTGAGACACAGCAATGTCCCACAAACAGCCGTGAAGCGAAATTAAGATGTTCTGCACTTTCTTAAATGTTATAATAATCTTTGCAAATAATAAACCTTGCATTTGATATAGTGCCTCATTATGTCGTTGAGATGTCTCAAAGCGCTTCACAGAATATTCTGTAAAGTTGGAGCAGCGGTGTCAATATAAAGTGCGGCTTGTTAGATGGACGTTGGCAGTTCTGAACCCGCTGGTTGGCTTGAGGCATTGTGCTGCGCAGATATTGATCATTCGCAGTGTGGGTTTAGTGACCAGATTGGTCATCAGATTGTTATCAAGCTTGTGCTTGTCCATCCATTGCGTCTGTTGTGAATGATTTGTTTGTTGGGTGACACCGAACTGCCTCTGTTCACATGACTGGCCTCACAACTGCAGGTCATGGGAGATGTGACAAGCACAAGTGACATTCGTTCACTCACTTACCAGTGACCGAGCTGGAAGTCACTCATTCAAACCTCCTGGGGCCATACACCTGTCAGCTCTTACAGCCCTTTTATCAGTGGGTTTCACTGCACCGATGGCTGGGCTTATTGTGACCCCGTTGTCTGATGTTAATTGAAAAAGATCTTGTGTTTTTATAGCATTTCATCACGTCAAAAGGCTTTAAAGTGTGAGTTGCTCTCACATGTAGTGACTATTGTTTCCGATAAGCAAAAACAAAGCCATGCACAGCAGATTGGTCAACGCAGAGAACTGTGCTGGAGATTGTGCCTTTCCTCGCCCCCTCCCTTGCCTCCTTCAAAGCCTGTCTCAAGACTTTCCTTTTTGACCCTGTGTTTGGTCATCTTCCCTCCTTCACCCTCTTGCCCTCCACCCCTCTCTGATCCCAATCCCCATTTTGGGTCCCAACGCCCCCATTGTCCTTGAGTCGTCCACTCGACATGAAAGATGTTATGTAAATGCAAGTTGTTATCGTTAGAGATGTTACAGATTGTGTTCCGGGGTCAGGGGAATTGGTGGGTGGGGATGGAGGGGGGTTGGGAGGGTGAGGCGGTTGACCCCAGCTCGGGTCTGAAATGCTGTCCAGCACCTTGGGACGTCCTCCTAATGTGAAAGGCGCTATACAAATGTAATCTTGTTTTTGTTGTTGTTCTAGGAGCTCAGATCTGAGGCTAATAAAGGGCTGGACCTGGGGCTCAGTAACATAGGGAAGGGGTTCTGTGTAATACAAATATTTGTGAAATACAGAGGCCAAGGGTATCAGAAGAGCAGCTCATTCTGAAAGCTTCCTCCACTCTCACTGAGCTCCCAGCCGCCTCTGTGGTTTCAGATGCCCTTGGCAGGACATTGCATTGTGGTATGTTTGGCAGCGCCTGAGCTGGTTGGAGCTAGAGCCGAGGCTGCTGGGTGTCGTGGCTGTGGCTCTGTCATCAATTACTGCCAGCTTCGTACCCAGCAGAATTTCTGGTAATGAGACTGTCAGCCTATGTAGGGCAGCGTAACCTTAGCACAAGCTTCACGTGTACGTGCATCTGATGGGGAGCGAGAGTCTGTTCTGCATGTATTCTCTGCTCATAAACAGTAACAGGCTTTGTAACTGTGGCCATTTTGTCAGCCTGGCTCAGTTAGCAGGGCTCACACTTCTGGTTCAGAGGTTTGTGGGGTCAAGCCCACGATGGGACTTTGAACTCACGGTCTAAGCTGATACCCTGGAGCTGTACTGGGGGAGTGACGCATTGTTGGAACTGCCGGCTTTCGGTTACAATGTCAAATCAACCGAGATCCAATCTGCCTGTTCGGGTGCAGCGTAAAGTTCCCGTGACACTATTCAAGAAGAGAAGGGAAGTTTCCCCCGGTGTCCTGGCTGACAATCCTCTTGAAGAATTCACTTTTATGACCATTTTCAGCGCCTTGGGACGTCCGCCTGACGTGAAAGGCGCTCTAAAAAATGTTATTTGTTGTTCTAGCTGGGGGCAAAATTCACTGCCACATTTATATTAGATTACATTAGATCCTTGCAATTGATATAATGCCTTATCATGTCATTGAGACGCCTCAAAGCACTTCAGAATGCATTGTAAAGTGGACTGACTGTGTATTTTGTGGGCTTGTTTCTTCAAATTTACTTACAAATGCAGGGTCACCGGAGTTGCATCAAATGCATGGATTATTATCATTTTGTTTTGTGGAGACAGGAGCTCAGTGCTGCCGGGGGCTCAATGTAGTTGGGACCTCAGTGCAGATATGTGGGCACCACAGGCTGGAACTCATTGATGGAGAAGGTAAAATAAAATCACTGGACAAAGAGGATTTTATGTTAGGTTGAAAGCTGGAATGCAAGGAAACTTGCCCAACATTTCGCGCTGCCCGGGAATCGAAAGGCGAGCGCTCTGATTACTAAGCTACAGGACTCCACATATCGTCCCATTGTTTGAATGTGACGGAGGGTTAACCCTTTATCTATTGTGAGTACAGTTACCCATAATGTTTCTAAGCTTTGAAATTGGGATTTTCACAGTCAGCACTTGAAATAGCGGAGGCTCAAATTCCACTTGCTCTCAAGTTGTAGGCTATCGATGAATGATGAAAATTTAAGATGATAAGGAATTGTGGGCAATTCTTAACTACAGCCTTAATTTGGAAGCGGTGTTGTCTGAAAATGAATCATTAGTCCACGTGCCTGTTGATAATCTATTTGTTTCCCAGATTTTCCTCACCTCGATGGATTTCTGTGTTTTTTTAATGCAAAAAAGAGCAATTCTCTTCCAGTTAGTTAGGGGAGCAATTTCATGTTATGTATTGCTGTAATTAGTGTCAGCCTGAATCCCAGAGCTACAGGAGATCAGCTTTTTGTGGTAAACAGGTTTCAAAGACAAAAGTAAAATTGCACCCCTGAAAACGATCAACAGATAATTGGAAAATCTTGTTCTTTAATTTGTAAATTAGACTGACTCATCTTCTTGAGATGTAAGCCACTTGTGTTGGCTATTAAACAGCAACAATAACTTGCATTTATATAGCACCCCTCACGTAAGGTAACATCCCAGATACACACTCCATTTCACAGTAAGTCCCGAGAAGCGCTTTGACGTGATAAGGTACTATACTAAACGCAAGTATAATTATTATTAATTAAAGTGAGCGTTAAAAGTCTGTGTGTGTGTGTGTTTGGGTGGGGGGTTGTGGAGCTGGCACAGGTTGCTTTACCAGCAGAGCCACAAGAGACTAATTGTCAATGGCGGCAGCATTGGTGCCCAGATTATCAGGTGGCTGACGTGCCTGTTAGACAGCAGCTCGGCATGTTTCGGTGACCCATCATCCCCGGTGGAATCTAATGGCTTCTCACTTTGTGCAACGCACTTTCAGCAGGAAACAGATGCTCCAGAGAAGTGTACGGCTATGGGCTTGCAATTGGCCGTCTGTGCACAGTGGAGGGGAATGAGATGGAACGGGATCTGCCTTGGCATCTACATTCTTTATGTCATTAGAGAGACTTTGCTTCTTATTTTCATATCGAAACATATTAAAGAACGGTACAAAAAATTGGCCTTCGGTGGAGTGACTTTTTGCAGCCAGAAGTTTACATCAATAAGGTCCCACATACAGTCTTCCGGTGAATGGCCCAATAGGACTGCAAGCTATTAAAGACCTTTAGGTGTGTCAGCTTGGCTCAATGGTAGGTAGATCTCTCACCCAGAAAATTATGGGTTTGAGTCCCACATCGAGACTTGATGTCACATAGTCTCGGCTGACACTCCAAAGTAGTGTTCATTGTCAGAGGTGCCGTCCATCTGATGAGACCTTAAACCAAAGTCCCATTAGCCTGTCCAGGTGGACGTTAAAGATCCCAAGGCACTATTCGAAAAGAGAAGGGAGTTTCTGCCAGTGTCCTGGCCAACAATCCTCCAAATAAATTGATCATTAATTTCATGGCTGTTTGTGGGACATTTGCTGTGTCGCATTCACCTAAAACATACATAGCCATTACACTTTACAGTCAATCCAGGGAAGTACTATGAGGCGTCCTTCTGATGTGAAAAGCGCTATATCAAGTGCAAGGATAATTATTATTAATTTTAGTCTTATTTTTAATGTTTCTTTTTTGCAGTGCTGTTGATAAATAAACTGTGCTGTGCACAATAGCCCCTCTCTGACATAAAGGGAATGAGGTGATTTAAAAATCCTGTGCAGGCAGATGTGTTGGTGAGGCAAAGTTCACAGAGCAGATATGAGTCTGCACTGAGCATCCACACACCTCGAGGCTCACTGGACAGACAATATAATTGGCTCCTCTGAGCAGTCACCAGAGAGCTTAACCTGATGTGAAGTGGAGGCTGCCAGATAAACCTCCTTAAAATTCACATAAAGCAGATATTCAGTGACAGCACAGCGTGAACACAGTTTGTGAGTACAGTGTGTACACAGCTTTTGAGCACAGTGACGTGTACACAGTGTGATGTTAAGAGGGTTTGTGCGAGTGTGAGTGTTCCTCAGTGTATGTTGCTATATGTTTCAGGAGGTGCTAAGTATTTAGTTGATCTGGTGCTCCTGCATTATCAGGGTGGGTGGGGGTTTGGGATGGAGACCATTAACCCCCCTTAAACTGTTGACTTCTGATAGTATACAATATTCGCAATCACACGCAGGCTTCATTTCCCTCCGCTGTCTTAAAGCAATCTGTTAATGAATTCCCCAACACTGCTGTGTGTTCCAGTAAATGTAACCAGTGTGTCAGCATTATGTTATATAACACAAGCATTCCCAAAAGCTCTCAGGAGAACGGTGTAATTGCAATCTTTCTCGAGATGATAATTGAGGCGTTTCAGATAATTTGCAAGCTTGAACATCTTCTGCATAAATATGTTAATAAGCATGGGAGCCAGAGGGTGGTAGATGCACATGTGAGGAGTTAAACGTGGTCAGCCTGGCTCCTGGTAACATTGCAAGCGAAAGCCCTCATAGGTGGGTTGGTCCTAGCTGGACAAGCAATGGGAAGTTTACCCGAGAGTGCGGTTTTAGCTGCTTAAATCCCAGCAGATACCCCAAAGCACATTCTGGGGTCCCCAAGCCTTGGTTCTCGCCAATCTGCATCTAATACACTCCAGAAGAGAGTGCGCATTCCATTTCCAGACACACGGAAATTTCCATGAGTGGGTGGTATACACATGTGGAACTAACTCTCAGTCTGTTTTGGATACTCTTAAGCTATGGTAATGGTGTCTCTGCGTGAGGGGCGCTATACAAATGCAAGTAGTTGTTGTTGTTGTTAACGAGATCGGTGGGGAATACTGCAAGGATTTAGAATTGTTCCAAATTAACTGTTTGTCAACCTTAACACATCCATTGCAAATTCTTGCATTATCCAGGAAAGTGGATTTTCATAGCCCAGTTTTAGCAGCTGTTGAGCAACTTAGGTTGAACGTTGCTGTTTGAAAGACTGGTCTAGAGGAGGGTCAATTACTCCAGGTCAGATCTCAAGTGTCGCAAGTCTTAGCTAACTGTAGGTGAGGTGCTGTACTGAGCACACGTTGAGCCCGGCTTGTAAACCTTGGAGCTGGGACTCGGTGTTTAATGGGTGAATATCCACTCAGTGCTTTGACCGATTGATTCCTTGTTTTGACTTTTTTTGTCAGCCGGGTGTCTGATACGTGTGGAAGCCCATCACCGTGCTTAAGAGTATCCAAACCAAACTGAGAATTCCACACATCCCACCTTCTTATGGAAATTCCAGAGATAGATTGTTGGAATGAAATGTCCCCTCTCTCCCTGGAGGGACGAGTCCTGCTTACCTATTTTCCAAAAGTATTGGGCGCAGGTTGGCAACAGCCAAGTTTCATTTCCTTTTGTTTTGTGTTGATGTTCCAATGTGAAATTGTGGCAAACAAACCTTTAAAGAGCTGATTTTGTATCATTATTAATGATATTTATGATGTGCCAGACAGTGATGATAGAGGGGGTTACACCTGTTGTGATCCCATGTTCCAAGGGAGCTGCACATGGATGGATGGCTGAGGTGGACTCACAGACTACGAAGACTCTGAGCACAGGGGGATGGAGAACTGTTTCACTTCACTGCGGATTTGCCGATGCAACGCCCTGGCGTGGAACGTGTCCAAGTGGTGCTCTGCCAGGCAGTGCTGTTAAACTGGCCACTGATCTCCTTGTTCTGTTTCACAGTCTGTTATCTGCTGTCTGGCTCCATTTGGCTTCTCTGAACTCCAGAGAATTAATAGCTCTGTAAATTAACAAACAACAAAATGCAATTAACAGGAGACTTCTAGGTCTGGGAACTGATGCAATAAAGAAACAGAATTAATGCAGATGCATAGTTTGGAGAAATTGAATTTGACATTATGCAAAGACCTGTGTTAAATTAGAATACTGTGATATATTTGGGATCGCTAGAACCTCTCACAATTCCTAATATTAACTGTAGGACCTTTCACAGTGCTCGCCAGTGCAATTAGCAGATGGAAGTGTGAAATAGACCTCTTCACTTTGTCACTTCAGATGACAACAAAACAAATTACATTTGTATTGCGCCTTTTATGCCTGGAGACATCCCAATGTGCTGGACAGTCAAGGATTTGACAAAGACTCTTCAGCCCATTTGATCTCATTCTTAAAGACCACCTACACTATTGACCTCCCATTATAGCAATGAGTTTTTAATGAAATGAGTTTAGTGGCCTTGCCTCACCACACTTCCTAGGACCCCAGTTGTTAATTACCCTCCGGATAAAGAGATACTTCCTGGATGTCTGTCCTGAAATTGCCCTTTGCAACTCTGCCCTTTTGTGTCCTCTTGTCCTGCTGCCTCAGAGCATCTGAAAATGTTACTCTGAGTTTACTTTCTGAATCCCATTTATAATCTTATACACAGCACTTTAGAGGGCAACATCTCGGAGTGCTTTACAGGGATGGAGTTGGATGCCAAACAACCTCAATAAAATTTCCCCTGAGACATCTACTTGGAAGATTGGAGTGCCCCAGCTTATCTAGTCATGGGTCACAGCTTATTCCTGACGATCATTTCTTTTCTGCATGGCCTCTGAGGCTTGGGCAGTCCCCTTGTGTCACGGTGGCCAGAACGGTAAGCAGTACTTAGGGTGTGGCCTGATCAGAGCACAATACATCTTGCGTATGATGTCTGGGGGATGAGCTGATTTATATCACATCGCCTACAGCAGTATTAAGTGGCAGAACATTTTAGCACTAAAGCAAGGGCACGGCAGACTGTTTTTTGTCCATATAGTTGGAGTAGGGAGGGCTCCATTGGTTCCCATCTAGGTCACCCTTTCTTCATCTATGACGGGACCAGTGAAGGGCTGTCCAACCTTAGTCAAACCTGATCTAGTCCTCACTCAACATGTGCAGTCTGGTCATTCATTTCTTGACCATGTGTGGGTCATTGCAGTATGTAAAATTGGCTGCCATGTCTGCCTACAAATACATAGTCACTGCACTTCAAGAAAACTGTGAAATGCTTTGAGACATTCCGATCAACTACAAGGATTATTTTAGGCAACTAAGGGAGAGCACAGAATCGTGATCGAGTATCAGAATTACTGGTTAATTGTTGTCCCCTTGCAGTGGCAATGTTTAAGCTGGTTAAAATTCACCAGTACCCCAATATACACTTTGGGGTCCCCAAACATTGACTCTTGCCAACTCTGGGATTAGGTTGTGCAGGATGTGTCCCTTTGGGGAGAGAATGCTCATTCCATGCCAAGCAGACAGAAACCACAGTCAGTATGCAGGATTCTCAATAGTTTGGTTGGTTTAGAGATTCTTGGCATCGTGATGGGTTTAGGAAAGAAGGAAGAACCCCCCCCAACCCCCTCATCTCTTCCTTGCTTGGCATCCATCGCTGACCTTGTAAAGTGCTCTGGGACAACGTGAGAAACGTGTTGTGAGAGGAAAATAAAGTGGCTTTGTCACAGCAAAATGCAAGGATTATTATTAACTCCTGAAAACTCCCAGTAACTCTCTCAGTTTTTTCTCACCATCCCATTAACTGGCCATATCTCCAGCACATTTCTGGATAAATTGGGTGGGGGTTGAAAGGTGAATTGAACGTTTGTAACGCACACTGGCACAGTGCCCTCTCTTGTTTGTGGTGAGTATATCGCCAATATTCCACAGCACACATTGGGTTGCTATGGAATATAACGCGCACTGATTGCAAATGGAGAAATCCATGTGTTAGCATGTGACTAAACCCTCTCATCAGTGATCATTGTATGACCAGCCTCACCTCTCTGGTTGGGCATCCCAAGATGCCTTTCTGCCCATTTGATCCAGAATATGTTCTCCCCAGCTCTTCATAAGGAAAAACAAGGCTGTTTAACCTGTGCTTTTGATCTTATGTAAAGGTATGTTGGTCGGGTAGCCCACATGATGGTTGCCACGGTGATTTCAGCTTGTGGTAAAGATGGCGATGGAGGCAGACAAATGACCTTGCTTTGTTTACGTGACTCTTCTTAATGAAGCTCTGTTCACCATTCTGCTGCGAGCAGTCACAGGAGACAACAACTAAAATAGGCTCCAACCTTTCTCTTTTCTCAATAAATGGGCTGCGCGCACAAAGGCAGTCTGCAGTGTTTTCCTGAGCTGATATGAGTACGGCCTGTCGCCTTGGCAACTGTGTTAATGTGACCTTGCCTCAGCACCAAGATTCATTTGATGTAATTGGGGCCGTAATAAAAAACTGCAGAGAAGGAGAGAGGGAGACACAGGACCGAGTGAGTGAGAGAGAGAGACAGAGAGACAATCAATGAGATAGTGAGTGAGATTGAGAGACAGACAGTGAATGAGTGAGAGGGAGAGTACGTAAGACTGAGAAAGAGATAGACAACGAGTGCACAAGACAACGAGTGAATGATAGGGAGTGAGTGGGAGAAGGGGAGGGAATGAGACGGAGTGAGCAGGACAATGAATGAGAAGGAGAGTGAATGAGAGGGCAAGAATGAGAGTGGGTGAGTGAAAAAATGCATGGTAGAGAGAAAGCGAGAAAGACAGAGCGAGGCAGTATGTGGGAGAATGAAAATTAGGAGTGAGTTTGACATGAGAGAGAAAGGGAGTGAGAAAACAGAGAGAGAGAACAAGACAGTGGAAGAGGGAGAGAAAAAGAGGGAGTGAGTGAGTCTGGAACCCAAGCTTTCTCATCTCTAGGTATTCTCCCTGCTCTTCACTTCCCACCATTGAGAAGATAAATATTCAACCTTCCCCGAGGCTTCAGTCGCTCTCTCTTGTTTATTTGGTGTCAGAAGGTATGTTTTATCCCACATCCTGGTGGGAGTAACGTGACATCCACTGACACTGGGTTGGTCTCTTTGTCACAATGTTTTTTTGTTGGTCAGCCAGAGGTCTGACACATGCGGAAACCCTCACCATATTTAAGAGTATCCAAACCAAACTGAGAATTCCATGCATCCCACCTACACATGGAAATTCCACGGATAGATTGTTAGCATGGAATATGCACATCCTGCTTATCTAATTCTGGAAAGTATTAGACGTAGGTTGGCAAGAGCCAAGGTTTGGGGACCTCAGAGTGTGCGTTGACTCTAACCAGCTAAAACCACATAGCTTGCCATTGATATCATTTTCTGGCAAGCTCGGACCACCCTATCCACTAGGGCAATGGGCTAGCCAGCGGGCCCGGGCTGGGAGTTGTCCTCAGGGTGGTGGGGAATTGGGTGTAGAATATCAAGCCTGGTAGTACCAAACTACCACTTATTGAATTGTCTCGTCTTCTGGTCCATTGACCTTCGAGGCTGTTCTGCCAGAGGTTTCTCGGTGTAAAATTTTTCCCTTGTGTAAAGATTGTGGATGCTGGATCAATTAAAGCTTGAAAGTTTTTCAAGACTTGATATCCTTACATAACAAGGGTGTCATATTGTTTGACAGCCTTGTCACATAAGGGTATCAAGGAATATGGAGCAAAGGCGAATAAATGGAACATAAGAACAGAAGAATTAGGAGCAGGAGTAGGCCATTCAGCCCCTCGAGCCTGCCCCGCCATTCGATAAGATGATGGCTGATCTCCAGACCTAACTCTAATTACCTGCCCTATCCCCATGTCCCCTAATCCCTCTATTTTTTAAAAATCTATCAGTCTCAGTCTTGAAGATGTTCAAGGACTGAGCATCTCCAGCCTTCTGGGGTAGTGAATTCCATAAATTCCCTACCCTCTGAGTGAAGAAATGTTTCCTCAACTCTGTTCTAAAAGGCTGACCCTTAATTTTAAGACTGTGACCCCTGGTTATAGATACCAGGAGAAACAGACCCTCAGTGTCCACTTTATCCAGCCCTTTAAGAATCTTATGTGTTTCAATAAGATCTCCCCTAATTCTTCTGTACTCTAGAGAATATAGCCCTAGTTTATTCAGCCTATTCTCATAGGTCAGTCCCCTCATCCCAGGAACTAACCGAGTGAATCTACGCTGCACCCCCTCTAGGGCAAGTATGTCCTTTTTTAAATAAGGAGACCAAAACTGTACACAAAGTTGAGGTATAGATCAGCGATGATCTAATTAGTAGAATGGTGTGAACAGGCTTGATGGGCTGAGTGGCCTACTCCTGTTCCTCTGTTCCTTAGTGGTGGTGGTGTGTGAGCCTAAAGGATTTGGGACTTTCTCAAAGGTCACAACGCTTTTGTCTTTTTGCGGGAAAGCTGACTTTAACTTGTTCTTTTTTCCTTCAGGACCGAATAGACAACTGTGCGAGCAATCCCTGTTCTCACGGCAACTGCACTAGCCATGCCCAAGGTTACGACTGTGCTTGTGAGGCTGGGTATCGGGGCGAGGCCTGCGACCAGCCTGCGGGGCTCCAGACGCCCGCCCCCAGCTGGACCGAGTCCACGCTGCCATGGCAGCCCAGCCCGGCTAACACATCGCCTCAGCCCAACGCAACCACCCCCTCCTGGCAACCAGCCATCACCCTGGCCCCATGGCAACCCGAACCGGGTCACAAGGTCGTCAACCTCACCTGGGATGTGAAAGAGGTAAGACATATATTTACTGTCGTCAGATATATCGTCCACCTCTTCAGGTCGCGCCTGAAGACCTTCCTATTCGACCGCGCCTACGGTCACCTCCCCCTCCCTCCGACTCAGCATCATGCTCTTGAGTGCTCTGGGACGCTACCCTGCGTGAGGAGTGCTATAGAAATGTAAGTTGTTGTAAAAATGTCGCGTGACTTAAGGGGCCAAATGGGTTTCCTGTGCTGTCATTGCTATAATAATAAAGAATAATAATCTTTACATTTGGTTTTCACATAATGGGGAAGAGTGAAAGTGCTTTACAGAATATATAGTAATAGAATAATAATCCTTGCATTTTATATTGTGTATTATCATGTCGTTGAGACGTCTCAAAGCACTACTGTAAAGCGTAATGACTGTGTATTTGTAAATGAACACAGCAGCCGATTTGCACACAGCAATGAAGTGAATGACCAATTTTTTTAATGGGGTAGAGGTTGTTGGCCAAGACACAGAGAGAAACTTCCTTCTCTTTGAGTCTACCTGAACTTGCAGACTATACTATAATTCTACTGAGCCTGCCTCTCTGCCTCAGTTTAGTTTTCGTGATAAGCTTTTCCAACAACAGTCGCACTCTCACCTCTGAATCAGAAGGTTGTGGGTTCAAGCCCCATGTTGGGCCTTCCGAATCGTACAGTCTGGGCTGAAACTCCAGTGCAGGGCAGTCAATTCCCCAGATAAAACTGGTCATTCACTTCACGGCCGTTTGAGGGACATTGGTGTGTGTAAATTGGCGGCCATGCTTGCCTACAAAATACACATTAAAGTAAATTATGTGAAGCGTTTTGAGATGTCCTTCTGATGTGAAAGACACTAAATCGAGTGTAAGGATTATTAATATTATTACAGCTGAAAGATGACTCTTCTATTTGTACAGCTACGTTGCGCCATTTATAAACCCATGTGAGACGCGAGCAAGTTGATACCGTTGCTGTGCGTTCTCACTGCTTGGCTGCTGTGGGTACCTTGTATAGGAGCTAACAGGACCAACACAGAACCACGAGAACAGGGAGACGATTGCTTTTTGCTGCCTCCGTGCAGTAAATCTCCACGCACGTTGCACACAGCCCCTGTTGCCGCAAGTGTTTGTGCGCTTGCGAACTCGAGGCTGGTGCTCAGTGTCCTGATGCTGTCTCTTTAACTGAACGGAACGATTTGCGGAGTAAATCCCTGGGGTTTGTTTGCCATGGCAACCACCCCAATAGCCAGAGCACATCTCAAACAGTGGATACAATTTCAATACCACAGTTTCTCCAAGGTATTGTTTGGTTTTTATTGAAGATAAATGGAGATATGAGATATGAGATGTTTTTATTGACTTGTTTAATATTTTACCAGTTTTTCAAACAATAAATCGAAGCCGGTAAAAATTAAGCTGCGCTTTCCCACTCCCCAGTGACCACTGGAGCTCAGTCTGTGAAATACTTCAGGTGAATTTTTTTCAACTGGACATCAATAGTCCCGTGCTATCCCAGGTCAATACAAACAAAAAATGTTGTTTCACCCCTGAGAGACTGAATAGTGGAGTCCTGTAGCATATTGTTGAGAGCACCTGCCTTGCAAGCGAGAGGATCTGGGTTTGAGTCCCGGCAGAGCAAAACCTTGGGCAAGTTTCCTTACTCCACACTCCCCTGTTTATCTAGCAGTAAGAAGGAACCAGGTTGTCAATCGATTGGTGGATCGCTTTTCTGGGGATAATTTTTTAAGAAAACTAATAATTTCGTCACTCATTCTACGACTGTTTGTGGGACACTGCTGTGCACAATTGGCTACTGTGTTTCTTCCACCAAATATGCAGTCAATTCACTTTACACCCTTTTCATTGGTCAGTTCTAAGTGATTAGAGGTGTACTTACCGGTAATGTCTTACCAATTTCCGCAGGCCTGAGTGGACACTCCCGCTAGCCTTCTCGCGCATTTACCAACACTGCACGGAGCAGCCCAGGTGATGTCCACAGTTCCTCACCTCAGTGCCTCGGTAAATGGGTTGGGAGTCTAGCGAGAGCTTGTACTCGGTTCCGCTTAAATCTTTGCTCCGCGGAAATTTTTTCTAAAAATTGGGCCCAGTCAACGAACCAATGAAACCTTCCTCAGAGGCCACCATTATATAAAGGCCATTCTGGTCCAGACCGCTGAGCGGTTGCTGAAAACAGGTTTGCAAAGGTTGCCTGCAGAGCACTGCCACCCACCCTGGCTCTGTGGCTTGAGAACAACACAATAAGGATTCATCAGAGAACATCGCCTGAATAATTCTCCAGCCAATTATCTCAGCAGCTGTCTAACAAAGAGCAGAACAACCAGAACAGGGTCAGGACATTAGCTTCTCACTGAATATTAAGTCTCACGGCTCCACTGGTTCAATCCTGATGAAGTAGTGTCTCCGAATCATTAACGTGTTTTTCTCCTTCAGGAGCTCACCCTCCTGCTCCGAACCAGCCCGTGTGACAGCCTGGCGTAGAGGTAGCACCTTGCCTCTGAGTCAGAAGGTTGTGGGTTCAAGTCCCACGTCGGGACGTAGAATCACATAGTCTAAGCTGACTCTCCAGTGCAGTGGTGGGGTGGGGAGGGTGGGTGCATTGTTGGAGGTGCCGTTGCCATCCTTCAGATGAGTTAAACCGAGGTCTCTTCTGCCTGTTCAGGTGGATGTTAAAGATCCTGAGGCGCTATTCAAAAGAGACTGGACTTTATCCCAGTATCTTTGCCGACAATCTTCCAGATTAATAGGGAACTCACCTGATGGCTATTTGTGGGACTTTGCTGTGTGTAAATGATTCCTGCGTTTGCCTACAAAAAACAGTCACTACACTTAACACTAATTAGCAAAGGGCTTAGAGACCTTGTTGACATAAAGCACTTTAAAAATGAAAGTTCTTTTGCAGAGCCGAGTTCCCTGTCACTGTGGGTGCAGCATGTCAGTGTCCTGGTATAAAGAGTTGTTATGATCTGGAATGCATTGCCTGAAAGATTGGTGGAAGCAGATTCGATAATAGCTTTCAAAAGGGAATTGAACAGGTGCTTAAAAAGGAAACATTTGCAGGGTTATGGGATAAGAGCGAGGGAGGAAGACTAGCTGGTAGCTCTTTCAAAAAGCCGGCACACGCACAAGGGGCCGAATGGCCTCCTTCTGTGCTGTAAGATTCTATGAATTATCAAGTAACTTTATAAAGAAAATTTTACTGAGCTTCGAAATGTAGCATTACATATAATTCTCCGGTAACATTCAGGAACCGCTGCTAAATCTTCTGAAGACTGTGACGTTTCTCTTCAACCGTGCCTTCAGCTCCCCTCTCGACTCTCTACCCCCTCCTCGCTCCCTCCCTTCCCTCCCCTCGCCCTGACCATTTCCCCCCTGCTCGGATCCCAACCCAACTGTCCAGCGCCTTGGGCCGTCCTCCCGACGTGAAAGGCGCTGTATAAATGCAATCTTGTTGTTGTTCTTGTTTGGTTGGAAAAAGGCATAAAACTGCTCATTGCATTCTGAGTCGCTCAGAGAAATGTTACAGCAAAAAAAATGTTAATTTGGGGGGAACAGGGAAATCTGGCGTCTGTGGTTTGCATGGAGTTTCTTTCCCACCGAAGGGTTTTGGGAGCAAAAGGGTTACTGCTAACGTTTGGGTTGTCTGGCTGAGTGGAACTCTCAAACTGGTGCCAGCTGAAAGGAACAGGTCACTGACATTCGCACACAGCAATACGCTGAAAGCAAAAGCGTCTGCGTCACTGGCTGACATTCACCTCGTCTGCTGAGTTCTGCCTTTAGCTGTGCAAACGCAAGGCATAATTACTTCTCTATCATAGCTCAATCTGCAGTGAGGTTGTCAGCCAAGGTAAGGCTGCTGTTACACAAAACTACCTACAAACGCCAGAACAAACTCGCCAACACAAGAGGAAAGGGAAGTCGTAACAGCAAGTCATCTCCAACCGTAGCTGTTGACTCAGAAAGTTGGCTTCCAAACCTGTTTGATAGAAACACAAAAACAACTTTGACGCCAGTAACAGCTGCAGTAAGAAAACCAGGGGCTTTACCTGTTTTCGAACAGATCGATTTCAAGACCCTCCAACTCACCTACAAATCATTTCATGCCCTGACAACTTCCTGCCTCCCCAGCCTGCTCTCACCCCTACTCTGTCCGCTTGGCTGGCTTGGACCTTCTGCACGTCTCTCGACCACCATCAGTGGCTGTAACTTCAGCCACGACGCCACAAGCCTCTGGAACTCCCACAAAATACACAGCACTACACTTTACAGAATATTCTGTGAGTGCTTTGAGACTTCTTGAAGATGTGATAAGGGGCTATACCAAATGCAAGGATTATTATTAGGATTATCATTATAACTCACTGCTTCATTGCCTTCATGTTGTCCCCATTTTGTCCATTTTTAAATCGCACCTGAAGTCTTTCCGCTTCAACCATGCCTACGGTCACCTCTTTCTCCCTGGCTTGACATCGACTATGCCATTGTTCAGTTCATGGAGATGCCACTCGACTGAAGAATGCTATATAAATTAAAGTAGTTGTTGCACCCCCCCACCTCCTCCCTGATATAGCACATCCCTTCCTACACACCACACTGATGTACCATATTATTGAAAATGCTTTGAGATGTTCTGATGTGATCAGTTACAAGGTCTTGTAACAATAATATTATATATTGCATTTGATATAACACCTTATCATGTCGTTGAGACGTCTCAAAGCGCTTCACAGGAAGTCTTGTCATAAAAAAGGAGGACATGAAAGAGTTTTTTATTAACCGGAAAGCCTTTTACTTTAAAATCTATTTAGGTGTGAATTAAATTATGAGTCATTTCTTTAATTTCAGTAAGTTCTTTTCAGATTTAAATTACAGAGCTCATGGGGTTAAAAAAATAAGAGTACAGTATTCTCATTTTGTCTCTTTTCTCTCTTGCGCATTCCCTGAGCTGTACCAATTCTTCATGTTAATGAGCTTTGTTGACAAAACCGCAGAGGCTTCTGTGGCCCTCAGAGATGGGTTGGGGGGGTGGGGTGTGTGGGTAGCCACAAGGACTGCACAGTTAGTGAGCACCAGCTGTTGGCTGCCCAAGCATGAAGTGCTGAGCGCATGGGGATTCTTGTTTTAATAAAAGAGCGATTGGCTTTGGTTAACAGGTAAGGAGATGTACCCACGTGCAAACCAACCCCAAGTTGCTGTGTGGAGATTGCATCGTCCCAAATCACTCCAGCAAGCGGCTGCAGGAATCCCTCAGCAGAAGGAACAATGTCCTTTTTTTTTTGGTTATGAGCTCAGGTCTGCTATCACTTCATGTGTGGTTGCGGTTCGTTGCTGTGGGCAAACTGGCTACTGCGTTTGTCACAAAATACACAGTCACTCCACTTTATAGAATATCCCGTGAAGAGCTTTGATACTTTCTCATGACGTGAAAGGTACTTATTCCAGATGTAAAGATTATTATTATTAGATAAAATGAATTCAAGGAGGGTTACGCAGTATTTCAGAACACACATCCATCCATCTTTGAGACGTCTCAAAGCGCTTCACAGAATAGGCTGTAAAGTGAATTAACTGTATATTTTGTCGGCGAAGGTATAAAATGGGATTTCTTTCATAGTACCTTTGTTCAACTTCCTCAGACGCCTTCTCACCCTTCTTGGTGATCCCCATGGTGCGCATAATGCATTTGAGACACTCTCTTATATGAATGGTGCTATACAAGAGCAAATTATTAACATCTACCTCTCTCTGATGGGGGACTGGTGCTGGATAGAGTGTGTTGATGCATCTTTGTCCTTACAGTTTTGGAACCCAGCCTTGAATCCAATCCTGACAGCTTGTGGAAGGTCTCCCCTGAGATGGCTGTTAAGTTAAATGGAGCCGAGCAGTTTACATTCAGCTCCAGATGGGCCTGTACGTTCCATCAGTCTTTAGCTTGCTGCTACGACTGAGTACAAAGCTTTCGCTTCTGTAACTGCCATCATTCCCAATCCTTTGCTAAACAACAATGCAATTAAAAGCGAGCTCCACAGCATCTGAACGAACACATAAAACAAACAAAAGAAAACAGTAGTTTGGTGTCACAATGTGTATGCAGTATCTCTGTCAATGTTATTTCAGTGTCGCATGTTATGAATCTCCTGTGTTTGGTCTTTGCTGTTATGAGAGCCTGCGGTGATAAAATGCCATCTGAAATGTTCACTCAGCATGTCACGCCAAGCCCATGTATCTGTGGTCAGCAGTGTCCCTCGGCTGGGTTGCTGATCTATGGGTCTATGTGGAGTCCTGTAGCTTAATGGTTATAGCTCTCGCCTTGTGAGTAAGAGAACCCAGGTTTGATTTCCATGCAGGGCGAAACCTTGCATGAGTTTCCTTACTCCACACGCCTCTGTTTATCAAGTAAGTAGGAATCCGGTTGTCAGTCAATTGGCAGATCAATATCCAGGGGTAATGATTCCTCAAAAAAAATTGAATCAACGACTGTTTGTGAGACGTTGCTGTGCACAATTGGCTGCTGCCACAAAATACACGGTCAATCCACTTTACAATATATTCTGTGAAGTGCTTTGGGAGGTCTCAATGACGTGATAAGGCACTATATCAAAAGCAAGGATTATTATTATTTTTATGGGTTGCTTATCTATGGTTAAATCCCCCTCCACTGGATCCGGGACATCTCCAATGAGCTAATAATTGAAACTTTTTTTTTTCTCTTTTACCAGATGAACAATTCCTTGAATTTGATCTGCATGAACAGAAATCTCAACATCTCCTCCAACAACCAGCCGCCAAGTCTTGAAATACCAGAGAAGACATCGCTAAAGTAAGCAAGGGGGGGGGGGTTTAACGCTGATTTTTTGCATAATTGGCTGATCTCAATGCAGATTTCCTATGTTAGAATGTTCATCTCTGCACTGGACTCAGTGTCTGTCCATTCGTAGCAGAGCAGGTGAGGCTAGGAGACTGGACACATTTTAAAAAAAACAGCATTTCTTTATTCTCTGTCTGTCTGTCTGTCTGTCTGTGGCCAGGGTCGTGCTGAGTGGGGACAGTGCTGCTCTGGAATTCTGGAACATCTCCGAGGCGGAATTCCAACTCTGTTCTCTTGCAAACGGAAAAAACGTTGCCCCTCTTCAGGCTGCCGATGGATTTGTTCTGTCGGAGGAGATATTGTCTCTGGGGAACAACTATTTCATCGGTAAGATGACAGAGGGCTGACCAATTATTCTCTTTTCCCCCTTCTTGTCCCAGAGTGGCTGAGTGCATGTCACTCTCTTTGTCTCATTGTCCAGCTGCCGTAAGGAATCCCATCAGAATTCTCGGACCAGTGCGGGAATGCCTCTACAGCGTGTCAGGGTTCCTCCAGCTGGTCATGCCGCTGCTTAACTGAAAAGTCATCCACGTGGACTCAATTTCCTTTTTTAAAAAACCATTAGAAAGCGTACATTTTAAACCCATTGTCCTGTAGCTCAGTGGTTAGTGCTTTCACCTTGCAAGTGAGAGGACCCAGGTTCGAATCAACAGCACCACCAGCAGTTATGTAGTGCCCTCCATGAAGGATAGCGTCTCAGAGCGCTTAACAGTGGCGGAACCTGACTCCAAGCCGGGGGGAGAGGGGAGGTGGTCGTAAACAGGGTCAAAGAGGAAAGTTTTCAGGCGGAACTTGAAAGAGGGGTGAGAGGGGGCAAGGCAGAGGGATTGAGAGAGAGATTTTGGCGTGTAGTGGCTGAAAGCATGACCTCTGATGGTGGGGCGAAGGGTGTGAGGGATGAGCAGGAGCCCAGTGCCAGCCGAGCGGAGGAGCCGGGTGGTGGATTGGGAAGTGAGGAGGTTGGAGAGGTGGAGAGGTGCCAGGGAGGGAACGGATTTGAACACGAATCCCGGGCTGGGCGAAACCTTAGGCAAGTTTCCTTACTCCACACGCCTCTGTTTACTAAGCAGTAAGTAGGAACCTGGTTGTTAGTTGATCGGCACATTGAAGACACCATCTTCTGCTGAGGTACAGGGGGATAATAATCTCTTTAAAAAAAAATGGTCTCTCAATTGGTCATTTTGCCCACAAAATACAGTCAATTCACTTTACAGTGTGTTCTGTGAAGCACTTTGACATGTCCCAGCAATAGCAAATTACATTTGTAGAGCGGCTTTCACATCTGGAGGATGTCCTAAAGTGCTGGTGATGAGGCACTTTATCAAAAGGAAACATTATTATTACTGTCCACAAAAGCAGGATTTAAAGATTGGAACTCTTGCGTTGCATCCCTTCCATGAGCTGTTAATGTAGGAACCTCACTGTTAAACAGTGCTGCATATCATGCTCAATTTATCCTTTTGAATCAGTTTAAAACCTGGCTGTGGTGTGATGGAGCCACTTGGCTGTGGCTGAGCAGTTAGTCAATTGCAGCTAAGAAGTAAACTAGCAATTTCACTGGAAATAATCACATTTACTGCTTGGCTCCGTACTATTTCCCTGCAGATGGTACCAACATTCACTGCCAAAACCAATACTGGGCCTGTTTTCGATTGAGAATAAATGAGACATAGCCAGCCTGCAGTCTGTTGCAGATAATCACACTGCCCCAACACGTCTCGGGTAAACTCTGAGCATCCTCAACCTTTGCAGGGGCAAAAGGGTGACGGCTGCCTTCACATTGCAGCCTCCAGTATTGGTATGTGTGGGATTTCAGTGTGGAATCAGGGCAACTCGGAGGCTGACAGCAGTGGGAGACGAGATGAGGCAAGTTGGTGGGGTCAGAGAGCAGTGGGACATGAGATGGGTGGGGGACAGAGAGCAGGAGCAGCTCGGAATCAAGTGGAGAGTTCTCCCCCACCCCCCCACCCCCCATCTCCCACCCACTGTAATCCTCAGTCTAATCCATAGCATTGGCCTCAGTCTAAGCATCTCCTCTCCAAACCCACCCTGTTTTGCGGCTTCAAGGAAAAAAACCCTACAGTTTTCAAACTGTCTCGTCATACCCCTGAAATTACGAGGCTAACTGAGCCTTTTGTAAGCAAAATAACAGTTTAATGATGATAATTGCATTGGGAATAAACTGTGCGAGAGTTCAGCAAGCCTGCACTTCGGGTTTCACTGTTATTCACGTGCTTCAAATAGCAATGATGTTTTGTAGTGACTCTGACTCCCAGAGTACAGCAGTTCTCTTTGCAGCCCACGGGAATAATGCTTGTACATTAATATTCATGAAAATGCTCATTATTCTCGTCTTTTACAATTGTCCTCGGGATATGATGAATTCCTATCTGTGTTCTGTGTCTAAATTTAGTACATTCACAAGTTGGTGCAAAGCTCTTGCATACATAATATTGGTCCTAGAAGCATCATCTTTTCTTTCTTTTGCCACCAATTTCTCCGTCTCTCCTGAAGATCCTTTTAAGCATGTTAACTGACCATCGTAACCAAGTCAGGTGCTGTCCTCTCCTTGCACTCACACAAGACACCTTCCAATAGGTTTCTGGAAAGCAATCAGATGTACGTACCTAGGCTAAAGTTTCTCGCCTTAACCTGAGGCACTGTGGCCAATTATAGTGGCTACACTGTAACTACAAACCATCTTTAAGAATCCCGAAATTCCTCCATTACTAGTTGAATCTCCATTCATGGTTCAATTCTTCATACTTTAGCACCTCCATATCTCTCTGATCTCTTCCCACCTCACTCCCTTGCTCGCCCCTCTGCTTGGTTAACATGGTCTTGCTCCACGATCCCTACCCTATCCATGCCACCATCAAACACCTAACCTTTGGAATTCCCTCCCTTGATCCCTCCGCCACATCCCTTCTCAACCTGTCTTTAAATTCCACCTTAAAATTTACCTTTTCCCCTTGCTCCCCTCTCCCCTGTTCAGTGATCAGCCCAGGAACTGTAAAGAGCTCTAGACAGTATCCTACCCAAAGTAAATGAAAGTTGTTACTGTTATTAAACAAGAGCAACCATTTAATAGGGAAAATAAAATGTTAGTTGGTTTAGCAGATACTCATAGTAAGGGCTCGCTCATGTTATCAAAGATGTCCATTACGCATAACCACTGTACCTCAGCAGAAGATGGTGTTTTCAAGAGAGAAAGAGAAAGCATTCTCTTTAATTAGCCTTTATATAACTGCATTAACCCACTCTTTGACACAGATGCTATTCCTGCAATGTTATCCTTGTTAAGAAGCTTCAGTTCATGATTTTAAATGGGCCCTTACCCAGAGAATCATTTTAATAGGCAATTATAAAGACGAGAGGAGTGTTTGTTCCCAGGGATTTGTTATTTAGATGAGAGAACAAATATTCAGGAGTGTTTTTTAAATGAGAGAGTAATAATCAGTTTTGCCGTTGTTTTATTTCTAGATATGAAATAATACTGTTTTGGGGGTAGGTGAATTTGAGTTATAATAATAATCTTTGCATTGGATGTTGTGCCTTAACTTGTCTTCAAAATGTGTGTTAAAGCTTTTCTGTAAAATGTAATGACTGTTTATTTGTTAAAGATCCTGTGGCATTATTTGACAAGGGGAGGGAGAAAAAGAGTTTCTCTTGGTGTCCTGGCCCAAATAAAATTGGTCATTCACTTCATGACTGTGTGGAAATTGCCGTGTGCAAATTGGCTGCCTCGTATGTCTCCAAAATAGAGTCGTTACACTTACGGAAAATCCTGTGAAGATCTTTGAGCCATTTTGATGAGGTGATGAGGCACAAGGTCAAGCGCAAAGATTATTTTATTTTTATGAAGGATTATATTGTCATGCTGTGGTGCACATGAAAGGAGCTCGCCCCCCCACCACACTGAGAATATTTTGTATGAGGAGCTGGCAAGCTGCCCGAGAATAATCTTAAACCATTTACCGCTTATAATTTGGGTGTACCGTTCATCTAAACAGTTACGGGCATGTTTCTAATGCTGGATAGCAATTCTGCCAACATTGCATTCACCACAAAACACTGCATCACTGACTGGTTATGAAAGAAATTTAGACTGCTTCATGATGTTCCACTAAATTACTTTCAGGGGTGGGGTGGTCTGCAGTTTGCCATCAGGGATGGGGTTAGTCTCATGGTCTCTATAACTGGACCATGTATTTTGTAGGCCAATGTGCCTTTTTAAACACAGATTAATAGCAAGACAGGTCATGGGGAAAGTATCTGTTCTGTCCCAGTGACTTTGAGAATGGCTTTCAGTAAACAACGGCCTGTTAATGGAAAAGTCCTTGCCCAGGATCAATGCACTTGCATTTAAGGTTTCTATTTATATATCCTGAGCCAAGGCTGATAACAGAGCACATAAAGAATGGACGGATTCCAGTAAGTGGGGCATGACTTACTTTATCTGCATGAGGCACAGTTCTTCCCCTTGTCTGTTGATACCTGGAGGGATATATTTTTGGCCCAATTTATTTTCAGGCTATCAGCCTTGGCTGGAGATTTGGATAGCGGCTTTTAATTTTCAGAATCTGAAATGAAAACTATCGAGGGTGAAAATTGTGTTTAAATCATCAGCCACTGATATCGGAGCTTTGGGATGTCTTTCCGACGTGAAAGGCGCAATATAAATGTAATGTTGTTTTTGATTCCGGCAAAATAATTCTTACAATACTTTTTTCCCCGGATTCTTTCTTCAAGCCCTTGTGAATGATTCGTTCCGAGGCTCAGTGATGGCTCTGAGGCTGAATGTGCTGGTGAAACCCATTAACTGTGAAGACCAAAGGAAAGATGGCGTCTCTCTCCAATGCTCTGGGAAGGGACAGTGCGTCACCAAACCCACAGAGGTGAGTGGCAATCCCTAGGCATAATCTCCACAACTAACTAAAGTAGACTTTAACATCAACACATTCTGGACTACTGACACCAACAACAAGACCTATCAGAGGGGGCCATTCTTGCCCATGTTCTCTCTCCCACTCTCTCGCCACCTCTCCCTACTCTATCTCAATCTGTCTTTCACGCGCTCTCAATCTCTCTCCCACTCTCTGTCCATCTCTTCCCACTCTATCTCAACTCATTTTCAAGCTCTCCCACTCTTCATCTCTCTCTCCATCTCTCCCACACTCTCTGAATTTCTCTCCTTTGCTCACTCCATGTCTTTCCCACGCTCTCTCTCCATCTCTCCCGTGCAGTTACAGGAAACATTTAGGGCAGGTACGATACATCATGAGCCCATACCAAGAGCTGCTGAATTTTGTACCACCTCAAGAAAGTTAACAGCAAATATAACGCATATAAATTGCGTTTATATGGTGCCTTTCACATCAGGAGGACATCCCAAGGAAGTCAATACAAAACGTTTTGTCGAGTTCCTCCTGAAAATCCCAAATGCTTCATACAGCTTCACGTAAAAACCAAAGACATGCTGAGGATCCTTCTGTTGTGTTTTGAGATGATAAGGTAATGAGGTAAGCAAAAGATGGCGAGGGTAGACATACAGCTCAACTGGTTCCAGAGAGCTTTGGGTCAAGAATAATCTTTTTGGATGCTTTTCATTGCTTCAGTAGAACAATGAAGTCAGTGTTGCTGAATCATCTTCTGCGTCTTCGTACAATAAGGAGGCCTCACTAGATAAGACCTGAGAACACAGTATACAGGAACGTTTGTTGCAGCATCAGATAGTTGAGCTGCCACTAAAGATTGTGCGATACAAGCCACCTTACCTGCTGCACCATAAATAATAATTCTTTGCATTTGATATAGCACATACAACGTCAAGACTATCAGAGTCCCCTCCTCTATGTGCAACTCTATGTATGCTATTACCCTGGTGACACTCTGACATTATGGCCATGGACGTTCCAGAGGATATTGTGTTTCACGAAGTTTCTGCAAAGTGTAGTGGCTGTATATTTTGTGGGCAAATGCGGCAGCCAATTTTCATACAGCAATGTCCCACAACATCCATGAAGTGAATGACCAACTGCTAAATGCATTTTCCAGCAATTTCCTTCTTTGAGTGAATCATGTTGTTTTGGATGACACTGTGAAGGTGTTAAACAGAAGTATTTTATTTACCTGAAAGGGGTCATTAACTGCTTTAAAGAGCTTGTTGGCAGCCTTTTGCTTTCACTTGATGGCATTACTCTGCTGGCTAGGAATCCCATTCAACCAGGTTACCAGCACTGGAGGACATTAAGTCAAAAGACTTGGTTTTTCATGATCGATTTTGTTTGGATGACACAGCAGAGAAGCTTTCTGCCTGTTAATCACCATCCTGTCTATCAAATGCCAAGAGGCATAAAGAAGAACTTGCACTTGATAGGGCATTATCACGTCAAAATGTCTCCGTGGGTAATTACTGTCAAGTATCGTGGCTATTTTTATAGATAAACGTGGCAGCAATTGCGTCAACACGATCCCACAAACAGCCATGAGGTGAACGAAGAATTGATTTGTGACATTGTCGGCCAGGACACTTCTCTCTTCAAATAGGGTCCAGGCAAACAAAAGCTCGGTTTATGAGCTCATTCAAAACATTTTGACAATACAGCATTCCCTCAATGCTGTACTGCAGTGTCAGCTAGAGTGGGAGTTCCAGTCAACTGTATGGTTTCCATCCAAGATCTTCTCATGGACTCCGGCCTGCTCCATGTCCCCCGCCATGCCCGCCCCACCATCGACGGTCGGGCCTTCAGCCTCTCTGCCCCCACCCTCTGGAACTCCATCCCACAGTCCCTCCACCTCACCCCCTACTCCCTTGCCTCCTTCAGAATCCATCTCAAGACCCTCCTCTTCGACCGTGACTTTGGTCACCCTCCTACCCTTCCCCTCCCCACCCTCCACCCGTCCCGATCCCAACCACCAGCTTGGGTGCAGATCCCTGATTGCCCTGCACCTTGCGATGTCCTCCTGATTTGAAAGCTGCAATACAAATGTAATTTGCTGCTGTTGTTGTTGAGCTGGTGGGCAGGCTAGGCTTTCCTTTATTCTGGTCTGGACTTTGTTGTTAAGATCAACAGGTTCTCTATAGTGTGTTGGCAACTAAGATTCTTTGAAAGCATCAGGACATGAGCTAAGTTGCATGTAAGCTTGAGTGGTCTGAGGAAACTTGACTTGGGTTTACCAGCTAGAGAAGGAACATATTAGGTCCTGGCTCCCCCTATCACAAGATGATACTGGAGTTTGATGCTGCAATGGGACTATGGCAGGGTCGGTATCGTTGGCTGAAAGTCCATCTTTATCTGTAATGTAATCTTCGGAATGCTTGAGTTTCAGTCCCTTGCCTAAAAGGTCGATAGCAAGGTGATGGGATTTCTTTGCTAATTAGAAATGTGCATAAACAGAGGGACAAGCATATAGGCTAGGTCGATGGATCAATATAAAAGTGAGGCTTTATTTTGGTGAGAACCTCTGATGGATGACAAATTAGAGGGAAATTTTTCAGAACGTAATTGAAAATTTAATGTAGGAATGATGAATCATCCAAAGCGACAGCCTAACCTTTGAAGTTGCAGTGATTTGGGTTTCCAGTTCATATCTTGTATTTGGCAGAAATACCAACAAACTGTTAGCGTCTTGTAATTAGTTCCTAGAGTTAGGAAAAAAATATTTCTGTATTCTTTATTGATTTACAACTACAGATTGGGCTCTGGTTTCAAAACTAAGCTAACAATGTGCCCTGGTTGAAAATGTATGAACTCTGAGTAACCACATTTAAAAGGGATTTCAATGGATTTAGAAATCCAGTTGTTACCTTGTTCTCGAGTCTTGCCCAATGCCACTTCCAATTATGTCACACTTTATCCTAATCTCAAACACAATTCCTAGTTATGTGTTCCAGCTGTTGATTACCCTCTATGTAAAGGAATACTTCCTGGTGTCTGCCCTAAATTTGCCCTTCACCATGAGAACATAAGAATTTCCTAGGTGAAAGAAGACAAGGTCCATTCAGTTCACCTTCCACCACCCTGGCAGTCGCACGCACCTGTCATGTCCTAAACTATATACTGTTTCCTGAGATATTATTTCCTAACAAATCTATCTAATTTGTTCTTGAAAGAATTGACACTTTCTGCTTCCACTGTCTCCCTAGGGAGCCTGTTCCATACGTTTACTACTTGCTTACTGAGTAGTGTTTCTGCAGAGTTGTTCTGAATTTACCCCCCTCCATTTGCATGCTGTGTCCTTTGGTTCTACCATTTAGTACAAGATAAAACAGTTTATCATGGTCTACATTATCTGGTCCCTTTAGAATCTTAAATATCGTAATCATAACCACCCTAAACCCTTTTGTCCTGGGCAGATCTGAAAGCAGTGTTCCAGATTTTACTTTCTCAATCCATTCTAATCTAATTCTAATTCTAATCTAATTCTAATCTAATCTCTCTTCCAAAGAAAGACATTTCTTTCCAAGGCTGAAAAGCAGCTTATCCTCATATCTCATCCTGTTGGGATCTCAACTCCCAGTATTCAAATCAAAAGACCAGACAATAAAGTTTTGTGGCTAACTCAGTTTATTCAAATATAAGCATAAACAGCAAGAATACATAAACCATATACTACCCAGTTGTGGAGCAGTCAGCGTGCTTTGGCCCTCTGAGTGCCCGGTTTTCTGCCGATTCTGCTGCTTTATGTCAACAACCTTTCAACTTTATACCTTTTTGTTCATCCAATCAATTATCAGGCACGAAGGCCTTTCGCGACTGGGCAAAGAGTCAAGCGCACTGTTACTTCTATTTAATCCCCAGAACCGGGCGTTTTGACTACAAAACAGCTTGTATCCTCCCAAGGCCAATGGTTGTCTTACTTCAACATTTCATGTTGACCATTTCTTCTTGACCAGACAAAAACAACTTATGTTATTAACAGATGTTGAGTGATGGTTTGAGTACAAAATGGTGTTATCCGCCATTTTGATCACATAAACAAGATTAACAACTTACCGTTTACAATTTTATGCAGGCCTGCCTTAAAGCATTTCATTACATATATCATATTCTAACAATCCAATCTAACACTAGGGATTGTCCTCGGTCTCCTTCTCTGCTGCCCCAGTTATACATGCCTTAACCTCAGCCTCATAACAGTGATCAGTTGCATCAATATAAATTATTCCCATTCAAACCTTCCATTTGGCAACTCTTGAGTGACAGTGCATTACTGTAATAATAATAATAATCCTTGCATTTGATATAGCGCTTTTCACGTCCCAAAGCGCTTCACAGAACACACTGTAAAGTGAATTGACTGTATATTTGTGGGTGAACGCGGCGGCCAATTGCGCACAGCAATGTCCCACAAACAGTCGTAGATTGAAAATGACCAATTTTTATTATTGTTTTTGGTTTTGGAGGGATTATTATTAAGCTCTGTGTGGAGTAAGGAAACTTGCCCAAGGTTTCGCCCTCTGCCTGGAATTGAACTCGGATCTCTCGCTTGCAAAGCGAGTGCTCTAACCACTGAGCTACAGGACTCCATTGTAGGACTAAATTAGCCAAGTCTTTGTGGTCTGCACTCACTCCCGGTTCGAGTGAGTCTTTCTTTCACTGATGCAAACCTAACTAATTTCACCATGGACCGTTATGACTGTCAGAGAGAGGAACATTCCCTGGAATTAAAGCTAGGCACCAGAGTAAAGTGTTCTCCGAGGATTATTATTCTCTACGCACTGTGTGTTGCAATTTCCTTGTTGTGCATCACACACTATCCTGCTCCAATCAGTAGGTTTTCTGAATTTGTCCCTGTGTGCTTCTAAATAATTGTAACGCAATTTTAACTAGTAAAAAAAATGTTGCATTGTAGATGTAACATTAAGTTATACAGTTAGAATTACAGTAGAGATATTTATTTGTGTACAGGGACAAATTAAGGAAGCTTACCAGTCGGAGTAGCACTTGGTCAATGTTAATGGATCTGGGTCGCGTGGAGCAGAAGAGCTCTCAGTATTCAAACCCAGATGGCAAAATTATTTCTTGCTTACTTTTCTTTTTCTGTTTCTTCTTTTCTTTTTCCTTCCTTCCTTCCTTCCTTCCTTCCTTCCTCCCTCCCTCCCTCCCTTCCTCCCTTCCTTCCTTCGCTTTGTGTGACTGTCTATTCTGGCTGTACTTCCCGTCCTCTGTGCTTTTAGAGAGCTGTGATAGATTCAAACTCCAACCTTTCATTATGCAAACAAAATCCTCAGAAATTGCCGAGGTCCAGACCTTCCCTCAGAAAGGTGAAACAACTTTCCATTCAAAATATGTACTTCTTGAGATGTGAGAGGGTATTCTTGTTATAATCCAAAGCGTATTTATGAGGTATTTTATATTGAAGGTCACAAATCATTTTTAAAAAATTCAGTAACAGTGAAGAAGCTAACCTCTGGCAGGAATACATATGACAGACACAATGGGTAAAAGCTAGCAATTCATTCAATGTATACCTTATGTGTATCTTAGTCCATGTAAAGACACCTTCAGTGAGGCTTGTATGGAAAACACCATGTAAGTTGTGTATATATTTTAAGGATGCCAAGCTTGTTTTTCTTTTTAAAAAAGCCTGTAGATTGCAAGTGAAAGGCAAACTTGAGGGAGATGGAGTTTTACAGTCCCAAGGTCCTGTGAAAATGGTGAAGAACAACCGTGTGGGTTGATGTATTTAAAGGTTGGAGAGGATTACGAGAGAGAAGTGCGGTTAAAGCCAAACCAAAGAGTCCTCCTTATTGGTGCTGAAGAACAATGTTTATACTGCATTACTACATAGGGAAAAAGGGGTAGAATTTCCAAATATTATTGTCCCATTATATTGCCCACAGGCAACATCAGGGGACAAAGTTAAATGGACTATAATGTAGACATAGGGTAGGTGTTCACCTAGAAAATATAGTCACTACACTTTACAGTTAATCTTGTAAAGTACTTTAAGACATCCTCTTGATGTGAAAGGCACTGCATCAAATGTAAGGATTATTATTGTTAAATAATAAAATTAAAAGGTGAATATTTTAACCCACAAAATACACAGTTAATCCACTTTCCAGTATATCTGTGAAGCGCTTTAAGATGTCTCGACGGCATGATAAGGTTCTATAACAAATGCAAGGATTATTATTATATTACAAAAAACACTGCATTTAACTATTGAGCTCTTTGAAATACATCAACGTGCTACATTACATGTGAGGATTATTATTATGACCTCAAATGATGATAATTATTCTGGACAACTCGGAATGTAATAATAATATTTGTGGCGGCGCCAGCATTTGCTTCTGATTAGGATAATTCTTTCCATGGACGGAGATGAGACTGACATTCATCTTTCAAGGCAGTGGACTTGTTCGTAGCCTCTCACCAGGGAGTTCATCCCAGGAGCAGGAATGGTATCTGCTGAGTGAGAAGGGGGGGCAGCTTGACACGTGTGCCTCTCACGCTGCCTGCCAAGTCTTCGACAGTGTCAGTAGGAAGATTAATGACTTCCCTATACAGATATGCAGGCTCACAGCGTTCATCCAAATCTGCTTGTGTCCTCACTAACACAGGTCATTAACTACCAATAGCAACTAATGGAACAACCTCATGTATCCAGCAGAAAACACTTAGACAGGCACAATGGATTTGAGTAAGATTAATTGCTGTTTTTTTTCTTTCAAATTCATCGCCTAAACTAGGAATAAGAATAACGACATGAGAGCCTTATTTTTTTTCTCATTTCTCTGTGAATAGGCAGTAAAACTTGGACCCAATTTAGATAATACATATGAATAAAGGCAGTTAGCTACCAAATAGTGATTCAATCAAAGGGTTTGGATAGTGTCAAAAGCCAAGAGCGATTAGCTTGTAAATATCATCCAATTTATGTCAGAGTTCATGCCTTGAACGCTACTCTCTTAATATTTTAGGAGTTATTTGGTCATTTGCTGGCTTGCCTTTACACAGAGGGAAATGAATAGCTAGAATGTGTTACTAGGCAGGGTTGTTGAGGCTGGGACTCATTTAAGAAACGACAAGATGCTGTAAAAGAAGATGGCAGGGTGGGTATTTTGCAAGGTTGAGATCAAAAGTTCTAAAGGATTTTGTTCATTTGAACCTCTCTTGTTTTGTCTTGCCATTGGGGAAGGGGCACTACTCAGTGCATTCCCACCAGGAATTGGTTGTTCACTTCATGGCTGTTTGTGGGACATTGCTGTGCCTAAATTGGCTGCCACATTTGCCCCAAAAATAGACACATTCTGTTCACTCTCCAGTATATCCTATGAAGCCCTTTGAAACATCTTCCCAACGTGAAAGGTGATTTAGCAAATGTAAGAATTACTATTATTGTTATTATTCTAATTATAAGAAGTCCGCCAGGGATTGAGTGCATATCCAACCCAGTCAATAAGAGCATGACAAATTCCTGGCAGAGGAGCACAATGGATTGGATCCATTCATCCCTGACCCTCTCTATCCCGGTCAAATATTGAACGAGATCTGTTGGAGAAGTAATTCACGAGAGAAACTAGGTTTGTGGAGTAAACCTTCCCCAAGATGCCACTTTTATCTAACACAGCGGAATCCCTTAGAGGTCAGGGCAATGTTTCTGGGTTCATTAAGGAACAATTTTGCATTTCTTTTGAGGGGGAGTTTCAACACTGCACTACTCTCCCATGTTGTTCTTTATCTACCAGATGATAGTGATGTATCAAGGCCCTGGAAATATCAGATGTTTAATAGATGTTGCTACTTTTCCAACTTCTTGTCCTTATTCTTCCTGTATCTTTAGTGACTTTGCTCTTCCATCTAGTCCAGAGACGGCATTGTTTCCTCTCTTCTGTTGGACTTCATTTTCTGAATACCTTAAGAGTCTCTGTTAATTTGTGGTATTCTTTAAAGTAATTCCGTAAAATGGAATTTCCACCAACAATGTGCAACTCCGCTCCAGAAGTCAGAGTGAACGAAATTCCCAGTTACCTGAAGGAGTCCCCATTCACACAACTCTGATTCTTTATTCAGAAATTTCTGTTATGTTCGACCCTGTTATCAGGGATTGTAGTGATGTGGCTAAACCACCGCTAAGATGGTTTTAATTAGCGATCTGGCCTTTGGTGGCTACTGTGTTTATTCGCTGCCGGTTCTGTTCCTGCTCCTCTGGTTAGTCATTCAGTTTGAAGTTTCCTTCTCTGACTTTGCTGATCAAAGGTGCTAAGCCTCCACTGGGTAAACATCCGAGCCTCTGTTCCATTCATTAATGTGACGAGATCCAGTGAGATGCAGGTTTGACTTGTAATGAGATCACAGCCTGTTACTGGTTACTTCTCAACATCTCAGCTCCTCAGAGAGTGAGGCTTAGGCTTTCTGTTGGTGTGATGACCTGGGGCTCCTATGTGTTGGCAAAGACTAGCTACTGTCTTTGACAACTAACGGTCATTACATTTCAAAGGAACACCCTGCGGAAAGCTTCTTGAGACGTTGCGATGCGATGAGGCTCTTCACCAAATGCAAGGCTCTATTGATAGCATTCTAACCTTGCTGGGTGAACTGGGCATCCTTGAAAGGTGACAGTCAGATAAAAATAAGATATGGCTTTGCTCTGACAATGATATTCCATACAGGAATCAATCATCAATTTGCTGCAGGAGTAATTGCAGTGAGGCAGAACCAGAATTTAATTAATATCACTAAGTTTTAAATGAAAGAGTGAAAGGATGATTGAAATGAGTTGCATGCTGTGACATTGAATTCTACTGAATACTGACATTTTCATAATTCTGGGCCCTTGCCCTGGGCAAAATTCTTGAGCGGATGGAGGGGTGAGTAATCTGCCTGTCAATCAATTGAGTAATTTACATAATACAGTGGTAATAATAATAATAATATGGCAATATAAAACATAGTTACTATAATCGTCGATGCAACTGGGACTGTTCAGAAATGGCTCAAAGTCTTGATGTGAAGCTTTGAACCCTGAACGACAAGGTGGACGGAAACTAAAAGGAACAATGGTAAAAACAATGGTATGATGATCGATTACAAGGGGGTACAGCCTTGAAATTAGAACTAAAGTAGTTAGAAGTGAGGTCAGGAAGCATTTCTTCACATAGAGACTTGTGAAGATGTGCAATGCTCTGTCCCAGAAAAACTGTAGAGGAGAAATCAATAGGGATAATTAAAAAAGAGCTAGATAGATACTTGGGTCTAGAAGTCGTGAAAAGAGCTATATCAAATGCAAGGATTATTATTATTATTGGGTAGTAGAGGTATTAAGGCAAAGGGCACGACATTGGGATTAGAAGGTCTGTCAAGATCTAAAGCTGGTGGAACAGGCTGGATGAGCTGAATGGCCTTGTCTTGTTTTCTTATGATCTGAAAATAAGTGATAAGATTGTCGGCCATATAGACGCCCACTGTCCAAAGCCTTGGGACATCCACCCGATGTGAAAGGCGCTATACAAATGTAATTTGTTATTGTTATTATTATGTAAGGACCACCCACGTGAAGGGCGCTATATAAATGCGAGTTGCTGTTGTCGTTGACATTCTACATTCTACAGCACTCACCAGAAAAAATTGTACTTGTGTGGTTTCATTTTGCAATGTTTGTGTTCCTGTGTGTGTGTGTGTGTGTGTGTGTGTGTGTGTGCGTGTGTATATGCCTGTGCGTGTATACGTGTGTTGACAGGCAACCTTCTACTGCGAGTGTGAGGAGGGACACATTGGCCATTTCTGTGAAGAATTTGATGCTTGCCACAGCAACCAGTGCCAGAACAGCGCAACTTGTCTGGACATTCAGCAGGGGAACAACGAGCGGAATTTCACCTGTGTTTGTGCACCAGGTATGTTCAACGTGTAACCCACACGTTTCTTTCCCTCCCTGCACCCCCACCAACACCACCTATTTAATTGAAACATCAGGTCAGACATGTTTGCAGTGGTTGGTTTTACTGGTTCCCACCCTCCATCATGCTCAGTTACAGCTTGAAGGTTGAAATCAGGTTTCTGATTTCAACACAAGGAGGATGTTGGAAGGAGGAAGATTATGTAAGAGAATAGGAGTCATTTCCCACTCTGTTCCAGGGAGGGTTAACTTAGTTTTAGCTTACAGCTGTTTTAATGCTGCTGAGAGGCACAATATATTGCTTTTGAATGCTGCAGCGCACACTGTCTTAAGGGAAAAGAACTGCTTGTCCCCCAGGAGACAATAAATCTACTAGGAGTTCAGATGCTTAGCCTGCAGCTCATAGACATCCTGATGCAAGTGTAACATTCCCCAGAAATCCAGCTCCGTGTTTGTCAACCTTTTACTGGGAGGAAAATTAAGCTGACAGGAAGATTGAAAGTCTATTAGCAAAACAGAACAGGTTTGGACAGTGAGTGTGTTTTCCATCGCTCTGCCCTGTGAGTTGGACTCTCAGTTAGGGCCATAGTTTGGGATTGTATGGCCAAGGAAACTTGTCAGAAATTATATTGAATCATTAATAATGCCTCTGTTCTTCCGAAAAGGCAGCCATAGCGTTAAAAAGGAATCTTGCTGTTCTGGATGTCTGGTGTCTGAATCGCTCAGAGCCCAGGGATGAGCCTGCAGACACTGACCTGTGCTCATTGCCTAAAAATAGACCAGGCTGAAATATGTTTCTGTGAAATAATGGTTTGCTTGCTCACTCTCTGCAGTCAGTGAGCATCACCAGCCATTAATAACACAGGACTAAAGCTGGCTTGCTTCACCACCCACCCCCCCCCCATCGCAAAATAGCTTACTGAGAGCAAATGTCAGCAGTTCTGAAAAGCGAGGAATAAGCAGGATTGTACAATGTATATCACTGCAGTCCACGAATGCCAGCGTCAATTGCTTTAATGTTATAAAAATCTGATAGATTAATTGGGATTTATATATTAAATGTTGCCAGACATTGCTTATATTAAAATAAGTTTGCCAGATAGTGCTATCAATGGCAAGCTATGCGGTTTTAGCAAGTTACACTCCAGCAGTACCCCAATGCACGCTCTGGAGTCCCCAAGCCTTGGCTCTTACCAACCTGTGCCCAATACTTTCCAGAATTAATTAAGCAGGGTGCGTCCCTCCAGGGAGAAAGAGCGCACTTCATTCCAACGACCTCTCTCTGGAAGTTCCATGTGTAGGTGGGATGCATGGAATTCTCAGCTTGGTTTGGAAAGTCTTAAGCATAGTGATTGGTTCCCACATATGTCAGACAACTGGCTGACCCCAAAAAATAACGTTAACATCGTCCATCATATGTTTGTCTTCCTAATCGCTCATCTCTTCTGAAGATATTGACTCATACTCTTAACAAGCAGTTCCAAGCATACTACCACCCACCCTCTCTATTACCTTCCACCCCTCTGCACCTCATCCTAGAGACCATTCTTAATGTGAGAGACTCATGTTGGGAAAAGCTATGTGGCAGTGATGGGCTCAGTTCTAACCTTCTCCCTATGAAGTGTGGGATTGTGGAGAGCTGGCCTGTAACAATGTGTTATAGCAGTGGTGCTATTTGTTAAATGGTGGGGCCATGCACAATGTGCATTAAAGCGAGAGGACCTTGCCATATTCCATGTGTTACTAAGGAAGAAATAAAGTTTGAATCCATTATATCTTCATCTTGCTGGATCAGAGAGAGTGAGAGGTATACATCAGATGTTGTTATGGTAAGGAATATTGTATATCACTGAGTGTTACAGTGAAAGGGTATTGCAGGATAGTACAAAGTAAGAGCTTGGTATATCTGAGAGGTGAGTGCACAGTTTGAAAGTGCCACGGCAAAGGAGCTATGCCACACTCTACAGCACTCCCATATACCCTACCATTCACAGTAGTCCTTTAGGTGAGATATTCTGCCTGATCAGATGGATGTTAAAAATCCTATGGCACTATTCCAAAAGAGAAGGTAGTTTCTCTCTCCTCATGTCCTGGCCAACAATCCCCCAAATAAAATTGGTCACTCACTCCATGGCCGTTTGTGGGACATTGCTGTGCACAAGTAGCTGCCGCATTTTGTCCACAAAATACAGTCAATTCACGTTACAGTATATCCCATAAAGGGTTTGAGATGTCTCAACGACATGATAATGCGTTATATCAAACACAAGGATTATTATTATTATATGAGAGTGTTATCGTCTGTGGATGTGAGTTTGCTGTAGTTTGTGGTATATGAGAGTGATGTGGTGCAGAGGATGGTATATCAGAGAGCTACAGCGAGGATATGGTACCTCAGCTTGAGTGATGGGTGCGTGGGATGTTATATGCTGTTAATTCTTCACAGAGAGGGATGAAGTAAATCCAGGAGTGTTGTGAAGGATGTTATGTATCAAAGTGATTGTTTTAAAGTTGACTCTGGCAGCTGCTCAGTTAAAGAGCATCAGGAGGTGAATGGGAACCTGTTCTCCTTAGATCTCAAGAGCGTGTTTACTAAGATTAGGAATTTACCGTGTCCCATTAGCTTGACCTTTCTGTATTTGTTCAGTTGCCATGGAGTCTTGTGACATGTATTATTCTGAGCTGTTTTACTTGCAGCGTTTCACAGAACCTTTCCCTTTGAAGGCTCACTGATAGATTCACTCATGGACATCCTTCCACATTCCCAGGATTAAAGTTACTGATCTTTAGGATAACCACATTGAACCTCAACTTTATATCCAAACCCACATAGGGCAAGTGAACCAATGAACCATCATTTGTTATTGCATTTGTTGTCATTACCAATATTAATAATATTAATTGATATTGTGTCTTTCATGCTGGAACGTTTTCTGTAAAGTGCAGTGATTGTGTATTTGTAGACAAACACAGCAGTCAATTTGAGCAGAGCAATGTCCCACAAACAGCGATGAAGTGATGATTGATTTTATCTGAGGGATTGTTGCTTGACACCGGAAGAAACTCCCATCTCTTTTCAAATATCTCCATGGAATCTTTAACGCCCATCTGATCAGACAGACAGGATCTCAGTTATGTCTCACCCAAAGGATGATACTGCTGACTATTTGGCGTTCCCCTGCACTGCACTGGAATGTCAGCCTAGAATCAGATCTAGCAATGTGTATTCCGAAGTTAAACAGACTACATACACCTAAGACAACACTTGTATGAGGAGGGGTTAAAAACATGCTGGAAGAACTCTAGAGACCACAACAAATGGAGCTCAAGGCTTCATTGCCCCCATCCAGTGTTTTTACTCAGTCCAGAGCGGGCAAAAACAATCAAAAGCAAGGTTGCTCAAAGAAGATGGGGAAAAAAATGTAACTCTGGATTATAATATGGGAAAACGAATGGTGTGTGAGTGAAACAGAACCCCTGTGAAAAGAGAGCATTCATGGAGATCGTTTGATAAGAACTGGTTCTGGGAAAGAAACCGTGATAAATGATGGTCGTCTAGTTTGCAAAATGCAGCGGTCTAGCTCCTGTCACATCGCAAAGCTGTCATCTGGAACATAACAGCTGTTTCTATTAGACTAACCTTTGTTCTTGCTTCAGGTGGAAACCGAGGTGGAAATAGTTTGTGGGATATTGCTGTGCACAAATTGCATCTGCTAAAGGGATGGAGTGTTTTTGGTAAACTGGTGGTATTGTGAGACAGCCTGTTACAATCATAAGGAAGAACATTGGGAGGCTTTCCAACCCTGACAAGACCCAATATAACATATAATTTAATATGACATATAACCCAACTACAG
This sequence comes from Callorhinchus milii, assembly GCF_018977255.1. Lineage (NCBI taxonomy): Eukaryota > Metazoa > Chordata > Chondrichthyes > Chimaeriformes > Callorhinchidae > Callorhinchus > Callorhinchus milii. The sequence goes on along the minus strand of NW_024704752.1, from coordinate 7,225,034 downwards.
CAATTTCAATCCACTAGGATAGTGCAATCCCTCTGGCCAATAAAAACTAGGACGCACAATGCATTTCTCAACAAGACTTATTTGGTTCAACTCAACAACTCATACCTTAACTAAGCCGATGGTTGTCTCCTCAAGGGCATTAGCTCAATATTGTGCTTTAATTCTTTTGAATTTACTGTAGCACACACAGCCCTTTATGTTCTCACAGTGCTCCGCACTCCTCAAGCAAGGCAAACAGATTGGTGGGCAACATTAACAAATCAGTTGAGGTCAGATCTCCAGCTGTCAAGCTCAAGATACACAGTGTCCTGGTCAGACCTCGGCTGGAGTATTGAATACATAGGAAGTTGCCAAGGCAATAGAGGCAATGTAAGGAAGAGCAATGGAGTTGATCCCCAATATTAGATGGATGAGTTTAGAACTATGACTGGATAAGATAGGGCTCTTCAACACTGAGAATAAATGTCTCAGAGGGGATTGTTTAGAGGTGTAAAATGCTAACTGGGATAGAAAAAGTGAACTCAGAATAAAGCTTTCACATGTACTGTGTGTGCAACAGGTCAAGAGGGCACAGAGCATTAACTGTGCACAGAGGGTTATCAAGGGCAAGTTTCGGGCAGACACCGAGAAGTATTCCTTTGCACAGAGGTGATTAACAGCTGGAACAATTTATCAGAAGCGCTGCTATAGGTCAGGATCCAGGTTAATACAGTGATGAGAAGACAATAGGATTGCTATACAAAGATGAGATTATCCATTCAGCTCTGGTAAATTTACGTTAGTCACTCAGGCATTTACAATTTCTTCAAAAGGCATTTAAGATGAATAAGCAGATTAACACGAGACAGATTTAATTAGAAATCTAATGCAGACAGTGGGAGCAAAACATGCCTCAGCTAAGACAATGCTATTGCGGATTACTCTCCTCCCTGTTTTACTTATTGAATCTGGAAAAATCATTTTGTTTTATTGGTTCTATCTCTGTCGCCAGGTTACACAGGAGACGTGTGCCAGACTCAAGTGGATCACTGTGTGTCACAGCCGTGCCAAAATGCAGCCACCTGCATGAGCAGAGCCACTGGGTACAGTTGTCTCTGCCCAGAAGGTAGGCTCCAATTCTATAGTTCAATAATGGTGGGCACAGTTTGATAATGGGGTCCCCAATCCTTAGCTCTTGCCAACCTACACAGTGAAGAGCTTAAATGAGGGGGAGAAAACTCAGGCAAGGTTCCCATGCAGGCTGAAATCCAACTGAGGGAATGTATTTTCCTTCTATTTGTTCAATTTCTTCCCTCATCTCTAAGATCTGTTTAGACCTCACCATATTTCTGGTAGTGACTGGGAAATAGGCTGCCTGGGTTCCACTGTGTGGTAGTCAGTTGGGCGGTGGGGGTGGAGAAGGGCCTTATGATTTGACATTTTCAACTTGTCCCAAGCACGTCAGCATAGCCCTGGCCTTTGATCGCCAGATGCCTCGTGTTTGTGGAATTGAAAGGATTTGAGTTGCAAATAATATAGAGCTTTTGAAACTTGTATCTTGACCTTATACATTGTGCGGAAATGTCATTTCTAACCTCCAATTTATCACAACCCGAACATCTGGAAAGACAGAGAGCAGCCAGCTGCAGGCCGCAGGGGTGGCCTGTTATTTGAGCAAACTAATTACTGATTACAGGATGATTGCCATCTCCTGGCTGGTACATGTGAGGCTGTCTGTTGAGGGAGGGACATTAGGGCTGTTTCGTTTAAAAAAACACAGCCAAACTGGACAGCGCAGTGCAGGAGTGAACTCAACAGGTTAGTACAGTGGTCCAACTTGTGACCGTACATTGGCTGCCATGTTCACCCACAAAATACATAGTGAAGGTGTCCTGTACATACCCACAAAATATTCCAGTGAAGGTGTCCTGTAAAGATCTTCGAGATAACCTCCTGACATGAAAGGCATTATATCAAATGCAAGGATACTCCCACATGTGTGAAGTTACATACACGCTGCGTTGCAAGCACATTAAGTTGCAAACAAGTCTTTGAGACTCCCTTTGAAGCACTTTGAGATGCCCCCCTGGTGTCATATCAAATGCAAGGATTATCCTTCTTACTTAGACATCTGTGAAGTTTCACACATGCAGTGTTGCACGTATGTGCCCAACACTTTGCTGTCCACTGTCTAAATACCAGGTTCTTTTTTATTTGAAGAACAGTCAGGAGACTGAAAACGTTTTAGTTGAATACCTAATGCCTCCGAACCGAAAGAATGTTTCAGTGACCTGTATTGCACTGGGCTGTTGCTGGTTGACACCAATGCTGACAATACAGACGGTAATCCCCCTGAGAGGCTGGGCTTGCTGTTCCCACTGAGAAGCTAATCTTTTTACCTCTGATCCCTGAAGAGGCCTCGGGCTGTCACACCTAGGCCGGGCTGTCACACCCAGGCCAGGCTAGCACCTCGTCCAAGTGAGCAGCACAGAGCAAAGAAAACCATGTGCTTTGCTAATAACAGATCCTACACATTTTCTCAAATATTTTCCAACATTTTTCACGATTCAGTAAACGTAATATTTTCTCCAGTCTCTAAGACAGCGAGCAGATTATACAGGGATGGTAAACTGGTTGTGAACTGGCCTCTCACATACCACTATTCAGATTGCATTGTCTGTAATAACAATAATAATCCTTGCATTTGATATAGCGCCTTATCCGTCATTCAAAGCTCTTCACAGAATATATTGTAAAGTGGATTGACTCTATGGTTTGTGAGCGAAATGTGGAAGCCAATTGCGCACAGCAGTGTTCCACAAACAGTCATGGATTGAATGACCACATTTTCTTTGGAAGGATTATTACCACACCAGCGATCCACCAATTAACTAACAACCGAGTTCCTACTTACTTCTAGTTACACTGTAGGTTAGTTGTCTCTTTCTGACCACAATGGGCAGGAGTTTTTGATGAGGTGCAGACACACAACTGATAAACGGAGCCTTGGCAGCACAGAAAGACATTATTTGGCCATCTTGACTGTGCTGATACAGTATAAACTCCCTCACTGGAGCTATAAAACCTTATGATACCTGTGCAATTAAACACCATTAATATGGATGAAAAGGCCATTATCATCAGTAGCTTATGAAAGTGGTCAAATGAGCATCACTATTGCTACAGAAATCGATTTCTCTGAGATACTGCTCTGACTTGTGGATGGGCTCAGTATTTATTGTTTACACTAACAGAATCAGCTGCCCCAGTTCCCTGCCTCCCTCCTCCACCCCCACAGCTACAAGCCAACCTCTTATTGGGCTTAATGTCTAGATGGATTGATAAGATTCTTTGTTTCAGCCATCAAAATGCTTGTATCTTTTGCAAGGTTTTGCATTTGCAATCCGTGCATTTGATCTTTTGCACAACCTGAAATATGGGCAGGATATCTGAGGTCCACTTATAATAATAATAATAATAATCCTTGCATTTGATATAGCGCTTTTCACGTCGGGAGGACGTCCCAAAGTGCTTCACAGAACACACTGTAAAGTGAATTGACTGTATATTTGTGGGCGAACGCGGCAGCCAATTGCGCACAGCAATGTCCCACAAACAGTCGTGGATTGAAAATGACCAATTTATTATTGTTTTTGGTTTTTTGGAGGAATTATTATTAGGCGTGTGGAGTAAGGAAACTTGCCCGAGGTTTCGCCCTGCCTGGAATTGAACTCAGGTCTCTCACTTGCAAAGCGAGTGCTCTAACCGCTGAGCTACAGGACTCCCAAGCTACAGGACTTGGAGGGGTTCGGGGGGGAAGGGGCAGGGGTGGGGGTGGTGGGGAGAGGGAGGGAGTAGAAGGGAGAAGACAGAGTGTTACTCCCTGCGATACACTCTATTACTCTCTCTGTGTGACTCTCTCTGTGTTACTCTCTACGTTACACTCCGTGTTAATGGCTCTGTTTTACTCTCTCTGTATTGCTCTCTCAAGCGTTACTCTTTCTCTGCTTTAGCATGTCCATATTAGTCTCTCTGGTCAGTCTCTCTGTGTCAGTCTCTTTGCATCAGTCTCTCTGCGTTACTCTCTGCGTTGCTCTCAATGCTTGACTAGCCTGTTTGTGATGTACCTTGCAGATTTCACAGGCCCAGCGTGCGGAGAGAAGATAGACCCCTGTGCCTTGTCACCCTGCCAGAACAATGGCACCTGCTTTCCGGATGGCACCTCATACAGCTGCAATTGCAGCCCAGCCTTCACTGGACCAACCTGCGCTCAGCTGATCGACTTCTGTGCTCTCAGTCCCTGTGCTCACGGTATCTGCCGCAGTGTTGGAACCAGCTACAAGTGCCTGTGTATCCCAGGTATCGCATCCACCAACTTCCTGTCTTTAATATTAAGCCAGAAGTAAAAAAAAATATTATTATAATATTTATCAATCCGTGCATTTGATACAGCTCCTTATCACATGGTTCATACGTCTCAAATGCTTCACAGGATATACTGTAAAGTGGAGTGACTGTGTATCTTATGGGTGAAATGCGGCAAACAGTTGCACACAGCCATGTCCCACAAACAGCCACGGAGTGAGTAACCAATTTTATTGTGTTTGCCTACATCTCCAGTCACTCCATTTCACAGTAATTCCTATGAAGCCCTTTGAGACGTTCTTTCGACGTGATTAGGCACTAAACAAAATACAAGAATTATTATTGTTATTGATAGCCAATTCAACGGGAGAAAGAAACTCCCCTTTTCGAGTATTGCTGCGTGATCTTTAACGTCCACCTGAAAAAGCAGACAGGACCTTGGTTGAACATCTCATTCACTGAGTATACTAATACCATCCCATTGATGTCTTCCCTCTGCTTCCACAGGTTACCACGGGCTATATTGTGAGGAGGAATACAATGAGTGCCTCTCAGCTCCTTGCCAGAACTCGGGAACTTGCAAAGACCTTGTGAACGGTTACGAATGTTTGTGCCCTGCTGAGTATGATGGTAGGTCATGGACAAGTGTCTACCTTTGACAGATCTATTAAGCACAAGCCCTATTTCAGGTTAAACTATATCTTGGTAACCCTTTTGCATTACTCGATGCAATGTGACACATATATAAAAAACAAGCCTCCACAATTGCTGTTGCTGGCAGTACCCTGGAGAAGCATGTTGGATTAACAGCTTTGTTTCTGTCTCTGATGAGTGTACTTGTTTTAGAATTTATTGTTCTTGCTCAGTTTGTTGCTAAACTCAAGACAGGGCAAATTTAGCTCCAGGGACACAATTTCTGGGGACGTACACTCACCGTAACACTCTTTTAACTAACCCATATACTCCGCTTGTGTGGGTTCACTGATGTAATTACATATGCACATCAGAAATCACTGGGTACTCATAGGAGTCTTTAATAATAATAATAATAATAATCCTTGCATTTGATATAGCGCTTTTCACGTCTGGAGGATGTCCAAAGCGCTTCACAGAAAACACTGTTAAGTGAATTGACTGTATATTTGTGGGCGAACGCGGCAGCCAATTGTGCACAGCAATGTCCCACAAACAGTCATAGATTGAAAATGACTAATTTATTATTGTTTTTGGTTTTGGAGGGATTATTATTAGGCTCTGTGTGGAGTAAGGAAACTTGCCCAAGGTTTCGCCCTCTGCCTGGAATTGAACTCAGGTCTCTCGCTTGCAAAGCGAGTGCTCTAACCACTGAGCTACAGTTTGATCCAAAGTTGATTGCTGACTTTCAACTTAGTTGAACGAGCTCTGAGGCCTTGTTTGAGGAATAGAGTGAACTGGAGCAGCGAGCAATGAAAACTTAAGAGAAATTAATCTTTGTGAATGAAACACATGGAAAGTGTATTGGTTTGTTTGACTACCTGCAAAGGCCTGAAAACAATGTATCTAAAGTATCTAATAATAATAATCCTTGTATTTTATTATAGCGCTTTATCACGTCATTAAGACATCTCAAAGCCCTTTACAGAATATATTGTAAAGTGGATTGACTCTATTTTGTGGGCGAAACGCAGCAGCCAATTGTGCACAGCAGTGTCCCACAAACAGTCGTGGATTGAGTGACCAATTTTTTAATCTGCTAAATAAGATGGGTTAATTTGCTTCCAGGTCAGCACTGTGACCTCTACAAGGATCCCTGTGCCAACGCCAGCTGTCAGAATGGGGGCACCTGTGCCAGTGAGGGGCTGAATGCCACTTGCATTTGTGCACCTGGATTTGCAGGCAAGTATTACAGCAAAACATATGGCAATTCATCTGTACAGAGAAGCATGGTTGGTGACCCATGAGACACTGGGCAAACCCAGGCTTATAGTTTATCTTCATATATTACTTGAACCATCATCACGTAGCCTAAAAATTCACTGGGAAAACTCAATTAAAAAAAATACATCTGACATATATTTCACACAACTCTCCATCATCTACAACTCATCCATTCACTTGCACCGTGGATGTCATGTTAAGCTGTGATTGCTCAGAGGCTGTTTGGTGACAGCTCTTACTCGGGACTGTGATTTAGGTGACAGACGGGGTATAAGTGCTGCAGGGAATGATACATTAAGATCCACTAGTTACATGGTGTCTTCTTTAGGTGCTTAATTACTAATGGCAGAAAGTCTTTATTTTCTTTTCTTGTTGTCATTACTTTCCGACACCCCAAGGCAGCAGAACAAGAGGTCAGGGTATTTAACAAGTGAAATAGGTTGCTAAGAAAGGTGAGTCCAGGACACTTGGACTCGAGAAACAGCTTAAGATGGTAGGGTGAGATCAATACAACACAATACAATACAAATTACATTTGTATAGCGCCTTTCACGTCGGGAGGACGTCCCGATCAAATGGTCTTCTTCATCTGAACCTGCCTTCCAGTCTTGTGATCTGTGATTGCTATTCATTTTTTTGCAACATTCCCTTTTCAGACTCTAATTGTTCCTTGAAATATTTTAGTAGAAAGGGGTATTTGAAACAATGTGGCTCAGTCATTTGGGGAGTAGGGAAGGTTCACTGATATCATGACAATGTCCATCCACATTCTACAGTCCACAAAGTCCATGTTTTTTTTACACAGTGTATTGATCAACAAATGAAACGTGTAAGAATGATGATAATTGTATTTAGAACTACTTAATTGTATTCAGTACCAGTGTTTACTTGTATTTAGGCATCCAGAGGATCGGTGTGAGTGATCACCATCATTTTCATGGCAGATAGTGATCTGTTACCATGTTCGGTGCGACATCTTCTGTAACATGGATGGAGTGATGAGGTGAAATGCACGTCTGACAGCTTGTTTCAGCTCCTCCGGAGTCTTAAATTGGTGTTTTGTAAGAGAGTATAAGAGGACTTAATAGTTACCCTGTACATGGGCTTTGACAAGTGAGTCACAAGACTTGGAGGACATGCCTGGCACTGATTTATGGATCATGGGAGTAAGCGAGATATGTTGCCCGGGAGAAGGTCCCATTCTGGGATGTGAAACAGTGGAGACAGCGAGCACTGAAATTCCTGAAAGGTCATATTGGGAAATTCTTAACGTCAGTCATGGCATTTCCGCAGAGCTTTTTTATCATATAAGGTTTCGTTTTGACTCCTTCACATTTTTGTCTCCCTGTGCAGGTGAAACATGCGAGACTGACCTCAATGAGTGTGAGAGCAACCCTTGCCACCGTGGAGCGACCTGCTTAAACCAGGCAAACGGCTATGTCTGCCACTGCCCACATGGCTGGGTGGGAGCTAATTGTGATATCCGTAAGTCCCACAGCCATCCTCCACCTACGCCGCTTATAATAATCATTTGACATTAGTCAGTGACTGAAGGTGATCAATTTAAGACAGTTAGCAGGGGAATCAAAGGGAGTGATTGTTTATACATAGAGTGTTGTTAGGATGTGGAATACCCTACTAAGATGACCATAGGTAGGAATCAAGGACCGTAATGCTTTACCAGTAGTGCTGTTCTTATCAGGAGTTCTACCCGATGACCGGATAGTAGCAAATGTCACCCCAATATTGAAAAGCGGGAGGCTGATAGAGGGAGTTAAATGCGTTATGTGACATAATCACCAGTGATAATTAGCACATCGGCCCAAGTCTGAAGCACCAATCTTTTTCCTAGGCCTTGGTGATTTGTTACTGCTTCCATTTATGTTTGATGTGATAATTACCACCAGCGATAATATCATATGCTGTGTTATCTTACCCCTTCCCCCCTTCCTCCCTTCTTTCCACCCTGACCGCACCCCACATAGAACGGTTAACGTAATAGTTGGTAGAGGTTACAATGCTCAGAGGTATTTTAAGGGATTGTATCAATGTTTATTAAAACACCACAAATACATAGTCAATCCAATTTACAATAAATTCTGTGAAGCGCTTTTGAGAAGTTTCAACTACGTGATAGCCACTGTATCAAATACAAGGATTATCATTATTATTATTATAAGACCTCTCACGGAGCCCAGCAGAGGAGTCAGTGTGAATTTCAAAGCAACAGGTTACATCCCAGTAATCTAACTCCCTGTGGAGGAAATTAACTTGGTGCACGAGGGCACTGAAGTGGGTATAATCCACTTGGAGTTTCAGAAAGGATTTGATAAAAGACGATTAAGGCTGAAGAAATTAATGGCAAATTAGGTAATTATTTTGAAAACAGCTTAGCGTTCATAAAGGGGAACAATGTCCTCGCTGCGGAAACAGTGAGCATGAAATCCTCCAGGGCAAAGCTCCCGGTCTCTTGTGTTCATTGTTCAGCACTGATGCGGGGACAGCTTCCGAGCTCAGCTGCTAGTTGTAAAGTGATATTTTTACTGATCGTTCTTCACCGGATCCTGAGATTCCACTTTGTTTTTGTCTATGAGGCCATTTTGCCTTCAAATTTATAATAATAAATAATAACAATCTTTACATTTGATGTAGAGCGCCTCAGTTCTGGAGGACGTCTCAAAATTCTTCACAGAATATACCGCAAAGTGAATTGACTGTATATTTTGTGGGCGAAACATGGCATTCGATTAAGCACAGCAGTGTCCCACAAGCAGTTGTGGATTGAATGACCAAATTATTATTTTTTAATTTCTTTTTTTTGAAGGGATTATTCCCCACCGGAAAACAATCTACCAAACAACTAACAACCGGGTTCCAATTTACTACTAGGTAAACAGAGGCTTGTGTGGAGTAAGGAAACTTGTCTAACGTTTCGCCCTGCCGGGAATCGACCCCAGGTCCTCTCGCTTGCGAGGCAAATGCTCGAGCTAATACGCTACAGGACTATACAATAGTCCTATATGAATTCCAAGTCAATGACATGATAAGACGCTACATCAAATGCAAGGATTATCATTATTAAAATTATTAGCTGTAAGTTGAATTATCTGGCCTTTTATTTGCAGACATGGAGTGGAAATCTGGCCGGATGGCAGAGAGTCTGAACAATATGCCTCGCCACTCGCTGTACATTATCATCGGAGCCCTGTGCGTGGCCTTTGTCCTGATGTTGATCATCCTGATCGTGGGCATCTGCCGCATCAGCCGAATCGAGTACCAGGGTGCCTCCAGACCTGCCTACGAGGAGTTCTATAATTGCAGGAGCATCGACAGTGAATTAAGCAACAGCATCGCCTCGATCCGACATGCTAGGTAAGGCACAACCTCATTCTATGCAGCAGCATCCACAAGGAATAAATAAAAACTTGCATTTATATAGCCCCTCACACAGGGTAGCACTAAATATAGACACAGTTCAGAGTTTGTGGATACTGCAGCGTATTGGTTAGAGCACTCACCTCTCAAGTGAGAGGACGTGGATTCGATTCTTGGGCAAGTCAAAATGTTGGGCAAGTTTCTTTACTCCACACGCCTCTGTTTACCTAGCAGTAAATAGGAACGCAATTGTTAGTCAATTGGCGGATTGATGTAATAATCCCATACAAAATTCAATCCACGAATGTTTGTGGGATACTGCTGTGTGCAATTGACTGCCGCATTTTGCCCACAAAATAGACAGTCAGTTTACTCTACAGTATATTCAGTGAAGCACTCTGAGACACCTTGAAGACGGGATAAGATGTATCAATTGCAAGAATTATTATTATTATTCTTTAGGCCTTGTGCCAATGATCCTCAGAATATGGGGATAAGATTGTTTAGTTCTTGTGTCCCCAATCCTCAGTCAGTGTCTGGGAATGTCATATTGTGGATCAGTTTGCACACAAAAATGACCCACAAACCAATGAAGTGAAGGACCAATTTTATTTGGGGGAATTGTTGGCCAGAACACCGGGAGAGAGATCCTCCCTTCTCTTTTCAAATGGGACCCCACAGCACTGCAATGGAATGTCAGCTTAGACTATGTGATTCCATGTCCTGACGTGGGGCTTGAACCCACAACATCATGACTAGGAGGCGAGAGTGATAACCAACATGACACCGTTAAACATTTGCTTCCCCTCTTGACTTTACACTGAATCATTGTGTGGGGTCTCACTCCTGGTTTACTCTGTTTAACTTCAGGTTCGGGAAGAAGGTGAGGCCAGCGATGTACGATGCTACCCCAGTCGCCTACGAAGACTACAGCCCCGACGATAAGCCACTCGTCACTTTAATTAAAACAAAAGATTTGTAAAAGCACAGCACAGCTCTTGACTTTTTGAGGGGGAATTAAAAAAAAGGAAGAAAACCTAAACATGCTAAATATTTTTAAGACACTATTACTACAAATACGTGTAAGAGATTTGCTATGAGCTAGGTAGGCAAATGTTACCAGCGTTTATGCAACATATTAAAACTAAAGAACAGGTTTGTGTTTGTATACTGCTCGCAATGCTAAGGAAATATATTTTCAATGTCGCTGCCCATCTTATAAAATATTTATCTTAATAGAGTGATACCAGTGAACTATTTCCAGATATACTCTTGGATATTGATATGTTTGCATTTTTCTGTCAACTGGGCAAAATTTTCACATGGGGAAAAAGCATTTTATTTGAACAATCTGGATGTGTGTGTGTGTGTACGTGGGTGTGTGTATTTGGAGGGGGGTAATTTGTAATTTGTTTCTTTAAGATATTGGTGGAAGAAGGATTGGCAGTGTCGAAGGTCAGAACATGGTTGGGGACTTGTGTTTGGATCCAGTTAAGGTCGAAGTCTCTCTGATGCACTGGCCCAAAGTAAAATGAATTCTGAGCAGGTTTCAAGTGAGCAGAGATTCTTTCAGCAGAGCAGAGCTGACTGTAAATTGGCACTGAACTAGGCAACTTGTCCAGAAAGGGCACTGGTATGGGATTCGAATGACCACAGCTATAAGGAGTCCTATGACCCTTTGCGTCGCTGGGGCAAGGGTAGAGAAAGCTTTACCCTGCATCCCAACCTGGCTGCACCCAGAGCCATGGAGATGCTTTGCACTGAATGGACAAGATGGAAAAGGTTTCTCAATCACTTTCGATTCATGCTGTCATTTCCTCACGCTCTCGGGTGGAGTATATTTACACAAGCCAGTCTCTCCTCTCTTCCCACCCCTAACCCCTCCTCCACCATTCCTGGTTAGGTCACCAGGATTCACCATTTAAACAGAAATATATACTGTACATTAAAAAACTCCAGAAAAAACACAAAAAAACTGCTAAAGTTGTAATAATAATCCTTTGTAAGTATTTGATTTGCAAAAGGGGATCCTGGAGTCCAAACCCCCCTTTTGAATAGTGATTATATTATTAACCTAGAGATCAGAATAATATAGGGAGTCAATAGTGTAGGATTTCTCAATGGGATACAGAAATATATGTATAGGTGGAAACTGGGTCTGTTTTCCTTGCAAAGGTTTCCTCAAGTGATGAATGTGATGTACTTCCCATTGCCAGAAGCAGCCCCCTTTGGGTTTTTTTAATTAAGAAATGCCATTGAGAAATACCGCAAAATTGATCCCAGGATGTGCTAAATGCTCGGGCTTAAAGCCCTAGTTTGTACAATGGTACTTGTTTTTGTGCACTTTTATCTTACGGAGGGAGTCTCTCGCCTTCAGAAAACCTTTGAAAAATCGATGCTAATGTTTTTATGTCTTTCGGTATTTTGAAGCAATTTTGTGAGTACCGATGAGGTCAATGGAGAGGGCAATCAATGAGCACAATAATGTGAGGGAGCTAAAATATCACATATCTGACCTCCCTGGCTTTAATTAGATATACCGCTTCCTATAGGATTCTCTAATACTCTCTATGGGATAAATTCTGCTTATGTGCCTTTTCACCAGTGACCACGATTTTTTTTTAGCAAACTGCTGAATTCAGCCTCAACTTTGAAGTTGGTTTTCTTTTAAGAACTTGCACAGAAAGAGAGAAAAAAAACCAGCTTCAAAATCAAGGTTGTGTTTAAGAATTTTGCCAAATTCAGGATGTTCTAAAACACTGCGCAAACGAGAGAAAATCTAAACCCAGATGGAATTTCTCCCCACTAGTTTCTAGATGTGCATATAGCGATCAAAGCAGGGAATGTGTCATGCACTCTAAAGGAGAGACACTGACCTCCCTCAAGCAAAAGTACTTTTGTGTGCAGTGTGAGTTTTCTTAACATTACGACCTACGCTTGAGTTGTTATTTTCTGCTATGGAAACGTATTGTGAGAGTTGCGTGATTGAAGTCGGAATTCTTTGCTGTTTTACGACCTTCTCGCGCTGGTAGCTTTCAATGCTGGAAGGTGACGGGGTTCCTGTCCTTGCAAAACCGAGTGGTGATGTGCGGGCTGAATTTCAAGGGTATCCAGCGGTTGATAGCTACCAGGGCTGGTCTTGTGACAGAGGATCTGTTTTTGTTGCTCCATTAAATTCATGCGCCAACGCTGTATGTTTAAAGAAATAATAAAGCTCGTAATCCAAAAAGTACCTCCATGCTCTGAGGTCCTTGTGAGTTTTTGTTTAATATTCATAACGATGATGTTGCAGGCTGGATTAATTGTTCTCCCCGAAATCGTGCGTTTGAATCCAATCGGCTTGGCTGGCAGTGTGTGAACTCAAAAGCTCGCATCTAAACCAAACACAAATACTGTATCCATTATCACTGCCACTTTGCTAGGTTCAAAGCATTTGGTTATTTTGGCTGTGTCTTGGAGTCCCATAGTCTGCTCACTTCGCAAACAAGAAGACCCGGACTTCGATTCCCAGGCGGGGCAAAACCTTAGGCTTGTCTCCTTACTCCGCACACCTCTGTTTACCTAGCAGTAAGTATAAACCCGGTTGGTAGTTGATTGGCAGATCGTTTCTGGGGGTAATAATCCCTCAAAACAAAATTTGGGTCACTCAATCCATAACTGTTTGTGGGAGATTCTGATATGCCATTCATCTGGCCTTAGCTTTTAACACCATTTTGTCTAAACATACAGCTCATGTGCAAAACCCCATTGTCCAGCGCCTTGGGACGTCCTCCCGACTTGAAAGGCACTGTATAAATGCAATTTAACGTTATTCTTGTTATCATTCTTGCCTTGGAGGCTTAAGACTGGATGGAATTTTAGACTTTGGGTTACATGTTGAGGCTGAGCCTAACGAAAAAGAACCACAGAAGGAGACCATTTAGCCCATCAAGCCTGTTCCACCATTTGCTTAGATCATGGCAGATGTTTAAATCTCTTTTCCTCACTTTGTTGCATATCCCTTAATGCCTGCATTTTCCAAGTATTTCTCTGATTGTGTATTTTGCAAGCGAATGAGGCAGCCAATTTATACACATCAATGTCCCATAAAATGGCTATGAAGGGAATGAATGATTTTATCTGAGGGACTGTTGGCTAGGATAGTGGAGAGTTCTAGGGAAATAAAGACATTCAGGGTTATGTATGATAGAGTTGATTTCTTTAATGAGAAAACTTGCTGCTTGTACGAGGGGTTAGAGAATTGAGGGGTAAAGGAGAGGGCAATAGGAAGGGTGGGGTTTCGAACAGATGTACAGACTTGTTGGGCTGGATAAGGTATCATTCTATTACTCTATGTAAAAAGCAGAGAAAACTTCTAGAAACCCACTAAAGAGTACTCACTGGGGAAACTTGTTGGAAATAACAATAATAATATTTGCATTGAGATGTCCCAAAGCGCTTCACATGATATATTGTAAAATGGAGTGACTGTGTATTTTGTGAGCGAAACACGGCAGCCAGTTGAGCTTAGCAGTGTCCCACAAACAGCCATGGTGTGAGTGACCAATTTTATTGGAGCAATTGTTGGCCAGGATACCCGGAGAAAGAAACTCTCTTCTCTTTTTGAATAGTGCCATGAGATCTTTAACGTCCATCTGAACAGGCAGACAGGACCTCAGTTTAATGTCTCATTCAAAGGACGGCACCTCCAAATCGCAACACACCCCTGTATTAAGAGTATCAGCTTAGACTATGTGATTCCAGGTTCCAACAAGCAGCTTAAACACACAAGCTTCTTACTCAGAAGTGAGAGTGCTATCACTGTACCAGGCTGCCACACATTCACCACATTTAAGACCTCGGTTGCAGTGGTAGCACTAGTACACATGTGGGATAAAATTCAGCTCAGCAAATTGTTCCGATATGTCACTTTATTCTGGTTGTGGTTGATTTTTGCGGCAGAAAGCAAAGCATCTCTTTAAATGTCAGTGTGTCAGCATGGCTCCTGTTAGGAGATTGAGCAGTTTTATCTCTCTCTCTTATTGACAGCGCCTTCCATCATATTTTACAAATGCATAAGGATGAGAACAACAGCCAGATGTCTGGTGATGATAAACTCACTGTTTTGGTCACTAACCTCATGATATCTCTTCCATGTATCTGTGTCGGACTTGATTTCAGAATAGAGTCTCTTTAATAACAGATTTTCACTCCCCGAAGAACGGCCATTAATTCTGACATTCATTGCAGCAGATTTGTGTGGAAATAATGAGGCCTTTTGGTCATGTTTTAAAAGAGATGGGCTTCTTTCTTAAAGGTACATTTTCTATTGAACCTTAACTCCTCCTGCATTCCGATGATCTTCTACATTTCCCACGTCGTAAGCTCAATGTTTTCACAGAGTAACCATTTTTTTACATGAATTTAAAACCTATTATGTTAGGGCTCTGCCAGAACACACACACACAGACAAATATAAACAACTATATTTGTACACAGTAAATTAACTTGTGCATGCACACATACATGAACACTGAACAACAACAACTTGCATTTATATAGCGCCCTTCATGCAGGGTAGCGTCTCGGAGCGCTTAACAGTGGTGGAGCCTAATGACAAGCCTGGGGGAGGGTTGGGTGGGTGTGACTATGAGCATGGTTGAAGAGGAAGGTTGTCAGGCGTGATCTGAAAATAGGGAAGGAGGGGGCAAGGCAGAGGGATTAAGGTAGAGAGTTCCAAAGGTTTGGGGCATAATGGCTGAAAGCATAGCTCCCTGCACACCTGTAGACACACTTAAAAGCATGGCCGCTGATGGTGGAGTGGAGGGGACGAAGGACAAGCAGGAGCTTTGTTGAGCAGAACGGAGGTGGCGGGTAGTGGTGTGGGGAGTAAGCGGGTCAGAGAGGTAGGGAGGTGCCTGGGCATGAAAGGGTTTGTAGACAAGTGTGAGGATCTTGAAGTTGATAGGTTCTGTGATAAGGAGCCAGCGGAGCCTGACGAGGACTGGTGTGATGGTGCTATGGATTTTAGAGTGCGTAAGTATATTCACGCACAACACACATACATGCACACGTATGCACACTTGAGCACAGACATATTCTTCAGCAGAGATATCTGAACAGCATTCAGGGTCAGGAACCCTGCCTGATTGTTTCTAATCTTTAGCCCTGGGACACTGAGACAGATTGCAACAGACCTACCATTGCTCAAGGTGAGATCTGCTGATATAGCACAGACCAGGCCTCAACATGATTGTTTACTGGCCTGTGAAGCTCACATTTGAGAATTACCATGAGGTCAGCTAGTAAACACTCATTGGTAACAAACCAGCCTTTTCAAATACAAGAAGTCAGCAGGAAAAGAGGATATAACTTTAGTGCGGGAATCCCAAACCACTAGGCGGTGCTCTTGCACATGATCAAAAAGGCAAAGGAAGGACTGATACAACTGAGTCGTTTTTCAGTCAAATTAAAAACAACGTATTTCATGCACCTTGGAATAAAAATATAAACGTTAATGCGTTAATTGCAGTAAATATCGCTCCTGCCTCCTTTTTATTGAGCACGCGCAAGACCCAGCAACAATTGGTTGGTTGGAGATCCCCGTTTTTGTGTTTCAGGGGGTCATTTCAGAATGGGCACTAAGGAGTGTAGTCACTGGGCAGTGGTAGAGGCCAGGATACTGGGACTTGTTTAAGAAACAGCTTGATGCTGTAACAGCAAGAAATAGTCAGATGCATCAAGACACTAGAACAAAAGGACACAGGTTTAGAGTTGCACAGGGCAATTTCAGGACAGACCCAGGAAGTAATTTATTTACCCAGAGGATAATTAATGACTGGAACAGGTTTCCAGGAAGGTTGGTTGAGACCAGGACACTGGACTTATTCAAAAGCAGCTTGATACTGTGATGGAGGGACAATAGGGGATACTTTGGAAGGATGATATCTGATGGCCAAAGGGACTTTTTCATCTGGACCGATCTTGTGAGATCAGCAAATTTATACTTAATTGGAACCAGCTCGCCTTCTAGAAGTGTGAATAAGGACTCAGCAGACAATCCCAGAAACTATCGATTCAGAATGGGTCGTCCTCATGGCATCAAGTAGGACAGGACACCGTGAACGCAGTCCTTAGAAGACAAAGCCCTCAACAGCAACGGCACAGAAGATCAAATCGCAAACTCAATCTCCTGTACACCACCAGACATTGCCTGTTCAAGACAATAGAGAGCTCGGATACCCCCACTCACCCCGCCCCATTGGATAAATTAAGTATTGATCCTTAAACCAAGTCCATGTCCACATGTATATTACGGGTGAGTAGCTGCCATTACAAGAATTTTCTGAGTTAGAATCATTGGCCTGAAGACCACTGGGGATTGGAGAAAGGGGTGGGGTGGATTGGGTGGTATGGAAGTTCACATTATACAAAGTCTCAGGGACACATCTCATTGTGTGACATAAGATTGCCAACAAAAGACGCAAATTCTCAAATGGGCACCAGATGGCAGCCAAACACCAGCCAAATCAAGTTTTAACAGATGGGATTTTCTCACTCTTAATTTGATTTGAGTTATTTTCAATCTTTAAACCATCTTCTTTGCTATGGCCAGGACTGGGAAGCAGGCTTTGTTTTTAGATGTGTCTGCAATGTTTCACATGTATCTGGTTTGTTTTAAAAAAACTTATTTTTGATGCCTCACTCTTAGGAAATAACCACAACTCCATCTGTTTCAAATCAGGTTGGCAAACTACAACTAAACTACCACTACAACTTGCATTTACATAGCATCCCTCATGCAGGGCAGTATCCCAGAGTGCTTGATCTGTGTCAATCTGGACATTTCCCTGGCTGTGACAGGTTCTGCCTCTTTGCACAGTGCAAATCTCTTGTAGGGCAGTGCCTAAGAGTGCCCTCAGGTCTCAGATAAGCTCTGTGAGCCTCTCACTGAGAGAGGCATCTCGCCACACCTTCTCACTTTGAGACACAGTCGTCAACAACTCACATTTATATAGTGCCGTTCACGCAGGGTAGAACCCGGAGCTCTTGTCTCAACCACAGCATTCGTTTTATCGAGCCTGATACAAATATTCCGTAACGCAATATTATCGTGTTGTGGTTTCTCTTTCCTGTGATGGGAATGTTTTGAGAAGGTGTAAATATAGATTCTATATGTATTTCAAGAAATATAGATTTTGTTTTCAAAATGTTTCACATCGTCCAGAATTTGGCAAAAACAGTTTTTAAAAACGAAAAGGCTGGATTTAAGATTTTGCCAAATTCCAACTGCTCTGAAGTGGTAATTCAATAGAGTAAATCTAGACCCAGGTGGAATTTCTTGCCCAGTTGTTATTTAAACTTGTTTAAACAGTGATTTCCAATTGAGGGACCAGAGTGGAGTTGCAGGTGCCAGTGATTGATGATAGAGCATCATTAACCCAGCCAGCATCTTGCAGTGACTTTGCTAATTCACTTCACTCGTCCTGTCACATACGCACACACTATCCCCCACTCCCCCTGACGTCAGCTCACACTTACACAAAGGGTTTAACAACCGAGTGAAATGGAAGGAACAAAAAACAAAGATGTTCACAACTGGGAGAGAGACACAGAGAGAAGGGAGAGGCAGGGAGGGGGAGAGAGAAACAGAAAAAAAATGTTTTATTGTTATTAGAAACCTTCCCTTGTATCTGGGTGGTATCATTTTGATGTCTGTGGAGAACGTTGCAGGGACTAATCGCCTCGTAATTCAGGTTTATTGATCTGCGGGGAGTTGATCTGGAACTTGCACATTTCCCTGCCCTGTGTTCTGTACAGATACACTGGCACTCAGCACGCCAGCGGCAGACTTCGTCAACACAAGCATTAAAGCCAACTTTTGTTTTACTCCAGGGAGCTTCATATGGCAACATCATAACACTCGCATTTGGTACAGTGGCTTTAACATCTCAAAGTGCTTCTTGGGGGTTCTGCAGTGAAGTGTATCTGTGATCAAACACAGCAGCCAATTTGTGCAAAGCAACGCCACCGGGAGAATATCTTTCTCTCCTCAAATAGCGGCGCAGGATAATAATAATAATAATAACAATCCTTGTCTTTGATATATTGCTTTTTTACGTCGTTGAGACATCTCAAAGCGCTTCACAAGATATACACACTGTAGACTGGATTTGGAATGACATTGTCTAACCTGACATTCCAACGCAGTATTGCATTGTCGGAGGTTCTGTCCTTTAGATGAGGCCCTAAACCGAGTTCCTGTCTACCTGTTGAGGTGGACATTAAAAATCCCATGGTATTATTCGAGAAGAGAAGGGAGGTTGTCTCTCCCGGCGTCCTGGGCAACAACCACCCCCCCCCCCCCCAACCCGCCCCGAAGATAAAATTGGTCACTTTCTCTCATTGCTGTTTGTGGGACATTGCTGCGGGGTTCCACCCATAAATTACACAGTCACTCCACTTTACAGTATGTCCTGTGAAGCACTTTGAGACATCTCGACGACGTGAAAAGGCGCTACATTAACTGCAAGGATTATCATCATTATAATTGCGGCGCGGGACTGGCTGCCGTGTTCCGCCCGCAAGATACGCAGTCACTCCACTTTACAGTGAATCCTGCGATGCGCTTTGGGAGGTCTCCACGACGTGATAAGACGCTGCATCAAACAGCAAGAATTATTATTGCTATTATCATTAATAAACGGGTGGGGTGGTTGGGAAGCAACAAGCAATTGCAGGCGTGAAGTTTCTAAGCCCTATTCAAATTTAGGAAAAAGGTCAGGCAGGAATTGGCAAATATGGGGAGCAGATGTCTGTGTATGTGTGTGTGATGGGGGCAATTTCTCCCCTCCCCAGGCATGTGTGGGGTGGGAGTGAGTGAGTGAGTGAGTGAGTGAGTTGGAGAGGGAAGCGAATGGGAAGCGAGGTCTGGCTGGTTTGGATCTCTGCAGCAGCAGCAGCAGCAGCAGAGAGAGAGGAGACAGACAGAGAGAGAGAGAGCAGTGAAGGTTTCAGCTGATTCTCCAGCCTGTTTGAGCCCCATGTGAACCGACCCCCCCACCCCCCACCATCCCCACCAGTGGGCAATTGCTTGAGATTTGCAGCTCTCCCCACTTTGCAAGAGAAAGCCCAAGCCACAGCCATCCAGGGTGCAGAGATGTGGCAGCCTGCAAGCGAGAGACTGCAGGTAAGACACCCTCTCTCTCTCTCTCTCTCTCCCCTTTACACTCACACCCACCCTCCTCTCAGCTCCTCGCTTCCCCTGCCTTGCATTAACCCTCAACTGGGGGTGGTGGTGGTGGTGGGGTGGGGGGGAGATCGAGGTGCTGACAGCCCCACATCATAGGCTCGTTCCTTGTTTCTTCATCGCAAGCCACTGAACCCTGCAGTCAGACAGACCCCCAGTTAGACACAGCAACACAGAGAGACGCAGAGGAACATACATGCATACACATACATACATATACATACATACAGAGAGAGAGAGAGAGAGAGGGTTGCAATTATTGTCTCCACCAACCAACAAAATAAACCCTTTTGTGTTGCAATTTCTCCCCCAACCTCAGATTGTAATATGCAATTTGCAATTTTATTTGCAGTTCTCAAGTCCTTGTGTAGGCACTGTGTCTGTGTGAGGTGTGTGTCACAGGCTCAGTGATATACACACACACATACACACACATACATACATACATACGTACGTATGTACTGTGTGTCTGTGTGTGTGCGCGTGTGTGTTACAGGCTGAATGATATACATACACTGTGGTCTCCAATTCCTGCCCTGGAATGTGTTACAGTACAATACAGATTTACATTTATCTATAGCGCCTAGTGTGTCCGCAGGACGTCCCAAGACTAAGAACCCTATCCACTCCACATACAGTCTGCACACTGACCCTGTTGTCTGCCTTATCAGGTCTGACCAGCCGGTCTCTTGTGGTTCTTAGGAATGAGGCTGTGCTCGAAAATAACCTTTTTTTAAGGTGTGTGTGATGTGTGTGTGGGGGGGGTGGAGTGGGGTAAGCAATTATTTTGGGGATGGACTGGCTTGGATGAGATAGCGTTGTATAAACCCGTCAGGTCCAGGGCAATCCGAGATTTGGAGGTTTACTGCAGATTGTAGTGACTGTGCATTTTGTAAGTTGAACAATGGCTGCTGCCAATTTGCTCGCGACAGTGTCCCACAAACAGCCAGGGGAAGTGAATGACCAATTGTATGTGAGGGATTGTTAGCCAGGAGACTCGTGAACAGATACTACAGTGCGTCCTTTTGATCTGATTGTAGTTGATGGACTTGGCTTTCAGGAAGCCTGGCTCCTACTATAAGGTTTGAGCAGCCTGTTCAGGTCTGTGAAGCGGGCGTATGGACGGGAAGTAGGTTGTTGCGAAATATCCTGCAACATTGATTGAGATCTTTATTGGCTCTTGCAAACCAGTGCCTAATACTTTCGGGAATTGGATAAGCAGGATGCTCCTCCCGACGTGAAAGGCGCTCTATAAATGGAATCTTGTTGTTGTTGTTGATGCATCCCTTCAGGGGGAGAGTGTGCATTCCAACAATCTATCTCTGGAATTTCCAAGTGTAGGTGGGATGCATGGAATTCTGGTTTGGATCCTCTTAAGCACGGTGATGGGTTTCCGCATGTGTCAGACACCTGGCTGACCCCCTCCTTCCCCCCCCCCCCCCAAAACAAAAATTATTGAGATCTCAAGGGACTAAAGGGTATCAAGAGCTTCTGCATGTGACCTTCCCCTCGTCCTCTCTTTCTCTCTCTCTCCCTCTCTCCTCTTTCAGTAAATTTGAGCCAGGTTTTTAGTGATTCACTGAACAAGGATGCTCAGTGTGCAGGGCCTGAGGAATCGCCAAGGGAACCGAACACAGCTCTGAAACAGCAACGTTTACTTGTCGTTCATGTGGGATGTACGCCTCAAAGCGCTTCAGAGAGACAATAGGGAGCACCGAGCTGGGAAGTGAGGAAGCAGACTTGGCAGTGTAGGAGAATTTGTGGGGCAAGTACATTATTGCAGCCAAAACTCCGCAACAATAAGAGGGGAGAGCTCCAGCACTCTTAGCCATAATCTTCCTTGTTTGTGTCTGGAAGGAGCAGTAATGTATAGAGTGTTGGTCAAAGAGATAGGCTTTTAAGAAGGATTTGAAGTCAGCCCACAAAGGAGAAAGGCAAAGGGATTTGAGGAGGGAAATTTATGAATGGACTTGGCGAGGATTCCCTTCACAAGCTGGGATAGGATGCCAGCCTGACTTAATATTCAAGTTCTGTTATTTAGAGCTCCAGGTGGGAAAGAATATGACTGAGAGCTGGGGGTGCGTCTACATATGTGTGTGTGTCTGTCTGTGAGTGTGCCTATGTATGTATGTGTGTGTGTGTGAGCATACAAGTGTTTATTTCTGCATGTTAGGCATGAGGGGGGAGACAAAAGAAGAAGATATGGAGAGCCCAGCGTCTAACTTGCGGAAACCCATCGCCAGCTTAATAGAATCCAAACCAGACTGAGAATTCCACTTAACAGATTCAGTTCTCCCATTGAATCAGTTATGAGACGTCGCATTGTTACCTCAACATGTTTGTTTTTCAACTGATAAATGAATGTAATATTGGGTGCAGGTTTTTTAATATGAAGTCTCCTTAAAGACGCATTGCAATGTCTTAACCAAAGCATTGCACGTTAGCGAAGGTAGGGGGTTCCATTGAGAGACTCATCCTCCCTCCTTTTCATACGCTAACAATAAACCAGAATTTTCCAGTCCATCCCAGCCTCGTCAAATGTAACCTCCCTCTTTTTAGTACATTATTCCCATGTAGAACTCCACTTGGATTTGAGGGGATTTAAGTTTGGCTTAACATGTGCCATTGATGTAAAAAATGTAAAGTCAAAATTTCACACATGTTTGCAATCTGGTAGGATTGCACTGTTGAGATAGGAATGACCCACAGGGAGACTGGTTACGAAACAAGGCTTGGCAGAGCTGCTATATATTTTTTTGAGTAATTCTTTTTGTCACTGACCGTCAGTGAATGAGGCTCTAGTTACTGAAAGGCGGCTGCTCCCTGCCAAATGTTGCATTGTAGGTCACTCTGGGCAGGAAGATTTCAGGGCCTGAGGCCATTGACAGTGTGAGGAAACGCTCTGGGCTGACACAACTCGTCTATCATCTGGTTTTGGCTTCAGGCTCATCTTCACCTCCCCTCAGCGGGCTCTGGCCTGTTCCATGTCCCCACCTGGCCCGCTCCACCATCAGCATTCGGGCTTTCAGCCTCTCTGCCTCCACCCTTTGGAACCATCCCACAGTCCCTTCTCCTCGACCCCTCCCTTGCCTCCTTCAAGGCACATCTCGAGACCCCTTTGACCTGCACCTTTGGTCACCCTCCTACCCCTAACCCCCTGCCCAGTATTTTTCTCTGTCTGTCAGAGCAACAATTGTTTAATGGTCTCCTGTTTACAACAAGCTGAGGGAGTAAAAGGAAAGGTATAGGAACAGGAGTAGACAATTCAGCCCCTCGAGCCTCTTCCGTCATTCTATTAGATCATGGCTGATCTATACCTCGGCTCCAATAACCTGCCTTTGCTCCATATTCCTTGATACCTTTACCTAACAAAGGACTAGAGGGGCGGGCAGTGTAGAAAAATTTGTGGGACAATTACATTATTGCAGCTAAAACTCCGCAACAATAGAGGGGAGAGCTCCAGCACTTTTAGTCGTAATCTTCCTTGCTTGTGGCTGGAAGAAGCAGTATTGTATAGTCATGTCTTTCAAAGCTAAGTCTATTACCCCACAAACAACTTAGTTGTAAAACGCGTGACAGGTTTAATGAGTGAGTGTCTGACAGCATCAGCCAAGCCGCCGAGAGGAAAACGAGGAGACATTGTGGTAATTCCCACAAGGAAAGCTTTCACTTGGAAAGCAAATGAAAGGTGTTGTTTTTTTTGTCTACACTCGCTCAGAGATTTCATCAGCTCGTCTACAGTGAGGTCACAGCCAGTGTTTGTCTTCCGGTCTCTCTCTCTCTGACTGTACCTCTCAATTCAACTCTTGAACCATTTTAAATGCCTTATAAACGACTAAATTACAGCGGATGACACATAAGGATAACTATACTACACATGCTGACACAGTAAAACTGAAAATAATCAACATCAGAGCGGGTTATGAGATAGAATCTGGACCCCGCTCTCGGCAGGGCACAGATTAGACTGTGTAGTGACTGTATATTGGAGGCAGCAACAACAGCATCTTGCATTTAAATAGCGACCTTCACGCAGAATACAGTATCAAAGCAAATATGGCAGTCAATTTTCTTTTACACAACAATGTCCCACAAACTGCCATGAAGTGGAAGATCAATTCTGCATCGGGTGGGGGTTGGGGGGGATGTGGGTTGTTGGCCAGGATTTTGGGAGGAGCTCTTTCTCTTTTTGAGTAGTGCCATGGCCTTTAACATCCACATGAAAGGCAGGTTGGTCCTCGGTTTAATGTCTTATCTGAAGGACAGCACCTCTAACAATCTAGCACTGTGTTGAAGTGTCATCTTGGACGTGAGTTAAACGGCCTACTAACTATTATGCTACTAACTCAGCTAGACTAATAGCTAGGTTGAAGTCCATGTCAGGCCTTTGAACTGACAGTCTAAGCTGACACTCCAATGTACTGAAAAAGGTGCCATCCTTTGGATAATAATAATAATCCTTGCATTTGATATAGCGCTTTTCACGTCTTCTCGACATCTCAAAGCGCTTCACAGAATAGACTATAAAGTGAATTGACCGTATATTTGTGGGCGAAACGCGGCAGCCAATTGCGCACAGCAGTCTCCCACAAACAGTGGTGGATTGAAACTGACCAATTTATTATTGTTTTTGGTTTTGGAGGGATTATTATTAGGCTCTGTGTGGAGTAAGGAAACTTGCTCAAGGTTTCACCCTGCTGGGAATTGAACCCAGGCATTTCGCTTGCAAGGCGAGTGCTCTAACCACTGAACTTCAGGACTCCACATTAAACCAAGGTCCTATCTATGCCTGTTTGGTGTACGTTAAAGATCCCAGGCACTATTCAACAACATCAACAACTTGTACTTATATAGTGCCCTTCTCAAGTGGTAGCGACTTGGAGCTCAAAAACAGAGGAGAGTTTCTTTTGGGGTCCTGGACAACAATCCCCAATATAAAACTGATCATTCATTTCATGGCTGTTTATGGGACATTGCTGTTCATTTGGGAAATTGGCTGCCTTGTTAGTCTACAAATGCAGATTCACCACACTTTACGGCTGTGAAGTGCCTTGAGATGTCTTGATGAGACTCGATAGCAATTCCTTTCTCTCTCTCTTCACAGTATGATGTTGAGAAGATTTCTCCCATGCTATAGGATTCACTTAGCCCTAAGTCCAGGTTTGCAAATGTTCTATATCTCAATGTCCTGTACTTGCCTTCTTTCATGTTAGACTTTGGGGCAAAGATTCACAGCAATATCACATAACAACAGCAGTTTACATTTATATTGCACATTCACGTTGGGAGGATATCTCAAAGAACTTCACACAGCTTGAGGGGAGCCCAGGATTGAGGGGGAAGAGTTGGAGGATGGAGCAAGATAACTGAAAGCACGGTTGAAAAGATAGGTCATAAAGCAGATTTTGAAGACAGGGAGGAAGGGATGCAAAGTGGAGGGTCTCCAGGATAGAGTTCTAGTGGAGACATTGTTGTTCATGTTCAGATATTTAACTGTTTGGTATTTCTGAATCATTCATCATTCTTTCCTATTAAAATCCACAAATATTTTGTGACTTGCTGAGATCCTTTGACCCACAGTCTAACATGAACGAGGGCAAGTACGGAACATTGATGTAGAATGGCTGACAGTTTGCCAACCTCAATGGTGTAATGGATTGCACAGGGGACATGAAGCAGGCCAGTATCTGCTGAGTGAAGGGGTGCTCAGACACGCAGGAGGTTGGAGAGGTAGGGATGAGTGCTCTGCTCTGTTTCTAGCAGCCAGCTCCAGAGAGACACGAAGAAGAACAAAATCCTAGATAATGTGAAAAATAAATAATTGGAAAGTTTCTCTAGAAATGCTTTTTTTCTGGAAAAATCGTCTGGAACTTGTTGAAACTGGCTATAGTTTGCAAAACTTCTGGCATTTGAACAATTTGGGATTCTGCTGCAGAACAAACATTTGCCAAGCAGGTTTCATAATCTATCTTTGATTTATTCAAACTTTAACAACAACTCAAACAAGAATAGCACAGTGAGACACCATTGGCTTCATGGGCAGCCTTTCCGTATACAAACATGCTGGTCAAGACAACCACAGAAACTATGGTGCTCAGACACCAAAAATAGCCACAAATGAAGGTTATAGTGTTTTCAGATCTGGGTTTACTGCGCAACAAGGATGAAACCCAATACTAATTGGGACCAATGTGCCTAATGGGTACCAGAGAACACAAAGCCATCACACCTTCTACCCCACAATGGAACCCTTTCCATTGGATTGTTAGAATTATAGCACCTTATCACATCTTCGAGATGTCTCAAAGCACTTCGCAAGAATATGTAGAGCAGCAACCAATAATGAAATACGTTTTTTTTAAAAATGTAATAAATTCATTCCTTTTTTGCCAAAAATATGAGCCGCACTTTTCTTTTTGTAAAAAAAACACTTTTACAGCTGTGTAAATAAGTCTGTTTTACGAGGGTATGTTAAATGTATTGTGTGCTGCAGAGGAATAACATCTGGGAAAATATGGAGTAAGGATCTAGGTCACTGGCTCTGAAGTTTTCACTTGAGTTCTGTGCAAAGAAGAATTAAGAACAATAATAATTCTTGTACTTGATGTTGCACCTTTCACATTGGGAGGACATCTCAAAGCGCTTCACAGGATTTACTATAAAGTGCAGTGGCTGTGCAATTTTGATTGGGGGCTTGTTGGCCCGGATACCGGGAGAAAATTCCTTCTCTTTTTGA
Organism: Callorhinchus milii; assembly: GCF_018977255.1. Taxonomy (NCBI): domain Eukaryota; kingdom Metazoa; phylum Chordata; class Chondrichthyes; order Chimaeriformes; family Callorhinchidae; genus Callorhinchus; species Callorhinchus milii. The sequence continues at coordinate 7,198,434 of NW_024704752.1, read as the reverse complement.
ATAGTGCCAAGGTATCTTTAACATCCACCTGAACAGACAGGCGGGGCCTCGGTTTAACGTCTCAACAGAAGGACAGCAACCCCAGCAATGCAGCACACCCCCAGGCTGCATTGGAGTGTCAGCCAAGACTACATTAGCTCAAAGTCCTGATGTGCATCATGAACCCATAACCTTTGAATCAATGGCGAGAGTGTTACCAACTGAGCCAGGCTGACACTTGCAAGAAATGTCTAGGCATCTCAGAGTGCCCTATGTACACAATTACCCACTTGAATTCACATTGCACAGCAATTTGCTTCAGTGAAAGGCTGATACTTCAATGCAGTGTTGGGGGAATGTTGCATTGTCGGTGCTACTGTCTTTCAAATGAGATGTTAAACCGAGGTTCCGTCTGCCTGTTCAGGTGGACATTAAAGATCCTGTGGCACTATTTGTACAGAGAAGAGAGTTTCTCCTGGTATCCTGGCCAACAATCCTCCAATTCATATTGGTTGTTTACTTCATGGCTGTTTGTGCACTTTAGAGTGAAATTCTGTGAAGTGCTTTGAGACATTTTGACGATGTGACAAGGTACTGCATCAAATGCAAGGATTATTACTTTAACAAATGCAAATATTATTATTATCTTATAATATCCTAAAAGGTAGCATTGATGTTGAGAAAGCATTTAATACTTTCCTCATCTATGTCTGCATCCAGTCACTGCCTCTCCCTCACTTGGTAAATAGGCTACAGTGTTTGAGACACATTATCGAAAAAGGATTTGGATGTATTCTCAATTCATCTGACTGTGGACAGAGATGGCTTTGAGGTTAGAGAATGATTTAGAAAAAACAATCAGAGATGGCTGGCTGAATAGTTTGTTCTGTTCTGAGATTATAACATTCAATTCATCGTCTCGCTGTTTTCATATTCAGTATTTAGACGCCAATAATATTGCAAAACATGCTCATGGTGTGGAAAGCAAGGGGATTGGGTGGATTTTCTTCAGGAAATGATGTCCAGGACTCTTATTAGTGCTGTTGAATTGTTAATCTGCTCGGGACAGACATGCTAAGACTTTATTTAACAAGGCAAATGTTTAGACATTTTTACGGAGCCAGATGTTTACAATTGAAACGTCTACAAGCAAGGACCCCAAATAAAAAAAATGCTTGAGGGCATCAATTTTGTCTTGTATGCTTGTTGTTTTCAGCCATTATTTCCTCTTCTTGCACAAAAGTGGTATCTCCCGAGCATAGTTATCCAGCTGGGCTATAAAAAGATGTCTGTGACCTTTGCTTTGCAAACCGATCAGACCCACGTTATTCTTTTATGTCTAAGCCAAAATTCTGGTGCAGGTTTCGGAAAATAGCATGATCCCTGCACAGCGCAGAAATCCTTTTAAGGAGAGACGATACTGTCACCACTGTAAACCAAAGCTTGTTGCAAGCTAGACGTCACCACAAATTATAAATTGAGTTAAACACTTAATTTGTTTTACAAAAATATATCATTAGAATAAATTCTCAACCCAACAATTAAAACTAAGACACTAAAGACCTAAAACACCAAGTCTGGAAGTTCAAGCCCACCACACTATGGTTATCAGCCCGGCTCAGGTGAAAGCACTCTCGTCTCTTGAATTAGAAGGTTGTAGGTTCAAGCCCCAAGTCAGGTCTTTGAGTGCATGGTCTGGACTGACACTCCAGTTTAGTTCTAGGGTAGAGCTGCATTGTCAAAGTTACTGTCACTCAGATCAGCCTTTAAAACAAAGTCCCCTCTGCTTGTTCAGGTGGATTTTAAAGATCCCAACGTACTCTTTGAAAAGTTTCTCCCGGTGTCCTGGCCAACAAATCCTCCAAATAAAATTGGTTATTTCCTTTCATGGCTGTTTGAGGGACAATGCTGTGCATAAATTGCCTGCTGTGTTTGCCTACAAAATTCACAGTCACTAAAGATAACAGTAAATCCAGTGAAGCACTTTGAGACATTCTCCCAGCTTGAATGGCACTATATCAAAAGCAAGGATTATTATTGTTTATTGTGATTAAAATGCCTCTGCTCTTTAGCGTCTCTGACTCCTCCCCCACCCCCCCAAAAAATAATAATGCCTCTAAAAGGAGCAAAGTGATCTACTGGGTTAAGATTTCTTCACCTCTGGACCTGAATTCAGTTTCAGCTCATACCATCACCTCTCTGACATCTCAGGAGATCTGCATGGAATGAGCAGTTTCAACATAGTTCCTCGTGGACAAAATTAGGAAAGCATTCAATGTTCTGCTGTTAATAACCCTTTCCTTTAGTACAGAAAAAGTGAACTGGTTTCAGTGAGTTACAGAGGCTTATTTAAACAGACAGAACGCAATAAATGTATGTTGGCTTATTTCCCATCGTAACAAGACAGTCAGCATTTGAAACTCTACACATTACACCCTATTGTTTGTCATATGTTCCTAATTGTAAGGTGAAGACATTTAATAAATTGGATACCGAACTTCAAAGACGCGTGGTAACAAGCGATCTCTCTCAGATACTTTGTCACAGAAAAAAATAGTTGCTTTGAAATCTCGCCGGATTGTGTGCTGTTGCAAGTCAGGCAAGCCACATCTGGAACCAACATGTTCCTCAGAGAGTTGTTTTCCTTGTGAAGCTTTGGGAGTGGGCTGTGATAGTCACAAGGAGATGCAGTAAATGAGGGGAAAATCCCTGACATTGTCATAGCGTCCAATCCAGTCATTGTGAGAAAATGGCCTACTTCGGATCATCAGGACATCTAATGTCTTCTTGTACACTGCACCTGTGCACTGAAAGTGATGTCAACAGCACAGCATACCGGAAGTGACATAAGCCGTGACCTGATGACCAAGAAGTTTGTCATTTTATTGTGCCTCTTTATGGACCCAGGTGACCATGTTATGAAGGTAGTGTAGAGATAGAAATGGAAAGAAAGGTCCAAAGATGCTGAAGAGAGAGAGNAAAAAAGATGAACAAAGAGAGAAAGACAGTAAAAAAGGAAAAGGAGCAGCATGGTACCTGTGTGACCATCTAACTCTTGATGGAAACATTTTTAGCTGATGCTGTGGTCTGGCTGGCTGTCCCAATGAATGTGATTAATTGTCTCTACTGTACTAAGACTGTACTATATCTTGGTCTCACAGGCTGAGACCGGGTGGAATTTTGGGCCTCTCATAATCTTCATGACGACAATGGCACAGCTGTTTACACTGACAATACAGAAATCATGGCCAAGACTTCATATTATTTGAATAAGAGAGAATTGAGCAAAATAAGTGCCAATTTGCTTTGCAATCAATGGAGAAGAGAAAGTACAAATGGCTCTCTGAGCAATTGACCAACAACTACTGCTAAGGCGTACAGAGAATTCCTTTTAGAAAGTTCTAAAAGTCACACAAAAAAAATTAAAGTTAAAAGTTTGCGCCTATTTCAGGCAAATACATTTCCCTTTTAAAGAGTTGAACCAAAGGAAGAGATTTACTTTCCAACTAGAATTTCATAACTTCAAATGCCAAAGGTTCCTTTTTGCCAAAACGAGTGTGTGTTCATTTAAAAATCAAATACAATTAAAGTAAAATAATTCTTGCATTTGATATAGCGTCTTATCATGTCATTGAGACATCTGAAAGCGCTTCACAAAATATACTGTAAAGTGAATTGGATGTACATTTTATGGGCGAAACGCAGCAGTCAATTGCACACAGCAGTGTCCCACAAACAACCATGGATTGAGTGACCAAATTATTATTATTTTTTGAGGGATTATTAAAAGTGATCCGCCAATCAAATAACAACCGGGTTCCTAATGACCGCTAGGTAAACAGAGGCGTGTGAAGTAAGGAAACTTACTTAAGGTTTCACCCTGCCGAGAATCGAACCCAGGTATCTCATCATTATAATAATAATAATCCTTGCATTTGATATAGCGCCTTATCGCGTCTTCAAAGCGCTTCACAGAATATACTGTAAAGTGAATCGACTGTATATTTGGTGGGCGAATCCTTTTTATATCAAAACAATTCTATACCACTTCTTTTTCATTGCTTGTTACACTGAAAGAAATCCCTTTGAGTTTTCTAATGGAGTGACGTAACCACATTCCTCCCGGCGCCCAGGGAAGCGACCGGTACAGTAAAAGGCTGCTTATTGTTTGCAGAATGCCTCAGTGCACTGGGCTGGCGCCAAAGATATGATTGAATGTTTCCACGCCTCGCTTTCAGCACCCTCCACAAAGGAGTGCTCTCTGGGTGCCCTCCAGGGAAGCTTTCATTTTCATGCTGATTGTCTTTCCAATTTTTTTTTTATTCGGTAACAATTAGGTGTTTCATTAAAATCCAATGTTACACGTGATTGGAAAAGTCTAACAGAGGAGACCCTCAGGAAACACTACGTGAGGCTGGGCAATTATATTCATTTGCTCAATTTCCCCCGTTCCCCTTCTCCTCTGTGATATTTCTTTTGACACTGATCAATCACTAAAGTCACAGGATCACAGCAATGCACCAGGTATTATGTGGGAGTCTGTTCTCTATTCCTCGTTTGTTCCCAGATGACAACAATTTTAACACGATCATAAAACTTTTTTTCTTGGTCAGCTCAGTGTTTGGCACATGCGCAAACTCATCATCGTGCTGTCCATTTCCAAACCAAATTGAGAATTCCATGCATCCCACCTACATATGGAAATCCGAGAGATAGGTTGTTGAAATGGAATGTGCATCCTCCTCACCTAATTCCGGAAAGTATTAGCCCCAGGTTGGCAAGAGCCAAGTCAATCGACAGATCGCTTTCCGGGGTTACTAATTCCTCCCCCCCCAAAAAAATGTGGTAACTCAATCCGGGACATTGTTGCGTGCAATTGGCAGCCGAGTTTCACCGTTTGAAGTGAGTGACCAATTTTATTTGGGGGCTGTCAATTCACTTTGCAATATATTGTGTGAAGCGTTTTTAGTCATCTCAATGATATAAGGTGTAATATAAAATGCAAGGATTATAACTATTATTATTCTACAGTAGTATACAATACCGCAGGAGTCCTCGAAGGGTTAATCCTCACACTGAGCGCATTCCAGCCCAGGCCACCATGGTCCTCAGGGTGTGACTCATACAATGGCACAGTCACCCAGGGCTCATGGAACACAACAGGGCCATTTCTGTCAGCTGTTTGAGGTCAGAATTTCCAAATAAAACTCACACAATCTAAAAGCCGAGACACCTTCTGAGAAAACGCAAGCTCATCACTGTGCCAGATGGAAGTGTTTGTGACCAGACTTCAGTCCAGCTGTGCTCACTCCTCAGACAAACACTGCGCATAGCAAACTAAACGGGCCGGGAACATGGGATGCGAAAGAGGGAAGATGTGAGGAGAACGACGGGAACACAGGAGGGAAGAAGTCACCCAGGCCTCCACAGACAGAAACCTTTTCTCCTGGTGTCCTGGTCAACAGATAAAATAGGTCATTCACTTTGTGGCTGTTTGTGGGACATTACTGTGCCCAAATTGGCTGCTGTATCCATCGACAAATACACGGTCACTACACTTTACAGTAAATTCCGTGAAAGGCTTTGAGATGTGTTGGTGATGTGATAAGGCACTGTATCAAATGCAAGGATTATTGTATGATAACAGCTGATCCATTATTCAGTTGTCTCTGGACTAACAACACTGAATGAATTATTTTGTTCATGTAACTGTGTGTGCACTGGAATCACAGCCACCTTTGGGCATAGTATTGATCTCACCCGGTACACAGTGCATTCAGTGTCACGTACTCCCTGAGTGAACCGTGCCATCAGTGGTGGGTTACTGAGTTTGGAACCCATCCTGCGCTCAGCTCATAAATAATCAGCTTCATATCACTTCACTCCTCCACCCCCCGGCACAGTTCTGCATGAGAATCCTGATCCTCTGCTAATGGGGTTAGTAAGGGGGAAGGTAAAAATACAGCATCTGGTTTCCATGGCAAAACATCGGCATTGCGTCTTGCAGTGGTGGGTGCTGACTGCCAGTCAAAAAATGCAGGTCACAGACTGGTTGGGAGCTCTTCAGTTCCGCAACCAGCTTGGCTCTGAAGCTACCCCTACACAGCATTGAGACCTGAGCCCTGGTGTAGCCTTGATGGATTGGAGAGAACTGGGTTCCTCTCACCTCATAAATATCTGTTCAAAGATCCATTAACCAGGCCCAGGTGTGTGCTCTGCATCAAAGAGGCTCCGGCAGCTGTAGGCTGGTTTACATTGCCTGGAGCTCCATCCCCAAGGCTATGTTTTTACCCAACTCCTTCATGAGGCCACAGAGATTGATCAGGCAGGTTGCGTAATTAATAATAATACTTGCATTTGATGTAGCATCTAACCATGGGCACTTTTATGTTTTGGACTCCTGAACAATCCTGAAGATCTGACCCCGAGCGTGATTTTGGTTCGTTTCACACACACACCATACCCAGCCAGCTGAGTGGGGGGCGGGGGGGGGCATCTAGACTTAGGTTTTTCTCTTTGAATTTCAGAGTTTGCAAAATTCTGCAGATTTCTTAATTCTGGAGTCGGTTTCTCTGTGCACCTTTTAAGGCCACGTCTTTCCGGCGTGACAGGCGCGATAAATAAAAGCGTCTTGGAGCACTTTTAGGTGAGATGTCAAGTATTTTGTGGCCAAAATGTGGCAGCCAAATGCGCATAGCAGAATAGCGCATTTGTGCTAAGATTGAGTCATATTGCTTGGGAATGTCCCTTTGTTACATAGAACAATTTTAATGTGACTTTTGCTGGAGTCAGCTTAAATCTATAAATTTCAGCGAGGGGAATTTGAGAACGCTTGAAATTCCCAAGGCAGATGGGAGCCTTTTTTTAAACTCTGACTCGGTGTATGTTCCTCTTTTGCCTCGTTTTGCCTTTTGAATAAAAAATTCTGCTGGACCTCGTGCTTATGAAGCCACAGGAAGTCGCTGACATTTTGGCCTGTTTCCAAGCTTCCATATGGTCCTATAATTACAGTTTATAATATGCACGTTTCAGGCTTCACAAGACTGCACGGTGTGATGTTAAAATGGACCAGAGAAGTTTATTAGTCAGAGGATTCTTAGGAATTTATAACATCTTTTAGATCCACAGGATCCTGTAGGGCATAATAAAAAAAAACTTAGGATTTATAAGTACCCTTATAATTTTCATCTGCATATTTTTCCAGCATGACTTCTTTTAATACAAACTCCTATAAGAGCTTAAAGCTGCAAATTATTAGTTCAACGGTTCACACAGGTGTGTCCATCCACATCACAAACTCTTTATCAAAAGTGTTTAACACAGGCAGTGCGATTAACAGCTGGATCCAGTTACCAGGAAAGGAGGTTGAGGCCAGGACTCTGGACTCTGTTAGCAAACTCCTTCTTGCTGTGAATGAGGACAGTAGAGTGGGTATTCTAAAAGGTAGAGGTTAAAGAGACTTATTCATTCAAACCTCTGTTCTAAGGTTGTAAGTTGCTCAATGTTAAGTAGTTCATCAGTAGTTGAGCTCCAGACTTGGAACAAGACTTGTCCATCAGCCCAACCTTGAAAGCAAGGTTTAAAATGAGTCTTCAAAAGATCTGAGCATGCGCAACACAAACAACAACTTGGATTTGTATAGCACCCTTCACACAGGATAGAGTCTCGGAGTATTTAATAGTGCTTAATAGTGCCTGATGCCGAGTGAGTGGAAGGGAGGAGGTAATTGTAAGCTCGGTCCAAGAGGAAGGTCTTCAGACGCGATCTAAAAAAGGGGAAGTTGGGGCAAGGCAGGAGATTGAGGGACAGTACCAAAGTTTAGGGTGTAGTGGTTGAAAGTATAGCCGCTGATGGTGGAGCAGAAGGATCAGGGTCTAGCAGGAGGCTGGAGCCAGCCAAGCGGAGACGGTGGGTAGTGGACTACAACCATTTAATTCTTGTGTCCAGGATTTGACTCTTCCTTTTCTGTTGCAGCACTTTCAGACCATGTTAAAGATGAAGCTGAATGTTCTGACCCTCCGCAAGGAGCCGTTACCGCCTGTCATCTTCCACGAACCGGAGGCCATTGAACTGTCACCCACAGCTCCTCTGATGAATGGCCAGACTCACACTGAACGCAAGGTCTGTCTCAGGCTCTTCAACTTATCGCATGGGCAGGGAGGAGCTTGCCGGTATCTTGTGGGAGGGGGAGGTCAAAGTAATTTTGAGCTATTTACAGCTAGCAATGAGGGGTTAAAATGCGTTATTGGTGTCATTAGTCATTAATTATCTGCCCATGTCACTGACCCGTTGGAATTTCACTCTTGACACAGCCTCAGGTTGGGTTCAATATTGCAGATCTCTTGTGAATTTTGTTTGGAAAAATGTAGTTTAGACACTGATATGTCACTGGTCAGGTTGGAACCTGCTCCTTTGCACTATCTGCCTTCAAAGTGACTTCTGGACAGAACTCCAGGGTCCAACATAGTCCATTACTAAGGCCAGAAAATCTATCAGATCTTCACTGTAAAGAACCACTTAGTCTTCAGATGGTTCAGAATTGTGGAAAAATGTTCCTTTGGAAGTCAGTCTTCCACAGCACTTCAAAAGGAACTTAAGGCTGAACATAAGAATTTTCCACAATTGTGCACAGTCTCTTAAGTTTTAAGACAAAATGGCCTTAATGGTTAAGATTAGGTGGAATTTGGGGCCTCTGGTCTCTCTGGGGCATTGTAAAGGTGTGTGATTGTTGAACCCCTTTTGGCATTGCCTGCAGAGTGTTACAGATATGAAGTGACTTGTTACAGCGGCATTCAAAGCTGCATGAAGAGCGTTCTCTGAGGAGGGGTATCAGCAGGAGGTCTCAGTACTTCCACATATCACCCTCCGCTGTGGTTGTGAAAATTCTTCTTAAAATTTAATTTGCCAACATTTCCAATTTAACATCTCCCGAGATCGAAATCTGGGCATTTGTGCTTAGCCTGAAAGAAATGGTGGGAGTCGAAGCGGTTGTTAATGGGAGAAATTCCCGGTTGTCAGAGTTAATTTGTGCAAAATGATCATCATTACTGGTAGGTTTTGTTTTTAGCAATAAGTGGCAAGTAAACGTTTGCATATTGCCTGCACTCTAGAAGCTATGCAGATGAAAGATCAAAACATTTTGTTACTTAAAGAGGAGACAAAGCGTGTTAGAACAATGGGTTTCGCCTCTTGGTCCTGAGTTTGAAACCATTTTTCTCTTTCCTCTCCCCTCTGTCCACTGAAATGTTCTTTCTGTCTCTCTTGGCTGCCAAAGTATTCAGTGAAATGAGATGAGCCAGGGTCACAGCAACGCAAGGGAGACTGCCAGGCCGTAGCGGCAGTGCAGAGAACAGCGAGGATGATCCCCAGTGTGAGAGGAATGAGCTATGAGCATCGATCAGACATGCTAGGACTCTTCAGACTTGAAAGGAGATGTCTTAGACTGGATCTTGTAGAGGTGTGCATAAAATTATCAATGGCATTTAGAAAGTGAATCCAAAACAAAACTTTCAGATGCACTGAGACAGAACACGAGAACACAAGTTCAGGGCAATTTCAAGACAGACCAAAGAAATAATAATAATAATCCTTGCATTTGATACAGCGCCTTATCACGTCTTCAAGACATCTCAAAGCTCTTTAAAAATATACTATGAAATTAATTGACTGTATATTTTGTGGGCGAAATGTGGCAGCCAATTACACTCACTCATGGATTGACTGACCAAATTATTATTTTTGTAATTTTTTGTAGAGATTATTAACCACGGAAAAGCAATCTGCCAATCAACTAACAACTGAGTTCCTATTTACTGCTAGGTAAATGGAGGGGTGTGGAGTAATGAAACCTGCCTAATGTTTTGCCCTGCCCAGGAATCAAACCCAAATCCTCTCATTTGCAAGGCTGGTGCTCTAACCAATATGCCACAGGACTCCACAAAGTAAAGTATTTCTTTATCCAGAGGGTAATTAATGACTGTAATAGGTTGCCTAGTAGTAAGCCAGGGCACTGAACTCATCTTAAAAAGAAAAACAGCTTAATGCTGTGATGGGGGAATGATAGTGTCCTAGGGCTTCTCTTCTGAATTGATCATGTGAGCCTGCATTCCAATGAGTATAGCTGAACTTACACACCTTTGGTGCATTATGGTCAGGTCAGACACCAGGAAGTGTTTCTTTATGTAGAGAGCAATCAACAGTTAGAACTGGTTACTAGGAAGGATGGTCAAGACTAGGACACTACACTAATTTAAGAAACATTTTGATGCTGCATGGAAGACAGTGGGATGGGGATTGTAAGAGGGTGAGCATCCTCTTCAGCCGACCCCCTTTCGTGACCTTGAGCCAGCGACGTTTCTTTATGGTTCTTTCAAATGCCGATTGACCTGCTGTCCATTTCCAGAAGTTTTCTGGGTTTGGCTCACATTCATTATTAACCTAACTACAGTTTGCACGTCTTCTTCATACAGTGCATCACATTTTATGGACTGGGGAAAACATTAAAACTTGGGACTCTGCCTACGGGACAAACAGGAGGCAGCTGGGAGTCATCACTTGAATTGACCATAATTCTTGCGGTTGGAAAGTCTTAAATTCACAGCCTCCCTTCACAAAAAAAAGTTACTTTTGTGGGGTGGTTAATTAATTTCGTAGACTATTATTTGACATTGGCAGATAGATTAATGCAAGCTAATAGCTGATTGTGTGAGTAATCTTGCCTTAGAATGAGCTTGGCAGATCAAAAAGCACAGTTGTGCATTCAGTTTTTAATGGGTTTCCAATCTGGAAGGAATTTCAATGCTTTCTCTCTCTCTCTCTATCAGTTCCAATGAATGCTTCAGGGTGTTTAAACTCCACTCTAGACTATAGACAGTCCTCTGGTCTCTTATTCCAGCATACCACAGAGCTAATTATTACAGTACTATGCATTTAGATTTTTCAAAAACATAGTAGCTCATTTTCCCCACATAATAAGGACAGGAGAGTTTTATTATTTCTGTTTGCTTACGGTGTTGTTTGCTTGGGCGGGGACTCAGGTCTTGTTTGCCCTGGGGTGGTCTCCACTAGGTCACGTAGTTTGTACAAACACTTGAACGTTGAGCTGTTGGAAAGGTCATGCTTTGTATCTAACAAGATACAGCCAACAAATCAACAGGCCTCAGGGTCAACCCGTGGTGAAGGAAGCTGTGGTTTTCTGTAATATAGCTCCAAAGAGACCCACTAGATATATGGCAGTTTAACATGGTGCATATTAGCAGATCCTTGGCTCCTTATTGCTTAGGTGGCCTTATGTTTGCAGCATGAACCAATTCAGCAAAGCAACGGGAAGCTTGCCAGACAGTGCACTCAATGGCAAGCTATGCGGTTTTAGCTGGTTAGACCCAAGCAGTCCCCCAACACACAGTCTGGTGTCCACAAGTCTTGGCTCTTGCCAACCTGCGCCTAATACTCAGCGGAATTAGGTAAGCAGGTTGCATGTGTCCCCTGAGGGAAAGAATACCCATTCCAGACATGGCCTAATTTCCATGAGTAGGTGACACCCATATGCAGAACTTTCCATTTGGTTTGGATCCTGCTAAGCATGGTGATGGGGTTCCATTCGTGTGAAACATTCGGCTGACCAAAACTAAATTGTAAAATAAAAGCTAAATAGACTCTGTACTTTGGGTATATCCCTAATTACCACCACTCCTTAATTAAGGAACTGTATATGAACTGTGAAACCCTCCTCTCCCTGGTTCCAAGGATATTGGTTTGGTTTAAAGGCTCATGCTGCGATCTTGGATTCTTGCCCTCTGCAATCAGTAGCAATAAATAAAATTAGTGTTAATCATTTTGGATATTAACCATTGTGCCGAGCCAGGAAAGTGGGGGGGGTCGGGGGTGGGGGGGGCATTGTCGAGCTAGTTGATAAACCATTATATATTTCTTGATATTCAACATATAATAAATTACTGACTGCAGTGACTGCTACCCAGGCGAACACAGCAACTGATTTGGACCAGCAGCATCCCACAAAGAGGGTGATTATGATGATGTCGGGTTTGCTGGCTGTTCACCATTCCTGTTGTCTCACCCAATACATGGTGGGTAGAAACCCACTGCACAACCTCCCCACAGCTTGGTACAAAGTACAGTCTCATTCAGAGAGGCCCATAAGAATGTCTGCTGTAGGAAATGGAAATCTAACACTGTTACAGTTACAGTACAGGGTGCTGTTCGGAGCCTCACGTTCTTGGGGCGATGTAACCAAAGCTTTAGCCTGTGCTCCGCTCATTTGTTTGTGCTTTATATTTGCTGCATGGACAATGCATGTGGCCAGCATTGACATTTCTCAACTGGAACGAGACAAGAACAAAAGCTTTAATGATCAAATGGAACTATTTAGCTATAGTAAGGGTATATGGCTGCATTATCCTAGAGCTATCTAATTCTGACTCTTGCCCCTGGGGTTGACAGCATTCTTGTTGACCGACTGAAGAAAGAGAGAAGCCAGAAATATTTTGGTTCCAAAGGTTCTCAGGTCACCTGTGTCACCCAGCAGTTACCAGCTCCTTTCTGACATTTGACTTCCTGAACCACTTTTCAGTGCCAGCGCAGAAAGGTTTCTTTTGCTGTTTCAGGACACAAATATTGAGACATTCTACCAGTTATGCTTCTAATTGCTCCATTTAGAATAAGCAGAGCCATTTCTGCATTCATATTTAAATATGAATGCAGAATTACGGCTGAGTTCTCCACAGTGCCATAAGCAGTGATGATTCAACCAGATTGAAGCAAAATATTCCCTCATTTCCCCAGTGCTCCTGTTCCACAGAGAATGGTTGGAATGTGGAATACGCTGATGCAGGAACCCTGTCGCATATTATTTAGAGCACTCGCCTTGCAAGTTCGATTCCCGGGCAGTGTGAAATCCTTCCTTACGCCTCTGTTTACCTAGCAGTAAGTAGGAACCCGGTTGTTAATCGATTGCCGGATCACTTTCTGGGGGTAATTAAATGTGACTCAATCCATAACTGTTTGTGGGACACTGCTGTATGCAATTGGTTGCTGCAGTTCGCCCACAAAATATACAGTATATTCTGTGAAGTACTTTGAGACATCGCAACGAGGTGATTTCAAATGTAAGGATTATTATACAAATTATTATTGAGGAAAAGTCCTTCATTTCTTTTAAGAGGGAATCAGAAAGGAAAGAGGAATGTTATGGGGTATGAGGAGAGCGAGCGTGTGAGAGAGTGAATTAGATCAGGTGGTTCACAGAGAGAAAAAACCCAGCACAAGCTTGATAGTCCAAATGGTCTGTTATAAAATCTAGTGCTTCTAAAGGGTGAAAAATACAATATGTGATGGGATAATTATCGCATTCTGCTCTTAGAAATGTTTCTGTTTAACATTTTTTTCCAACACCACCGGCCCACACAGACACACACACACACACTCTTCATTCAAAAGTTTTTTTTCTCCAAAAAGTCAGATATTTTGTCCATTTTGCTGACCAATCTTTGATACTGTAAATCCCGATCTTGGGAATCCCATCTTCATTGGAATTTAAAAGGATTACCAATGTGAATGATCACATCGCACACTGTACTTTTTTTTCACCTCTCTATCATCTAAGCCACCCCTACATCATATTGTCAAATTGTTAGTCCTTTCCCTCTGCAATCTGGCAGCTGGTCGATTGCATGATCTGTGAGGCAACGCAGCAAAGCAGCAGGCTGGTGGCTTAATTGCCAATGAATATAAAATGAATAAGAAGTGCAGCGAGCCATAAAGCAGCACACTGGAGGCAGACTCATTAGTCCCACACGCTTTGTCTTTTACAGTTAAAGAGCCTGAAAGCTAACGCGGTTAGATGCACTCGAGTAACGATAGGGATTGAAAATGTGTGTGTGTAAATGCTAACCAAGCAATCGTCAGCATCAAAATGCATTGATTAGCATTTTCCATTGATTGCATCTGATACTGTTAAGATGCATTCTTTTGCATAAAGACCTTTGGGTATTTGTGTAAATAGAGCTCTGCTTAGTGGTAAGATCTGGTGCTGCACAATTTCAGTCCACTCCATGGGTCCATTGCTTATCACAGATGCATTTCTCAAGCCCCAGAGACTCCTGAATTATAGAACAGAATCACAGAATCCTACAGCATTCATCATCCAGCTCACTTCTGCCGCAGACCACACCTCACAAGAGCAGTTCGGATTAAGAAGCCCCTTTGATCTCATCCTTCCCTATCATCTTCCCAGTACAGCATGAAGCTGTACCTTAAATGAAAGTTGGACTCAACCAACTTTTCCTGGACACATAAGTAAAGATTAGAGAGGAGAACTCCACTGGGGGAGTGAGCATGAGCACAGACATGATGGGGTGGGGAAAAGAGCAGGGAAATGGGATTTGAACAGTTGGTTTGAGATGTCTGTCCTGAAATTGCCATTGTGAGCCTCCTGGCAACTTAGAACTGTATAAACAGATATTATCCTTATAACGCAATTCGCCAACAAACTACACAGTCACTACACTTTAGAGTATATCATGTGAAGTGTTTTGAGACATCCTCCTGAATTAAAGGGGCAATGTCAAATGCAGGGATTATATTATTATTATATTGCCTGAATCTGAATTTGTATATACAATATACTGGCTCCAAGGTGATATGTTTGGTAACGAGGATTAGAATCGAGACAGCTTTCTGTAGTCGGGTTCCTGAGCCAGGCGGGTCCACAGTACTCCAGGGCACAGCACAGCCAGCCTGGTTCATCGGCTGAGCTTGGAAGGGTAGAATTCTCAGTCTGGTTTGAATTCTCTTTAACAGGGTGATGAGTTTCCGCATGTGTCAAACACCTTGCTGACCACTCCCAAAAAAGTACTGTTGTGTTATACTCCCTTCCTCCTTCAATCTTCATGCTTTTATAACCCAAACTTGGCGTTGCCTAACTATTACATCTTGTCTTATCTCGTTTTCTCTGTCGCCCCCCCCTTTTAACCTCAGTGAACATTATGATCCTTGACCCCACTCTGGGTTTTGCTTAAGGACAGATGTCTGACCACACACAGACACACACACTGAAGCTGAACTTAATTACAAGGTCACTGCAGCAGCCCTGAGTAAACTATTTGATGGTCACTGAGGTTGGTTCAGCTGCCTTGAAGAGGGGGCTGTGATTCCTAGCCTGTATTCCAGGCTTGTGTTCATAGGAACATCGGAACAGGAGAAAGCCATTCAGCCCCTCGAGCCTGTTCTGCCATTTTATTACAACAACAACTTGCACTTACAAAGCGCACTCCATGCAGGGTACCGTCTCAGAGCACTTATCAGTGGTGGAGCCTGACTCTGAGCTGGTGGGGCGAAGGTGGCCATAAGCATGGTCGAAGAAGAAGTTTTTCAGGTGGGACTTGAAAAAGGGGAGAGAGGGAACAAGGCGGACGGATTGAGGGAGAGTATTCTAGAGTTTCTGGGCGTAGTCACTGAAAGCGTGGGGAGGTGCCAGGGAGTGAATGAATGGATTTGAACCCGAGTGTGAGGATCTTGAAGCTGATCCGTTCGGTGATGGGGAGCCAGTGGAGCCTGGTCAGAATTGGTGAGATAGATGTGGATACGGAGTTTGGTCCGGGTCAGTATGCGGGTGGCAGAGTTCTGAATGAGCTGGATCTTTTGAATCGTGAAGCTGGGGAGACCGGCGATGAGTGCATTTGAGTCATCCAGGCGGGAAGTGACAAACTCATGCACGAGAGTTTCGGCTGCATTTGGAGTAAGGTGGGGTTGGAGGCGGGCAATGTGGCAGAGGTGGAAGAAGGTGGTCCTGGTCGGGGTCTGGATGTGGGGGAGGAAGGACAGCTGGGGGTTGATCTAAGATAGTAGATCATTGATGACCTGTACCTCAACTTTAATTAAACAATGTTTGGCAATCAACCAGAAAATCAGGCATCGGAAGGATGTTTATCTGTAATCCATTAGCTGCTTCCTAATTGCGTGCTGACAGCGAAATGCGTGATTTCAAGTAACTTAGGTTTGTGTGTAATTGGGTGCAGGACTCCCTAGGTAACCAAGAACATTTATCTCATGAGTTGTAGCTGAGCTATGCAGCTTTCCCCTCCTCCCCACCTTTCTCCCGCAGTGTCCTGCCGATGCTCACAGCTGAGGCTCACATTTAATAATAATAATCCTTGCATTTGATATCACGCCTTATCACAAGGTTGAGACCCCTCAAAGCGCCTCACAGAATATATTGTAAAGTGGATTGACTGTATATTTTGTGGGCGAAACGCGGCAGCCAATTGCGCACAGCAGTGTCTCACAAACAGTCGTGGATTGAGTGACCAAATTATTTTTTGTTTGTTTTTTCAAGGGATTTTTACCCCCAGAAAAGCCATCCGCCAATCGACTAACAACCGGGTTTCTACTTACTGCTGGGTAAACAAGGCATGCGGAGTAAGGAAATTTGCCTAAAGTTTCGCCATGCCTGGGAATCAAAACCGTGTTCTCTCACTTGCGAAGTGAGTGCTCCAACCAATGGACGCCACTGGACTCCACGAGTCCTAAGAATATGAGTCATAGGCTTTTTACAGGAGGTGAGGGGACGAAATCAGTGGGAAAGTGGAAATACAGTAAACTCCTGATAATTCGTCACTTCAAGGGAAAAGGGCTCAGTGATGAATTATCAGGAGTGCCGGGTTAGCCATATGTATAAGTACATAAATAAATGCGGCACGGATATTGACAGCATGATGACTTAAGCAGTAGTGACAAGTAAGTCAGGGTCGACTTATCAGGAGTTCACTGTAATTGTGTGGATAGATTTGTACATTATGTGCTTTGGGTCCAGACAGGCACTGCAGTGCGACGCTGGGGGAGCTCTGTGCTGTCAGAAGTGTCATCCTTCAGTTCAGATGTTAAACCAATGTTCTATTTGCCTGTTCAGGTGGACATGAAAGATCTCGAAAAGAGAACGGAATATCACCCCGTGTCCTGGCCAACAATTCCCCAAATAAGAATCGATCATTCACTTCATGGATGTCTATGGGTGTTGCCTTACGCAGATTAGCCTCCACAATTGCCTACAAAAAAAACAGTCACTACACTTGATAGCAGTTGCCTATTAAGTGCTTTGACATGTTTCAGTGTTGTAAGATCTATATCAAATGCAAGGATTATAATTATTATTATTGCTCAAATTAAAACTAACAGTAAAAGATATGATCTTTACATCCAGGCTTCCTGTAAGCTGGGAGCAAAAATGTCTCCTTTCCTTGGCCCCTGTTAGCAGATGTTATAAGGGGAGGGGGGTGTACTTTATATTTCCTGGTGATTTGCACGTTCCCTGTAAAAGTACTTACTGTTCTCCTAGGGTTTGAGTTTCGCTGTGTGAAGACCATTTTGTGTGGTGTGTCTAGCCCTGATGGTGTTTACAGGAGTAGCTGTTTTTTTTTCCGCCCAGCGCAGACACTGGAAGCCTGTGAAGGTGGCAGCTGTGTCCAAACCACTTCCCCCATTCAATCCCTGATTGAAAGCTCCTTTTCTTTTAAGACCTGAACGTTTCACACGATGACGTGTTTACCAGCCAATTCAGGTTGTCAAAGTGCAACACCAGTAAATACAGACTAGACATAATAAGCTGAGACCCATCACGTATTCCTGTGCTCAAAACTGCCTTCCCACCCCCTCCCCGGGCAGAGAGTGAGAAAGGGAAAAGCAGCAAGTGGAAGGATGAGAAGACTTTTCCACAAAAGGGAATATTGTAGGATTGGGAGATTGTCTCTTGTCCAATAACAGTCACACCATTTTACAGTATATTCTGCGAAACGCTTTGAGATGTCTTGACGATGTCATATTGCGCTGTATCAAATGCAAGGATTGTTATTATAAACCCGAAGGTGCCAAAATTCACTATTAGTTAAGTCATGTGACCGATCCAATAGGACAATGTGTGTGGGCGATGTGGTGGGGCGGGAGGTTTTGTGTGTATCCGCTGTTTATATCCCTGTGTGGTATATGTCAGGGGGAAGGGAGGTCAGGTCAGGGTTTAGAATGTCAACTTTAATTCTGGGACGGGTAGTATTAAAAACAGTATGCATGAATATTTTCAGCCTATCGGTAGCCCACTGCAGCGAGACACAGTGGTTGTAAAACTGCTGACCTGAACAGAGCAGCCTATTACTCACGGTTCAGTGAGCTCAGCTCCCGTAACACACTCTGACTGTCTGCCTGATGTCGCTTTGAATTGGTCTGGCTGAACCTCTTTAAAGGGATTTGGAAATCGATGGACCTCCTATTAATTGCCAGGCCACAGTCGACTTGTATTTTTTAATAAACTTCAGGTACTGTGTGAGAGCCCCTGGTTAGACTCTGAAATCTCCCTCCTGCAGATGCCTGTGTAATGACTGCAACCTTCTGGCGCTGGGCTACACTGTGTAGGAAGAGGAACTGGGAAGGAGGAAGGGATCTGGGCCAGATGGCAAAGTCTGCAGTGGATCATTTCAGTTCCAGCACAGAGTCAAAATGTCTGCTGTGTGACGAAGGGAAAAGCAAAGTGGCCGTGGAGTGTGGTCCATGCATGCACACAAGGAGAAATGCACAACCTTTTGCTCAGGAAATTGTGCGTCTGCACTGGATTTGGCACAGGTTCCAGAGTGAAGGATGTAAATCGATCAGCTGGCTTACCACGGCCCATTTAGCCACTGGTCAGCGATGCAGCACCACCAGTAAGAAACCATGAGCAAAGCAGCCGAGCAGCAGACTGCCAGAACGCGCTAACAACAGCAAAAATAAAAGGATATTTATAGAGCGCCTTTCACATCGGGAGGACGTCACAAAGTGCTAGTCAGATGTCGGGGCCTGAGCATGGGGGAGAGGTGGTGTAGGGGTGAGAGAAGGCAGAGAGGTCGGAGGACGACCAAAGGCACGATTGAAGAGCAGGGTCTTGAGACCGGCCTTGAAGGAGGCAAGGGAGGAAGCGAGACGAAGGGACCGTGGGTTCACATGTTCCAGAGTGTGGGTCCAGAGAGGCTGGACTCACTTCCCCTCCACTTCGACCCCTCCTTTACCTCCTTCAAGGCCAGTCTCAAGATCTTCCTCTTCGACCGCGCCTTCAGGCACCCTCATACCCATACCCTCCCTGTCATCCACCCCTCTTGATCCCATCCCCCAGTGTGGCTGCAAACCCTTCACTGTCCAGTGCCTTGGGACGTCCTCCGACGTGAAACGCGCTATACAAATGTAATTTGTAGTTGTTATTCACTGGGGTCAATGGGAATGACGTTTTTCCAAGAACTGTACGAGTCATTCCATGGATCAGGTATTCATTTACTCAGAAGCAATGTTCCGGCTGTGCAGTGCTGTGGTCAGTTATGACTGGTATGATAGCAGTTGTACCTACAATGACCACACAGACAGAATCTGGGCTCTACCCCCCGGTGAACAGGAGATCAGAGAGGTGTGGGGTGGATACTTGATAGAAGATGACTGTGCAGGTTAGCAGATCCAGACAAATAGAGGGGTTTCTGGTTTCAGTGCTACAGTATCTGGTTATAAAGAATTGGTCTTTAGTAAATGCAGAACTCTGCAGATCTAAAGTGTTGTTCTCTACAGCAGGCCCATGGGATGTGGTGAGGAATGTTGAGCGTGGTTTAACTCTGGCAATCCAGGCTTTCCTCATGAGTTGAAGCATCTGAAGAAATAAGATCATAAATCACTTGGAGTTAGCTACTGCTTGTTAACTTATCTGCAGTGAGTGCCTCCGCCACTATCGGGCAGAACTTTTCATTCTGTTTCCTCCCGTCTAGACACGAGGATGATGTGTGTGAGGAGTTTCTCCGCCGTTAAGCTTGAACTCATTTGTTAAGCAGCTGATAAGGTTGCCCTCTATTGGCCAGAGGACATTTCCATTTCTAGACGACTGTTGCAACAGAGCTGTTAATGGATTACCGCCATGGCTGGGACCAGTTATAGCATTCCTCACACTTCCCCAATTGAAGTCAGCGCAGACTCGTGCATCAGTCTGGCTCACTTGTAGCATTTTCCTTTTTTTTGCACAGATCAAGAAATAGTCATTCAAGGAAATGTAGTTTGTTGGTTGACCAAAAACATTGGTCACCGCTGGAATACACTATGAGCTCAACTCACAACATAGGGCTAGAAACTGCAACCTTCTGATTCAGAGGCAAGCACATCCCAAATGAGCCAGGCTGGCTCAACAAGGAAAAGCATTGAACCCATCAAGCTGTGAATGGCAGTGAGGAAATGGTGGGATGTTGGGATGGGAGTGAGGGAATAGGACCAGTCTTTGGCTGGAGCTCAAAGAGCAACACTACCTCGCCCCCCCCCCCACCCCCATTGCATGTCTGAGCCATGGTGGAAAGTGTCAGTTGAGCATCTGAACCTTTCCACAGCACCTCTGTGTTTGCAGTCAGCCCTGAGCGTGTCTAAGCCGTGTCTCTAGACTGCCCTTGTAAACGGTGTGTGTCTAATTAACTTTAAACAGACAACGTTGCCTTTTTCTCAGATCTCGTCGCTGGCCACGGGTGTCTGCTATTTCTGGCATGTGTTAAGAAGCGTTGTGGACACACAAAGTCTAAGGTAGCAGTGAAGTCCGGCCAGCAGACAGGAATGTCAAGCATTTCATGTAAATCCCTCAGTTGCCACAAGTAAAGGAGCCTTATTGAGATCGTAAGCTTACTGTATTTGGTGAGTGAGTTTGCGTTTTCTCCGCTCCTCTGAGAGTGGGCAGAGTTAATACACGAGGCTAGCTCTCTACCTGTAGAGTACTGCCACCGTACGTACATCTCTCCCTCTCTTCACCACTCATCTGGTCTCTGAATGTACACTACAACGACAAGAATTATCATTCTTACATTTGATACAGTGTCACAGCAGGAGATTCACTCAATGCGCTTCACAGGATTTACTGTAAAGTGTATGTCGTGGATGAATGCAGCAGCCGAATTATGCAGAGCAATGTCCCACAAACATCCATGAAGTGAATGACTCGTTTTATTTAATCCTTGCATTTGATAAAGCAATTTAAGAAGTCTCAAAGCTCTTCACAGGATATTCACAATAAAGTGGATCGACTTTACTTGTTTTGTGGGCAAAACATGGCAGCCTCTTGTGCACAGCAGTGTCTCATTAAAATGCCATGGAGTAAATGACCAATTTTATTTGGGGGATTGTTGGCCAGGACACCGGGAGAGAGAAGCTGCCTTCTCTTTTCAAATAGTGCCATGGGATCTTTACCATCCTCCTGATCAGGCATATGAGACCTTGGTTTAAAATCTCTTCTGAAGGACGGCACCTCCGACAATCCAACACACCCTCAGCTTTGCACTAGAGTAACATCTTAGACTATGTGATTTCAAGTCCCGATGTGGGATGTGAACCCACAACCTTGTGACTCAGAGGCGAGAATGCTACCACTGAGCTAGGCTGGCACACGATGCAGCAGAACAACCCAATGTTTGGGGGAGAGTGGGGGGGGCATTGTTGGCTAAAACTCCTGGAGAAACTTCCTTCCTTGTGTCAATGAAGCTCCCACCGTGGCGTTGGGTAGGGAAATCCAGGAGTCGTTGTCCGTCTTTGCAGCAGGTTTCTTACAGCTGAGTGACTTTTCAGAGGGCGTTAAAGGTGCCATTCTCAAGCCTCAAAATTCTGTCAATTTTTGAGGGGTGTGATTGTGGGGGTTGGTACTGAACAATATGTTGTCCGATGATCTCCTGCTATCCCATCCTCGTTTCTGCACATCTGTATTTTCACTTGGATTTTGCTGAGTGGAGGAGCTCCAGACCGAGAACTCTGAGCACAGACCAGACGACAACCAGCGTCGCCAAGAATTGAGTGAAAAGTGGGTCAGAAAACACAGCAAATGAATTCCACGTTTAAATGTCTTTTGTGGCCAGACATTGTAAATTTAACGTTCCTCCCCTGCACACAAGATTAAAATGCAGCTTGGGGATTGTGGCTTGTAGCTGAGGGAGAATATTTATAGCTCAATCTCCTTCAACTAGGACGAGCGTACAAGTCTCTGGCTGAGCCTGAGGCCGAGCTGGTGGGAGGTGACCATAAGCACAGTCGAATAGGAAACTCTTCAGGCACGACCTGAAGATGGGGAAGGAGGCGGAAAGGCAGAGGGATTGAGGGAGAGTAGAACAACTTTGATTTTTGGACTTTGACTCAGTGGAAGAAGCTTTCCTTGCTCCTCGCAGGTAAGAGGTCAAAGGATGGAGAGCACAGACCCAACATGGCAAGTCTCCACAGCATCGAAGACTGGATTAAGATAGAAAAGTGATGTCTGAGTGAAATTAGAGTGCCGTAAGGGTCTTATATTCATCATTACTAGTGCCTTTGAGGTTGGATCAATCGAAGAGTGAACTGGATAAGCGACTGATCAAAAAAATGCTTGCTTAAGGTTTTGGTGAAAGCTGGATAGGGTAAAAAAAATTCTTAATTTAGAACAACGGCAACAATGGTGATGGTCTGAACAGCGTCCTTGTGCAAAAAAATTCTGATAGATGCTGGGAAAAGCTTTGGGGCCTGGGAAGTAGCTGGAGTTAGTTAGTATGTGAGGCTAGCTCTCCAACCAAGCTGAAGGCTTTTATGTTACAATCCTTTACATTGACCTCCAAGAGTATATGTGAAAATAAGCAATTTTCCCCCCATTTCCTTCCATGTCTTTAAAACAACCGTGTGATGTGCTCTCTCGCTGAGATCACGTCGCAGGAATCCTTCAGTAAATTCTAACCATCTGTTACAGATGGCTGCACTTTGTGGGACTTGAGATTTTTGTGGTCTCTGTGAAAGATTAATCGAATGTTACACAGTAATATTTGGCTGTGGCTCTGTCCTGTGACCGTATTGCAAGCTATTTCACAGTGTCTGCTCATCACATCCATGTACCGTAAACGCCAAGTGGTTACTGTGGGTCACAGGCTGAATGAGGGTGAGGGCCCCCTTATTGTATCTCCTCTTCATTCCCTTCTCAATCTACAGCTATAATGTCGTGAGCTTCTTATTTGTGTACCAAATTATACAGGGCTGGACAATGAGATTACACTAAGTGTACATGAGTTTCAAGCAGGGTCATGTATATTTCGCATGCTTTCGGATGTGAGTGAAATGCCTTTTAGCTGTGACTTTGAGTTAAACGAACTGAAGGTTTGCACATTGTCAGTGTGTTTCAGTTCAGACCACTCTTGTCTGAGAGTCGGAGATATACAGCTGTGAAGGGTATGTAGCTGTTTCTGGGTATGTAATAATGATAACCATGATCCTTGCATTTGGTATGTATACCCCCTATCACGTCGTTGAGACATCTCTAAGCGCTTCACAGGAATTACTATGAAGTGAAGTTCTGATGAAAGGTCATTGACCTGAAATGTTAACTCACTTTCCTCTGTCCATAGATGCTGCTTGACCTACTGAGTGTTCCCAGCGACTTCTGTTTTTATTTCTGATTTCCAGCACCTGCAGTATTTTGCCTTTTGAGAGAAACTAGGTGTAAAAGAAGTGTCCAAGTGCCACCAGACCGCAGAGCTCCTAACAAACTGCGTGTCATAGTCTTTGCCTTAGGATTTTTGCCATGTGAAATTTTAGAACATCTTGAGATACTTATTCGATAACTAATTCTCATCACCAACTGCTGAAGACCGGCTACCACATGAAGACTGAACTTGAGCACCTTCTGTAGCCCTACAATGCCCTGCAGAATTGACAGAGTGCATAACCAGTCTGGGTTATAGAGGATATAGTGCCTGGAAGAGTCTGTGTTCAGAGGTAGCCAGTCATCTACAGTATGTAATCAGAATGAGGAATCTCAGCTAACGTCAGCCAAGAATCTTTACATCTGGTGCAGAGCATGTCAGTGAGCTCTGAGTAAGATCAGCTGTCTCCTTTCAGTGAGGCTAACATATGTACAGTGTCTGAAGGCAGATACTTGGAGGCTTTGAACGTGGATTTTATAATGGGTTTGTCATGGGGCTGGAGGCTCACGTACTGACGGTGCCAATTTGTATTCCAGATGTGTCTCTGGGGAGGTGCGGAGCGGCTTAGAGAGGAATTGAGAATCAGAGACCATCGTGCTTTCAACTAGAGCTTATCCAAAAGGGTTTGTTCAACTAAGAGTTCCACAGAGATGCATTAATAATGTTGTAACTACAGTCGGTTATTCACAGCGACAGTTCAGGGAATATTGGGCTGTTGTCAAAAGATATATTAGACTTGAGGCAGGCTTGCGACTCGGGTACGGCAATACCAAGGGCATTCTCCAGGGTCAAAGCTGGATACCCACACTAAAGGATTTAGGAAAATGAATGCCAAGACTGATGCTTATTGCATGTCATGTAATTGGAAGAGATTACAGCTAAGTGACAGCCTGGCTCAGTTGGTAGCGCTCTTACCTCTGTGTCAGAAGCTTGTTGGTTCCAGTCATACATTGGGATGTGGAGACCTTGTGTGTCAGCCTGGAGTAAACGCTTTGGAGTCAGAAGGTTATAGGTTCAAGTCTCACAAAGTTGTTGGCTCAAGTTGAGACTTGGAATCACATCGTGCAGCCTGACACATTAGTGTAGTGCTGGGGGAAATTACATTGTCGGAGGTGCCATCCTTCAGATGAGACATTAAACTGAGGTGCCACCTGCCTGTTCAGGTGGAACATTGGCACTATCCAAACAGAGAAGCGAGTTTCTTCCAGTGTCCTGACCAACAATCCCCCCAAATAAGGAATTGGTCATTCACTTCATGGCTGTTTGTGGGGCGTTGTGTGAAAGTTGGAATGCCAAGTTCACCTACAAAATGCATAGTTACTACGTTTTACAGTGTATCCCATGAAGCACTTTGAGACATCTTCTGACATGAAAGATGTTTTGAGTATAATTTTTGTTAATAAGATTTAAGCTTGTTTCCAAGTACTGGTAAACAACACTAAGTCTGGATTGGGAAATCCTTGGATTTGGAGCTTGCGGGAGGTGGGTTAAGAACTGAATGGTTGCGGAATGACTGCCGCCAATGCAAAGCCAGCTTCTTAACGTTTTTTTTCAAAAAAAATTCTTGGGTGGTACCCTGGACTGTCCTTCACTTTAACACGATTAGAGGAGAATTGGTTGTACACCCAGCAATTTAGAAAAGGGAGTTGTTCGGCCAAAAGTTCGGCCAGATAAAATTGGGCCATTCACCCTGTGTTGCTTTTTAAGACTTTAACTGTGCAGCACAACATAGCTGTCATGTTTGCCCACAAGAAAACAGTTGTTGCATTTGACACTGTGCTGGTGTTCAGCTCCGATCCTTTCTAGCTCCTGGTAGAAGCACGTCAGAAGAGGTAGGATAACTATGGTGAGCTAGGGCATTAAGCCCTAACCAGCTAGTACAAAGGAGCCAATTTAAGATGCACTTTGATGAATTCAAGTGAAGCCATTTCGTCTCATTACCATGTATGGTATCAAAGCTCGCAAACACACATATCTAATTCAAACTAACGCTAACGCTGCACTGAATGCAGATTTTATTTCATCATTGCCCTTGTTTTTCCCCGTTCACTTTAAATTAGCAAGAGATAATTATACACATCTCAAAGCGCATGCCAAAAAAGTTACATGAACAAAATACAGTCAGTTCACTTTACGATATATCCTGTGAAACATTTTAATACCTCTCGATGTTGATAGGGCACAACAGCAAATGCAATCCATGACTATTGTAAAGTGGAGTGTGTTTTGTAAGCGAAAGCAGCAGCCAACTTACATAGCACAATATCCCACGAACAGCCGTGGAGTAAATTAACCAATGTTACCTGGGGAAGTTTTTGGGCAGCATTTAGCATGATATCTGAAGTCTCTTCGTGGACTGCATTCACAGAGCCATTGTGAAATTATACAATTTAAAGCAAACAAAATCAAGATAAGAGAGTATGCCACCTGCACTGGTCAAAGCTTTTAAAGTACTTACTGGAACACATCATTGTCATATTAACTATCGTGTTTGCCAAGAGAACAGTCTGCCCTGCACTTCAAAACAGCTTTTTATTGAACGCCTTGAGATGCACCAATACTTTTCCATCCAGATTGCCGTGGGATATAGTGTGCAAAGAGTGATAGGTGAGAAACACTGTGACTGATGGTTGAGACTGACTGATACTGACAGGCTCATTATGACTGACACTGAGCCAGATTTAGAATGTAACTTGACACTGAGCCAGGACTTTCGCAGGAACCTGAAGCTGTCTAAAACTCCACAAGAAGGCAACAAACAATAATAATATTAATAGTCCTTGCATTGGATATAGTGCCTTATCATGTCATTGAGATGTCTCAAAGTTCTTCACAGAATATACTGTAAAGTGGATTGACTGTATTTTGTGGACAGAACTATATGTGACATATTGAGCCCCTTTTGACATCAAAGATTGCTCAACAACAGCAATTCTCTGTTGCCCCTACAATATACAACCATTCAAATCAGCGATCTACAAGTGTGTTTGTTTCCCATATTTTCAGAACATAAGAGCGTCTGAAAGTCCAAGCACTAGCCAAAGCGAGGCTCTGAAGGAATGTAAGATATCTGCACATACTTCAGTCCTGTGCCTGAGGTCCACAGGGAATACAGTGGAGACGTGTTGAGTTCATTTCAATCAGGGACGCTTACCATCTGTCAAAGAGAGTTAGTGTTACCCGGCTTTCTCCAGTCTAAACTGCATTTCAATTCAAGATCTAGAAGCGAAAGAGTGGTGTTGCAATAGGTTGCACAATCCAATTCCCTGAAGGATTTCTGAATGAATACCAGCCTGTTTGGATGGGAAATATTGCTCCCATCTGCTTCAGAAATTCACAAACATATTTTAACTGTGGGAGAGTTGCCTGCTTTGAATCAGTGTGCTTTGTGGCACATTATATATAGTCACTCCGCTTTACAGTGTAGTCTGAATATATTGAGCGAGACATCCTCCTGACGTGAAAGCCACTACATCAAATGCGAGGATTATTATTCATTTGTTTTAGTCGCGAAGGGAAGGGATGTTGATGCTGATGAACAGATGTGCCCTTCGCTGCCCCTATTGCTTGTGACGTTCGAGGTGGTTCAATGTGATGAGGTCTCCTGACCTCTCCACTGTTAACGTTTCCATTTTCAGTGCAATTGGCAGTTTCCTACCAACTTGTCCCGAGCAAAGCTTAGTTCTTCTGCTCAGTGGATCGGGGCCAAGTGGTAGCTGGGAGGAGATGACCCAAAATGGCTTATTGTTAGATCCGCACAGTCAGCCTAGCAAAGGGGCATTTTACTCCTCAGTCTGTGTTACATTTGAGCACAGACCCCTCAAGAATGCCCAGACAATCTTTTGTGCACCTGGTTTCACTCGGTTCTTTTTCAGTGCAAGATCTTAGTTGCTTTAAATCATCTGGAGTCCTGTAGCTCAGTCGTTAGAGCACTCGCCTCGCAATTGAGAGACCTCGGTTGTTTTCTGGCAAGGCAAAATATTGGGCAAGTTTTCTTACTCCACACGCCTCCGTTTACCTAGCAGTAAGTAGGAACCCGGTTGTTAGTCGATGGGCGGATCACTTTTCCTGGGGTAATAATTCCTTAAAAAAAATGCAAGGATTATTATTATTATCATCTGGATAAGCAGTGGCCAGGACTCTGGGAAAAACTCCTTGTTCAAATCCTGCCGTGGGATCTTTAACGTCCATCTGAACCGGTAGATGGGGACCTCGATTTAACAATAACAACTTGTGTTTATACAGTGCATTTCAGGCAGGGCAGCATCTCAGACTGCTTTAATTCAGTGGTTAGAGCACTCGCTTTGCAAGAGAGAGACCTGGGTTCGATTCCCGGCAGGGTGAAACGTTGGGCAAGTTTCCTTACTCCACACATCTGATAATAATCCCTCAAGGAAAAAAACAATGATAAATTGGTCGACTGTTTGTGGGATACTGCAATTGGCTGCCACATTTCGCCCACAAATATACACTCAATTCACTTTACAGTCTATTCTGTGAAGTGCTTTGAGACGTCGAGAAGACGTGAAAAGCGCTATATCAAATGCGATGATTATTATTATTATCTCATCCAAAAAATGATGCACTCCAACAATGCAGCGCTTCTCCAGCAGTGTCAACCTAGACTGTGAGCTCAAAGTCATTGATAGGAGAAAGATGGCTGTAATTAATACTGTATGTCATCTCTGTCCTCATGGATAAGTGCAATTGAATGCCAGTGTAGAGGCCATATCTATTTCCATCTGCTCACTCAATAACTTTCAGTCAGAGGCTTGATACCTCTGCCATGTGTTAGTCATTAGCAACTCGCAGAGCTTATCCTTTGTGTTTTAAATATCAAATTACTCCCCAGAGGTCATGAAAATAGATTACCCAGTGCTGTACTGAGCCATACAGAGCAACGAAAGCCCAGGTTCAATACTGAGTTAAGTGTCAAGAAGGGGAGGGAGGGGGAGAGGACATAGAATGGCCTTACTGGTCCTGGATAATAGCTGGGAAAATCAGCCTGGGATCCCAATGGCTATCCAGTGGCCTCTGCCAGATGTTGGGATCAGGACAGAATGGGTGAATGATGATGATTATTATTATAATTATTATTGCTCTGAGGCTTTAACCAAAATGAGGACCACCCGACCTGTTAGGGCTTTGGCTTGCAGGGTTAACAGGAGCTGAGTGAGAGGATTCCATGCTCCCAGTGACTGGACAGCCCCTCCAAGTTCTGCCGATGGGCTGGGTTGGCTGTGCTGTCTGTTCCTTCTTTGAGACAAGGTTCTGTCTCAGACCAGCAAGGAGCATATGCAGGGAGAGAGAATGTCACAGTGGGCAAACAGTAAACACCTTCAGTGACAAGATTTCCCTGCTGGGTGGGGGTGTCCTTGTCTGATGCCTGAAGAGACTACCAGAGATTACTGCTCTTACACAAAGGACAACGGGTTTATATCTGGGCAAGATTTACATTACAATCACAGCTCCACAGCTCTGCAACTGCTTATCACACAGCAGGAAGTAACTCACTCCAGACATGGTGCTCACAGCTTTAGGGGTTTATACATTCCCAGATTTATACCTTCTTTCTGTGTTTATATGCGTTTGTGTAACTCTTATTATCTCTCTTTCTCCCTTCACCTCCCTCTTTGCCTCTCTCTTTCTTGCTTTCTCTCTCCATAACTCTTGCTCAGACTGTCTCTCCCGCTCTGTCTCTCTCACTCACGCTGTCTCTCTTAATCTCACCTTGTCTCTCTTGCCCTTACTCTATCCCTTGCTCTCTTTGCCTCCCCCTCCTCGTCGCTCTCACTTTCTCCTTGACAAAGGCTGGGACATTCTCTGGCATCAGTGCAGTTACTACCCAGACACTGGATGAAGCTTAAGCCAGTTCTGTTCTGTCAGTTTAAACAGACAGGGAGGGAACCTTGCTGGAGGGAAACAAGGTTCACATTGAACTGAAACACTGGAAAAGTTACTGTGTGAGATGACAACACACATTACCAGACACTTCACCAATTTCGTTAGCACGAGAAAAAGATCCGCCTCCTAACTGCTGCAGATATTTGTACAGACGCACATGGTGCTTTACTTATGGTGAGCCTGGCACTCACTAACATAGGAGCTTTTCATTTCATTGTTCACTAAGGCAGCCCCTGTGTTATGGGACCTAAGATGGGCACCCCCACACAACAGGGAAGTCTTGACACTGAAGGTGTTTACTGTTTGCCCACTGTTTGTACTGCAGACTTTCTGTGCTTCTGGGCCTGGCTCAGTCATTCAGTGAAAGGAAATCAACGGAAGGGACATTACAACCACAACTTCAACAACAACTTGCATTTATATAGCGCCCCTCAAGCAGGGCAGCGTCCCAGAAAGAGCGAAAGAGAGAGGCGAAAAAGGGAGGGAATGCTGCGACGTTAAACAGATCACAACAGACCATTTACTTTGGGATCATAGGAACAGGAATAAGTCATTCAGCCTCTCGAGACTGTTCTGCTATTCTATTAGATCATGGCTTATCTGTACCTCAACTCCATTTACCTGCCTTTGCTCCATGTAGTCCTGTAGCTCAGTGATTAAAGCACTCGCTTTGCAAGCGAGAGACCAGGCAGGGCGAAACCTTGGGCAAGTTTCCTTACTCCACACAGAGCCTAATAATAATCCCTCCAAAACCAAAAACAATAATAAATTGGTCATTTTCAATCCACGGCTGTTTGTGGGACATTGCTGTGCGCAATTGGCTGCCGTGTTCGCCCACAAATGTACAGTCAATTCACTTTACAGTGTGTTCTGTGAAGCGCTTTGGGACGTCCTCCCGACGTGAAAAGTGCTATACCAAATGCAAGGATTATTATTATTATCCCATGATACCCTGCCCTAACAAAACATCTATCCTCAGTCTTGAACATTTGAATTGATCCTCCAGGATAGTGCTGGGGGAGATGCTGAGTTATCAGAGGCGAGGTGAGACCCTAAATCAAGGTCCCGCCTGCCTATTCATATGGACGTTAAAGGTCCCATGACATAATCTCTTTAGAGCTCTCTGGAACATTGGAGGGAAAAGACATTCTGCTGCTAAGTAACAGGCTGTAGGCAAGCCAATCTCCAACAGTAGCAACCAAACGTGGAAACAATTCTTCTGAGACCTTTGACAAAGACAAATAGCACAGCCTTTAATCCACAGTCTAACTCCAGGCTGCCAACATGGAGTTTCTCCCGTCTTCAGCATCCCAGCATCGCTGGGGAATCAGGGTTCTTGGAATATGAGGCAAACCCTAAGCACATAATGTCCTCGGCTCAGATTGTTTGTCTCTGTGCAGCGAAGGTACTGGAAATGCTTTCATTCAGAAAAGCAAAGTGCAGGTTTGAATATTAATCACTGGTGTTAACTAAAATAATCCTTGGTGTTTGATAGAGTACCTAAAGTATTGCAACATATCAAAGAGCCTGGGGTTATGTTCCTTACAGCAGAGGAGTTTAAGGATTGATTTGATTGAGGTGATTAAAATGACAGGAATTGACGGATCAGATAGGGGACAATGCTTCTCTGGTAAAGACACCATAACTGACGGTGTAGCCTTAAAATTAGGGCAAGTCAATTAGAACTGATGGTTTTCTAGTGACCAATTAAGCTGCCAGAGCACTGGGGACAGGTTGCTTCCTTGTGCACTTGCCAAGTAAGGGTGAGGCGCAAAGGGCAAACGAAAGGATTGAAAAATAAATACAATCCTCAAAATTGGATTGTACACCCATCTGTAACATCAATTCAGCAGTCAGTGCCTGTGATGAATTAGGGTGTCTGACACATGCGGAAACCCATCACCATGTTTAAGAGCATCCAATCTACACATGGAAAGTCCAGAGATAGATTGTTGGAATGGAATGGAATGCGCCGATAATGTAATTTTGTTGCTGCTGTTGTTTCTCAATTGGCTATTCTACCTGGTGGTTAGGTGCTTTATCAACTAACGTTGATCGAGCCAGTGATGTGTAATTCTAGAAGCCCACGCTAATACCTCTCTCTCTCTCTTACACAGGTCACATACTTGGGAAAAATAGCAACCAGAGGGACCCAGTTTAAGTCGGGGTGCACTGAACGGTCTGTGGTTGAGCTGTGGGAGAAGCCCACACTAACTCCAGAAGACACATCGCCAGGCAACGCCATTCTAGAGATACGTCCCTTCCAGGTCCAGCTCCACCATTTGGATGCCAAGGGTGAGGCGACCGTCCACATGGATACCTTCCAGGTGGCACGTATCGCCTACTGCACAGCAGATCACAACATCAGCGCCAACATCTTTGCCTGGATTTACAGGGAGATCAATGATGATCTGACCTACCAGATGGATTGCCATGCAGTGGAGTGTAAGAGCAAGCTGGAGGCTAAAAAGCTCGCGCACGCGATGATGGAGGCCTTCAAGAAGACTTTCAACAGCATGAAGAGCGATGGGAGGATCCACAATAGTAGCTCCGATGATGAAGACCAGGAGTCAGCAACATCGGACGATGGCTGAATGGGCAGAGCCGGCCCATCGATTCATTCAACAGCAACAGCAATGTTTGGTCTGTAGACGGGAGTCATTAGAGATAAGCCAATGAGGAAAAACTAATTGAGGATGAAACACAAATGAACCCTTGGATGGTTAGCTTGCCATATTAGATGAGTGCATCAAAACAAACGTTTTTAAAAGCTATAAGATTACACATCATTAAAGTACTGTAGTAGCATTAAGATCTAAGGGACTGATCCGCTGTGAGTGTTGAGTCTGACTCTCACCTCCAGTCAGACACGTCAAACAATCACACAAGGTTTTGGATGAAGAAGGACCTTCAGCCCAATTGATTTCATTCTTCCTGCATCCCCACCTTACTGTCCCTCTCATTTATGTATTGATAGCAGCTCCCTTTCCAGTTTGTCGATTGTAATCCATCAAAGTAATGGGACAGTAAACTCCCCAGCCACAAACATGAATTAAGCTGATGTTTATCTCCAAGGAAGCAGGCGTCAGACCCAAAGAAAAATCCCTGCAGGAAAACGGAACAAGACAAGGAATGAAAACCAAACCAACCAGATTTATATGCGAAAGTAATTCAAATAAAAGCATGGATCTATCTTCATATATTTCTACCAACATATAAACTACAGTTATGTAAAAGGTGTATTCCATTTTTTTTATAAAATATATTTGAAGCCGTTAAGTATTAAAATTGTTAATGTTTTAAGTTCTGTAAAAACAGTATCATTTCTGTGTATTGTGGACTGTGAAGCTGTGTATGTGTGGTAAGTGGCGACCAGTCAACACACGAAAATATTGAGCCAGAAGGTATCTCTCTTGAAAATAAATAAAGGAATTGAGAATCTTCAGCCGACTCAAAATTCTTTTGAGTTTGTTCACAGTCTTTTAGATTTTTGTCACTTAATCCATGACCGTTTGTGGGACACTGCTGTGCTCATTTGTCTGCTGTGTTTTGCCCACAAAATATACGGTCAATTCACTCTACAGTATATTCTGCGATAACGCGCAATATTAAATGCAAGGATTATTTAAGTCTCCATGGGGATTAAATGGTTACAAGGTGATGTGTTTGGTAGGAGAATGTCAGAATCAAGTCAATCCTCTGTGGTGGTTCAGATAGCCCAGTCCCTGGGCCAAGCGGATCTGCAGGAGTCCAGGGCACTGCTGAGGACAGACCAGCGAGCTTGCCTCGTCAGCAGAACTTAGAGGAGCAGAGTGAAACCAGAGATTCTTCCCAATTGGCTCCTGTTAACCTTGCAATCCATCCCCTTGTTTGGTGGTCTTAGCTGAACAAGGAGCAGGAAGTTCGCCAGACAGGGCTCTCAATGCAGTTTTAGTTTGTTAGTACAACATGTACTCTGGGGTCTTCAAGCCTTGGTTCTCGCCAATCTGCACCTAATATTTTCTGGAATTATGTAAGCAGGATGTTTCCCTCCAGGGAGAGAGTCCGCATTCCTTTCCAGATACGGAAATTTCCTTATGTAGGGGGAATTTGTATGTGGAAATCTCAGTCTGGTTTGGAGAGTCTTAAGCACAGAGATGGGTTTCCACCCAGCTGACCAAAAAAAATCCTTTTCAGGAACGCTAGTAGCAGCTAAACTTTAACGTAGCCTTCCAATCCAAGCTCGGGTGAGCTTGTGTGCTTCAGGATTTATAACTAAAAGGCCCTGATCTTCACGAAGAACCATTTCAAGTCAGTACTAGAATCTTTGGATTGCACAATAAAAAATAAAAAGTTGCTTGACCCTTGTAATTTGTATTATTTGCAAGAGAAATGAAATCCTTTCCTCCGGCCGATGCCCCCATCGTGTTTCAGTTTGCAGAGAGCAGAGGACTTGAAGGACGCAGGTGGCCTGGATTCGTTTAATAAAGCCTCAGTATTCTGTTCTTTGGCTACACTTGCCGGATGTCAGCCAGGAAGTCAGGGTGACTGCTTGCCAGTACTGAGTATCTGCTACTCGCAAAAAATGTTGCTGGAATTTCCAGAGCAGAAACGTTGGACACAGCACCAATACATGCAAGGTTTTTTTTAAAAAAACAAAAACAATTCCTCTCTCCCCATCAATGTGGAACTCTTTATTTCAGTTCACCTTTCTCTGATCCGAATCTGACATTTACCATCGGCTTCCTGCTGAGCTATTAATCGCTGAATTTTTGAAAGCTCTCCCAAGGCAATAAAATCCTGAAATTGATATTTGTACGCATATGTTTGCCCACCGGGAATGGGACCATAGGATCACTAGGGCATTCAGTTCGTCAAGCTGGTTATTGTATCGTTTTAACGTCTCTGCTAACTGCACATTGAAGCATGATGGGGTATGCACGGTTTATCAAATTTGTTTCAATACAATAACAATAATCTTTGCATTTGATATAGCCCTTTTCACGTCAGGAGGACGTCTCAAAGTGGAGTTTCAGCACCTTGGGACGTCCTCCTGATGTGAAAGGCACTATACATATGTAATTTGTTGTTGTTTATGCAGAATACACAGTCACCACACTTTACAATAAATATTATCTTCATTGTAAAGTGTGGTGAGT
The DNA here is from genome assembly GCF_018977255.1 of Callorhinchus milii. Lineage (NCBI taxonomy): Eukaryota > Metazoa > Chordata > Chondrichthyes > Chimaeriformes > Callorhinchidae > Callorhinchus > Callorhinchus milii. The sequence goes on along the minus strand of NW_024704752.1, from coordinate 7,163,939 downwards.
GTGTATTGTGTAGGCAAATGTGGCAGACAGTTTGCACACAAAAATGTCACGCAAACAGCCATGAATCGAATGACCAATTCTGTTTGGGGAATTGTTGACCAGAATATTGGGAGAAACTCCCAGTTTATTGGATCACGGCAGATCTTTTTATCCCAATTCCTTGTCTGCTCTTCATGCCCTTTAAAATCCTTGACCATAACAAAGGAGTATTTATCCCTGAATGAACCAGAGACATTGTAAACCAGACCATTCGCTTGTTTGGAATCAATGTATTTCTTCCAAAGAAAACCCCAAACTCTTTCTCCCTTTCCTCCCCTGGAGGTGTTAGCTGATTTTTTGGGGGGGCTCAGCCAGGTGTCCTGACACATGCAGAAGCTCATCATGGTACTTAGAAGTATCCAAAACCAAGCTGAGAATTCCATGCATCCCACCTATACATTGAAATTCCAGAGATAGCGTGTTGGAATGGAATGCACATTCTCACCCTGGAGGGACGTATCCTGCTTACCCAATTCTGGAAAGTATTAAGCGCATGTTGGCAAGAGCCAAGGCTTAGGGACCCTGGAGTGTGTGTTGGGATATTGCTGGAGTCTTACCAGCTGAAACCACATAGCTTGCCATTGATATCACTGGCTGGCAAGCTTTCCTGCTGATTGTCCAGCTAGGGCCACCCTACCCATTTAGGACTTAACAGGAACTGAGTGGGATGACTTCCTGCCTCCAGTGACTGGTCTGCCTTTCCAGGTCCTGACAATGAGTCAGGCTGGCTGTACAGTCAGTAGTAGTGCCTGGAATACTGCAGACCCACCTGGCTCAGGAACCAAACTACCAAGACCGCCACAGAGGGCTGGCTCCATTCCAATATTCCATTGCCAAGCATGTCACCTTGGAGCCAGCTAGCTCATGGTGGGCTATAGTTCCCACAGACGCTGGGTGATGATGATTCTGAAGGGTGAGTCTACTCAGTCACTATTCAGCCTTGAAGTGGACATCCCAATTTCACTGGAGAGAGATCTAGAGCAGGAACCCTGATTTGTTTTCCATTTCAAGTCCAGGGAGTTAAAATCAATTATAGTATTTGAGCACCAGCTAACTCAGCACATATCTTACAACCTTGCAATTTCAGTCGTGATAATATGCATGATCCCAGGGCAAACTTTTATTTTGAATGTGATTTGATACAAAACGCTTTTGATATGTATCACAGGCAGGAATGCTCATTTCCCTTTCCAAGATTTCTCTAGGAACAAAGTAACCCGTTATACTTTGGCAGAAGTCAGGCGAACTTGATCGCTTCTGGAGGAATTTGTGGGGAGAACTGTATGAAAGAGTGTTTTGCTTTGCCTCTATCAGTCTGGTTTCCCCATACGGTCCACTTTATCGGCCAATTACACAAACTATTTTTCCAACTAACAAAGACTGATTTTCTTTTGGTCTCCAATTTGTTCCTGTTCCTCACTACTCGCCCAATAAAATATACAACAACAACAAACTGCATTTATGTAGTGCCATTCACACCGGGAGGACATCCCAAAGTGCAGGACAATGAGAGGTTTCCACCCAAACTGCGGCTAAGGTGTGGAGAGCAAGGGGGGTGGAGGCACGATCGAAAAGGATGGGCCTTGAAGGAGGGTTTGAGGTGGAGGGGCTCTGGGATGGAGTTCCAGAGGATGGGGGCAGAAAGGCTGAAGGTCCGACCACTGACAGTGGAGCAGGCAGGGGGGGGATATGGAGTAGGCCAGTGCTTGCAGAGCAGGGATGGACAGGTTGGTGAAGTTTTAATAGGTCGCAGAGGTAGGGTGAAGCCACACCAAACACGCTCCACGGATTCCACGTCTGAGTGGGTGAGAAACAGAAAAAGAGAAAGAGCGAGCACGGGCTTACTGAGGCAAGTGGTCTCCAAAATCTACGTTCACCGTGGGGTGACACTTGTGGCATTTCATAATGATTTCCCTGTGATAACTTTGAAATGTTGTAATCATCCCCATGCTGTGCAGTTATAATCTGGTGAAAATCACAGGCGTATGAAAGAGCACACTGAACCCATGGAACAGTAGCCTAGTAGAAGGGAAAGGTCCTCAAATAAGAAGCAGGAGAGGAGAATATTGAAAGATAGGGAGGAAAAAATATCTTCCCTCTAGTTGACTTCCTTGCGTTACACTGGAGACAAGTAATCTCAGAGGATAGGGATAAATTAAAATCAAAATGAGAGTTCAAGAGACATTCTGTGCTCTTGTGTGCAGATGCTTTGTTAGACTGAGATTTCTAGGTTCAAAGCAAATTCATCAAAGCATGTGCCCAGCTAAGCTATATTTGGGAATTGCAAAGCTCTAATCGGCAGGCCATTTCCTTTCCTGATAGCTGAAGTAACTTTTGTCTGTGGGAAACACTTAAAAATTTGGTAGAGAATTTATTTAAGGCTGAAGGACTCTTTCATGTTTGTGCTACATTATATGTTCATCAAAACCAAGTATAACATGAACCTTTTCCGCTGGGTCAGGAGGGATTGACTGAGGCACTTCACTGGGCCAAGATGTATCTTGTTTGACATTTGAGGTTTCAGCCTTAAACATCCTCTTCTCTTTCGACTTCCAACCTTCCAATGTTTGTATAGGTTCCATTGTAGATTAGTTGCCATGCCTGTTGCAAAATTGAGTTCTCAATGCACAAGTAGTAATCATATCACTTACCAATATAAAACCCTTGTGCAATTCACTGTAATAATAGTAATCCTTGCAATTGATATGGCGCCTTATCACGTCATTGAGACATCTCAAAGTACTTCACAGGATATATTTTATGTACTTTATGGGCAAAAGTACTTGTACAGCTAGAACCATCTAACCTTAGGAACAGACTTGCAGGGTTGATATGCCCTGACCAACATGTCAGAGTCACACAGGTTATTCAGTTAGGAATACTGAGAATCTGCCAATTCAACTCTAAGTTGACCCAACGAACTTCTTAGGGAAATGGTACTCAATTTGCTGATCTCTACAAGGGTGAGGGGCTGAATGGAGCCTCCAGGAGTCAAAAACAGAACTTCCTGGTCCAAAACCCAGTGCTCAATTCACGGAGTTAATTGACTGAGGATGTGAAAACTCGTAGGGTTTCTGCTGGCTCATTCATTACCCCTACAGCGAGGGAAATGGTGGAATTCAGTGATGCGGGAGAAGATTTACAGTCTAGTCTGACTGGGATTAACTGTTCTTTTTAAACTTTTTTGCCTAATATGTCTCTGAATTGTTCTGGTCGGTGCTAATGCATGGTCTGTTTCCCTGAACTCACATCCAGTTTGAAAAATAGACAATGCGTGTCAGCCTGACTCAGTGGTCATGCTCTTGCCTCTGAGTCAGAAGGTTGTGGGTTAAAGTCCCATGTTGGGACTTGGAAGCAAATAATCTGAGCTGGTGCTCCATTGCAGTGCTGGGGGGGTGTTGCATGTCAGAGATGCCGTCCTTCGGATGAGACGTTAAAGGTGGACACACAGTCAATCCACTTTACAGTATGCCCTATGAAGCACTTTGAAATATCTCGACAATGTGATAAGGCGCTATATCAAATGCAAGGATTACTATTATTTACTAAGCACAATTTATTGCCCCCCATTCATATTTCACGTCTCATCTCAGTGTCAACCTAGTCTATATTTGAGTTCAAAGTCCCAAAATGATGCATAAACCCATCAACCTCCATACTCAGAGGCAAGAGTGCTACCAGCTGAGTCAAACTGACACACACCATACAATCTTAAATTATAAGACCACAATGATCTTACAGCCGAAAGCTATTTGGAATTTTGCGCCAATGATGTTCAACTCCATAGAGCTGGTTTGGTTCTTAATTTTTCATGATCATTTTTTTCTAGGGTCAACATCAATCGTCACCAAAAAAAATTGAGGTAATTTGGTCCAATGTCGATGCTTTTGCCAGCAAACAGCAAACACAACCTGAGCGAGCATTGGCTCTCGCTAAACTTTCCATTGGCTTTAGGAGTGGGAGAGAGGTTTTCTGAATTGGCTCCATGTCACAAGCATATCACATGAAGCCAAACGTCTGTTCCACTTAAGACTGATGCCTTAAATTGAGTTTACGCCACTCTCCATTCACTTCCGTTAAATATCATTTTCTCCCAAGTCTGAAAGTTAGCACTAGGTCTGACAACTACCTTTCATGTTCCTTACAAGTGAAATCAATTGCCATAGGAGCATTACAATTATTATTGTAAATAGAATTGAGGTATAATAATAACCCTTGTACCTTATCATGTCTTCGAGACATCTCAAAGGCTTCACGGAATATGTTGTAAAGTTTATTGATTGTATACTTTGTGGGTGAAACATCGCAGCCAATTGCGCACGGTGTTGTCCCACAGACAGTCGCAGAACTATTTACCAGTTATTCATCTCAGTAACCAAAAGTTTCTGCTTTGGCAGATTCTAGCATTAAGATCATTTGGATTGAAATTCTGATCGGTGTTATAAGTATTGCAGTTATAATGAGAAAATCCCATGAGCATTAATGCCAACATGGCCATGGTGCTAAATATAATGCTGACCAGAATTACAGCCGAATTGTCTTAAAATTTAAGATTGAATCAGAAAGTTGGAGATTCAAGACTCTCTTTGGCGGAGATTGCAATGTGTTAGAGTTCGGGTTTTTTGTGTGTCAAAATGGTGCTACTAGAGCTGTATAAATGTGTTTATGAGACATTGATGCTGTGCATGTATTGGGTAGGGAAACCCTGACTTTATTAAAGATCCCATGGCTTTATTCATAAACAGAAGTGAGTTTGTCCCTATTTTCCAAACCAACAATCCTCCAGATACATCAGTCATTCACTTAATTGGCTGTTTGTGGGAACTGGCTGTTTCATTTGTGTATAATCACTATAATTGACAGCAATTAACTGTGAAGTGTTTTGAAAGGTTTCAGGAGCATTGACTCCAAGGATTATTATACTGGGTGCCCACACCATTTCCTAAAACATTGGAGACAGCCAAAGGTAAGACCAGTTTTAATAGATAATCTTTGAACAAGAAAAAGTCTGACAGTGACAGCCAGATAAACTCATGTTACCGCTTGTCCTTCTGACATGTCTTCTTATGGTGCTGAGTTTTCCTGCCCTGTTAGAGGGAATGATCTAATGCTGTATTTAACTTACTGAGAGTCCTATTGTCTGGAATCCACCTGGTTCTGATGCTCAGTTGTTTATTTCTTTGCTGTTTTTTCTTGAAGACTCTTTGCTAGTGTATAGTTCACCAACACCCTGTGCCCTGGTGCAGCTCATGACAGGTTCAATTCTTAGACCATCCACTGAAAGAGCTCAGAAAGCAGGACTCAATATCCGATCAATGCTCATAAAACATATTTATGTAACCAGTAAAAATAATAATAATCCTTGTTTTTGATGTAGTGCCTTATCATGTCATTGAGATATCTCAAAGCTCTTCGCGGAATATATTGTAAAGTGGATTGACTATATTTTGTGGACAAAACATGGTGGACAATTGCGTGCAGGATCTCAATCCCATCCTCTCCACATCAAACTTCGCTCCCTGCTTGTAATGGGTTTATTGAAGATAAATGAAGACGTTGGTCTGGGACCTTATCAGCAAAGAGGGCCATCTGGTTTGCCGGCAGCTGGAATCAGTTTGCAGTTGAGTCAATGTCCCGGTGATTAACTAGTCCATCAGGAGGTTGAGCTTCTCATCAGCACTGCATCTGGATCTCATTGGGAACACATGACTGAAGCTTTCTGAGCAAAGTGCAAAGTTGGAATATTTCAAATAACTTGCTCAATCTGGTAGCCAGGTTGATCTTTTTACAATGGAGTGGTTTCCCCCCTCCATCACTCCCCATATGCACACCCACAGACTCATACATATTCCCTACGCTCAAGACAAACTTTGTAGATATTGGGAAACAAAGGTTATTTAAACTTCCGTTCTATTAGGAACATAGGAAGCAGTATCACGAGGAGGCCATTCCGTCCACTGGGTCTGTTTCACCAGTTTATTAAACCATGTGGAACATCTTTTAAGATCTTTTAATCTTTGCTGTTCCACCATACCCTTTTACCTCAATTAACAAACTGTCTATCATTTAAACATCCCTATTATCCCACCTCTACACTTTCAGAGCTCTCCACATCTTCGGAATGCTGTGTGTGAAGAAATACTTCCAGACCTCAACTCTGACCGTCCCTAAGGTTGTGCTTCTTTGCAAATATTCCCCTTGTCCAAAACTCCGAGCCAAACAGTGCAAGCCAAAGTTGGTGTTTTGCATTTTCGTGGAATAAATCTTATTGAAAACAAACACGCTCACAGTTTCCTCCAAGGCATTTCATCTTTGTCCTTTGAGCATTGAGGGGGTCTTGCAATGTTTTATTGGATGAAGGAGTGAGTGTGACATTGGGACTGCTTTATTAAACGAAAAATCAGAAGGATTATAGAGGTTTGTGAGGAGGGATGAAAGCTGCATCTCCCTGGACAAAGCGTAAGGTTCTATTGATTATCAGGCATGGACCAGGAGACGTAGGCTTTCAGCCACTATGCCGCAAAACTCTGGATCACTCTTCCCTCAATCCCTCCGCCTTGGCCCTCCTTCCCCATCTTCAGGTCACGCCTGAAGAACTACCTGTTTGACTGTGCTCACGATTACCCCCCCCACCCCGGCTCGGCTTAGTTCTCTGTCACTGAAGCGCTCTGAGACGCTATCCTTCCTGCGTGAGGGGCGTTACATAAATGGCTTTTGGTTTTGAATTTGAGGTGAGAAATGCAATGCAAATTGTTGTTAATAATTGGTTTCAAAAAGTCCCTTTTCTGCAGATGAACCCTAGAATATCATTATTAAGCACTGCTCTATGTACTTTCGCTCACCTCAAATTCAAAACCAAATGGCATCCATCCATCAAGGTCTGAACAAGGGACAGTGCACTTGCTGGACAGTCATCCCATGGTCACTTTCACCAGCATAAATTAACACGACAAATGCTTACTTAAATAAAAAATCTTCCGTTAGGTTTTTATTTCCCCATATTTCTCTTCATTGCTCTTCGAAACAGGAATTGTTTGACATTGTCCAAGGCAGAAGAAGTTACTCAACCTGACAGTGAGAAGATGATGCATTAATAATAATAATAATAATAATACATTTGATTATCATGTCTTCAAGACGTCGCAAAGCGCCTCATAGAATATACTGTATATTTTGTGGACGAATTGCCAGGATTCAGAAGGATTAATATTTTGAAATGTCTAATTTGTCAAGTGAAAAATGATCCTTAAAAGGTGACATGTTTAGCAACACAATGTCAGAATCGAGCCAGGCTTCTGTGGCAGTTTTGGTAGTCGGGGTCCTGAGCTAGGCAGTCCGCAGTGTTCCAGGGCAGTGATGATGACAGCACAGCCTGGCTCATCGGCAGGATTTGAAGGAGCAGACCAGTCACTGGGGCGGGGAATTCTCCCACTCAGCTTCTGTTTACCCTGCAAGCAAAAGCCCTAACTGCTAGGGCGGTCTTAGCTAGACAAGCAGCAGGCAAGCTTGCCAGACAATGATATCAATGGCAAGCTTTGCGGTTTTAGCTGGTTAGACTCCAGTAGTTACCCCAAAGCACACTCTGGGGTCCACAAGTCTTGGCTCTTGCCAGCCTGCGCCGAATACTTTCCCGGAATTAGGTAAACAGGATGGTCCTTCAGGAGAGAGAGTGCGCATTCCATTCCATCAATCTATCTCTGGAATTTCCATGTGTAGGTGGGATGCATGGAATTCTCAGTTTGGTTTGGATACTCGTAAGCACGGTGATGGGTTTCCAAATGTGTCAGATACCCGGCTGACCAAAATATCCGTAAAATGCTGGAGTGTTAACTGAGAAGTATTGGGTTGTAGAATGTGGACTGAGGTATTTACTTAGATCGCTTTTGTAATGACTCCATCATGTGAAAATACTTAGACTGGAAGTGAGGCTCCCTGCATGAGTCTCTTGCCAGTTGTCAGGGGAATGTTTAATGATTTATTTGTTGTGTGCATTTGGTTGTTTCACTGCAGCTGCGGGAATGTTGCTGATGTGAGCGATTCACTGTTTGGAAAAGCATAACCCGGTGAGCAACAGCTTAAAGCTGGAGCTTCTGAGAAGCTTGTTAGGCGCTGACATGTCGTTCAACTGAGTGGTGGGCCATGTGTGTGCCCTGATCTTTCCTACGCAGTGAATTTCCACTTACTGGGCTGCGTTGTTAACCGATGACTGCCCACAAGGAGAGAGGTGGGGAGTTAGACATCAAACTAGCCTCGACCTGCTCCTTGCAGCTGGTTGTAAAGTTACGTTGCCAATATCTGTAGAGCAGGGCATTACCCAGCCTCTCAGCTTCTGCCCTCCCCACCCTCCCATAAACTGATGGAAATTGGAAACCAACCCTTTGCTGGGAAGCTGCCTAAAGGGGAGGGCGAAGAGTAACTCATCAGATATTTTATTCTACCACCCACCATGCTTTGGAGTGTGGATGGAAGGAAGCAGACAAGCTAATTATAATAACAGCACCTTATCATGTTGTCGAGACGTCCCAAAACGCTACACAGGATATCCTGCAAAGTGGTCCGACTTTGTATGTTTTGTGGACGAATGCAGTAGCAAATTTGCGCAAAATGTTTAAGGGATTGTTGGCCAGGACACTGGGAAAAACTCCCTTCTCTTTTCGAATTGTGCCATGGATTTTTATGATCTGTCTAGTCAGGCAGATGGGACCTGGATTTAATGTCTCATGTGAAGGATGCCACCTCTGATAATGTAACAACCCCAGCATGACTTTGTAGTGTCAGCATAGACCAGGGTGGTTCAACCTTGAACCACCTGCTGAGAGCCAAATGCTAGAATTTGAGAAAATATGCAGTGAAATGAAATTTTACAGAAGAAATAAGACTTCAGGAGCAAATGACTCTTCAATATTTGTTATTAAAACTGAACAACGTGTTAAGAGGCATTGTTTAAAAAAAGACCATAAAGATTGCTGAGACCCAAATTCTCTCTCCTTGATGGGACCACAACAATTTACATTGATATAATAATAATAATAATCCTTGCATTGATATAGCACCTTATCACGTCGCTGAGACGTCTCAAAGTGCTTCACAAAGTGTTATTTTTACTGGGTTTTATTTGTGGGCAAAACACGGCAGCCAATTTGATTACAATACAAAATTACATTTGTAAAGCGCCTTTCATGTCGGGAGAACGTCCCAATATCCCCCAAGCAGCCGTAAAATGAAATAGATATACAGCATGTAGCGTTGAGAGGACATCTCAAAGTGTTCTCAAAACTAATTAACCCTGAGCATGGGATGGTGGGGAGGGGGAGCTGAGGAGGGTAGGGGAACGGTGTTCGAAGAGAGAGCGATCTTAACGCCAGTTTTCAAGGCAGAAGTGAGGACAGAGGAACTGGAGTTCCAGAGAGGGGTTGGTTATGCTTCTAAGGTTGCAGTTAAGGATGTTGCTGGAGGGGAGGAAACTTTATTTTGTACCTAACCCTTGCTACATCTGACCCGAGAGTACTTGCTTCCAAGACCTAATAACCCAGAATGTCACCTATACTATTCTATCATTAACATCACTCACCTCAATCATAACAAATTCACCAGCAGAAAAGAAGTTCATTTTGTAATACACACACAATTGTTTTTTGTTGGAAAATTTGGTCATTCAATCCATGACCGTTTGTGGGACTCTGATGTGCGCAACTGGCTGCCGTGTTTTGCCAACAAAGCACACAGTCAATTCACTTTGTAGTATATTCTGTGAAGTGCTTTGACTTTGAGATGTCTCAACGGGATGATAATGCAAGGATTATTAAAAGCAAAAGGTGCCTAAAAGAACTGGAGGAGATTTTACTTGGGCATTTTGTTTTTTCTACTCTGATCGAACCCCTTTACAGCCTCACAGCTTCCCTTTCTCCAGCCCATATGGAAACACTTGACTGCTGGCAACATCCCTTCTTAACAAAAATATCCAGAACTGCATTGAACTCTGTCCAAATCTAAAGGCATGTGAAAAGGTGATATTGTGCATGCTGTATTTCTCTTGCTTTTGATACAGCACCAGTTAAAACAAATTAAAAACACGCGGATTTCTGCTTCACAGGGGATAAATACTGCATAGTTCAGTCACTTCGCAGAAGGAATGCATTTTGGATGAGAACCATATGCATGGCTAAGGAAGGGTTAACGAAAAGCACCAAAGGGAAGGGAGGGCATTGTCATCCATTAAACGTGTGTTCGATCAATGCGGGTTGAGGGCTAACACGTCTCAAAATGTACCTCTTTAACCGCGCTCTCGGTCATCTCTCCCGCCTCCCCACCCCTCTCAGCTACCATCTCCAGCTTGGAAACCTGTATCCCCATTCAGAACTGTGATGATCTGGGCAACGATGTGAAAGGCGCTATATAAATGTAAATGATACTGTATTACTCTACAGCTACGTTTTCTATAAATAACTAATAATCAAGTCAAAAAATTTTTAATAACTATATAAATACTGTAATTTGGTCACTCGATCCACGACTGTTTGTGGGACATCGCTGTACGGAATCAGCTACCGGGTTTCCCCCACAAAATATGCAGTCAATTCACTTTACAGTGTATTCTGCGAAGCGCTTTGAGACGTTTTAATGGTGTGATAAGGAGATATATCAATTACAAGGATTATTAAACTTCTAATGTGCTGTGTGGTCAGGTCTCTCAAAGAATCTGTACCATCTATACAGGGAACAATGATTGCCCATATCAGGAAGGGGACAGGTTAAAATCCCACTTATTCTTTGGAAGCCAAGTACTAAAAACTTGGCCTACACTGGGTCTAGAGTTTCTTACATTACGTTGTACAATTACACAATTAAATAGATTAAAACTGACGCAAAAGAAACAGACATAAACTTCACATTATACCTGAGTAATTATTAATGTCAGAATACCAATCAATAGTAGTCAAGTCCCTTGCTTCATTTAGTATTGGAGAGAGAAACATTTGGAACAGTGGACAGGAAAATTAGAAAATCACATGGTGAATTGATTTTACATTGTTGTGGTGATTTGTTTCCTGGCTCCTGACAATGGAACTAATGTTTCCCTTCTTAGAGTTCAAAATCTTCAGTCTGTACCTTCTAATTCCATGCCAGAAATCATTGTGTGTATTTTTCCCCCAATAGACTGTTTAACTGGATGTGGTAATCGATTAAACAGATGTTGGGTTTGGTCATGACACCTGTCAGTCATTGACAGAGGTAGCCGGTATCATAGATATCACTATATTTACCATAAAATCAGCGGGACAGGAAAAAGATATGATAAACCTTGTGTTATGTCAGACCTTGTGTGTCAGCCTAGCTCAGTAGTAGCACTCTCTTGCCTCTGAATCTCAAGGGTGTGGGTACAAGTGTGGGACTTGGAATCAAATTGTCTAAGAAGCCACTCCAAAGCAGTGCTCGGGGTGTGTTTCTTTGTTGGAGGTGCCGTCCTTCGGATGACACCTTAAAACATCTGCCTGTTCAGGTGCATGTTAAAGATCTCATGGCACTATTTGAAAAGAGAAGGGAGTTCATTTCTCTGTCCTGGCCAACAATCCCCCAAATAAAATTAGTCACACACCCCATAGCTGTTTGAGGGACATTGCTGTGTGCAACTGGCTGTCGTGTTTTGCCCACAAAATACACAGTCAATCCAATTCACAGTATATTCTGTAAAATGCTTTGAGAACGTCTCAATGATGTGATTAGGTTCTATTTCAAATGCAAGGAATGTTTTATTATTATATCAGATGTGGGGAATGGGGTCAAAGTGTCTCAAAGGCTTCACAGGATTTTCTGTAAAGTGTATTTTTTTGTAGTTGAACGCGACAGCTAATTTGCACACAGCAGTGCCCCAAAAACTGGGGAAATGTTGATGTGCTACAGCTGATTCCAACCATGTAGGAAACAGAGGCCTGGGTGTGATCTGAGCACCATTGAGAGCAATGTCTTGTCCAGCAAGGACCGCCATACCCTTTAGTGCTTTGGCTTGCGGGGTACATGCCCATTAGAGGCACTTTGTGGTACCAGCAAATCATCAAAGGGTTGAGTTATAATGGAGTAAAACATTCAGTGAGCGCAAAGCTGCTGGCCATTCAAATGGAAGGTTCCATTGTGTGACGATGAACATATCTAACTAGCCCTTGTTCTGCGTTGTGTATATATTGTCTGTGCAGTGTAGAGCACCAGTCGCAAAGACAAATCACATGTTGGAATATAGAATGCAAGTCCAAGGCACTGACAGTGTCCTCCTGGTGTTCAGGAAGGCAGGAGTGAGAACGGTGCTAATGCACATTGTTGTGCTACGGAGGCATTAGGAAAAGCTCCTCAGAGGGAATCAATGATGTTTTAGGCTTCAGATCACTGAACTATAAATCTATCAGACTATATCTTTTTTCATTGGAAAAAGATTGAAGTGGCACAGGACCCAAGTTTTAAATTAATGAAGGGAGTTAATAATCCTTTGCCGTGATGTTCAGATTCACTCAGAGAGAAGAGGAGAGCAATGGCTTTCCTCGAGAGACTGTTAATGGATCTGCTGGCAGTGAGAAATCAATGTGCCATTTTTGAGGGAGGACAAGACCTATTGTTTATGAGGCTCACAGAGAGGTCTCATACATATCCATTAAATGCACAGACAAATCTTCTGAACCATTGTTCCGAGGGGTGGGAGGGGGGGGTCAGACGGGTGTCTGACACATGTGGAAACCCATCACCATGCTGAAGAGCATCAAAACCAAATTGAGAATTCAATGCAACCCACGTACACATGGACATTCCAGAGATAGATTGATGGAATGGAATGCACACTCTCTCCCTATGCGTTGGGGTAACTGCTGGAGTCTAACCAGCTAAAATTGCATAGCTTGCCATTGATATCACTCTCTGGCAAGCTTTCCCGCTGCTGGTCCAGCTAGGACCACCCTACCTGTTAGGGCTTTGGCTTGCAGGGTTAACAGAAACTGAGTGTCCCCATTAACAATCCTAACTAATGAGCCAAGTTGTAACAGTGCGATTGGCTTGTGGCCTTTCTGCAGTTTGCTGGGTAACAATCACAATGGCCTTAAATCTACTCTCTGTATTCACTGTATAAAATGAATTGAATTTATAACGTATGATCTTCCCCTCTGGATGCTGGTTTAGTTTAGATTCCCAAGTTATGTTTTCAGGCTTAGTACTGATACCATGTCCAGTGATGTGTAGTTTCCATAACAAAGCTGTGGATATCTGCCAGGAACTGAGGGCGAATAAACAGAAATATTGATTTGTGTCAAATTTGTCAGAACAAATTGCAGAAAATGCTTCAGGCTTCATGATTTCTGACTGTTCTTGTGCTTGGGATGCGATCAGCATTTACTAAGGTGTAACCTGTTATATTCTGACTCACAAACCGTGCATTCAGGATCTGTAAGAAATTAGGCTTAGTCCCCCCGTTCCCCATGAGACATTATATTTTCCAGTGCTGATGTATCTTTAAAGATTGGAGTCCTGTGGTTAGTGGGCTCTCGCCTTGCAAGGGAGAGGATCCGGGTTTGATTCCCAGGTAGGATGAAAACTTAGGCAAGTTTCCTTACTTGACATGCCTCTGTTTTACCTAGTAGTTAAGTAGGAACTCAGTTAATAGATTATTATTATCTTTCTAGGAAGGAAAAAAAATTGGTCATTCAATCCACCTCTGTTTGTGAGACACTGCTGTGTGCAATTGGCTGCCGCAGCTCCACAAAATATACGGTCTATTCACTTTACAGTATATTCTGTGAAGTGCTTTGAAACGTCTCAACGACATGATAAGGCTCTGTATCAAATGCCAGGATTATTATTATTATATGACTGTTGAAGAAGAGCAAGAGTTCTCCAGGTTTTCCAGGCCAATATTCCTGCCACATTTGATGTCACCCAAAGCAGATGAATTGATCGACCAAATTCTGTATGTGCGACACTTCGTTAGCATTTGCCCAATTAGCTGGTCTTAGTAAGTTGAACTCTCACCTCTGAATCAGAAGACTGTGGGTTTAAGTCCCATCTCGGGACTTTGAATTCCCAGTGTATGCTGACACCAGGGCAGGACTGGATTGATTGTGGTGTGTATATGTGACATTTTAGGATGACATTTCCACCTTAAGTGAGTCGAGGTTGCGTTGGGTGGGTTTGATCACCAATAAAACCTTAAGGGATAGCTGCAAAGCATAACATCTCCATCTACTGGTAGTAAGAGGGTTCTCCACAGCTTAAAATCAATTGAAAGCTCTCACATTTACTCTAAGGAGAAACATATCAACTGAGACATACAGAGAATGCAGCTATTCCTGAGGGAGAAGGGATTGAGACAACTCCATTTGAAAGCAGCTCTTGTGAAGTGCTTTGAGACATTTCAACATTAAAGGCACTGTATCAAATGCAAGGACATGACTGTCTCTCAGTTGGCAGGGTGGGGGGGGGGGGTAGGGTGGCGGGGGGAGAGATTGCAAAAGCTGACTCTGTTGATTGATGTTGTCATTCATCCAAACTCTCTTGAGTTCTTAGCCCAGAGATCAGTCCAGGTGCATTGTTGAGAAACACATTCTTAATTTTATTTTCCTGACACATGTGGAAATCCTTCATCAACAACAACAACAACTTACATTTGTATAGTGGCTTTCATGTCAGAAGCCTCTGGACAGTCAGGGATTTAACCATCACCATGTCTAAGATTATCCAAATCAAACTGAGACTTCCATACACCCACCTACACATGGAAATCCCAGAGATAGATTGTTGGAATGAAATGCACACTCTCTCCCTGGAGGGACACATCCTGCTTACCTAATTCCCGGAAGTATTCGGCGCAGACTGGCAAGAGCCAAGGCGAAATGACGGTTTCAGCATTTTTTGCTTTTGTTGTAGTTTTTACCTGGAAGACCGTCCCCAAATAAATGGCTACACTTTACCCTTCCTTTCCAAGTCCCTTGGCATGTCCTCCCGATGTGAAAGGCACTAAAAAAGTGCTATTTGTTGTTGTTGTTGAGGGCTGCTCGTTCTGGTGTGTGGCTCTTCTGGTATCTCTATCAGAAGACCCTTTATACTGTTCTCACCTGACAGCTGCACGTACAACACTCTGCAGGGTGCAGCGAGTAAAGACAAGCAGCAGAAGGGAGTTTCTCCCGGTATCCTGGCCAACAACTGCTAGATAAAACTGGCCATTCACTCCGCGGCTGTTTGTGGGACATTACTCTGTGTGCAAATTGGCTGCTGTGATTGCCTGCAAAATACACGGTGACTACACTTTCCTGTGAAGCCTGTGAAGCATTTTGAGATGTCCGCCCTGATGTAAAAGACGCTAAGACGCATGGATAATTTATTTCATGCAATTATTTATTTCATTTTCTCTGAAAGAAAGGAGATAAAGCTCTCACACTGCTACGTCTAACCTCAGAGGCACCAGCCAGACCTGGACACATCGGGTGACTACCCCTGTGCTGCCCTCTATTGGGTATGATGTGTAAGTGTAGAAGACCAAATTTATTCTTGTCCTGATGGTGAGAGATTTTATTTACTCTGATCAACTGGGAGTCTGGCCACGTGCGATCCGATTCCCTTGCAATGTTTAAGAGCACAGCTACTGAGAACTCACAATCTGTTTCTTAGTTCTGAGACCGCAATCTCCCTTGGGCTGGGATGGGGGAAGGGAAACACACACATCTCACTTGCTTATGTCTTGGGGAATATGAGAGCAAATTGACAGCAGCCAAGACACAAGGGATCTCAACAATGGAAATAACTGCTCAATTCAACAAGCAGCTTCACCAAACAAGACACTGGTAAACCTTTGCTGCCTGTTCTTCTAGGAACCCCCTACCTGTTAGGCTGTGAGGTAGCTGAATTGTCAGAAGACAAATACTGTCCTACACTGACATGTCTACTCCAGGACCTACTGATGACAGTCTGAGCAGTCACCAAACCCTTGGAGCCCATTTTAGGTATTCGATCCCAAATCACTCACAAAGAGTTGACTTGGCTCCGCTTTCCCTCTCTCTCTTGCCATTGATGTGAATCAACAGTTGAGTTAAATGCGTCATGCGCCTCATGGGCGTTTTGTGGGACCTCGCTGTGTGCAAACTGTTGTGTTTGCTGATGAATAAAGTCATTACACACAAGTGATTGTTGTAAAGTCCGAGAAGATGCATTCACTGCTGTTTTGTGGTGTTCCATTCAGCAATGTAGAACACCGCATCCCAGTGACTTGTTGGCCTATTGGTCCGGACAATGATGGATCATCAGATCCTCAGCCACTACGCCCTGAATCTCTGGAATACTCTCCCTCCCTTGCCTACTCCTTCCCCATCTTCAGGTCGTGCCTGAAGAGCTTCCTCTTCAACCATGTCGACGGCCACCTCCCCCCAGTTCGGCGTTGCGCTCCACCACTGTCAAGTGCTCTGGGACCGGTACCTTCGTGAGGGGCGCTTTATAAATAAAAGTTCTTGTTGTTTGGTGGTTATCACTCAGCTCCTGTTAACCCTGTGAGCCATAGCCCCAACTGGCGGGGTGGTCCCCGCTGGACAAGCAGCGGGAAAAGCTGGGCGGACAACGATATCAATGGCAAGCTTTGCGGTTTGAGCAGGTTGGACTCCGGCGGTTTACCTCAACGCACACTCTGGGGTCCCCCCCCCCACCCCCACCCCAAGCCCGGTCCTTGCCAACCCGCCTCGAATACTTCCCGGGAATTAGGTAAACAGCACGTGTCCCTCCAGGGAGGGAGGGAGGGAGGGAGGGAGAGGGGGGCGCACGTTCCATTCCAACAATCTGTCTCCGGAATTTCCATGTAGAGTTGGGATGCATGGCATTCCCGGTCCGGTTTGGATGCTCTCAAGTATGGGGATGAGTTTCCACACGTGTCAGACACCTGGAATGACCCCCACAAAAAAAATTGTTGCTGCTGTTGTTGTTGGTGGTGGTGGTGGTGGTGTCCGCGCGCCCTCTGGTGGCCGCCTGGTGTCTTCACACCCCCTTTTGATGGTTCTCGGTGACACTGCGCCCAGCGACCACCACCGCCCCCCCACCACCCACCCTGGCGACAGCGCGCCCCCTGGCGGTGCCCCGGTGTCACTGGCCGCCTCCAGGCGCCCCCTGGCGGCGAGCGCGGAGGTGAGCGGCGGGCGGCCAGGCGGCGGGCGCGATGGCGGACGAGGAGGCGGAGGAGCCCGGTTCGGTGCCCAGTGTGGTGGGCCCCGCGGGCCGGAGCGGAGACAAGATGTTCACGCTCAAGAAGTGGAACGCCGTGGCCATGTGGAGCTGGGACGTGGAGTGCGACACCTGCGCCATCTGCCGGGTCCAGGTCATGGGTGAGTCCCGAGTGCGGGCCGCGGGAGCCGGGGCCTCGCGTGAGGAGCGCGGCCGCTGCAGGGAGCTGGAAACCCGGGGAGGGAGGGAGGGGGGGTCGGGGTGAGGGGAAGCCGAACGCCCGGTGTCGCCGCTTTCGGTTTGAAGCCCGAAACCCCTGTGGGCGGCAGTTGATTTCTGAGGGGGGAATAGTGTTTATTAACAGAGAGAAACCGAACCTCCTCCTCCTCCTCCTCCTGTCTGTGTGTGTGTGTGTGTGTCCCTCTCCTGAGGGAGGCTCTGTCTGGGGAAAAGTAGCCCAAAGTCACCCAAACAGTAGCCCAAAAAATAGCCCCATATATTGCGCTTTCCTTTTTCCCCCTCTCCCTCCCCCCTCCGTCCTATTTCGCCCCACGAAATACTCCAGTCACTTCACTTCACTTCACTCCGCAGCGTGTCCTGTCCGGTCCTGTCCTGCGCTGCGCTGTCCTGTCCGGTCCTGTCCTGCGCTGTCCGGTCCTGTCCGGTCCCGTCCTGTGCTGCGCTGCCGAGCGCTTTGAGACGTCTCAGAGGTTCTCTTATCGAACGCAAGCGTTTCCCGTGGTGACCGTGCGGTTTCGGGGGGCAGTGGGTTTGGCCGACCGCGCGCTTTCGAAACCGGGCGAGAAAAGGTCCTCGGACGACGCTGACGACGACGTGGGATTACATTTGCCAAAGCGCCGCTGGCGTGTTGGAGGTCGCGGCAGGGGCTGGAGACGCAGGGAGTTTGGACCCGAGCTGGGGGTTGGGATCAGGAGGGGTGGAGGGCGGTGGGGGGGGGGGTGGGTGGGCGCGGGTCGGAGGAGGGTCTTGAGCTCGTCCATGAAGGGAGGAGGCGCAGGGACTGTGGGATGGAGTTCCAAAGGGTGGGGGCAGAAAGGCTGATGGCCTGACAGCTGATGGTGGGCTGTGCTGGACGGGAGCCGTGGAGAAGACCAGAGTCCGGGAGACGTGGAGAAGGCACGACGTACGACAAAAAACTTTCCCAATCTGGCAACAGTGCCCCCAGATACCCCGCTTAATACCTCCCTCCCCCGCCTGCTTTGACCATGCCAATGTTATGAGTTTTGAGTTAATAATTAGTTAATAATAATCCCTCCAAAACCAAAAATAATAATAAAATTGGTCATTTTCAATTTACGACTGTTTGTGGGACATTGCTGTGTGCGCAATGTCGCCCACAAATATATACAGTCAATTCACTTTACAGTATATTCTGTGAAGCGCTTTGGGACGTCCTCCCGACGTGAAAAGCGCTATATCAAATGCAAGGATTATTATTATTATACGAATGCAGGGAGGGGGATAATAATTAATAATAATCCTTGTGGTTTGGTATAGCGCCTTATCATGTTGTTGAGACATCTCAAAGTGCTTCACATGATATGCTGTAGGATCTAACAAAGAATTTTGGAGCTCGGCAGAAAGAACTTGCACGTTTATAGCACCTGTAATATCATTACTGTCACATGAAGTGACTTTTTTGAAAGTAAATGAAACAGTTATTTTGTGCACCAATAGTAATATTCCTTGCATTTGATATAGTACGTCTTCAAGATGCCTCAAAGCGCTTCACAGGGTATTAATTAAAGTGTAGTGACTGTGTATATTTTGTGGGTGAATTGGCCAGATTACATGATGGATTGTTAGCCATTGTTTCCAAATAGTGTTGAGAGATCTTTACCTCTCACTTGAGAACAGACAGACAGGACCTTGGTTTAACATTTCACCCGAACAATAACATTTCTGACAATGCAGCACTCTACCGGTACTGCACCGAAAACAACATTATTAAAACATTTTGATTTGTTTAGATGCCTGTCTTCGGTGTCAAGCTGAAAATAAGCAAGAAGACTGTGTTGGTAAGTCTAACTGTGTGACTGTTGGATGCATTGATTAATATTTAATGGATTAATGCTGCCTTCATAAAAGTGGAAAACATTATAGAGAACTAGAGTGGAAAGCTTTACCAGTTCGTCCCAAGGCACTGGACAGTTAACGGTTTGCTCACCCACCCAGACTTTGGTAAATTGGACCTTTGGTTCCCTCTCAAGATGTTGTACCTTCTAACTAGCCAACTGAAACAGTTTGTACAATGTGCATTGAAATAATGGATGACTGAGTGATTACAAAGCATAATCTTATCCAAGGATTAGCTTGTGTAACAAAGTGCAAGGTTGACGCATGAGCCATTTATAGCCATTGCTTGATCCTGTGAGTGAAGAATACACTCCAGCAGTTCAGTATAATATGTATTAATAATAATCCTTACATTTGGTATAGCCTCTTCCACGTCAGGAGGACTTCCTAAAGTGCTTTACAGGATATACCATAAAGTGCAATGACTGTATTTTGTGGGCAAACACGCCAGCCGATTTGCACAGCAATTTACCACAAAACAGCTATGAAGTGAATGATTAATTTTATTTGAGGGATTGTTGGCTAGGCCACCAGGAGAAACTTCCTTCTCTTTTTGAAAAGTGCCATGGGATCTTTAACGTGAACCTGAACAGGCAGAAGCCAATATTGGCCAGAGTTGTTCTCTTTGTCTCCTGTTGTGAAAGCATTTACTCCTTTTCTGTTGTAATACAGTGCAAGTAACCCTCAGATACCTTGCCCTTTGTCAGTGAGGTTCAACAGATGATTTAGAAGCTGGTGGTTAGAAGGAGGACCTCAGGCTGATTCTTCCACTCCTTAACTTAGAGCAGAGACCATTGAGATTTCCTAATAACTGGTAACCATACATCATAGTAGTTATCCAGTTAAGGACATTATCCTTCAGCACCTTGGCTGGCAGGGGTTTACAAACCTACCTTCAACCGTGCCTTTGGTCACCTCCCTTTAATACCTCCTTACCTTGTTTGGGTTTCCACACTAGCTCTGAAGCCTGTTCTAGACCTTATACTAAGGGAAAGGCACTGAATTGTGTATATCGTGTTCTAAAATAGGATTTGATCCTTACTGTGTAGTTGACAATGTTTTCATAGAAATACTGACTGGCATTTATTTATTCCCTCAGTGGTCTGGGGGGAATGCAACCACTCCTTCCACAACTGCTGCATGTCGCTGTGGGTGAAACAGAACAACCGTTGCCCACTTTGCCAGCAAGACTGGGTGGTGCAGAGAATAGGCAAATGAGAGGCTGGCTCAGCACTCCGTGTGCAGGGATACTGTCAATATTTAATTTGCTGGGAGCCCAGTTTGCCCTTTTATGTGAAACAGGGCACTGTAACATTGCTGTTTCATTCATCATTTATGCAGGTTTATCAGCCAATGTGCAAGGAATAATAATAATCCTTACGTTCACCAGTGAATGTCTTGTATTTATTAAAAGTTATAAATAAATGATTTTGTAACCTTGTTCAGCTGTATCATTATGTGTATTGGGTTCTGAAAGACATGGTGACTCTCCAACCCGACTGATGTTTCAATGTATGTTTTGAAATTAAAATGTGCATATTTTGGCTATGTTAGAAAACAATTTGGCATTGATTTATTTTAGCTAATTCCTTTATTGTGAAGATTATTTTAAATGAGTTAATTCTGATGGGCAGTACTGAAGTGAGGCCAGATCTCACCATAGCAACAGAGGGCGATGTCCTCACCGTCTCCAAGCCACTGGTTGAAGTGTGGCAGGGCTGGTGGATGGGCACAATGGTGTCTCGGACAGAAATTGGTATATGTACTGCGGAGCGGATTCAGGCAATGAGAGAGCGAAGGGTATCTTGGAGTTGACTGTTTCTGGTGCAGTTCTGTGACATTGTTCTAAAGAGGGATGCTGCTGAGAGTAAGTGACTCAAATTGCACAGCAACAAATTTTGTATTTTATTCAAGTAAAGTATCAAATGAACTAAGGCTATCATTTCCCCTAATCATTTCCAATCTCAACATAAATTACAAGTTGCTGATACCTACAGCACAAACAGCTATGTAGAGTCCTGTAGCATAGTGGTTAGCAGCCTCGCAAGCAAGAGGACCCAGGTTTGATTGGGGCAATACATGATGCAAGTTTTCTTATTCCTCCTTACACATACCTGTTTACCTAGCAGTAATTAGGAACCTGGTTGTTAGTCAATTGGCGGATCGCTTTCTGGGGGTAATCCCTCTAAATAAAAAAGAACAATTGTTTGGTCACTCAATCCACTATTGTTTGTGGGTCACTGCTGTACGCAATTTGCTGCCGCATTTTGCCCACAAAGTATATAGTCAATTCATTTTACAGTATATTCTGTAAAGTACTTTGAGACGATTCAACAACATGATAAGGCGCTACATCAAATGCCACCTTTGGTTTGAGGATATGACTACACTTTCAAGTCTGTAAAGGATTACTCATAGTCAGTTCAGCCACAAAAAAAACAATTATTTACCCCTCATATTTTTAGGCACGTCACTTATATTATTGACCAGTTTTGTTTATTTCCCCTTATCTTCCCTTCCCCACCCACTAGTCATTGTATTGTGAGTAGGATTGTCAGTCATCCCATTAAATACAAATCTTGGTCTTGCAGATGGGGATGTTGTCAAATAGCAAATTATTTGACTTTTAGGCAGTAGCTGTAACTAATAACCATGTAGGATAAATCTGCAGAGTTAAGGGAATTGTATAATTTTTTGAGCCACGGTTCTTTCATCTTAAGTATATATATGTATGCACTTGCCATATACGTGCAAGTTGTTGTTAATGAAAAATGTGCAAGTGACATTTCAATGCTCTTTATAAAGATTTTTGGGGGAAAATTTCAATGATGTCAAATACTTTACAAAATTAACCAAACATTCCACAAATAATCTAACATGTCTCCAGGACATTTGAGGCACGTGAGGCACAGTGGGGTCCACTTTTTGAACTAGGATTTTCTTAGATGCTAGTGATTATGAAGCGCATTAAAATGTTGGCACGTAACTTTGAACTTAGCTCCTTATCAAATGGTTATGCTACACATTTAACCTAGGTCACATCATTGACCCAGATACTCATGCTAATCCCCAGGCAATTCAGGGAACCAAACAAATTATACAGATAATGACAGCTAAGTGTTTAGTAGCAAATCTGGCTTTGACCTGGACATATAGGTGAAGACTGAACTGCCATGTACTGTATTTCTTTGAAAATGTTGGAAAACTTAAAGCACTACAGGATCACTTTTATATGTAGTCAGAAAAATATCAATGGTTTTCATATTAAGAACCAATGTGCACATATATTTTCGTGAAATACAGCCTTGATAACTGTTCAAGAATGCATCTTATCCCTTTGTAATCTCATGTCAAATAGCCTATGATAATTTTTTAAAAAATAATCTCCCTCCTTTAGTATTGGTAACATTACAAATAATAATAATAATAATCCTTGCCTTTGATATAGCACCTTATCACGTCTTTGAGACGTCTCAAAGCGCTTCACCAAATATACTGTAAAGAAACAAAAACAGAAGTCACTGGAACACTCAGCAGGTCAGGCAGCATCTATGGATGCTGCCTGACTGAGATAGATAGATTTCTTATTGCAAAAGGGATTTAGGGATATGGGGATAAGTCAGGGTTAGGTTATTATCTGGAGTTAGATTAGAAGATCAGCCATGATTGAATGGCGGGACAGGTTCGAAGGGCCGAATGGCCTACTGCTCCTATAATAATAATAATAATCCTTGCATTTGATATAGCGCTTTTCACGTCGGGAGGACGTCCCAAAGCGCTTCACAGAACACACTGTAAAGTGAATTGACTGTATATTTGTGGGCGAACGCGGCAGCCAATTGCGCACAGCAATGTCCCGCAAACAGTCGTAGATTGAAAATGACCAATTTATTATTGTTTTGGTTTTGGAGGGATTATTATCAGGTGTGTGGAGTAAGGAAACTTGCCCAAGGTTTCGCCCTGCCTGGAATTGAACTCAGGTCTCCCGCTTGCAAAGCGAGTGCTCTAACCACTGAGCTACAGGACTCCTACATGTTATGTTATGGAGAAAAGAAAGTGAGTCAACGTTTCGGGTCCACGACCCTTCGTCAGAACACTATTATGCCCGGAAAAGCGATCCGCCAATCGACTAACAACCAGGTTCCACTTACTGCTAGGTAAACAGAGGCGCGTGGAGTAAGGAAACTTGCCCGCCATTTTGCCCTGCCGGGAATCGCACCCAGGTCTCTCGCTTGCGAGGAGAGTGCTCTAACCACTGAGTTACAGGACAGTTCCTTTGTTCATCAGTTCTGTTTATTGGTTTGCCTATTCCTGGTTAGTGCAGTGATGAACAAAGCAGGTAACAGCTGGTGTCTGGCAATAGGATTTCAGAGGACTATAGCAGCTTGAGGTCTTCTTGCTCACCTGCCCTCAAGGTGATCAACATCTTATATAAATGGATGATCACCTCAGCAACAATGCAGTACTTACATGAGCTCACAACAGTGGTATAGCAGCTTAGAAAACAATTCAACAAATTCCATTTGTATAAGTAAGGAGGACCTAAAATAAGAGTGAGGTAAAGGCACACAAGTTTTCATTTTTAAATAAAACCCACATAGAAGGTTCAACTGAGTAGGTACAGTATTTGCCCAGTAGTGTTGCAAATTTTTAAATTACTTGATTAGTTCCAAAATATAACTTTGCAACCACTCTTCAGAACTTTTTTGTTGATGTTTTGCATATTCTAAGTATAAAATGTAGGTCAAAATCGCTACTTGAAACAAATGAAACAGTTTGGTGAAGTAAACAGACTGTGGAGCAGATTGGTGACCTGAGTTATCTGTTAGCTGCAGGTGGTGCTATCCAGTATTGTAATACTAATGTAAAAGTGTGGTTGGTTAGAAGCCAGCAGCAGTCAATTTTCCCTGCCTCCTCTGACCCAAATAGCCTGAAATTTACTGATAAATATTGTGGGTTCCTGTACCCTAGTTTTAGCAAAATGGAGCAGTTATACAACGGCAAGCAATATGATGCTTCAATCACTTTTCTCAAATTGCCTTATACTGTACTTCCAAACATCATAAACTCCTGATAGTGGATTACTAAGACGTTTCATAGACAAGTGGTGGAGCACTAAGAAAACCTTTGATATCTTAATGGCTCAGTTAGTAAGTGAAACAGCAATATTGACTGGGAAAATAGATATCATGTTTGTATCTCTAGTCTCTGGGACCTGATCTCAGGTGGGGCAATAATAGGAGTACTGTAGTGCATCTTCTGCTGAAGATGGGAGTTCTCTAATTTTTACATAGCAACATACGGTAATAATAATAATCCTTGCATTTGATATAGCACCTTATCATGTTGTTGAGATGTCTCAAAGAGCTTCACGGAATATATTGTGGGCAAAACGTGGCAACCAATTGCGCACAGCAGTGTCCCACAAACAGTTGTAGATTGAGTCACCCAAAAAACATTGTTTAGGGGGGGTGGTAGTATATATAACATAAGGTATATTCCCTGTAACTATCTGCTTCTAGCATGAATTAAGAATGTTTTTTTTACTTGTTTATGTAAATACAGTATTTATGTAACTAAACAGTAGGGGAGTGGATTAACTAGATGCAGTGGTTTCAAGGATACAGTGGTTTCACTGATGCTGTCAACTCTTATAATACTAATCAAGTATTTTGTGGTATCATTTTACTTTAGTAAGTTTAACAGTATTTTTTGCATATACAGGTATAGTGAGTTAGATAAGACTGATAACGCCATAATTATTATAAGATAAAGCCAGGCTTATGTAGCTCCCTTGAATCATCAGCCTTGACAACACATTCAGCAAAGGGCTGATTCTGTGCATTGCTGTTGGCTGATTAAGAATAAATGTTTTACTAAAAATCACAATTACTGAATTACTGATAAGCTAGCAGAAAAGGGCTCGCTGGCATTTAAAGCATATATTTTCTAAATTATATTGGACATAAATCTTTGACAAATTGCTCAGAAATATTTCAATGAGACATAAAGGAAATGGATATATTAGTAACAATAATGACAAGTATTGTTGTGAAATGAATACGGCATACTCTTTCTTTGTTATTTGTATACATGAAGTATTTAAGAGGGGTGTTATTTTTACATTGTGTCTCAGTTAGCAAGGGATAAGTGATGTACAAGTGTATTTTACACCAGGGAATAATATAGTGATGGGGTTAAAATGTTATACTACTTTATAATAGGTACTTTGCTTAATACTAGCTTTTACTGTATTTTTTAGCGATTACTTTAATTTACATCATATTGTTAAGTTGATTGGAATTGACTTATTTTTAAATGTTGTCTCTTGACACTTCCTAGCATATTCTTTCATGGTTCTATGTTCTAACCATTCTCTCGTATCAACTCAAAGCAGATTTGTGTATGAATTTAAAGAGTGAGTATTGGGAGACTATACACCCGTTGGGATGATGTCACAGCCGAGTCCAATCCTATTCACATTCTTGGCCGTCCACACCCATGGTTTATATGACTAACTTTTCTCCTCCCTAGCCCGGGTGTTAAGACCAATTTACCACCCATATTGTTGCTCATGATCAGCTAACTCAGCACAGAGTAGGAATCGAACCTACAACTTTCTGGTCTGTCTGGCTTGATACTACAATGGTCAGATGTTTTACCCACCCAGGGCCTTGAGCAAATGATTTACTATTATGAACTAACAACATGCTTTGTATTGTGCAGAAGTTCCACTATGGGATGTTTCAAGCTGTTATAAGACTCCCTACTAATTGGTATAGGATTTAATTAAATATTTATCTCTATTGTAATCAAAATAAACAGTGTTTTGTGACATAACAACAAGATTACATTTGTATAGCGCGTTTCACGTTGGGAGGACGTCCCAAGGCGCTGGACAGAGTACAGCATTTCAGGCATAAGATTAATATTTGTCCAGTAAAACATACCCAATTATGACAAATCATATTTTGCAGCAAGGCAACATAAAATCATGACAAATCATAAAATCATAACGTCGGTGTAAATCCCGCAAGATATTTTTGCTCTGCTGATATCTTAAGATATTTTAACTCTATCCCATAATTTTATCAGCCAATCGCAATAAGGGATTATAGCCATAAGGTGCAAACTAATGATTGTTGTGTATGAAATTAAGTTTGAGGGCTCAGTGCCATTTTAAATAACCGGTACTTGCTACAATTTTGTTTAAAAGCTTGTATTGTTTATTGGTCAGTACAATACAGCACTAATTAATTAATCTGCAGCAGTGGTTGCTTGTGCAAGATGCAGGCCTTAAACAGCAGAGACCTGCATACAAATAGACATGGTAGCAACTCTGTTCAGTTGCTTAGATACCCATAAACACTGGCTCACTGTCATCACAGTCAAAATGAAGGTAATTTATTTTGTGTGTATGCGGAAGGGGATAAGATTGGGCACAGAGGTTGGAGCTAGACAAATCTGTCGTCTGAGAATATGAAAATGTCCATCTAGATTTATTTTAATTTAGAAAAGAATGAACAAACGCAACAACTAGCACTTGTATAGCGCCCCTCGGGCAGGGTTGCGTTCCAGAGCGCTTGCTAAAACAATGCATCCATGAAGCACAAGCTCTTAGAAATGGAGCTGATAGCAGCCTTCTAACTGTACAACGGCAAGGTAAGGCATTAGTATTGATCTGTAGGTCTTAAAAAGATAAATGAGGGAATTGTAGACTGCTGAGTCAATTACAAGCAACATATACAGTGGCCAACATAATGAAGCAGAATTGGGACACTCCAATAGTCAGAGGCAGTCTGGACTGATCTTCCACCCAGTCTTACTCCCACCCCCATCAACTTAATCAGAGTAACTTAAGATATGATTGTCATTCTAATCATGTGGGCTTTCAGTTTAAAATTATTATAAACTCCATAATTGTCTAAAATAAGATATAATGCTTCTTACCAGGGCACAGTAACTTTGCAATGTGTTTTAGTATGCCCACTAAAGTTGGAGAATGGTACTATGGCAACCAGCAAATTATTGTAATAATTTAAAAGCCATCTTTGTCCCTAGGCAAAGGGGCTACAACTTAGCTAGGTTCCCTTAGCTAAAACCTTCATTTAAAGTACATAAGATAGACATATTTGCTTGGACAGAAATTGTTATGCCTTCAATGTCATTGCCCAATAAAATAATATGTAATTAATTTGTAAATCAGTTATCAGTTGCTTGTCAGGTGTTGAGAACTAAATTTCATTTTTAAAATCTCG
The DNA here is from genome assembly GCF_018977255.1 of Callorhinchus milii. Classification (NCBI taxonomy): domain Eukaryota; kingdom Metazoa; phylum Chordata; class Chondrichthyes; order Chimaeriformes; family Callorhinchidae; genus Callorhinchus; species Callorhinchus milii. The sequence continues at coordinate 7,136,373 of NW_024704752.1, read as the reverse complement.
AATACTGACACTGACCTATCTTAACACTACTTGTTCAATTAAGATATTCTCTTAGTCTATCAATTGCAGTTGGCTGTGATTCACATAATGTCCTACAATACATTAGAATACATGAGAACATACAGCACAGAAACAGGCCATTCAGCCTAACTGATCTATGCCGGTGTTTATGCTCCATATGAGCCTCCTTCTGCCCTTCCTCAACCAAGCCTTCAAGCATAACCTTCTATTCATTTCTCCCTCATGTACCTATCTAGCTTTCCCTTAAATACACCTATGCCATTTGCCTCAACAAGTCTTTGTGGTAGCATGTTCCGCATTCACACTACTCTGTGTGAAGACATTTCTTCTATCTTCCTTATTTGATCTATTTGTGACTATTTTATATTGATGGCCCCTGGTTTTGGTCTCCCCCACAAGTGGAAACATCTTCTACCATGTCTACCCTATCAAAACCTTTCATAATTTTAAAGACCTCTGTCAGGTCACCCTGTACCCTCCTCTTTTCAAGAGAAGAGTCCAAGCATGTTCAGTCTTTCCTAATAGATATAACCTCTCAGTTCTGGGATCATCCTTGTGAATCTCCTCTGCACCATCTCCAGTGCCTCTACATCCCTTCTATAATGTGGGGACCAAAACTGCACACAGTATTCTAAGTGTGGTCTAACCAAAGTTCTAAAGAAGTTTACCATAACTTCCCTGCTTTTCATTTCTATCCCTCTGGAAATGAGCCTCAATGCCTGGTTTGCTTTTTATGGCCTTATTAACCTGCGTTGCTACTTTTAGTGAATTGTGTATCACTTTGCTCCTCTATCCCATTTAGATTTTTATTTTCCAGGATGTATGTGACTTCCTTGTTCCTTCTACCAAAATGTACCACCTCAGACTTTTCTACATTGAAATGCATTTGCCATTTAAATGCCCATTCAGCAAGTTTATTAATGTCTTGCTGTAACTTGTTGCAGTCCTCCTCTGTATTAACTATTCTTCCCAATTTGGTGTTGTCCGCAAATTTTGAAATTGTACTGATGATTCCTGAGTCCAAATCATTAATGTATTCCAGCAATACAGCTGGAACATTTCATTCATCTCATGATCTGTTTATGTGATTTTCCCAAGTGCATTACATTAACAACAAAGTTCTGGCTATGTTATTACAGAATGTCCACAAGTTCTACAAATATCATATCAGAACAGTATCTAAAAGCTTTATCGTTTATACTTTGCAGGCACTGAGGTCAATACTTGGAAGTATTTAAGAGGATTGGTTTCCTGGTACTTAGATGCTCTTTGAAATTCCCTACATTGAATGTTGCTGATCATGGCTTTATTTTCTGGGGGTGGAGTTTTACATGGCATGTGTACATCTTCAAAAGTAACAAGAAGAAATAAGATGTTAGGTCATCCTGCACTATTTCCTTACAAGCTATTAGCAACTGGTTCCACATGAACAATGACAGTAGCTCAGCTAAAGAATTACACTGGACACCTGTAAGAATAGTGACAAAAGTATCTTAAGATTGGAGTAATAATAAAGAACTTGTTTCTATGATACTGTACTGAACTGTCTTACATTGGTTCTACAGACTAACAATTCCAGCAATGTAGTACAATGCAACATGTTGCTGAGCTTCTTTGTTCTCCACTTCCTCCTAAAGTGTGCTATGCACTACATCTGGGCATCTGAGAATGCTGCATTTTGTAAATGTTTTCCATATTATTATATGTTCTCCATTTCATTGAGTATCAATCTTGATATGAAAAACATAATTTCAAGCATGGTCAAATAGCTCTTAATACAATAAAGTCCATTCAAATCGTAAGCTTACTTTTCACCTAGTATTTTCTCATCTACTAGAATGGAGTCTATTGTCACCAACCAATGTAAATTGCAATCTATACATTTTTTAACTTGTTTATTGGTCATTAATTTCATGGCTATTTATCGGACATTGCTGTATGCAAATTGTTTGCCGCATTAACCTACAAATAAACATACTGTCACTACATTTTATAATAAAATCCTGTAAAGTACTTTGAAATGTTTTGATGACTTGATGGCATTAAATAAAATGCAAGGATTATTATTGCATAATACATACCGACTTTTTATAGCAATGTAAATTATACAGTCCCCATCGCAAAATGAAATGGAAAAGCTCCCCAAATTAATGAAAATATATTCGTTTTTGTGAATATGCTTAATTCAATTCAAACTGGTGTCCTCCTAAAGATTCATTTTCTAGGTTAATTTGCTTCAAAAGTGAATTCCAAAATCTTTACAAGGAAATTCACAAACAGGTAAATGTACAACAAAAGGTGAAATTCTCCTGCTCTGCCTTATAATAAATAAATCCAGTTCCACTGCATCCCTATTGCCAAACAGATCAATTTCAAGCTCCTCACATTCCTTTTCAAATCCCTTCATACCCTGGCACCTCCCTACCTCTCTGACCTGCTTACTCCCCAATCCCCTAGCCACTGGCTCTGCTTGACTGGCTCCGGCCTCCTGTATGTCCTTCGTACCCTCCGTTCCACCATCGGTGGCCTCGCTAAGCCCCAAAACTCTGGAACACTCTTCCTCTATCCCTACATCTTGCTCTTTCCTTCCCCGTGTTCAGATCGCACCTGAAGACTTTCCTCTTCGACTATGCCTACGTCACTTCCCCCTCCCAGGCTTGGCGTCATGCTCCATCACTGCCAAGCGCTCTGGGACGCTACCCTGCTTGAGGGGAGCTAAATAAATGCAAGTTGTTGTTATTACATACATTTGATGAAAATATTTATTATTAATTTTGTTGCAAATCATATACAGTAAATGTGTTATAAAATCTGAATGAATAAGTTACAATTTAACATATTTGACCACCTATTTCAAGTAAGTTATCAACTGCATACCACAAATGTCACCGACAACTAAATATAGAATGTGAAATCTACTTAAGACAGAAACCTCTTACATATCACTTTCCTAGAACAGAACATCTAAAGGTACTTAAGGAAATCTGCATAGGGTATTTAATGGTTAAAACACATTACAACTACTCAGTACGTCTGTACAGCTACACCAGCTACATACAGTATAGCAGCAGAAGTTTTCACATTGAGTGAGGACCTACAAAATAAAGCAAGATGTGTGATATGGGAGGACTCGATAACTTAATAGCCAACACGGCTTACCTGCAGGCCAGAAAAAGCGTCGATGGAGATATCAAGGAAATGCAAAAGAGAAGAAGAAGTCTCTCTCTGCCGAGTCGAGATCAATGTATTGAGTTGAGACAAAAGATTTGTGTCGAATATGAGGATGTGTGTGAACAGCAACCCATTGGTAAAAAGTTTTTCCATAAATTTACAGAAACAGTCCCAGAATATAGAATAGCTACTGATTTTCTGAATGAAGTGAATAATATTGAACTGGCTGAAAACGGGGCAAGGGAAAATCTCCTACAAAATGTGGTGATCAACTTTATGAAAGCAGATTCAAAAAATTATTTATCATTTCTCAGTGAAGAATTGGCTTCTAAATGCAAAAGTGCAGAAGATAAAGACTTTGAGGATCTCCTTGTTATGGTTAAACTAGAAGTCAGAAAGTTCCTCATGGGTACCCCCTTTCAGGACTTTCAAAACAGTCCATTTTTTGACAAGTACACGCAATGGAAAGTCTTTGAACGGCAGCCTATAAATGAAAAGTACTTTTATGAATTTAGAGTATTGGGCAAAGGTGGATTTGGAGAGGTAAGAGCTTGATTTTGTACAATTTAAGGTTTCAGTCATTTAATAATGTGTAATAATTCACAATTGTGTAATAATATGTGTAATTATTAATGTGTAATAATTCAAGAAAGTTTGCATTTCGTAATCCAACTGACCAAAAGATTTACAATTAAGGTAAAAATATATTTAATGTTAAACTAAGCATGCTTTTGAACCTTTTAGACTCACATAAGAAACTTAGACAATTTATAGGGGACTATTTTGAAAATGAATTCAACTTTTTTAAGTGTCAAAATTTGTTTTGATTAGGTGTGTGCTATACAAGTGAAAATAAGTGGGAAAATGTATGCCTGTAAAAAGTTGGACAAAAAACGACTGAAGAAGAAGAATGGAGAGAAAATGACCCTACTGGAGAAAGAGATCTTAGAAAAGACAAATAGCAGGTTCATTGTGAATCTGTCTTACGCCTTTGAAACTAAGAGCCATGTTTGCTTGGTCATGACCTTGATGAATGGAGGAGATTTGAAATTTCATATTTACAACATTGGAGACAGGGGAATCGAAATGAGCCGTGTACAATTTTACACAGCACAAATAACGTGTGGACTTTTGCATCTTCATTCAATCAACATTGTGTATCGTGATATGAAGCCCGAGAATGTGCTGCTGGATGAGAATGGGAACTGCAGGCTTTCAGATCTAGGACTGGCAGTGGAAATCATCAATGGGAAAAAGACTAACCAGAGGGTAAGGACAAACAGGCATAAGATGCTCACAAAACTGTTCCCACTTCGAACCTTGGAGATTTCTTCTTAATCCCATCAGATAATGTCATCATTAATACATCAGTAAAGTCTTTACCCGTCACCATCTATTTTATTGCTTATGTCAGCGGATAAAGAGATTATGTTAATTATATTGCAGGTTGTTCGGGACCCCACATCCTAGCTATAACCCTCAAAAGCCAGAAAGACTTACTAATGTAACCTTTTTGAATGTCTTGTTATTCTGTCATTTTAATTTGGAAAGATACAACAATTAGCTATATTATTTTAAGGAATGTGTCACTAACTCTACTTGGTAATCTCAGAAAATCCTCTTAGTCCTATTTAAATCTCTCCATAATATAAATACTAACCTCAGAATTTAAACAAAAAATTCCAATGACATCATAAACTACACAAGTGTTATTAATAGTAATAATCCTTGCATTTGATATAGTGCTTCATCAAGTCATTGAGATCAAAGTGCGTCACAGAATATACTGTAAAGTGAATTGATTGTATAGTTTGTGGGTGAAACGCAGCAGCCAATTGCAAACCAGTCATGGATGTTTTAGTCATTAATATGGTGGTCATCCACCTAGGACTACACTTTAGTTAAGTCCTATACAGTAATTAAGCTAATAATTGCCAACATCCTGGTGTGTATCATCATTTATTATTTGTAAATAGTTTGTGCATTAAGTAAAGAAGTGCTGGGAAACTTTCATCAGTGAAGATAAATGAAAATGTAGTTATTAATTTGGATTATTAAACATAAATTAAAAATAAGGGTAAAGTTGCGAGTTCAAGCAACACAATAACAAGACCCAACCACAGCATGTTGGGGTGATAGGACCTGGGGTTTCACCCTAATCTTAATACTATGAGTTCGCTGACCTAACGGTATTAAACGTCAGTGAGGTTAAACAAGAAAAAAAGGAAGATCAATTATCTCAACATAGACCAATTATCAATTATCTCCACTGGATAGTCCTTATTTGGTAGACGTGGGAAGTATGCTGACAATTCTTTTTGGCCCAGCAGAATGCTTCCTAAACATTTTCCCCACTACTGATTTTATACGCCTATAATTCTGGTTCAGTTTTTTCACTTTTTTTTTTGATTATCAAGATCTCATTACTTGTTTCAGATAATAATAATCCTGAAATTTTGCATAGCGCTTTCACATTGGGAAGACATCTCAGAGTGCTTCACACTATAAAATGCAATGACTGTGTATATTTGTAGGAGAATGTGGCAGCCAATTTTCAGATAGTCTTTGAATCTGGGGAGCTTACAAAATATAATAATAATCCTTATATTTGGTAGAGCATCTTTCATGACTGGAGGACATCCCAAAGTGTTTCACAGAATCTACTGTAAAATGTTGTGTAGTTTGTTTTGTGGGCAAGCACAGTAGACAATTTGTGCATGAACGTCCCACAAACACGCATTAAAAAATGACCAATTTTATGGGGGATTTTTGGCCAGGACACCGGGATAAACTCCCTTTCCTTTTCGAATAGTGCCATGGGATCTTTAACATCCACTTGAACAAGCAGACAAAGCCTCAGTTTAAAGTCTCATCTAAGAGATCTCCAACAATGAAGCATTTCCCCAGCTTTGCACTGGACTGTCAAGTTAGACTATATGAATTTGACCCCACAACATCCTGACTCAGAGGCAAGGATGCTACAACTGAGCCAGATTGACACATAATACTAGCCAAAGTCTTCCTGATCAGTTTCCCTGAGGATTCAAGTCATATCCCGTCTGATCAAGGCATTCTTTAGACATTTAAGACCCCAAAAGTCATTTAGTTTAATCCTTTAAATATCATTTAAATTTAGTTTGTGTAGAATTGTAGAAAATTCTTAAATTCAGGTCTTAATCTAGAAACCAGTTGCCCCACAGTTCTCAGCAATTTAAAATTTACATACTAACAAGTGGAATGTCCGTCCTTTGATAAATAATATATTTAATTAAATTTTCTTTTGACAAACAAAAAATATTGACCTCTATATATAGATTACCGAGTCAGTTTGATTGGATCTGTAATTTGTCTGGTGTCTTGTCTCATGAAAACAAAATATGAAGAAATAATTTAATCTGATCCTCTATTGCACTTCTGATATTGTCCTTTAGGAGAATTATTTGGTTGAAATACTTTTGGCACTTTGTAAAGAGCTAAAAAAAATGTAATCCGTCTCATTGCTGACAGGAATATGCCTTCCACCAGTTGCTGATTATAAAATGTCAGCTCACACAGCTTCCATATACAAGACAACAATTGCAGACAAGAAGCATAGCATATACCTGAGAACAAATAAGCAGAGTATTAGAAAAAGAAACATGAGGTCGCAAGAATAGTTCAGATGAAGAAGGTCCTTTTGCCCGCCTGATCTCAAGCTTCCTGGCCTCAACCATCCTTCATGACAGCCTAATCCAGTTGTTAATTACCATCTAGATTAAAAAAAAACTTCCTGGTATCCTGGAAGTCTTGCATCCTGGTAAATTGATTAATTTTTACTCTTGCAGAATATGGTGCCATCTGAACCCATTTTCAGATTAGTGCTATAATTACAACCTGCTAACAATGGTTGTTAAGGGTGTGCTGCATTGTTGCCAGTGCCATCCTTTGGAGGAAACATTAAACCAAGGTCCCATCTTGCCCACAAAATACAGAATCAATCCACTTTACAGTATATTCTGTGAAGGGCTTTGATACATCTTAATGACGTGATAATAATAATAATAATCCTTGCATTTGATATAGCGCTTTTCACGTCTTCTAGATGTCTCAAAGCGCTTCACAGAATATGCTATGAAGTGAACTGATTGTATATTTGTGGGCGATCTGCGGCAGCCAATTGCGCACAGCAATGTCCCACAAACAGTCGTGAATTGAAAATGACCAATTTATTATTGTTTTGTTTTTTGGAGGGATTATTATCAGGTGTGTGGAGTAAGGAAACTTGCCCAAGGTTTCGCCCTGCGTGGAATTGAACCCAGGTGTCTCGCTTGCAAGGCGAGTGCTCTAACCACTGAGCTACAGGAGCCCACAATATATATATATTGCTATGTTAAATGCAAGGATTATTATTAATATTATTTGCCTGTTTAGGTGTAGGTTAAAAATTCCATGGCACTATATACAACGGAAGGGAGTTTCTTCCAATATCCTGGCCAACAATCCCCCAAATCACTTCATGATTGTTTGTGGAACATCTGTGCGTAAATTGGCTGCTGCGTCCTCTTAAAGTAAATCCTGTGACATGCTTTGAGATTTGTTGCCGATGTGAAAGGCACTACATCAAATGCAAGGATTTTTATTGTATGTTTAATAAGTTAGGCATTTACCTTGTCAATATTCATGCGATTCCATTATGAATGTTTTGTACATTTTATTTGTATTCTATTGTACAAACATTTGTGAAATTAAACTGCTGTATAGGTAGATGAGTAATTTTGAGTAAGATGAAACTCTTTATTAGTCTAACAGCTTAGAAATGCTTTTTCATATGTAATAAACTCCTAATAACTCATCACTCCAAAGAAAAAGGGCTTAGTGATACATTAGAGTACACTAGAGTACATTAGAATATACAGCACAGAAACAGGTAATTCGGCCCAACTGCTCTATGCCAATGTTTATGTTCGACATGAGACTCCTCCTGCCCTTCCTCAACTAAGCCTTCAAGCAATACCTTATATTCCTTTCTCCCTCATGTACCTGTCTAGCTTCCCCTTAAATACATCTATGCTATTTCCCTGAACCCCTTGTGGTAGCATGTTCCACATTCCCACTACTCTCTGTGTAAAGACATTTCTTCTAACTTCCCTATTTGATCTATTTGTGACTATTTTATATTGGTCTCCCCCACAAGTGGAAACATCTTCCCTATGTCTACCCTATCAAAACTTGATGAGTTATCCGGAGTGGCGAGTTAGGCAAATGTACAAATATGTAAATAAATGTGGCATGATAACTTAATTGTTAGTGACACATTAAACCACGGTTGAGTTATCAGGAGTTTACTGTAAATGCATTTTGTTTTCTTTAATACAGGCAGGAACAAATGGTTACATGGCTCCAGAGATTTTAAAAGAAGAAAACTACACATACTCTGTGGACTGGTTTGCTCTCGGATGCAGCATATATGAGATGATTGCAGGTCGAACACCATTCAAGGATTTCAAAGAAAAGGTCAGCAAAGATGAAGTGAAGAGAAGAACCTTGGAAGATGAAGAAACATATCTGCACGGCAACTTCACAGATGAGTCTAAAGATATTTGCAAATTGTTTTTGGCAAAGAAAATAGAAGATCGATTGGGCTGCAAGTAAGGAACTCAAGATCGATAAATTAGTGCTGTAATCTCTAGAATAGGCCTGAATTGTAAATTAATTGCATGCCTTTTTCATTTTAAATTAGCTTCGGCTTTGTATATCTCAGAGTTTCTTACTAATATATAACAGTAGTCATTCAGGTTAAAAACCCATGTGTGCTACATCACGTATGGTAACATAATAATATAATAATAATCCTTGCATTCGATATAGTACCTTAACCCTCAAAGTGAATCTAAATAGCTGAGCCTTAACTCACTGTTATGAACACTCTAAATAAAGCATGTTCAAATACGCTTGTATTTGATATTATGCTATCTTAAATACAAGCATTATATTATTAACACCAATTACAAGTGTCATTTATTAAAGTTGATTTAATTTATTTGATTTCATTTAGCCAAGAATGTAGTGATCCGAGAAAACATTCTTTCTTCAAATCCATCAACTTTCAAAGATTAGAAGCTGGACTTGTCGATCCTCCTTTCGTGCCAAATCCTGCTACAGTATACTGTAAAGATCTTGGAGACATTGCTGATTTCTCTGAGGTTCGAGGTATTGACATTGACGAAAAGGATAAGAAGTTCTACAAGAAATTTGCAACTGGTTCTGTCCCCATCCCCTGGCAGGAAGAAATGATTGAGTCTGGTCTCTTTGAGGAACTCAACGACCCTGCCAGACGGGAGTCAAAAGCAGGCTTCTCTGCAAATGGCAGTGATGAAGCTAAATCGGGTGTATGTACAATTCTGTGAATGTAAGCTACAGTATTTTGATTTATGTTTTGTCCCTATAATTAATATTATTCTTTAACAGGATGGTAAGACAATAGTAAGCTTCTCCACACATATCACATTTCTTTGCTGATTTTCTGGATTTGCTGATTTAAGGATGAAAATTTGAGTTTTGTAGATTAACTTTGTAGATTATAAAACTTGGGTACTTGCAAAATCCAAATGTGGAATTCTGAACACAGGTATCACATAAAATTGACAGCTAAATAACAAAATTAAATAAAGTTCCTGCCAAGATTTGGCACATATACCAGCTATTTGTATGGGGCACATCAGATTGAAATAATTCGTCAAAATTACCAAAAAAAATCAGGTATTTGTAAATTAATCTTTTGGTACAATATTAGGTTTCTCTTGAATGCTACAAGTTTCTTTGAGGAGTTTTCCTTCTCTTCCATAGATATCCTAAAACTGGTGAAGATTATGCTTTTAGAAAATCCAAGTAAAAATGCTAATTAGGATTTGAACTTGTGTCTCATAGCTGATAATAACTCAACATTGCAGTAACCCAGGGTCCTACAAGTTGAGTTTATAATGATTTTTTCTTTGTTATCTAATGAGGTAATTCATTTTCAAAAATGTAATTTCTATGTAGTGTGACAGTACAGCAAGTTTACTGGTAGGGTATGTGTTTGTGCTTGTGATTACCTAAATAGTGAGCTCCCAAACTTAGCTATGGTTAGCGTTTGAAAAACACTGAACAGGAAAGAAGGGAAACATTTAAAGAGTGAGTCATCCCAGCTGCTCTCATACCTGTTACTGGGCATCTCAATAAAGTCTAGAGGCTTGTGAGCCCACCCTCTTGGGTAGGAAACGGTACATAATACAGGGTAACTTAAACAACAATAACAAGATTACATTTGTATTGTGCCTTTCACGTCGGGAGGATGTCTCAAGGCGCTGGACAGAGTACAGCATTTCAGACCCGAGCTGGGGTCGGGGTGGGGGAAGGGAGTGGAGGGGAAGGGGGGGTGGCCGATGCCACGGTCGAAAAGGAGGGTCTTGAGGCGGGACTTGAAGGAGGATAAGGAGGGGGCGAGGCGGAGTGACTGGGGGATGGAATTCCAGAGGTTGGGGGCAGAGTGGCTGAAGGCTCTCCTGCCAATGGTGGGGTGGTTGTGTCGGGGAATGTGGAGCAGGCCAGAGCCGGCCGGCTGAGCGGAGCGAACGGGCGAAAAATATATTTTAAGTGCAGCTATTTTGTCTTGATTAAATACAGCTTGTTTGTTTCATGTAAAACTTCTATGAAATAAAAAAATTATAAAAAGTTAAATAATGTTAATGGGTTTTCAATCTGACTGGAAATATTATTTTGTTATATGTTATACCTTAAAGGTGGAATAGAAGTTGGAAAATAAATAAATATATAGAAAATAATAGATTTATTGCTCATAAGTTAGTAATACAATTAAGGAAGGTAGTTAATGTTGTAAATCAATAGTAACCCTTGTCCCGCATTTATACTGCTGGTGTCAAGTGACTTTGTTTCCAGCAATATAATGATATGAAGTGGGAAACCTGATATATAGTATCCAATCCATTTTGTATTAGTTCTGCATTGGTTAGGAGCTTTTGCATAACCAAATACCCAATCTAAGAGACTACAAAATTAATTGTGTGAGTGGCTCTTTAATAGCATTAAAAATGTCAATTGAAATTCTTAGGTTGTCCACTGGGAAACCAAAGCTGCATTGTGGAATACTCCAGTGACGTGAAGAGCTGGACTCCAATGCAATTCGTACTGGTTCACCCCATGTTTATATTGTATTGCACTGTGCATAGTGAATTGAACCATCAAAAAGATTCAGAGACAGCACCCGATACCCAATATTGGATTGTGGCCTTAAAATCCTTTGTTTGTATCTGTTATTATTCATGATAAATTTGAGTTCGATATTTCATTCTGCTTTTTATGCTTGGATAGGAACTGAGTGAACAACTCATGTTAGTGTACTCTGTTTCTTTGGTGTATAATGTTCACATCAGATTGACTATTCTTTCATTTACTGCAGGTTTTAATTAATCAATTAATTATTTTACTGTTAGCTGCTGAAACCCTCATTCGTGCTTTTGTCACCTCCAGTCCTGCCAATGCACACTTCGTCGGTCTACCCGATTCCACCATCCACAAAATTCAGCCGATCCAGAACTCCGCTGCCTGTATCCTCACTCGCACCAAATAGTTGGGGAGGAAAGATTGAGAAGTTGGTCATGTTTTCACTGGAGCACAGGAGATTAAGATGGGAAACCTAATACAGATGTACAAAATTATGAAGGGATGATAGGGTGGTTTTGACAAGAGTGGAGAAACTATTTCCACTGGTAGGGAAGTCACTGACTATGGGCTATAGATTCAAGATAGCACAAGAAGAGTGAAAGGAGGAGGGCCTTAGGGGGAAAAAAAATTCTGAAAAGAATTTAAAAGAGTAGCGCATTGACTGTCCAGCGCCTTGGGAAGTCCTCCCGACGTGAATGTCGCTATACAAATGTAATTCTGTTGTTGTTGTTGGCATATGGAATGCCCTACTAAGTGAGGTGGCAGAGGCTGAGTCCATTGTGGGTTTCAAGACAGACGTAGCCAGGTATATAATAATAATAATCCTTGCACTTGTGGAGTCCTGTAGCTCAGTGGTTAGAGCACTCGCTTTGCAAGTGAGACTTGAGTTCAATCCCAGGCAGGTCAGGGCCAAACCTCGGGCAAGTTTCCTTACTCCACACAGAGCCTAATAATAATCCCTCCAAAAAACAAAACAATAATAAATTGGTCATTTTCAATCCACGACTGTTTGTGGGACATTGCTGTGCGCAATTGGCTGCCGCGTTCGCCCACAAAAATATACAGTCAATTCACTTTACAGTGTGTTCTGCGAAGCGCTTTGGGACGTCCTCCCGACGCGAAAAGCGCTATATCAAATGCAAGGATTATTATTATTATTATTATTATTAAAGTGGATCGACTGTAGCTACGACAGCTCGAGGGGGGCTGCAGGGATCGAGCAGAACAGCGCAGCGTGCTCCGGGAGCGCGGACGCGGTGGTCGACGGCCCGAACGAACGCCTCGCTCCCGCGCTGTAACTTCCTCCCACTCTACGCGCGCCGCACGCCCATCACCTCAACGCCCGCCGGGGCTCTTATCTACCGTAGCGGGAAAAAATATCGTCGAATACCGCACGCGATAACGCCCTATTATTATATTATTATCATCATAACTAGTATGATAATAACGTTAGTATATTATTATTATATAATATATAACATATAATACCCGCGGCTAAATGGCGCACCGAACATGCTCGCTGTGACAACCATTATTATTATTATATAGTTATATTATTATAGTTATATTATTATATAGTTATATTATTATAACTAGTAGTTCATACCTACTCTAGGAGTGGCGTGAAAGGCGCTATACCAATGTAATCTTGTTGTTGTTGTTGTTGTTGAATGTACAAGCACGAGCATAAAAATATAATGTGGAACACGGAAACGCGGCCTCCAAATAATCTTAAACCAAAAGATAACTGGAATATATATATATATATATATGTATATATAAAACCACGTCCTCCCTCCTCTCCCGCAGACACGTCACTGATGGGACTCACACGCCTCCTTTCACCACAGGAGGCGCTGCGGCAAAGCCTGTCTTCCAGTCAATGGTTGGACGGTTGGTGGCACAGCGCGCATGCTCGGGGCCTGCGCGTGCGGCGACGGTTGGCGGGGCGGCGCGCGTGTTCGGGCCTCGGGCGCCCGGGCGCGGCGCGGCGCGGCGCGGCGCGCGCGCGCTTTTTGCGACGACCGTTGCTCGGCGCCGCGCGCGCCAGCCTGGTGGTCGCAGCGCGCATGCTCGGTGCGCCACTGAGCCGCCGGCGAACCGCTGCGGCGGTGCTCACTGCAGCATCGAAGAGTGGCGGCAGGAGGGAGGGAACGAGCGAGCGAGCGGGAGGGAGGGAGGGAGGGAGGGAGGGAGGGATAGCGTAAAAAACATAAGAGTCCACCACCCGCCCACACTTCTACGCACACCGCGCATCACACCGGTGGTGGTACTGTGCAGTCAGACTTGTCCCCGTCGGTTGAGACACCTGGCCGGTAAGCCGCCCGCCCGCCCTGACCGCCGTTTTGCGCTATGGCTGACAAGGATGAGAAGAAGGAGCAGAGCAAGGGAGGATGGCTGCATTTCATCTATAACCCGGGAACCGGCCAGTTCATGGGGAGGACCGCCAGCAGCTGGGGTAAGGAGCGGCGAGAAACGGTACCCTCTTCCCTTCCCGCAGCTGTAATCGCCGCAATTTGGCGGCGGCGGCGGCGGCGGCGGTGGGGGGGTTGGGAGGGGGGGGGTCGGTGTTTGGTTGGGTTGGTGGCGGTGTGTGGGGTTGGGGGGGCGAGAGAGAGGAGAGAGAGGGGATAAAAAAAAAAGCCCTGTTTTTTTTTACCTCAAAAATAATTGGTGTCTGTCGTTATTTTACGTCTAATATTTGTGTCTGAGGTTCAATTTAAGCGCTCGGTCGGATCCCATCCAGAAAATACGGCTTTTTTTTTCCACCCGCGATAACATTGGTTAAAGAGATTATACATTGCCTTTATATTTTCTTTTTTTACTATTATTATTATTATCATTATGTAAAAAAAAAAGAAAACGCAATGAATTCATTTTAAAACCCGCAGCCGGTGCGGTGCGGTGCGGTGCGGTGCGGTTGGTGGGGCTGAGTTGAGTGCTCTGAAGCATTCGCTGCACCTCGGACACTCGTTTGGTTTTGAAAGACTCTCTCTCACTAACTGATTTGCCTTTTTATCTCCCAATGTAACCCGGTCCGCTTCGAGCAGCATTAATTTTCATTCGTGGAAAAGAAGCTTCTCCCCCACTCACTCACCTTCAAAAAAAAAACGGAGCCAATATTGTGCCTTACAGCTGACTTTACAGTATCTCCTGTGAAGCGCTTTGAGACGTCTCTCGAAGACGTGATGAGGCGCTAATATCTAATCTGATGCAAGGATTATGCTTACTGTTGTTATTCATAATCTGCATCCAGAGGGGAGTGAATCACCAAATCAACTTGCTGCTGCTCGGATGTGATTTTTTTTTCCTATATTTTTATTTTGAAATAAGAAGGTTTCATCATTGCACGTTGCGTTTATTTTGCGGGCGTTGGGATTGATTGGGAGGTGTTTGCTCCTGAGGTTCCCCCCCTCCCGCCCCAACACACACATACACACACACACACAATCCTGCACTTCAGTGTTTCTCTCTGTCAATACAGTTGTCACCCAATAATGTCACTTTCGGAGCAGCTGTTGTCAAACTTAGCAGTGCGGTTCTCCACGGTCAGGTTCGTTATTTTGCTGAGGAATTGCGGGGATCTGTCGGGAGATGCTCCGATGGAGAGATCGTCACAAAATGCAGCTGTCAGCTCACTTCGTGCTCTTGTCAGTTCTCTTTCCCGGGAATGATTAATTTGTTATTTACCTGTCATTTTTTTCCCTCTCCCCCCCCCCCCCCCACCGAGGGCTACACATACTGGATTAAACAGTCGATTATTTCGCAGATTTGCTTTACGCAGTGTGATTTTTTTCCCCCCCCCAGTATGGTTTCTGGTGGGTATTCAGGTTTGATAATATGGTTTTCAATTCGACAGGGTTGAAGGTTTCATTGCGGTACTATATATGTTTGACTTCAAAGTATTTACACGTCGGAAGATTGCGTTGCTTTTTTTTATTAAATAAAAAGGGATGGCGCGATTCCTGATTTGAGCAGAGTTATGGAGAGGGTTTCCACCTGTCAAATGCCTGGGGCTGGGAGAGAAAACAAATTCAATTCTCAGAGGCAAAAGGCTCGGTTGGACCTTCACAAAAGGTTTTTTTTTTGCAGACGGTGGGACCAGTCTACTGTGCAGTGACTGTCAATCAGCAAAAGGGAGAAGCCAAGTGTTAATGTTTTAAGTGGCCTTCTGTGAAGCTGATGAAAAATGAATTTTTCATTCGTTTTGCGCCTTGCACCAGTTTCACTGCATAGGTTAGACACAGAACGAGTTGGTGGTGCATTAAATTAAAGCTGTTGTTTGCTTCATGTCTAAATACATGACTTCATTTTTTCATATTAGTTTCATTGTGTGATTTTAAGAAAATAAGACTTGTGTCTAACTTTAAGTATGATTTTAACATGTTTAATTGGCTCAACTTCTGAAAGTACAGTATTATTTTGTCTGTATATATCACATTCTAATACATTTTCACGGTCATTGAGTTTAAAGAAATATATTTATTAATTTTTTTTGTTCCAGAACCTTGGAATTGCCTTTTGGAGAGGTATTTGCGACTCTGTGAGGCGAATTGCAGCAATTCATCTCATACACGGGTGCAGGTGACTGAAATTGAGGAGAAAGCTGGAGAAAGAGTCAAAAACAGCCAAAGCATAGATTTCATTTGACAATTTCAGGTTATATTTTCTGCATAGTTTCAAGCAAAGAAAATAATGTAGGCAATCTGCAATAATCATTCTGAAATATCTGATGGTTTGTAAAAATACCACCCCTTTTGGCAATTGCAACTTCAAATGGTGGGGGAAGTGAAGTAAGAAAGAGGCTGGGGATATAATAATAATATAATAATCCTTGCATTTGATATAGCGCTTTTCACGTCGGGAGGACGTCCCAAAGCGCTTCACAGAACACACTGTAAAGTGAATTGACTGTATATTTGTGGGCGAACGCGGCAGCCAATTGCGCACAGCAGTGTCCCACAAACAGTCGTAGATTGAAAATGACCAATTTATTATTGTTTTGGGTTTTGGAGGGATTGTTATTAGGCTCTGTGTGGATATCCTGGAAAAGGAAATTTTTGAATATTTGAAGGCATTTTAGTGTTGGGGGGGGAAACGTTCTCTTGAACATGCCCTTAAATACACCCAATGAAAGGGGATACTTTTAATTATAGAAGGTTGTTAGCAAAGGGGTTAGAGGCAGAGTCGTCCATTGTGTGTTTTAAGAGGAACAGGTATATGAAGGATAGAGGCTTGTATAGGTATGGGGATAAGGCAGGGCAGTGAGATTGAACGGACAGCTTGGTCTGAGAGCCGGTGAACACTCGGTGATTTGAATAGCCTCTTTCGTTGGTGTAAATTTCTGTGATTCTAATAACTTTTTTATTCTAATATCTTTACATTTTAAAATAAGCATAATGCAGAAAAGTAAATGTTTATTGATAAGCACAGAATTTCTCAATGTATTTTACTTGTTTCACTATTTTGCCTGAACTACCTACACAAGAAACCTAATAAGGTCGAAGGTTTTTAAAAATATTTTCCTTCAGAGAGTTTTTTTGAGTGAATTGCCAGTTTGAATGTCGGCAGTTTCAGACTTAGCCATCAAGAACTCGGATGATGCTCCTCAATTCAACCCAAGAGATGAATGGGCAGTTGCCAATCGTTTTCCTTTATTTGGGGAGAAACAAAACAAAAATGTTTTATAATCTGATTACAAGTAATCATTTGCAAGTTAGTCTACTACAAGGTTGTATAAGGTGATTATGTACTTTTTATCCTGTTGTTTTTATTCTCTTTATTGCTTTAATATAAAATTAGATTTTAAAATATTTGTGGGAAATTATAGGTTGTCAAATTTAATAAGGTTAGTTTCCCCAATGTATTTTTTTAAAGTATATGCTTGGCAATTATGCAAGTTGGATATGGTTTTGATGAAAAGGGTAATTCAGTATTGGGTTTTCATCATTCCATTGTAATGATAATTCAAATGATATGTGATTATGGTATTTGAAGTATACAGATGTGTGAATCTGATATTAGGGGGAGGGAGAGAAGACTGATCAGAAACTCTTCCTTTGTGCTGTTGCTTTTAGCTGAAAAAAATTTAGATTTCTTGCATGGTTGTTTAATCTTCCTGTCATTCATATTAGAATGGGTCTGCTTTTGTTTATTGTGATTTCAAACCATGTTGTCTGATGTATAAATTAGAATCTGGGTAAAAATAGTCCAGTTCTTTTTATTCTGCCTTCGGCAAGCGTCTTCCTGTTGCTTTTCTGGTAGGAAGAGTTGTGAAGTCTTTTATGTTTTGTGAATTGGTTTGTTTGATAGATGCTGCTCTTAGTCTTGTTTCTGATAGGTTAAGCTTGAGTTTATTGGAAATTTTAGTGTTCTCTTCACGCTGGACTTTTCTTCTGTTCCTTTGGTAAATTGAAGCTTTCTTTTGTAGATATCTGGCTGGGTTTCAAGTCCTTTAATCTGCAGGGCTTTTCCAGCAAGTAACTATAATCAAGAGTTTCTTTCTTGGTTTTGACTGAGGCAGAAGACTGTAAAACTCGCCTCCATCTTTCCAGGAGAACATAATCAGAAAGACTGAAGTGATGGAAAAGTGAAGTAAAGCCATTAATTCATTCTCTAGAGATGAGTGTTGAATTGGTTTTGTAGTCCAAATCAGAACTGGGGAGCTTAGCGAGGTGAAGAGTCACTCACTCACTCACTCACTCATTGGTCAAATACTTCAGTGCAATACCAGTCAGGTCTTGGTTGCCTTTTATTAAGATAGTCCCATGAGATATTCTGATCCCTCTTTCAAGTTTTCAGTTTACATTATGATACAGAAACGATCCTCAATATGGCAACAATAATGCTACCTCTGACAAAGGATTTGTGTGACGAGACATTGATGATAAGAAGGCAGTATTTTTGTTGGTGAAGCCTGCATATGAATAGCAACAGGAGGAAAATCAGAGGCTCAGTACCATGGACATTCTATCCAGTTCAAATGCAGGTTCCAATTTTCCTCGTAGGGGTTTATGACATTGCTGAAAACTGCAATTAAAGTACACAATTGGTGCTGGAAACTTAAGGGAAAATCTATGGCTTTCTACTGCTTATGAAACATGGGGTTTTAATCATGGTCTGACAAGGTGACGAGTCTGAAATCCATTCCCAGTGTGCTGTGGCTTTGGCAGTGTGTTCAGAAGTCGGTGTTAGGAATCACTAATATCTGCAGTCATGCCTGCAATTATCATATCTCATTAAAGAACTGGAGGACTCAATATATAGAACTATACCTGCAGAGACAGTGTACAAACCCAGACCATCTTCTCTGAACTGTTCTCAACCTAGCCTTGCCTTTATGGATTACTGATGAGATTATTGATGTGCAATTTTAAAATCATTACAGCCCAGCAATGAGAATCACAATCAGGAGTGAAAGGGACATATTGAGACTTTTCTGCGTGCATCTGAGAAAATGTTTGACTTTTTTTTATAAAATATATCAATTGGCCGATCTTACATGTCCTATAATTTGCATTCTGCCTTAGATAATACACAACATGAAATAACTAGAGCAAGCAATTTATTAAAAATTAGATTTAAATTTTTTTTCTTAACAATTGGATTTATTTTCTACACTTCCTTTTTGTGTTGTACCTTGGATATCTTTCTGTGGTGATGGCAACCTGCTCTCCGGTCTCTGAGAACCTCTGATTTTCCCTTGTGAGCTTTAGTGAAGAGACCCTTGCTCAGTGTTGGTCTCTGGTAGCTCAGTTGCAATTGGAGAATTATGAGCAAACAGACTGCAGGCTCACACTTGAAGTCTCCCACAAGGATAAAATATCTGAGGTGGTCTCTCCTATGGAACTGGAGAGTTCCTTCAGGGAGGACTAGGGAAGATATCTTAATCAAAATATTATTACTGCAGCGCACTAATAATATTGTTTCCAAATTCCTCTGCTCCTTTCACATTTGCTTGAAGATTTGCATATCCTCAAGCATTTCAGAGAGCTGAACTGCTCAAGGATGTGGAAAGGATATATTGCAAGTACATAGTACTTTCTTTTCTCTCCCTATGCAGCTCTGATTTTGCTGTTCTACCTGGTCTTTTATGGCTTCCTGGCTGGGCTGTTCAGCTTCACCATGTGGGTTATGCTTCAGACCCTGGATGACTACACACCCAAGTATCGTGACAGAGTAGCTAATCCAGGTAACTGATTTTTGAGAAATTGTTGTGCACATGTAGAGAGATCTTTCATAATACATTGCAATAGTATTGTACAAAATAAACTATGATTACAATGCAATATACATTTATATACAGACTTTCACACCAGGAGGCCTTAAAAGTATTTCACACTGAACATAGAGATCCAGATAAATCAACAAATCCTAGATTCCTTTACAATGTATTATAAAATGCATTGTTTATATTATATTTAGAAATATTATTAGTTGACCTCATTAATGTTTTGGTACTAGAAAATTTAGATCCCATGATATAACCAGTCTGTGGAAGCAATAAATGTTTAATAGAGAGAAAGATCCTTGGGAAGTAAGACATTATGGGGGAAAGGGAAATGGGATTAAAAGATCTGTCATAACCTAATATTCTGGTGGAAAGGCTTGATCTGATATTCTGGTGGAGCAGACTTGGCCTCCTCCTGTTCCTACGTTTTTTTTACTCCAGTTGTACATGAGCATTTAGATCTACTTGGGAGAACTAGAATTTGTGAGGATGAAGCTTATAGCTTAGTTGACGAAAAAGTAGGCAGCATTTTGGCTTTTATCACAGTTCATAGTGTAGTTTTTGAAAAAAGGAAAATCTGTATCGGTTTAGTATTTCAACTCATAGCTTGATGGCTCAACTATACAGGCGCTGGCCAAACATTGTAACTTAATTGATTTATAGGGGGTAATTTTCAGGAGGGTAATGCACAGAGAAAATAGTGAAGCAGTTTTTTTTATTATTAGTGAACCAAATTCTGCTTATGTAGATGGGAAAACGAATAGTCAGTTGGCTGTTTTATGCAATAATTATTTATTGAGGTTTGTTTTCTTGCAGGTCTCATGATTAGACCAAAAGTAGGATCTGCCCTGGAGATTGTATTTAACAAATCTGATGCTCAGTCTTATGAAAAATATGTAATTGCTCTTGATAATTTTCTAAAACGTGAGTATTGAATCATTTTGATTTTCTCACTTTGCGGCCTCATTTCTGGTTTAATCTTGTTCTTTGTTATTGAACTATCATTTCTATCTGTTAACAGCCTATGAGGATTTGCAACAAGCCCAAAAAAATGTTTTATGTCAACGCGGAAAGTATTTCAACCAGAGCGATAAGAAATTCCCCAAAGAGGCCTGCCAGTTTAACCGCACAATGCTTAGAACTGTTCCGGATTGAACGATACCAGTTTTGGCTACTCTGAGGGCAAACCGTGTGTCCTTGTTAAAATGAATAGGGTAAGTGTTCATGAAGCAATATCTGCTCAGAACAAAATCCAGCCAATTCCAAAACTAAAAATTTTACGATTCTTTCAGATAATTGGACTGGAAGCAGGAGGGGGAAAGAATCCTGTTGTAAACTGTTCAGCTAAGGTCAGTTGCCCAACTAGATCTCTGTATTGCGTTCTGCCTTTTGCTTGTCAGTAATTGTTTTTCTTACATTTTACATGGTTCAGCAATATTGTGTTTTTCTGGTGGAAGTTTTTTGGACAGCACCTTCAATATCTCTTTTAATATTGATTTAAAATAAAGATCATTTCACCCAAAATAAATTACACCACTGAGTCGTGGAGCTAGGATGAGACTTTAGGTGAAATTGTCTTGTTTCATTTCTGTAACTGAATAAAATCCCAGCACTTTTAAAGGATTAAAGTTCTTTTTTTACTTTATTTTTTAAGAAGTCCATACGTCGGTGGTCAAAGCAGGATCTAAGTAGAGATTTAGCGAGGGAACTTGATGCATATCTTAAAGGAGTAATTTCTAGAGGTAGAGGAAAGACTGGTGAATGGGACAGAATGCATTGCTCTTTTAAAGAACCAGCACAATGGGCCAAATGGCTTTCTGTGTTTCCATGGTTCGATCTCTTTGTGTACAAATGAAATATTCAATGGAGAACTGGAATGCAGAATTACATTGAGAAATTACTTTACACCTGATAAAAGTACCGAGTGCGGCGTACCAGGGTTTTGCATTGTCCGGAGTGATTATCTGCTTATACCTTCATTTAAATGCTTCTTCTTCACTGTGTGTGGCTTTTCTTGCCCCCCACACCTTTTCATATTTTCCCTTTACCTACTAAAAACCTCACATCCTAGCTTGATATAAAGTCCACTCTCTTGTCAATCTCTGTAATTTTAGCCCATCATGCCCTCTTACTTCATTCATGCTTCTATCTCCTGTATTTTATTTGTAATCTCCTTGCATTCGGACAAGGACCAGGTTGTGTTTGACCTTCAATGAAATGGTACTGTAAAGCCCCTCCCAGGTCATCTAGGCAGCAGATTTGTTATTTTAGTGCCTCAAATATATCCACAGGAACTGTAACCCATATCTACCACATTATCTTGTTTCTACATCTGTCTAAGCTTTAGATAATGCTATCATTAAACATGTTGTTGAAGTATATGTATAATCCATGTTACCAATGATCAACCCTTAAAGCCTTCCCTAGACCTTTAGTAAGTAATTTTTAAAACATGATGCATGCACCATGTGTGGAACTAGGTTGTCTATAATTAACATGTAAAATTGTACATTGAAAAAGAGTTAAGTCTTTCCTGTTTAAATTTGCTATTGGATCTCATGTGTGCAGCTGTAACTCCCTTGGACACTGCTGACATTCTACCAAATGATGAATTCCTTTACTAAATGTTTTGTACCAGGATGCCCTAAGAGTGCAAAACATTGATAATGTAAGAAGTAGCCGTGTGCACGGCAATTTGACTAACCCTCTATATCCCCAGCAGGGTCTGAAATGAACTGGAACCGTAAAAGGTCAGTCACCAGTGCACCTCTCCTCCACAGGCAAAGCTGTGCTTACGGTACTGCGCCATTCAAGTTCATAACTGATAAAGTCACAAAGTTCTATAACTACTTACTAGGTATCCTTAAGTATCTGAAACAATATGTTTTTTAAATCTCAATAACCTGTCCACAGACATTTTTTTCAGAGATAAAGGAGTCTATTTGGGATGAGTCGCTAAACCTAACTGTGTTTGGGAGCTGAATCAATGGGGTCTGCTTTGCAAGTTGTGTAAACTATGTGTACAGAGGGAATTGCAGGTGCCCTTCATTATTAATTAACCATTGAAAGATGACAGATTAACCTTTAATTCCCTCTGTACACATGGTTTACACAACTTGTAAATTCGATCCCAGTGTTGTTCCCTCACTGAGTTAGACACAGTAATTCAATAAGAACCAGTCCCCCTAAAATCACTGTTCATTGTTTTAAGCATAAATGTTCAAAACGAAATTGCAGGGGAAATACAAATCATGTTGATTGAAACTATTTTCAGATTTTAAAATATCTTATGGCACAAAATCAGTGGATTTCATGGGTTGCACAACTGTCAGTTTTAAGAGCTGTAATTGTACTGTCTTCTGTAATACTACCGTTAACCATTACCAAATAACATTTAAATCACTTTTTGTTTGTTTTCTGTATTCATATTCATTTTATTTTCTCCTCATGCTGCAATCACACAACCTAGTAAAATAATTGCTGGGTAAGATGGAAGCTTTGTTTACATTCAGGGATCTATAATTCAGCGGAAGCTTAATATGCGTGTGTAAAAGTTAGAAAGTGAGATATCTGAAATGTTAGTTTCTCAACCACTAACTTTTGCACAGTTTCAACTTATGTGTATATGAGCATATCTGTAGTGTTTTATCATATACTCATAATCTACACCTTTTGTTGTTAATTGGCTGTATAATTTCAAATTGGAGCTTCAAGGATTCCAGATTACAATTCTGTTTGAATCCTGAAGGTATATGATAAACACAATCTGCCTTAGCATTAGAATAGCTTGCAATGTTGTGCTTTTCAGCTTGTTCTAAATACACATTTCAACAATCTGAATGTCTTGCATAATTTTATGCAAATATACATACATTGAAAGCTGTGGTTTAAAGTTTAAATACATAATTTTGGCAGTAGTTAAAGTAGCAAAATAGAAAATGAGTTTCTTCTTCAAAATAAGAGTTGAATGCAGGCATGTCTTACACAGCTAAGAGCAGGTAAGAGAATAAGTATTTCCATCAGGAAAGCAACATTTTCTGTGAGTGCCTTCTTTTCACAAAGGTACTAAATTTTAAACAGTCGTGCCTTATCCGCCTGTTCAAAATACCTAATATGTAAAACTGTGTCCTTTTTGTGAGTCAGAAGAGCTTTGGAATGTATTTTGCATTATTTGACATCCAAATGCAATCACCTCCACACTTCAATTTGGATGCACTGCGCTTAGAAGCGTCTACTGTTTTGCTTTCTCTGTATTTTGGAACCCTCATATTGGAAAAGTATATCCAAAGCTGATACTTGAAGTGACATTCGTTTAACGTTTGCCTTTCTTTCCTTGACCAAATCGTCAAGACATGTAACTCATCGAGAGGGACTGAAAATGCAGTTGTTTTGCAATCCTGCAGATTAATATGCAAACACACCTGCAATGTCTATGCCTTCTACTTGTCAAGATTAAAGGATTGAAGTTTTGCATATCTTTCAGATTTTACCTATGCCTGTTAAAATGTGAGGTAAAATGCTAATGTCAAATTGTACTATAACAGGAACTAAAACTTGTTCTTATCTCTATGCAGAATGAGCCTCAATTGGCTATGCAGTATTTTGGATCCTTTGACCTAATGTACTATCCATATTATGGACGAATAACCCATGTAAGTTTTGATTTTTACCCCCCTATTTTCTTGAAGAATGCTTGCTCTCTATCATGCTGTTTTGGAGACACGCACCTTCTGATGGCAGATCTACAATGTATACAGAGCTGACTTTCCAGTGTTGTTATGACACAAGTCTTCCTGTCTGCCAGATCTGCCAAGGGAAAATGTATTTTACTATACAAGTCAATAATAGCATTTGGCTCATGGCCAGCTGGCTTCTCTGCAAGGAATCCTCTCTGGAGTCAAAATCATCCTCAGCTCAGTGCAGTGGAAGATGCCCAGATGCCAGCAAAAAGAGTGGAATTAAAATCCTGAGTGTAAATGTTTTGTTTTATCCGTCCTGCTAGGTTAACTACACACAGCCATTGGTTGCTGTGAAAATCATGTTGGGGGCCAACGATACCAACAAGGATTTAATGATTGAGTGCAAGATCAGTGGGTCCAACCTGAAGAACGACGACGTTCGAGATCGATTCCTGGGCCGGGTATCGTTCAGACTTGAAGTAACAGAATAACATGCGTGAGACAGCTTGCACGATGACTACTTTGTTGTCCTTTGTTTTGTTATAATGCGCTGGACCTGCCATTGTAGATGTGTGACCACGTTAAAAGGGGGGGGGTTATGAGCCAGATGGCATTTTATGGTAGCATCACGTTGTGCTTCCAGATATTGATGTTAAGAAAACAAACTCCTAAATCTTTAGCTGCCTGCCTTGCCTTGCCCAACCCCCAACGGACCAGTTTGCACACATATTAAGACAAAAATGCCATAAGGGATCTATCTGTAAATAGCTCTACTTCTAACTCTGAATAATGGCGGTCTTTTGTCCTTTTGTGATGTGACTTTACCCCCAAGTGAGTGTCTTAAGCTTACAGTGCTGTTGGTGTGTATATATTTAATGGATTTAACACAGTTTAATGGTTTCATGTAGTATCGGAACAAACATTTTAGCAATCAAGATACAGAATCAAATGGTACCCACAGGCTGACCTAAAATGATTTTATAACCTTTGCAAAATTATGTCTTTCGTGCAGATGCCTTAAAACCTGTATGAAAAAGAGAAAATAAAACTGGATTTTAAACTATTGTTCATGGGGTATGTGTGTAATTGGGTAAAAAATTACATGTCAGTGCCTCCTTCATGGAATATCTTTAGGTTTGTGGCATCACCATTTAACAAAGGGGTGGGGGAGCTTGCTCCATTTGCTCATTGTAGCAATTTCCTAGATGAGATTGTGATTTGTTGCTGTGTACTAACTTCTAACTGAATATATTGTGCAAATCAATTATTTACAGGCTGGCACAACGACAGATTTAACTTAATGGCTAGAGCAGAATCAGCCGCCTTCATCAATCATACACAATTCCTCCGCTCACGAATGATTCCCCAATAGTTAGTGGTTGAGCTACTTTCCTGTCAAACAAAGTATATTTGTAATTTAAAATACACTGGATTTTTCTCTGCAGTAGGAAAAAAGATGACCAAGGTCCAACTACTTCGCCTTCCACCATCCTGGCAGTCCCTTGATGTGTCATGTCCCCAAACTATAATAGAAATCTATCTAATTTGTCCTTGAAACAAACAACACTTTCTGCTTCCACCATCTCCCTAGGAAGCCTGTTTCATGTGTTTACTACTTGCTCAAGATTTATTCTGAATTTATCCCCCTTCAATCACAGGCTGCGTCCTCTGGTTCTACTATTCAGTACAAGATAAAACAGTTTATCATTTTCTTTCCTCATGTACCTCATCTATAAGTGTGAGCATCTCTTTAATGAAAAACTAAAGCTCAAAAAACTTGCAGCTATTTTCCTCAAGTTGTGACATTATCTATCCAATGAGTAATAGATTTTTTTGACAAACCAAAGGCTCAAGCAGTTCAAGGAAAATAAAAGTTATGTAGTAATGAAAATAACCCTTGCATTTCAAAAAATGACTCATCACATTTACTGTGAAGTGTAGTGCCTGAATATTAGTAGGCAAAAGTGTCAGCTAATTTGCACACAGAAATGTCCCACGTAGAAGACACTCGAGATGAAACAAACACCCACATCAAGATATAATTGAAAATAAAATATTCTAATAATATTGTGAGACCCCATCTTAATAATAGGCAGTAATAGACCTTACACAACTTCATTACACAAATTAATCTTGGGCAGGAGCTTTCAGTTTTCAGTGCCAACACTTTCTACCCCCAACCCAATTACACTTCTTGACACAATACTATACAACATAGTGAAATTTAATAATGATACTTCAATTTAAGTGAGAAGGACTTTTGTTATACAAAAGTAAATTGAGCGTTAGGAAGATAACCATGCAAAATAAATAACAATAACCCTTGCATTTAGTATATTGTGCTTTATCACATCAGGACATCTCAAAGTGCTTCACAGGATTTACTGTGAAATGGGAGCAACTAGTTTGTAGGCAAACATGTCAGCACAAGTACACATCAAAAATAAAGCCAGAGAGATCTTACAAAAATTGTGTAATTCAATTTCCATTTACCTCTTGATCTTAAGTTGATTCTAAATTCTTTTCTGCTCCTTCCCTAAGGATAAGTGGCCTGCAATTTAATGTTAAGGACACAGAATTACCTGAGCTCACAGCAATTGCATACTACACAACAGTAGAATTAGCTCAATGAAGTTGAGCTAACTTTCCGATGGAAAGTCGAACCAAGTTCTGGAATCAAGAGGGAATCATACTGTTCAATATTTATAGATGGATTTGGCGGAGATCATAAAGCAAACAGTTTCTCCCATCATGCCTACCTCCATTAAATTGTACCTTTCACGATTGATGTTGAAAAACTAAAGCTGCTAATCTTACAAGATAATCAATACAATATAATTATCTTTGTATTTTATAGTGCAAAAAGTACTCAATGTTTTAAAAGGATGTTACTGCAAATAGTATTGAATTTTTTTTGAAAGAATTGTAATATTTAAGGTCACATTACAGTTAAGTTTTAATTTCCTGTACAAAAACTCTGCAATTAGCTGGAGTGTTGACTCACCCATTTGCCTACAAAATAGATTATGATTCATTAAGAGACCCTCCCCCACTCTCCCTAAGCCATCATTTGAAATAAATATGGCCATTTTTCTCAACTGTTGTCTTACATTCCCTCTTCATTCAAATACACCCCCACTTTCAACTTAATTGGCCCCTTTTTGTTATTTGTAGGACACTGCAGGCACAAATTAGCTGTTGTTTCTCTGAATAACATTTAGTTTCTATGAACCACTCAGAGGAGTATAGATGTAAGTTTTTTCCTACCTACCTACATCTAGTAAATGTCCAATCCAAATCCTACATGGAGGGCTGCAGGCCTTAGTTAGTACTAGTGTAGTACTAACATCAGCACAGACTAGTTGAACCAAATGGCCTGTTTCCTTGCTATAATATTCTATGTAATTTTATGTGGTATCTTGGTCTATGTCTAGCAGAAAGGTCCGAGCTGTTATTGTAAATGCTAAGAGGGATTCGTTATTCTGCACAAGTCTTTGTTCAGCTACATTTCCTCTAGTGTCCTCTCTCTACACAGTATGTCCAGTATGGTACACCGTAAAGATGTACACTGCAAACAAATGTGCTTATTTCACATATACAAATACAAATGATCATTGGAAAATCAATGGTGTGCTTTGAAAAGAATTCACAGGTGGGAGTGGGGAGAGGCTTACCTTAGAATATTATACTGTATTTAACGTGAACAGGACATTAAACACAGATTAAAAGAAAAACATTGGAGGCCACCCCTCACCCTCCAGCATCATAGAATTTCTAAGGTTCCACACAGCACAAACTGATTAAGATTATTTAGATTTTTTTAAAAAAGTGAAACTTTTGGTTATCTGTCAGTAGAAATTTTTTTTTAAACAGGATAGTACTCACAATGCAAAAGATGTCTTCCTCAGGTCCTTGATAGTCATGGAAGTGTTGTAAGTAACATTCCTACTAAATAGCAATATCAAACTTGCAAAATAAAACAGGTTTGTGTGTTTTCAATCACCTTCTCACCCCCAGCACTCTAAATTGCATCCCCCTGCATTATAAAGACGCCAGTTACAGACTCAATATGGACTATAACATTTTAACTTAAAAAAAATACACAATACTCTTGGGAGCATCAAGGATTTATTTTAATTGTTGACAAGTTTGAAGGAACAGAATTTAAGAACAATTGCTCCTTTGACAGCTTGTTAAATTCATTGCGTTTACGCACAGGTGTCTGCCAAGTTGGCTTTGACTTGTTTTCAGGTTGTAAAAAAAATAGTTCTGAAACTAAAATCAGTGCCTTCGCACTGAGAACAGAAGCCACCCAGCAAGCACAAGAGGTCTACCTGATAAACACTACAACAGGAAATAGGCTTATGAAAGAATGGTTATAAATTTGTCTTTTTTTTGCTGAGGGACTTTGACCAGAAGCCCATTATTCAATTCCACCTTCCTACACGGACGGCCTGGTTCAGAAGAGAATACCCCTTTTAGTGTTGATTTGATGTTAAACGTGTAGTGTTAGAAAGCTGCCTTGCCAATACAAAACTGGATTCGAAAAGACCAAAACATTGTTTTGACAAATGAGACCTACGCACTTGTACCCACCATCAAAACGTCTGCACATAATGCATCAAATTGGTTCCAAACTGGATGGCTGCGTAGTATAAATCCGCTCCCTGCGCTCACAA
This sequence comes from Callorhinchus milii, assembly GCF_018977255.1. Classification (NCBI taxonomy): domain Eukaryota; kingdom Metazoa; phylum Chordata; class Chondrichthyes; order Chimaeriformes; family Callorhinchidae; genus Callorhinchus; species Callorhinchus milii. Next base: position 7,107,391 of record NW_024704752.1, on the reverse strand, counting down.
TCCAGCATCGTGCAAGTGGCATAAGGGGGAGCGAGAGGTGCAATGCATTTGCATCCTTCCACTCTGGCAGTGCAGTCAGTCCATCGTGCCAAAGCTACGCCCCTGCTCATCACGTTCATCACGTGTGTACTAAACCACGGAGCTATACACGTGTTAAACAACAGAGCAGTAGAAATACAGGTTTCATGTGAAGGCGGGTCTTCACAAGAATTCCTGAACAGTTTATAGGAACATATTAGCGATGCTGCTGAAGGCCTGTTTAGAAAAATATCCTCACAAAATCGTCTTTATTCCATTGTCTACCATACAAATGTTTTAGTTAACATAGAAATAAATCTGCTCGATAACACAGGAATAAGTCACTGCATTGTCATCAAAGCCCATGCAGGTGTGATCATCAGCACAATGGATAACCATACCCTGGTTTTAAACCATACTGAAAGGTTGCGTTAACTTCCCACTTGCAGCAGAACAGGAGAAATGCATTTTATGTGCACACACACAATGAAATTATTTCTACAAAGTGGATGCAAAACCTAAATGGGGAGAAAATTAATAACACGGCTAATTATTTACAAACCAAGCCAGCTTTACAAGGTTTAATAAGCCTGCAGACAGGCAGGGTGGTAAGGAAAAGGTGGCGTGGGAAAGAATGGTCATAAATTATTGAATAGTTCTACTTGTCGCTGTCGACACAGCTTAGATATACGTGTCTCGTTTGATATTGTCCCTTTACGGAGGAAGTTGGTATGCTGGGAGTGGTGGGGTGAATTCATAAGGAGCAAATATTGAACTGGGAAATACAGGAGAAAGGAAAATAGAATCTGTCAGGATACTGTAGAGAGGAGTTAAAAAAGGAATCAGGTTGAAACCCAGAACAAAAGTATGCACTAAGCTGCTAAACGTGTTTGCCCCTCGCCAAGAGAGGTGGGTTGACCAGCCATTTGCTTTCCTCTGTGTGCAGAAGAAGCACATCAGCCTTGAGGCACGTCACGTTTGGCTTTTAACTGAAACCCAGGGAGAAACGGCATTTACCCAAGTGGAAATTTAAGAGTGAAAAAGTAACATTGCTCATGGAGAATTTTATGGCCGTAAGGAAGGGGAGGGAAGGACGGGAAAAAAAAGATTTTCCAAATACATGTTAAGCATTAGCTTCCATCAACATCAGAGCTGGTTATTTCTTTGGAACTCTTCGTGTTAGCACAGCTTTGAAACCCCTTGTTAATTCGTAAAGGACATGTCTCAAATCGGTTTTAAAACCTGGGTGGTTCCTGTATTTTCGACAAAGTAACGTTTTGTCGACACAGCTTAGAACAGTGTCATTTCTGTGCCTCAACAGCCCCGAATCTAGATCCAGGCGCCACTCATAGAAGCCTAAGATGCGTTTACGAACAACACCAACACTGGAAATGCCAAACAGCCAGACTGACCACCTCAAAGGGCTTTTTTTTTTTAAAAAAAAAGATAAAATAGGGGGCAAACAAATCTAATGGAAAAAAAATCTCCCACTCAATAGCACCTCTTAAAACTGTGCCAGCCAATGTCAAGCTCTGGTTCTTTTCTAACTGGATCTGTACAGGCGCAGGAACCAGGACTGGGAGGAGAGCCGCCCGTTCACACACAGAACGATTGTTCCTTTTACGCCTCTCTCTCTCCCTCAGCTTTCAGTCTGCAGGGGACGGTCATAAACACGGCAACAGCAGGTGGTGGCACAGAGTACAGTACAGCTTAATTAAAAAGCAATACGGAGCAGCCGGAGAAGAATGCCAGCACTCTTGTCTTTACTCTCCCTCGACCAGGGAAGAGCAGTCGTCCTCCTCTTCGTCGTCCTCGTCATCGTCCTCGTTGAAGGAGCACGGCGTCTCGCCTCGCGACTCGTAGTGAGAAGCGATGCTGCTCGAGTGTCTGCTTCCTGCAGCAAGGAACTGTCCAGTCGCCAAGGCAACTTCTACGTCCAAAGATAGTCCTGGGTTCACGCTGCTCCAACACAAAAGGAGACGCAATGGCTTACAAAGCGGAACGATAAATGCAAAAGCAAAAACAACGCGAGGCAGGGGAGGTGGGAGGATGACCGAAGGGTTGATCAAAGAGGAACGTTTTGAGACGGGCCTTGAAGGAGGCAAGGGAGGGGGCAAGGTGAAGGGATTCTGGGATGGAGTTCCAGAGGGTGGGTGCAGAAAGGTTGAAGGGCCGACCACTGATGGTGGGGCCCGGTTTTATTGTCTTTATTACGTTTCTTTTGTCAAAGAGCATGTAAACACCTCTGCCAGTTACCTCCCGATCACCCAACCACATCCACCCAGCCTGGACTCCGACTTCATCTCCATAAAGTGCTTTGATACATTCTCCTATGTGAAAGGCACCATATAAATGCAAACCAGTTCTATTGTATACAATTATGGATCTCAATTTAGTGAGCTGAGAAGTTTTCCTGCTGCACAGATTTTAAAATAGCTTTCTTTCCCATTTTTCCCTCCCCAAATCCTTTGGATAAGATGTTATACTGAGGATCCCTCTGCCTGTTCTTTAGATGTACCTTGAAGCTCAGACAACACTAGAAGAGAGAAGGGAGTAATTAACATAAGAAATGCTAGTCGAAAAAAGACCAAGGTCCATTTAGTTCGTCTTCCACCTTCCTGACGCTCGCATGCATATGTCCCGAAACTACCTATGTACTATATCCCATAATGTTATTTCCTAAAAGAAAACTAACTAATCTGTGTTTGAAGGAATCAACACTTCCTGCTTCAACCGTTTCCCTAGGGAGCCTGTTCCACAGGTTTACTACTTGCATAATTCTTCAAGGGAAATTTGTCATTCACGTCATGGCTGTTTGTAGGACCTTTCTGCGTGCAAAAGGTTTGCCTAATTGACAGTAATTCCTGCAAAGTGCTACAAAACATGTCGCTGTGGTATAGTGCAATAACAAAATGCAAGCTTTCTTTCCTTGTGTACAATTAAATTCCCTTAAGCACTACGCTGGAGTCAAGCAGGGCAACACAAAGCAACGAGCCCACTGCTAACACCAGGAGCGCACTCCATTACTGTGTTCACCCGCAATTTTACAGTCACTATACTTTACACAAACGAAGTGAAGTGGTTTGAGGCATTCGACATTTAGTAAGCTCACCTTAAAAAAAAGGCTTTTTAAAAAAATGTTTGGAACCATTTTATGACCGACCAACTGCAGCCAAAATAACAATAATCCTTGCATCTGATATAGTGCTTTTCACGCCAGGAAGACGTCTCAAAGTGCTTCTTTTGTAAGTGAACGCCAATAATATCAATTGCAACATGGATGTACGACTCACAAGTTGCTCCCTGCTGGGAGCACAGGCATGCTGCTGAGTGGCAAACAAGTGTAAAAACATGCTTCCATAACCCTGCTTCAACAAGTGACGGCTAATTCAAGGCTAGGTTTTAAAAGATCCCATTTATCCCTTAACAGGAGGAACGAGCACTATTCCTTTCTAATTCACTCGCCGCTCACTGGAACTCTTCCCCCCAATTCCCTTTGCTTGGCTCCTTCAGCTCAAAGCTCACTTTTAACTCAGAACAACACTTTAGGACGCACCAATACAGTAAAACAAGAGGACGCAGGCTTAGTTGCACAGGGCAACTTCAGGACAGATACGCAGAAGTTTTCTATACCCGAGGATATTTAACAACTGGAACAGATTGCCAGGAAGGGTGGTCAAGGCCAGGAAACTGGGATTCGTTTAAAAAGCAGCTCAATGCTGCGAGTGGGGTGGGGGGGGAGAGGGGAATGAGACTTCTAGACGAGGTGATAAGGCGCTGTATCAAATGCAAAGATTATTTTTATTGGATTCCCTTGAGTTTAGACGGATGAGGGGTGATCTAATTGAAGTGTTTAAAATGATAAAGGGATTCGATAGGGTAGCTACAGAGAAACTATGATGGGGGAATCCAGAACAAGGAGGCATAACCTTAAAATTACAGCCAGGCCATTTAGGAATGAAATCAGGAAGCACTTTTTCACACAAAGGGTAATGGAAATCTGGACCTCATCCCCCAAAAAGCTGTGGATGCTGGATCAATTCAAGTTTTCTAGGCGGTGGATAGATTTTTGTTAGATCAGGGTATCAAGGGATATGGAGCACAGGTGGGTAATTGGAGTTGAGGTACAGATCACGAAGATCTAACAGAATGTCGGAATAGGCTTGAGGAACTGAATGGCCTCCTGCAGTTCCTATGTTAAGCAGAGGCAAGAGAGATACCAAGAACCCAATATGCTAGCTGGCCGGCTTCACCTCCTGGCCACAAGACTATGGACTTGTACTGAAACTTCACGGACAATTCAGAGGCTGCTAAGTCTTACCTTGACTGAGAGAGTGAGCCCGCTGTTAAGGCAGTGGTGGTTTGCATTAAGTCAGTAGGCACTTCGTGGTTTGGCCAAGATGATCCTTCGGCCATTTCTAAAGAGAAAAATACAAACACGTCCTCAATTTTAGACAATTCCAGCTCAGCAAATTGTAGGTTTAAAGGGCATTGATTGCAGCAAGTACTATTTTCTACACTGCGCTAACCAACAACTGAAACACGTAGATGATAATTGTATTTAGAAGTACTTCATTGTGTTCAGTACAAGTGTCTAACTGTATTTAGAAGCCAGAGGATCAGTGTGAGTGATTGCCATCATTTTCATGGCAGATAGATCTGTCACCATGTTTGATGCAACATCTTCCTTAGTAACACGGATGGAGTGACGAGGTGAAATGCATCTCTGAGAGCTTGTTTCAGCTCCTCCAGTCTCATATTGCTGTTTTGTAACGGGGAGGTGGGTGGGGGTGTGTGGTAAGAGGTCTTTGTGGACACCCTGTACATCAATATGCACAACAGAGCTGAAATCCCCACAACGATTTTGTGAACGAGAACAAATTCTTAAACTTACGTAGTTCCTAAGTCAAATACATAGGCAGGAACCACAGAAAATGAAAGGCAAAATGAAGGGCTCAAGATGCTGGGGGCTAAAAGGCAACATTGCTTCATAAAGGAACCCAATTAAAGCAAACTCCTTCCCATAACTAAATGCTTATCTCACCAACCCATGAACTCCGCTCCAACACCATCTACCTGAGAGCATAGGAACAGGAGGAGGTCGTTCAGCCCGTCAAGCCTGTTCTACCATTTATTAGGCCCCCGCCACACTGCCCTCTGTTTTACTAATCGTTGCAGAATCTATGGGATTATGGCTCATGGCCTAACCAACAACCAGTCGCTAAACGCCTGAGACGTCCCTCGATCTCTGCGCCTGCCATCTGACTATCTCTCAGGCCTTTGTCCTCTGGTTGGGTCCGAACTGCTTTTTCTCAACGGAGGCTGCGGTCAGGCAGCCTGGCTCCAGGAGCTCGGGGTGGTTCAGGAAACCCTGCGGGCGAGGAGCGAATCCAGGAGCCGAGCTGCCAGTCGGTGCTCGATAAACGGCAATCAATTCAGAAGGACAAGGACAGAATCCGAAAGAACGTACTCGGAATGCCAATGGGGAATGTGTTGCTAACTGTTGCCACGGCAACGAGCTGGTGGCTGGAAACTAAATAAGCTCTCTTTCCGTCACGCCACCCCCCCACCCCCCCCCAACCCCCCACATCACCAACAACCCACATAGAATACAATGATTTGCTTTTTGACCCAGTATTGAATTTCCCCAAATATGCTCCCTCTGCTTCTTGCAGGTTGCGGCGAGGCGGGTCAGCGCTGAGTGACGCCTGTCACAAGACACAGGCAGCCTGACTGCAGCACAAGCAACAGAGCAGCTCACAGCGACTGTGAGAGGAAAGCCATGGATGAATAATTACACATCTTCACCGTCGGCCTCGACAGATAAATCAGGACGCTGTGGCTCAGCAGTTGCCTGTGGAGGAAGGAGTGGGTGGATTTTTGTAAGGGGCGGGGGGCGGGGGGAGAGAGAGGGAGAATGTGGGGGAAGAGATGTTTCAACTGTTCAGATACATAAATCAGTCCCAGTGATGAGATCTGGTCAAGCCGAGAGCAGTCGCAGCAAACAGTGAGATCTGTCTCCAAGGCAAACGGAGACTCAAGAAAGCAGAATTTCATGCTTCTAACATCTCAGACTCTGACATTAATATTAATAACAATCTTTATGTTTGATACAGCGCCTTTTATGTCAGGCGGATGTCTCAAAGCACGTCACAGGATTCACTATAAAGTGCAGTGACTGTTTTGTGGGAAAACCCTGAATGGTTCAGTGATTGCTAAAACCTGATGGTGCTGCAGAAATCCATTAAACTGTATATCTGAGCAGGGGCTGCTCTCCGTTGTGACACAACCTTAACAGGATCAGCCACGCTTTTCATTTACCAGCACTCAATCCATCATGAAGGCCCTGTCCATCGGCTGAGACGTTAAACCAAGGTCTCATCTCCCTGCTTAGGTGGATTTTAAAAGATCCCACTTTTCGAAAAGAGAAGTGAGTTTCTCTCGGTATCCTGGCTAACAATCCCCCAAATAAAATCTGGTCACTCACATCTTGGCTGATTGTGGGACGTCGCTGTGTGCAAATTGACTGACCCGTTGGCCTACAAAATACAGTTACTGGACTTCACAGTAAATCCCACCAAGCACTAGAAGCCTCAATGTCCCTGGGCTCGGGAGAGTAAGAGTCCGTCAGTATAGCTGCTGCTCATTTTGTGAGGCATCACCTACTGGAAAGGGCACGTGTCTGGACGTGGGCAGAGGGCAGGATTGGGTTATAATAAGAATAATACAGAGCCTTATCAGTTATCATTCATGGAAACATCTCAAGGCACTTCACAGGGTTTACTATAAAGCACAGCTACTGTGTATTTGTAGGTGAACACTGGCTGTAAAGCTACCCCCTCAGTCCACTTAGTGAATGGCCTCATTGCCTCTCACTGTCTTGAATCTGGTCGCTCAGGCAATGTGCTGGGCGGCTGCCAACACAGCAGTTTGTCTTCCAGCATCAATCACTGCCTGTGCAACCGTGAAGCATGGAGGAATCCCTGGTATAAAGAGAGGAGAGAATTTTTTTATATTTTTTTTAAAAAAGGAGGGGCCACCCCCTCCCCTCCCTTTTTTTAAAATAAAAAGCTTGGAAACGGCACAAATGGGCAGCTTGTACCCAGCGCTCTTCCTGTCATGTCTTCCGGGCCGATAAGTTACAGAGAGCGAGCCAAAGGCAGAGAAGAACGTTTCTTTTGTGGCAAAACCTCCCTCCCACTAAAACCTGACAACCCTTTCCAAACGCCTCAACAAAGGTTGTACAACTGGGGAAAGGCAAAATCAATTAGCGCTCGCTGGATCAAACTAGTAATGGCACAAGATGGTCAGGGAATAAGCCACAATAACAACAACAATTTACATTTTTATTGCCCCCCCCCCCCCACCACCCTCACGCCAGGAGAAGGAGGGGTGTCTCGAAGTGCTTCACTTATCATTCATCTCATGGCTGTGTGCAACTTGGCTGCTGCATTCACCAACAAAATGTACAGTCACACAAACTTTCTGAAGCACTTTGAGATGGTTGATATTATAGGTGCTGCACTAAACGCAAGGAACTAATATAACTAAATGGAAAGAAAAGACCAAGCAGGAAGGTGTAGCAGAGGCGGCTGAGCGGATCCCCTCGACTTTGGTGTCGAGGAAGTCGTTGACGTGAGGGCTTTGTTGAAGAGGAAGCGGACGTTTCATAGGGCAATACGGAGGGGACAGGAGGCAGAGGAATGTGCAAGATGATTCCCAGGCTGGAGCAGAGTCTGTGTGACGGTCAAGTGTGGATCGGAGGTGAGGAGAACAGAGGGAAAGGAGGACCCAGCCGGAGTGATGCTGGGTAGAGCACAGGGATGGGGGCATTTTTGGGGGAAAGCAACTTGGGTCGAGGGTGGCAGCCAAAATATGCCGAGACTGGAGGCAGAGCGATTAGTGGGGCATAGTCAGCTCACTGAAAGATCCCTAAGTAGAGATGTATGGCTGTCATTCAAAACAAGGTGAGTGTAAATGTCCACCGCAAGCATGCAGTACTGTAGAGCAGAGGCAGGGGGCACTATTTCTCACCCATCCCGCTATGTACCTGCGACGTAAGGCTGTAAAACCTTGGGCACCAAGGAGTTGGCTGTTTTCAGGTTTTCCGGGGTACATTTGCCTGATTCCAAACCGAAGGACATGCCCATCCGCTTCAGGACTTCAATGTCGTCATGAATCTCAAAGGTGTTGTCAAAGTTGAAGAGATATTCAAACCTGCGCAGTATAAAAAAAGAATAGTTAGAACATTACCGAAACATCCCATCAGTGTCTTTCTCTACATGAGCCGCCAAGTCTCATCCCACTCACCCCTTCTCTCCTCTCCCGTACCCATTAATATTTGCATACAATCTCCTTTTAAAAGAATTCATAAGAATCCAAAAAGAGTTGCTAGGATGTGGAATGCCCCCGTCAAATGAGGTGGTCGAGGTGGAGTCCATCGTGGGTTTCAAGAAGGAAGTAGGATGCCTGAAGACGCGGTTGAAGAGGAGGAGCTTGAGATGGGCCTTGAAGGAGACAAGGGAGGGGACAAGGCAAAGGGACTGTGGGATGGATTTCCAAAGGTGGGGCAGAGGGTGAAGGCCCGACTGCCGATGGTGAAACACATTAATAAAAAGGTAGTCTTTGCTGTACACAGTGTTGCAGTGATTAAAAAAGGACTGTACAGATTCTAACGCGCTGTTTCTTGCTACTTAGATCACTTTCACGTAAAGTTGGGCTGCCATAACCTAAACAGGAATGAGGGAAGATTGACTGAAACTGTTTTTTATGGTCTCACAACAGAACAGCAATTACATATCCTCTAGGCAAGGGATGGAGGAAGGAGGCTTGGCCTCAGTCAACCCTAGAATAGAATGCGGTATGTCTGAACTAGCCACTGGCACAAAAATTTGTGTGTAAGAGATGGGCCGATCAGCACTGATCTGGTGTTTTAACGATTTCTGATACCGATTATAAAACAGTAAATAGATGTGTTGGGGCACCTGCAACCCGTACCACAATTAAACTAGATTAAATCAAACAGGGACTTGAGCTCATGGCACTAATCGAAAAGAGGAGGGAGTTTCTCTCAGCTTCCTGGCTCCTCCAATCCTCCAAATAAAACAGGTCAATCACTTCATGGCTGTTAGTAGGACATTGCTATGTGCAAATTGGCTACCCAGTTCACCCACAAGGTACACAATGACTCTACTTTACAGGATATCCTTTGAACCGCTTGAGGCATTCTCCTCAGGGGATGTATTGAATGCGAGGATTATTATGTTGCCAGTGCGGGGTCGGTGCACTGTACTGTTGGGACATCTTGCCCTTCATATTTGTTCCCAAGATCCCATCTGTACGTTTTCAAGCAGACGTTAAAAGGCACCATGACATTCTGAACAAGGAAGGCGTGGCTTATCCTGGTGTGCTGGCCATTAATCCTAGGTACATTGTTAATCACAACTCTCTGGAGGACCGGCCTAACATTTTACAAGCTCCAATTCCTTGCGGACCACTTTGAGGAAGCGCTATGATAAACGAAAGTTAGTTCTTTCTTTGCAAACCAACAAAAGTATTTGGTTGTCGAACAGAAACATCAGTCAGGTTCTTTAATGAACATCTAACCAGGGAAGCATAGAAATTTACAGCACAGGAGAAGGCCATTTGGCTGGCTGTTTTAAGGATCAATCCTTTCAATTTGTTTAGCCGTCATCTCCTCACAACTCTGCAATTTAAGTCCCTCCAGCTCGGGTCAAAATCCCTGACTGTCCAGCGCCTTGGAACATCACCCCAATGTGAAAGGCGCAATGCAAATGTAATTGTTGTTATTGGTGGTCAAGGGGAATAATTATTGTTCAATGATTTCACTATAAGAGATATCTTTGCGACACGATAAGGCCCGATATCAAATGCATAATGATTATTATATAAGGCGTATACTGCAAAGGGAGTCGGCAACAAATCCAAGGGTTAAAATGTAAGCAAATGTAACCTAAGCACAAGGTGGGACACGTACTTGTCACTGGAGATACTGCAGTCTATGACCGTCCGCTTGCTGGTGTTGACTATGATGAAAGGCAGCTGAATAGTAGAGTTGGGTGCTGGGGCATTCTGTGTTTGCTGTTCTGACTGTCGGTTCCTTTGCACCAGATTTTTGAACGCAATTTGCTTTAAGTGGAGAGAAAGGGAAGGGGAGGTGTGGGGAAGAGGAGAGAACGTTTAACCACAGTGGGGGGATAAAACACAGAAAACCAATGCGTGGGAAGTCGAGACGCAGGCAGGAAGCGAATGAAAGTTAGAAACAACACTGAGAAAAAAAAATACACATACTCTGCAATAATAAAGGTAGCGGAAAACATGAAAGAAAATAAACCAAAGAACTGGACAGGAGAGGTGAAAAAGGGCAGAGGAATACAGCAAGCTCAATGAACGTGCAAAACCTGTAAAGTAACCTGCTGCGTATTTCTAAAACCAACAAATCAGTGAAAAACATGCGTTACACAATATGTAATGTACTCGATGACGCACCACATCCGACTAATTAATCTTATTTTGCACAGACATTTTACCCAGTCTAACAGGTCAGTGCAAAGCTGTCAACTGAGAAGACTGTCAACTGAGAAGACTGTCAATTGAAATGCATAAGACACTGGGAGAGAAGAGTCAGGGCAGTATATCGACCCCATAAGATGACTTGACAGTTCTCAGGTCAGACCAGACCCTGTAACCATTGCCATTCATTCCCACAGGTTTTGTCATTACAATCAGTATTTCGAGAGGAGCTATGGGGAAATCAAGCAGATTAATCTACAAAATATAATCACTACACTGCAATATTACCTGTGAAGCGCTTTGAGACGTCCCCTTGACGTGAAGGGATCTCCAGTAAATTCCTGATAACTGGTCACTCCAAGGGAAAAGAGCTCAGTGACGAGTTATCAGGAGTGGCGAGTTAGGCAAATGTATAAATACTTCAACGAATGCGGCCGGTATATTGACAGCATGATGACTTAAGTGCTAGTGACAAGTTAAGTCAGGGTCAACCTATCAGGAGGATGCCGTACATCAAAATGTAAGGATTATTATTATTATTATTATCATTGATGGGCATGTCCTCATTATTATTAATGGGACAAAGTGAAAAAGTGAGGCTGAATCAGCCCAGTGTTGAGCAGCTGAATTAGCCAAAGTGTCAGTGCAGCTCCTTGGCTCGCTCTGCCAGTCAGGTGGGTGGGAGCACACAGTGAAATCCCAGCACAAGTGAACGGAACAAAATAATCTGCAGAGGCGGTAAGCCAAACCTCAGTTAGTACGATGGCAACTCAACAGTAACAAAGCCAGGAGCTGAGCTGAGATGTCTCTCGGAAGCAATAACACGGATGGCTTTGACATTCTATTGCTGCGTGAGAGAATAAAACTACAAATTTAGCAATATCATTTTTTGAATTGGCGGTCAAATTAGTGCAACACTAGTGTGGCACATTTGATACTGGCATTCGCCCACCAATGGTGGAGAGGGCTGGTCGGGGGGTGGGGGTGGGGGGGGGGACAAGGCCAGAAGCTGGCCAGGGTTTGCTGAGTGGAGGCAGTGGCCAGGCAGTAGGGTCCCAGGAGGTCGCTGAGGCAGGGTGTGGCGAGGATTGCATTACTAAACTAACGAAAAGTGGTTTCCCGGATGCCGGTGCGATTATTACCTGTAGTATTAGCTCCTCGAGCTGAGCCCGCTTTTGCTTTATTCGCTCTATTCGCCTCTGTTTCTCCGCCTGAAAAAGCAGACGGTCAGCATTAGAGCACTGATCAATGATGTACCATCTTCCAAACAAAAGAGCAGGGTAAAAAGGCAAACCCTTTCAGAGAGAGGGTAGAAGCAACAATGGGCCGAATTGCCTCTCTCTGCTATAAATCAATGCTATTCTAGAATGACTAGCTTGAAAGGGGCCCTTTCACTTACTCTGCAGATGCTAAGGTACACCTGCTGGAAAGAACGTGACTGAACTTGAAAGTCCATTAGGTCAGTGTCAGCTTTCCTTTCCCACCAGTCCCGTAGGGTAGTGGCTAGTGCTCTCACCTCACAAGGAAGAGGATCCGGATTCGATTCTATTTACCCAGCGTTAAGTAGGAACCTGGTTGTTAGTCGATTGGCAGATCGTTTTCCGGTTGTAATAATCCCTCAAAGATTAATTTGGTCACTCAATCCATGAGTGTTTGTGGGGTACTGCTGTGCGCAACTGGCTGCGAGTTTCGGCCACAAAATACAATCAATCCACTTTACAATATATTCTGTGAAGCGCTTTGAGACGTCTCAAAGACGTGCTAAGGTCTATATCAAATGCAAGGATTATTAACATTATTATTCTAACCCATATTCTTTTTGTAACTGCACTTATTTTATTGATATACCGAGGGAGCAGAATTGTCAGCGCAATTCAGGCAGAACACAGCATTAATATTTCAACGTGCCTGCCATTAGCTCCACAGCCAGAAGAGAAGCAAACTGAAGCAGTGGGGGGAGAGGGAGGGAAAGATTGGGAAAAACATTCACAGCTCACGACGTCAACATGTCTGAGCGTGCAGGTCTGTCTGCACAAAACATTTATTAACACTCATTTTTCAAAGCTGGAAGATTATACTGGATTATATGGGAGCGGATGAATCAAACATTAGCTGCTGGCTGAAGGAGCTAAGCATCTTACGTCTTCATTAAGTTGCTGGGCCGATCTTTGGATTTGGGGGTATATTGAAAAGGGCAATTATTCACTCCTGACGTTAAAAATAGCAGGGCACAGGGATTTTTTAGCCAGGGAGCTCGATTCACTCTGTGACATTAGACTCACTAAAACCTTCCTTGCATTTGCTTTTAACTTCCACATGCATTATCTATGACACTGGGCTCAGGAAAGGGATCGTCACTGCTCAAATGTGACAGGACATCTTATTATTATCACACTCTTTTGAATGTCTGTGCAAAGGACCCGTTTCCACCCCCCTCCTCATCCCCAGTTTGTTTTGGGAAAACGTTGAAAGAATTTTATCAGGCAAATTCGGATAATTTCACAGCAACAGCTTAATAAGGTCTCTGTTCTGAAACTGATTTACACATGATTGCCTTTTAATTTCTCTCTGAATCATTCATAACATATGTCAACGGCAGAGCCCAAGGGAAAGGAAAACTATTTTTAAACAGTGGATTTAATAAATCATAGATTTATTATCTAAAATGCAAGCCTGGATTCTCTTTCCATCACTAGGGACATTGAGCTCCCCACGTTACTGCCAACCCCACTGAGAGACCCCCAACCCCCACCAGCTACTGCACATTACTAGTGTAACTGAGGGTCTCATTGAAGTTGAACTAGTTCCAAGGTGACATGTTTAGCAACGGACTGTTAGAATCGAGCCCACCCTCTGTAATGGTCTTGATGGTTTAGTTCCTGAACCAGGCGGGTCCGCAGTATTCCAGGGCAACGCTAATGACAGCACAGCCGGCCTGGCTCACCTGCAGGATCTCGAAAGACAGACCAGTCCTGTTAACCTTGCAAGCCAAAGCCACACTCATGACATGGCAGCTGCACACTCATGACACTTTACAGTAAATCCTCTGAAATGCACATTTAAATAATGTGATAAAGCACTATATCAAATAATAATAATAATCCTTGCATTTGATATAGCACCTCATCAAATCGTCGAGGCATCTTGAAGGGTGCCACAGGATATACTGTAAAGTGGTGTGACTGTGTCAAATTATTTTAAGGGACTGTTCATTGAACCTCACATTCTATCACACCCACAACAACAAACTGTTAATTAGGAGAAGTGAAAGGCTGGCAGACGAGAGCTGCCATGTCAATTGGTACCAGGAGGCAGGAATGGCAAGATTCTTCTAACAAATCACTAACTCAATATATAGAACTGAACAGAAACATATGAATATTATCATTGAAGCAACTGATGAACTAATTAACATCTCAATAGTTTAATGCCAACTCTGTGGAAATCCAATCTGGTGGTGGGGGTGGAATAGGTGCAACACAAGCTTGAAAATAAAATTCAACCCGGTCCCTGGAGATTAAGATATTTAACTAACTAATCTTCTCTACTGCTATGTTGATTGTTACTGGTCATTTTCTACCTTAATCCAAGAGCCAGATTAATATTCTCTACTGCTATGTTGATTGACTGGTCATTTTCTAAATCCAAGAGCCCATATCTTAATCTGGAGCCAAGATCCGACCCACGGAACATCACTGACTCATATCAAGGTTTTATCTCCAACAAGGACTCAGATCATGGAGTGACTGAACTAACACAACACAAACACACCTTCAGATGATGACACTTTATATTGGAATTTTATACCTTGAGATGGTCTCACTCACCTCGAGGTTCTGAAATTCTTGAGCAGAGTTGGTGGGAAGTCCAATCCACCGAATTTCTTTCTTCTCCTTGGAAATTATGTTCATGGCCATCAGGACATTTAGTGCATCGTAAACCCGGCGCCGGATATTTTTCTGATCGTATGCCTGCTGAAAGGGGCAGCCCGGATCATTCTCAGGTCAGAGAACCAACCTCAAACCCAAAACGATGGCAACTCTACAACTCATCGAGTTGTAGACGAGAACAACAAGTTGTAGATAGAAAACAGTGGACGTCCCAGCCTGGGGCCCTCCCATCTCCAGCCAGACACAAACACCTGTCACCTAGATTACGCAGTGAGAAATTCTCTAAAAACAAATCGTACCACTTACAGAATCAGAAGTCACGTGGTTATTGGAATTACTGAACTCGGCCACCAGCTCATCGGCCACTTCATTGTACGAGGTGGTCCCTTTGCGCTGCACTTTCTCACACACTTTCATTGAAAAGTGCCGCAGACCCTTTCCATTCTTATCCCCCTTCTTGCTCCTTTTGCTGAAATGAAAATTCGGCACATTTTAGACACGTAATACAAGAAACGAACAGCAGCAACTAACTGAGCACGTCAGTAGGTGGGAAATCTTAGTGGGCTTAGTGACCGACAACCAAATCCATTTTCATCCATGAAATTCTTGCCCAAAACATTGTAGTCCAGTGGTTAGAGCACTCGCCTCGCAAGCGAGTGGACCCAGGTTCTATTCTTGGGCAGGGCGAACCTTAGGCAAGTTTCCTTACTCCACACTCCTCTGTTTGTCTAGCAGTAAATACGAACCTGGTTGGTAATTGATTGGCGGATTACTTTCTGAGGGTAATGATCCCTCAAAAAAATTTGGGTCACTCAATCCACGAGTGGGACATATGTACATGCGACCACCAGGAAGGTGGAAGGCGAATGAGATGGGCCTTAGTCTTTTTTCGTCTAGCATTTCTTACGTTCCTATGACTGTTTGTGGGACACTGTTGTGTGCAATTGGCTGCCACGTTTCAGTCGATCCATTTTACGATATATTCTGTAAAGCACTTTGAGACATCTCAACGATGTGATAAGGCATTACATCAAATCAAGGATTATTATCTATCCATCAACATGCTTTGGAGGATCAGACAGAGCAAAGCTGGAGACCTCCTTGAAGGTTGCTATTGATTCTAGCAAACCTACATACTACGTTTTCCATCACTTCACAAAGCCAAGGTGAGGGTAACCCGAATCTAACGCCAGTGGAGATCGGAATTACAGGTTCCTTACACTGGGAGTCCATCCCTCTACCATTGAAACTAGAGCAGTAATAAGTGCAAGGTTAAGGGGCCGCTGAATGTCTCTGATTGCATGTCATGCTTCAGAGCTGTCAGCTCACGTTATTATCCTCGGAACTGAGATGATCAAAGTTGGGAGAAAAGACAGACTGAAAATCCATTTCAATTAGATCTGGTATGCGGGCCGATCAAGTTTTCAGCTTGAACTGATTAACTTCCAATAGTATTACTGTACCAGTGACAGAGATAAAAGGATTACATTTCCTGTTTCAGGTCCACGATCAGGAGGGGCTGAATTAGGAATACAAGTGGGTCCAGGTTACTCTGTCTGCACTGATGGCAAAAATAAACCTTATTCCACTGATTCTCACACTGATGAGCAACTGAGCTGGAAACACGAATCACCTCAATGTTATTTATAGCTTCTTCTGTACTAAGTGGCACCTCTATGGTAACTGAGGGAATAAGAGGTTGCATTCTCTGTAGCTAAGTAAATTCAGTACATGAGACAACCAATCAGTAATTGTGTCTCTACTGTGCATCTGTAATGCAAAGAAATGCACACATCTGTGTTCATCAAATATAAACTCTCTTTATATCAAGCTCCAGAGCTACACTGCTGTAATAATAACAATAATAATAATAACCCTGCATTTGATATAGCACCTTATCAAATTGTTGAGTGCTTCACAGAATATATTGTAAAGTGTGGGCGAAACATTGGGTAATTTATTTCATTTATGTCACGGCGTGGTTTATAAGTATCAACCTTTTACTCTCACACTTCCCTCCACAAGGAGAAATGAACACAAAAAGCATCTGTTCTGTGCAGTAAATATGACGATTTTGAAAACAAATATCTTCGGAGATTTACACTGTCTGAATAGCTGCTTAATAAATACTGTTAATAGGTACTGTCAGGCATTGCCAGTTTTTCTCCAGAAACCATGAACGCGGATACAACAGCAACAAATGTGGAAGATCAATGTTCAAGATCAGAAGAAAATACCCTATAGATAAAGTAGACCATGGTTCATCCTGTCCAGAACTGTAGAACCAGAGGACACGGCTTGTGATTGAAGGGGGGTAAATTCAAAACTAATCAGCGGAAACGCTATTTCAATGAGCGAGTGGTAAAGGTACGGAACAGGCTCGCTAGGGAGAAAGGGTTGATTCTTTGAAATGCAAATCGATAGATTTCTTTCAGGAAATAATATTTTGGGATACACTGCATGAGTAGTTCAGGACATGACATGTGCATGCGACTACCAGGACGGTAGAAGGTGAACTGGATGGACCATGGTGTTTTTTTTAATCTAGGATTTTCTATGTTCCTTTATCTTATGAGCAGGGCATTTGGCTGCAAAATAGGTAGTCACTCAGCTTTTCAGTATACCCCGTATCCTCTCGACGTGAAAGGAGCTACGTCAAATGTAAGGGTGATCATTATTACTGGGAGCCTCGTGCCTTATTATGGTCTGCCGGCTGACTGGACACAATCCTGAGTCAATCTCAGGAGGCTGGGATAATGCCACAGCCCCACACTAATGGTGCCCACACATTTCCGCGAGGTCAAGATCCCGACTTTGGGAAGGGCACACTCTGCGCCAGAATAACGCGATCGTGTGCACAAGATGAGGATGTTTAAAACCGCGAGCAGCGAGAATCAGCACTGGTGAAGATTGCAATTGAATCACATCACTCAGCATTTGGAGAAATCAACTCGTGAAATGATTGCCTATTTGCTTTGACAGCTGACAGATTATGCACTGGGAAAACCCAAGTCACACAGGGACATGCTATTTCAGGACACTGACCGATTCTCATCTGATCTTAAAGCCCCAGGCTTTTGCTTTAGGTAATTAACAGGAGGCTGAAGAAAACAGGCTCGTCTGATATCAGCAGTCTCAGTCTGATATCTCAGTCCAATTTCTTTCCTACAAACTGATAAGCATTGCTCCCGCCTTCGAGAGACAATGGCGGCTGCTGGAAGTAACCAACCAAAAGCCGGAGAGAAGCCACATTAAGAGATAATAATAATAATCCTTGCTATTGATATAGCGCCTTATCGCGCTACAGCAATGAAATGTCTCAAAGCGCTTCACACAACATACTGTAAATTGGACTGACTGTATATTTTGTGGGCAAAACGCGATAATGATCAAGTTTTTGAGAACACCCACCACAAATAGATTGGATTAACATCCTGATGTGCACGTGGTGTGTGTGTGTGTGGGGGGGGGTGGGTGGAGGATGAGGGTGGCACCAGCTGCATGTGTGTAAACATGTTTATGCGTGTGTGCACATGTGTGCTAGGGTTAGCCTTGCACTGCATATCTTAAATGGACATCAAGTCGTAGATGAGGGCAAATTTCCTACAATTGAATGTGAACAAGACTGAGGTCCTCCTGATGGGCTCGCACCTCAGGCTCTGGCAGCATCAAGTTGTAGCATGATTGCATGGTTGCTACAACTTACCAAGCCAGTTAGAAACCTGGGTGTCTTGTTCTACCCTCAATTGTTCTTTTCTTCCCCACATCCAAGCCATGACCCGTTCTGCCTTCCTGCACCTCCGTAACATCGCCCGACTCCATCACTACCTCACCCCTCAGATCGCTGAAACTCTTGTTCATGTCTTCATCACCTCCAGGCTCAATGCAAACATCCTGCTTGTTGGCCTTCCCAACTCCTCCCTCCACAGGCTGCAGATAATCCAGAACTCTGCAGCCCGTGTCCTCTCCTGCACCAAACTCCGCAAACCCATCTCCCCCATTCTCGCCCGAATTTACTGGCTCCATATCCTTCAGGGGATCCAATTCAAGATCCTGGTCCTCACCTACAAAGCCCTCCATGGCCTCGCCCCACCCTACCTCTGCGACTTTCTAACTCCCTACCAACCTGCCTGCTCCCTTCGCTCAGCCGGCTCCGGCCTGCTCCACGTCCCCCAACCCACCCGCCCCACCATTGGCGGGAGAGCCTTCAGCCAGTCTAACCCCAACCTCTGGAATTCCATCCCAATCACTCTGCCTCGCTCCCTACGTAGCCTCCCACAAGTCCAACCTCAAGACCCTCCTCTTCGACCATGCCATCGGCCATTCCGCTTCCCCTCCCCTACCCCCGACCCCAGCTCAGGTCTGAAATGCTGTACACTGTCCAGTGCCTTGGGACATCCTCCCAACGTGGAAGGCGCTATACAAATGCTATCTTGTTCCTGTTGTAAACACACAGAACTAGGCAGCCCAAAGAGACAGGCACTGATGTAAAGCCTGCCAGCATCTTAAGGGCTAAGGCAATCAATGAAGCAGATGTAAATCATGTGCACAGAATTCTTCAATGCACCACATTTCTACAGAACTGATTTCTACAAAATACTGTGTTAAAATAGCTGGTGGGGAGGGGGGTGGGGGGTGCAGGAGGTAATGAGACCCCAGCATTAGCACACTGGGTGCTGGCTCCTTTAAGGCAGAGAGATTTGTTCTATGGAAGAAAAGATTTACTTCTGCAATCAACTCTCCGAGAGGCAAATCGCTGCACAATGAGTTGGATGGTGCAGGAGTTGCTAGGTAGCAAGGCAAACCATCCAGCTGTCAAAAGGGATTAGTTCCGGATATCTGGCCTATAACGGCTTCAAAAATCCACACTGATGAATTAAAGCAATAAAATGGCGAACTGCAATGACTGCTGCTAATTCTCAGAGAGTGCAAGCGAGAGAGAGGGGGCAAGAGGGGGAAGAGAGAGAAAAGGGGGGAGACATAGGGAGAAAGAAAGAGGGGGAGGGCGAAGAGGGGGGAAGAGAGAAGAGGGGGAGAAAGAGAGAGAAAAGGAGTAAGACAGAAAGAAAGTGAGGAGGGGGAGTGAGAGAAGGGGGAGAAGGGGGGAGGAGAAAGAGGGGGGGAAGAGAGAGAGCGAGGGAGAGGGGGGAAGAGAGAGAGAGAGAGAGAGAGAGAGGAAGAGGGGGCGGGGGGAAATCCAAAAGGAAACAGTCCATTTCAGAAATGCTTTTGAGATATTTTTCAAAGGCTGAATAAAAACGTGCAAGAACACTGGGAGGAGAAAAGAAATGGAAAAAGTGGGGGGAGGGGATCTGATCTGAAACCGCATTGGCCAACATTCTCCCCCCACCCCCTACCTCCCCCCTCCCAGGGTCTGCTGAATCAGCCGAAGCCTTTACCAGTGGTGTGCAAATCCTGGGGGGGGGGGGGGGAGCAAAGAGATGGAAAAAGATGAGAAAAATTTAATCCCCCACCCCCCCCCCCTTCCCCCACCTCATGCGTCACAGAGTGGCGTGGCTGGAACACACCACAAAGGGGAATGAAAGGGATTTTTATCTTCCAACCGATGTTTTCACAGAGTTGCCAGATTACAGGCTTGTTAGTTGCCATGCCTCAGAGCAGTCACGTGGACAGGTCAAAACGTGAGAGAGAAGGAAGGAAATCAGACCAGATTTGTGAAGGGGACGGAAGGAAAAGAGAGAGAGAGAGAGAGAGACTGAGACAAGAGCGAGAGCTTGAAAATTGATCAAATCGATTCTCTCCTCATCCCGATTTAATCTCTGGTTACATCAGGTGCAGTGTATTAAATACAATCAAATAAGAGTTGTTTGTAGGACACTGCTATACGCAATTGGCTGGCATGTTTCGCCCACAAAATACACAGTCAATTCACTTTACAGTATATCCTGTGAAGTGCTTTGAGACGTCTCAACGACATGAGATGCTATAGCAAATGCAAGGAATATTATTAGTGTTGTTATAACAATAGAGCTCACACTGAAGCTGATTTCAGATCCAGTCCCCTGGGTGTAGAAATCCCACCTGGGTCCAGATTTACTCTATTTATGTTGCATTTCACAGCATCCAGAATCTCAATTTTGAAACCAGATTTCTGTAAGTTTCCTTATAAAGAACTAGTGAAAAATGGCTTCAAAGTGAAAGCTGAATTCCACCAAATTGGCCAAATGCTGGACAAACTGAAACGCGACAAATAGTGCAAATCTAGACCCAAATGCAATGTCTCCCTCCACCTGCCTTGAGCTGCGAATGGGAGAGAACCTGCCCACCTTCCCCTCTCAGCAATTCAGCTGCGGGGTGGTGGTACAGAAAGAGTAGCAAAACCCCCCAGCTGTGAGGTATCAGCAGCTTATGACGTCATCCCGACGTGAACGGCGCAATATAAATACAATTTGTTGTTGCTGCATTTCCATGGAGCTGAGAGAGAGGTGCCTCTGCAGAGATGTTGTGGGGTGACTGTTCAGCGATATTCCAGTACCAGTCAAAGTTCACACTCCCAGGAAGGATCACAGATAAAGATTTAATAATTGCATCACAGGAAATGGAATTTAGGGCTTTGGAGGGAAGTTTGTTCTTCACCCTGCCTGACCTCTGTTTCAGTGGTAGCATTCTCAACTCCGAGTCAGAAGGTTGTAGTTTCAAGCCCTACTTTGAACTCCCATAATCTAAGCTGATGCGCCAATGCAAAGATGTGCGGCATTGTCTGAAATGCCGTCCTTCAGATGAGACATTAAACTGAGATCCCCGTCTGTCTGTTCAAAAAGAGAAGGACATTTCTCCCAGTGTACCAGATAACAATCCACTTGATAAAATTGGAAGTTTGTTTTCATGGTTATTTATTGCTGTGAGCAAAATTCACTGCATTTCATAGTATCCTGTAAAGCTCTTTGGGATGTCCTCCTGATGCGAAAAGTGATACACCAAATATAAGGATTATTATCATTAAAATCAACACATTTTCATGATTTAGATAATGTACTACACAGGATGAAATCTGCTTTGAAAAGTAAGCGTTTATAAACGAACTTCTTCATTTGCAGATGAGAGTTAATCGTTTCATTACAAAGTGATTACCTAATTAAATCGCAGATGAGTTGGAACAGAATAAATGATTGATTTACTGTTGTCTGATAATAAAGTCCGCTCTCACCGCAGAGCAGCAATAAGCATGGAAGCAAATTGCCTCTTTTGCTAATAAAATAGATGCTAAATCTGCGACTGTAGTTCAACCGAAAGCAAACTCATCATGTCCAAACTCATACAGTCTAGGCTGACACTGCAATGCAGTGCTGGGGGGAACACTGTATCTTTGAAGATGCCGTCCTTCAGATGAGATGTTAAAAACTGAGGCTCCATTTGCCTCTTCAACAACAACAAATTACATTTGTATAGTACCTTTAACAGCCCAAGGCACTGGACTGTCAGGGATTTGGACCTGAGCCGGGGGTTACGATCAAGAAGGGTGGAGAGCAGGGAGGATAGGGGTAGGAGGATGGCCGAAGGTGTGGTCTTGAAATGGGCCTTAAAGGAGGCAAGGGAAGGAGTGGAGGCGAAGGGATTGTGGAATGGAGTTCCAAAGGGTAGATGCAGAGAGGCTGAAGGATCGCGGGGTGGCCAGGCAGGGTACATGAAGCAGGCCTGAGCCTGCTGAGCGGACAGAACGATATGGGGTTAGCAACTCACAAAGGTAGGAAGGAGCAAGGCCGTGGAGAGCTTTGAAGGCAAGGACGAGGATTTTGAACTCTATCCTCTAAGGGATGGCGAGCCAGTGGATGTCATATTATTATGTTACAAATACTGCACTGCTATTTAAAATGAGAATGGAGTTTCTCTCGGTGTACTGGTCACAATCCCACAGATAAAATTGCTCATTCACTGCATGAATGTGGGATGTTGCTGTGCACAAAACTAGCTGCCATGTTTGCTTACAAAATACTCAGGGAGAACACTTTACAGCAAATCCATATCAAGTGGAAGGATTATTATAATAAAATCTGAAAATGAACCCAGGGCAAATTTACAGATCAAACAATACAGGCACCTCATCATTTCCCCAGAAATACTTGCTAGCCGCTGCTTCACTCTCCATCCTATGAGAAACATAAATGAAAAAATCCAACAGATGTCCTGTCCTATTCTCCAGAGGTTCCCTCCATGACATTCCGTCTCATGCTGATACGTAACAAGGTTACAGACCTCCGAAGGAGCAACTATTTTTAGGCACAGAAATAAATTAGACTGGACAAGCCATGAGGCGTGGGAGAGCTGCTGCCTTTTATATAAGCAATTCTCTGCCCAGAGCCGGGAGAGGACAGTGAGAGCAGGCGACCATTATTTAAAATACTCTTGGCATACTTACTTATCTGAAAAATCAGATTCAATAAACTCGTGGGTGCGTTTTCTGCTCCTGCAAGGGAAAAGAAAAGCCAGTTGCAAGCTTAAAAGGAAAGTGGCAGATTACATAAAAGCTAAGCTACTCCCCACACAAAGTTGAACAAAGAGGATACTCAATGGCTAAAATAACGTTTTTTAAAAAGTTCCCGAGAATATTCATCACAAAGTGTGATGAGGTCAAATGTAGCCCCTGCTACTGCTGCCCTGGCTAAGACCAACTAACTTACAACAGAGCAGGATTTGAATCAGTGACTTGTGGTGCATGGCTCAGCACTTCGTTGGGTAGTGCCTTCACCCACTAGGCCATTTTATGTGGGCGGGTGGCCGGGGATGGGGGGGTTGAAGAGAAGGGTCATGTCTGGTTTATCTTCTACTCAGTCCATTGAGATCTTGGAGCATATTGACATATTGGTGTCAACATGTCTCAGCATTGAGCATAACAATGAATACCAACCAACTGAATGCAGTAGTGGGAGGCTATAAACATCATACATGTTAACATCTCCACAAATACATCCTCTTAAAGGGGAGATAAATCAGAGTTTATCTGGCTCCCAGGAAACAGGCAGGCAGCAATATGCAAGGCATGACTTCTGGCTCATTAACGGTAGTTAAAGGAGTAGTCATGTACTAAACCCGGTGAGCTAAACTTAACGCATAGGAGCGTGGGAAGTGACATTAGCGGCAACCTGGTGCCTGTCCTACACAATCCTGTACCTGTGGCCTCTTGACCTGCTACCTGTTAACATCTATAGACTCGAGAGGTTTGTTTTGGGGCTGAAGAGCCCCAGCTTATCTTGTGGTTCTTCATCGTTCATTCCTCTCATACTGAGGATCAGCCTCATTGGCTTCCTGTGTGTTGTCGGTCCCTGTTCTGGTGACCGGATCTGAACACAGTACCCTCAATAGACTGGAAATTGGACACTCTCTGATCAAGTATATTGAACAAATGACAAGAGTGCTTGGCTTGCACTGGCCTGTTTGTTTGTCTGTGTTTTTTCAGGGAGAGTGTGAGAATTCTGAGGTCGGAGCGAGCGAGAGACGTCAGCGCCGGGAAATGGAACAATTTTCCATTCCCTGAACCCGGGTCAACTACTGTGGGAGACTGACACAGAGCAAAACTCCAGCTGCACCAGGTCTGGACATTTATGTTCAAGCAAAACCGAGGGGAGAGGAGGTGGAGGAAAATAAGTTACAGGAAACAAAATGTACAAAGCCACGACAGCACCTCTGATAAAATAAGCATGAACTACAGCCACTAAACATGCCAAATAATAGCCAGGTTCCCTCCAAACATCAGGCTCTGCTGCTCAAGACAACAGGTGACTCAACACCAATTGCAGTAGCTATAAACCCCCTAAGGCTCTCGTTACATAACGCTGTGAATTCTCAAAAGGGAACAACCCAAAAGGCTCAAAGCAGGAATTGGGAGCTTGCCGAATCCGATCGTCTCCAGATTGAAAGGCGTACAATACATAAGCCGTGTCATATGGTTGGGTCACTAACAGAGTGAAGGTCAAAAAGTTAGTAGCTTCACAGGAACTAGATGGATGCACACATGTTGAGGATGTGCCCAGTGGATATATAGCTGCAATTATATAGTAATTATACTTTATCTTATCTCACTTAATAGCTCCCTGGGCAGAAGGTTCAATGGCAACCTTCATTTATATAGTGTCCTTCATGCAGGATAGCATCTCAAGAGTTCAGGTTCCGGTTCAAGCTCCACAACAGAAATGGAGATTACAGTCTAGGCTGACATTCCAGTGCAATCCTGGAGGAACGTTGCATTATCGGAGATGCTGTTATAAAGAGGTCCTGTCTGCCTGTTCAAACTGAGGCTACAAGATCCATCGATGATAGCTGCTGAAGACAACAGGTGACTCAACACCAATTGCAGTAACTATAAGCAGTTTCTTCCGGCGTTCTGGCCAACAATCTGGTTTTTTGTGTGGCCTTGCTGTGCTGGAGGCTACAAGTACAGTCATTCCACCTGAAAGTACTTACTGTGAATTGCTTTGAGACATTTCAACTTTACAGGCACTGTATCAAACGCAAGGATTATTACATTATTATTATTTAAGTGATGTATAAATTGCAGTGTGCACCTTGCTTGTACTAGGCCTGCTTATAACTCAAGTTTGGTGTCGTGAAAAATAATAATAATTAAATCCCTTCCCAAGAAATAAATAAATTTGGTCACTCAAAATCCACAAGTTTGTTGTTGGACACTGCTGTGCACAATTAGCTGTGGTGTTTCGCCCACAAAATACACAGTCAATCTACTCTTACAATATATTCTGAGAAGCGCTTTGAGACATCTCAATGATGTGATAATGTGCTATATCAAATGCAAGAATTATTATTAGATGCTCCAGTGCCTTTCAAAGTAGCAGGACATCTCAAAGCGCTTCATACAATAATGCTGTAAAGCATAGTGACTGCTGTAAATAATTTTGTAGGAGAGATGGCAGCCAATTTCCGCAGAGCAATGAGTCTCAAAGCATAAGCTTCCAGGAAAATAGATCTTTCAGGATTTTTTATTAATGTTGTTACAGATGTCCTTGATGGTCAATTGGGAAGCTCGATCACTGCCAAAACAGCAATAGATGTGCAGTTTGGACCAGAAAGAAACGGAACTGCAGCCAGCATGCCATGCGACTGAACATCAGAGGCAACTGTGCTCAGCTGGTGACCCGGGAGAAGCTGACAGGGACCAGGCCTGTCCAGGATATCCAGACCCGAATGCTTGCTCTGCTAAGTTGATCTCCCATGATTTTAACATCCTCTTCCCCAGGGAATCCAGTGTCATTACTGACGGCCAACGTTTAAATTATAAACAATTATCCTCGCCTTTGATACCGCGCATTTCAGATCGGGAGGAGGTCTTAAAGCGCTTCACAGGATGTGCTATAAAGTGGAGTGACAGTATTTTGTAGGTGTCTGCAGCAGCTGCTCTGCATACAGTGAAGTCCCACAAACAGCCATGAAGTGAACAACCAGTTTTATTTAGGGGATTGGTGGCCAGGACACTAAGCGAAACCCAACTTTGGGGACTGTATATTAAAGGCTTTCACCTCCTCATTGGCAAGCAGAAGAGATATATAGTGCCCAGCAGAATGAGCCGTCTGAAAGTGCTTTATAATAATTACCGTCAAGTGTTAGTGGCCGGAAAACACGGCAGCTAATTTATGCACGGCAGACCCCCAAAAACAGCCATAAAATAAATCACCAATTCTATCTGGGGGATTTTTGACCAGGACTCTGGGTGAAACTCCCTTCCCTTTTTGAATAGTGGAACGGGTCTTTGCCATCCACCTGAACAGACATAAACGGACCTCAGTTTACCAGAAGGATGGCACCTCCGACAATGCAGCACTCCCCCAACAACACACTGTGATCTCAAATACCGACTTGGGGGCTTGAACCTTCTAACCCAGAGTGGTTCTGTTTAAAATCATTGCTGGACTGCAACCCGCTTTGACTGAATATTTTCTGCAAAAAACAGTTTAAAAAGCACATTGGCAAGAAAGTGAGATCTCACCCTGGAACCCAGCCCGAGGGCTCGGTGATGTGACTCTGCGTGACCATGGCTGTCGTTGGGGTGTATGGACTTCCGATCAGAACACTCCCTGCGTTGCTCAGGCGTTGGGGTGTGCTTATGATCTGTCAAGGACAGGAACGGTGGTAGAGGGGGGTGGTAGGGGGGAGAGGAGGGAGTCAAAGGAGGAGAGAGCACAAGAAAATTGCAGGTAAGTAATTCAAAGCCAATAAAACTATTTCTCTACAACAGCAACTGTAACAACCACTGACAGACTTCAATGAACACCAACAACCAGGTCCAATAGAAAATTGTCGAAATGTTTGTCCAAAATTGCAGGAAATTTGCTAAATTTTGCAGGAAATTGTGTGTATTGGAGGAGGTAGTTTGGAACAGATTGCTGGCCGCACTTTTCTATTGGCCCAGCCAATAACAGACTTCAATAAACAGCTTTAAGATTATCTTAAAAGAAAATGTAGGGAAAGTCTGGTGCATGTTTGTCATATATAAAATAATAGGTATGTGGTCACTCAATCCGCGACTATTTGTGGGGACGCTGCTGTGCAAAATTGTCTGCCGCATTTCGCCTACAAAATATACAGGCAATTCACTTTAAGGTATATTTTGTGAACGGCAGACTAGTTGCGCCGAATGGCCCGTTTCCATGCAATTCCCCAAGAGGAAGAAGAGGCTAAAAAACAAGGCAAAACAAAAAGAGCAAGAGTCTCGATCTGCAAATAAAAATGTCCTGAGGCCCTGATACCATGTGCCCCTGTGCTGCAGCCTGGCCAGTGCGAGGTACATCAGCACCTAGTGACAGCAAAATGCTATTGCACAATCAACCAGCATTCATAATGGCCTAAACTAGCTTAACATCTAAACTCAAACATCTAGGAGTTTTATAACCATTTAAGCAGGAAAGAAAAACATTCATTCCCAATCCTGGTTTTACATATATAATATGATATTATATATATATTTTATAATGAAGATGTAATGTCTTGTGTATGTGTCAGCCAATAACTCAACAACCGATTGACATGATTTATACTTCATCGGAAAGGTCTTGCATCAGGGAGCGTCATGGCTATATTTTCTATCGTTGATGAGCTATGACCTAAACAAGCTCATCACACATGCATGGCAGTTTTGCTTAAGGTGTGCACACAGGGCTTATGGCATGTAAAATGGTTTGTGAGTGGTATCACTGAAAACGCCAGCTCTAAAAACGAGCATACAAAAATAATGGAGTCAGTATCAACCATCGTTTTGCTTTAGGTGTACACACAGTGCTTAAGGCATGTTAAATGGTTTGTGAGTGGTATCACTGAAATCTACATTCCACATTGGATCCTTTGGTTGTAAGCAGGTACAAGTAGTATAGTATAAATATATTATATATAGTTATAAAAAAGAGAGAAAGTAGGCATCCCCCTCCCTTCGTGTTCAGTTACCTTTCCACTTTTGTGATTAATGGGCCCCGATATTTGGGATTCGAGGCTCCAATCTCACTCGCACTCCCCCACCCCCCTTTAACTTCCAGGAGCACAGGTATCACAAACACAGGATTGTGTGCGGTTCACTGAACTCCGATTAGGCTGCAGGGAAGCATGTCTAACTTTAAACCAGCGCAACTAGCAAGAGGGAGCTTGAGATTGAATGCGTGGGCTGAAGGCTGCTGTCAGATTCGCTCACGTGTTTGTCATTCTGTCAATCAACTCCCTCATCAAATGACAAAGCCAGCAAGAATGCTCTCTCCTCTCTCCCCCACCCCTCCCCACCCAAAGACCTACAGCCAAGCCTCCAAAGTTGATCACAATTTATGCTGCTTAATACTGAATCATCAAGAAAAAAAAGCAAGATTCATAGAATCATATGTATGGTGTATCCCACTTATGTACCTTTTCCCCCCCTCATACCCCAGCAGATGATTCATTCCTCTTTAGCTATCTATCTAAAGTTAACAGGCTATAGCTATCTGATCACATAGTCTAAACTGACACTCCAATCAGTGATGGAGGAGTGCTGGATTGTCAGAGGTGCCGTCCTTGGAATAAGACATGAAAAAAAGGTCCCATCCTCCTGTTCAGGTGGATGTTAAAGACCCCATGGCACTATTCAAAATGAGAAAGGAGTTTCTCCTGGTGTCCTGAACCCAATTCCCGTGAAATACTTTGAGACGTCTCTAGGACATGATAAGGAACTGTCTTATATGTAAGGATTTTTCTCATTATTACAGAGTTCCTTCTTGAAAGCTGATTCCACTTCAACTTGAATCTTTGCAAATATGCAACGTTTGATCATATTTCGAAGGTCTCAGAGCCTCACACGGCGATGTTGTCTGAAATATAATTAACTGTCAGCAATGGGCAAATGCTACCATTAATCACTTCTTTTGGTGCACTGGCAGCAGTGGTTGCGGGGGAGGAATCTGCTTTTCTTTGAAGCAGTGCTGTGAGATTTCTCAAGAGTCCATCACAAGTGACTGCACAACCTCTCTCATTGGAAGGAAACAAATATTTATCAGAATGCAATAAATAGCCACTTTCACACTGGACTACTTCAATGCCCTCCTCCTCCCACATGCTCCAGCTTATCCAAACCTCATCCTCTCGCATCTTTCCTCCACACTAAGCTTCACTTGCCCATCACCTCTCTCCTCTCTCGCCAGGCTCCACTGGCTCTCTATCTCAATCAAGACTTTTTTGGGGGAGGATTCAGCCTATGTCTGACACCATGCTTTAGAGTATTTAAACCAAAACAGAGTTCCATGCTTCCCACCTACACATGGAAATTCCAGAGATATTTATTGGAATGGAATTCGCACTCCCTCTCTGGGGGATGCATCGTGCTAACCTAATTCCGGAAAGTATTAGGCGCAGGGCTGGTTTTGTTGTTGTTGTTAACAGTAGTGTAGTGACTGTGTATTTACACAGATGTCTTTATCAGTCCTTACTTGTGTGACTTTCTCCAGCCTCACTCTACCTCTGATGTGGACAAAGCGATCCACCAAAAAGCAATGTGACTTAATCTGGATACTCAGTTCATTGGCAAAGATATCCTACAACAACAACAACAAGATTGCATTTATAGAGCACCTTTCACGTCGGGAAGACGTCCCAAGGCTACCTCCAGTGGCCAGCGACCACTCTGGTTGCCCGAGCTCCACTGTGATTCCCTGCGACGGGAACACAGGGCGGAGTCAACACAGACCCCAAAACACCCCAGATCAACCTGATTGCTTACTGACCGTGAAGTCCACCCTGAAATTCCTCCGCCTCACCTCTAAAACCCACCTTTTGAACTGTGCTTTCACCATCCACCCACCCCCCCCCCCCGAGATTTTCCACTAACCCCCCACTAGCTCAGGTGCCCAGGCACCACTTTGAGATGTCATACCGAGGTGAAAGGTGTTGTATAAATGTAAATTGTTGTTGTTAATGGGATATATAAAATACTGAAGAATTCAGTGAATTATTGTGTTTATTGATAGCTGCTCCAGGGATCGCCATTGCTCTTTGCGCTCAAACTCTTTTTCTGCATCCTTTAATTATCATTGACATTAACCAAATCCCTTTTAAACTCTGTTAAAGCAATGTATGTTCTGACAATTTCAGATGATAATGCAAGAACATTTAAGGAATTGAAGGTACAGCCCTGGCTGCCCCACTCAGCCAGCCTGACCCGTCTGTCTATCTATTAGATGCTTACAACGTTTGATCTTGTTGCTTATCTTAGAAGATATTACTAGTGACACCTTCACCATCAGTTAAGTTACTGAGGTGACAACCCCAGGTCACATTGCGTTTGTCTTCAGAGAAGAGACATACCCTTTTTCCTAAACAGTTAATAACAACAACAAATTGCATTTATATAGCAAATGGGTTATAGCAACGCCCATCAAAGCAGAAGGTTGTAGTTTATGCAAGAAAGTGGTGCTCACATCTCCAATGTTAGCACAACAGGGGACAGAGGGGTTTCCACTGGACTTGTGGTTTCAGCCCTAAGTGACAGCATGAGCCTGGTACCCATTTAGATAGAAATCTACCCTGGAGCCCAGGGACTGCTAGGCCTCAGACATGACGGGAGATTGAGGAACTGGAGGAAGGTAGTGCGGGGGAGTGGAACACAGAGCCCCACTCATGGAAGGAAGCAGATCTGAGATTTGGTTAGTACCTCCCAGAACAGCTTTCTGTCGTGGTTGCACACTTCAGCACAGAGAACTGCCACATGTCTGGCCCAGAGCGCACATTGCTTTTCAAATAGCATTGCCTGTCAAGTCACTGCCACATTGGCCCTCGTCGCCCCTCAATCCTGCCTGGATACCAATTTTTGAACGTAAACTTGGGGGGGGGGGGGAAACACAAGTATAATCACACAACGGTAACACGTATATCATAATACACATACCGGCTAATGCAACGCGGGTAAATACAGAACGGGCTGAGGAACAGATTCTGTTCAAGCTCCGATACTTACTAAATGTAGACGATGGTCTGCTGTAAAAGCGAACTCAGAGAAAGAGACCGAAATGTCTGGTTGTTTCTGAGACAAAAAGCAGCAGTGGCTGCAGCGTGGTCTACATGCGAGTGCCTGCGGGGGACTCCCTGCTGCCACCAAGAGGCCGAATGGGGAGCTTCCCCTTCTGAAGATCACAGGTATTTATTTCATTGCTTTCAGAAAGAAAGAAGAGACGGGAGGCAGGAAGATGAGAGCAGGAGCAGGCCATTCAGCCCCTCGAGCCTGTTTCTCCGTTCTATTAGATTACGGTTGATCTGTACCTCGGCTCTGATTACCCCATATCCCTCAAACCCTACCTAACAAAGATCGAGCCAGCTCAGTCTTGACAATGTGAATGTATTCAACAGCCACAGCCTTTTGGGGGAGAGAGTTCTAGATGTCTTAAGATTGCAAGATTGGTTTGGAGTAAGAAAGCCCTTTGGCCCATCTGGTCTCACCCTACCAGAAGGCCCACCTTACAGCCCTCCGCCCTGCCATCACAGCACTGACCTTTTGTTTTGATCCTTGGATTAGAGTTAAATTTATAAAGTGCCTTTCTCATAGGCAAACAGCTCAAAGCCCTTCACATGGATGGAGTGGGAGCCGGAACAGGATGGGAGATGAGGCTGAGGGTGGGGGA
The DNA here is from genome assembly GCF_018977255.1 of Callorhinchus milii. NCBI lineage: Eukaryota > Metazoa > Chordata > Chondrichthyes > Chimaeriformes > Callorhinchidae > Callorhinchus > Callorhinchus milii. The sequence continues at coordinate 7,075,857 of NW_024704752.1, read as the reverse complement.
GGGGGGGGGGCATGAACTGGGATGAGGGCAGGGTCTCCAATCAGTCCGTTGCCACTCGGTGGCGCCCCGTGCCACCCAGAGGCCAAATGAGGAGCTTCCTCTTCTGAAGATAAAAACAAAAGGCAGAAGCAATTTTTTCCGTAATTTAAACATTAAAGTTTATAATTTTATATCACTTCTTCCTCTTGGCTTCTCAATCATGCACAGCAGCACCACCGAGTGGCGACCGGCTAGTTGCGAGACTCCTGGATGAGGGGATCTGCTGTACTGGGTTTAGCGGGAGCTGATGGACCATCGAGTCTGGTAGAGAGGTGAATAAATGGTACCGTACTCACCATTTGGGGTGCAACATTCACGTTTGCTGGGCCTAAGGTTTTGGGTAGGATCTTGGTTTGTGAGCTGATGTTGGAAAGTGCTGCTGTGACCATGGATATATTACCTGCAATCAGACATCAAAACAAGACATCAGTCAGTCAACTGTTCAACATTACCCTGTCGCCAGACAAACATTCTGATCTTGGTCTAATCTGCAGTATTTCTTGAAAGAGAGATTGCTTATGATAATCCTTAATCCTTACATCTGTTATGTAAGGATATGATGTTTTGCCCACAAATTATACAGTCAATTCACTTTACAGTATATTCTGTGAAGCGCTTTGAGGCGTCTTAATGATGTGATAAAGCGCTACATCAAATGCAAGGATTATTACAATCTATACCCATGTCAGCTTCCCTGAATGAGTCTTGCAAATACAGTAATGCTGTAAAAAGCATTCATTGGGGGAAGACCCAATTACCGCTTCCACCCAAAGCGATACTGTATCTCTCGCTGACAGAAGCCAGTCGCACTGCTAGGCAATTACACGGTGACTGTCTGTAATTTAGTGGGTGCATTACTTCCTCACCATGGGCCTGGATGTCACTCACTGTTCTCAAAAAATAGAGCGGGCCAACCATAGCTGCATGTGCACTATAGAATGAACCAAACTACCTTGGAGTCTAATATGTGGTGCTTCTTAACAGATTTCTTTATAAACATTTCCAAAATAAATAAATAGTCCTTAAATTGGATTTGGTACTTATCACATTGTCAAAACTTCTCAAAGCTCATCCCAGGTTTTACTATAAAGAAGAGGAGGTCTACAAACTGGTACTTAGCCAATGGAAGTGAATTTAATGATGGTTACAGTGACTATATGTAGACAACTAATTGCATACACCAATATCCCACGACCAGCCTTCAAGCAAATGACCAATTTTATCTGGAGGACTGTTCGCCAGATACCGGGAGAAGCTCCCTTCTCTGTTCGAATAGTGCCATGGGATCTTTAACATCCACCTGATCAGGCAGGCGGGATCTCAGTTTATCCAAAGCATCTCTGACAATGTGGCACCCCCCTCCCGCACCCCCCCGCCACCCCTTACCCAGTACTGCAATTATTCAAAGGCTCAGGTGGGGATTGAATCCACAACCTTCTGATCTAGAGGTGATCGTGCCACCAACTGAGCCAGGCTGACGCTCACACCAAAATACACTGAAAATTGTGTTGAACGGGTTAAAATTCAATAATTCCTAATTTCTTATTACCACATTCTAAACCCCACTTCAGGGCCAATGGGCGAACTTGGAGCAAAGTCCTCATCCATGCTTTTAGCTCGCGACAAAGCTCCCAACAAACTAAAACAGACAATGGGCAAAAAATAATCCTTGGCTATTCAACGGGCTGCACTGAACTCAAAATTCCAGAGATTTTAGAAATTCTTTATGAAGTTTAACAACAGAATTTCTGCAGCGCTGAATGTGCCAGTCACTCAGGATCTCACAGAAACATACAGCACAAGAGGAGACCTTCGGCCCTTTGTGCCTGTGCCCGCTCGCTGAAAGAACTCTCCGGTGACCTCTGCGATTGCACAAGCTTGCCTCCGCTCGCCAGTGAATATAAAATGGGAATTAGATTTTCCATAATAATCTTTGCATTTGATTATAGCGCCTTATCACATCATTGAGACTCTCAAAGCACTTCACAGGATTTACTGTAAAGTGAATTGACTGTAATATTTTGTGGACGAAAATACGGCAGCCAGTTGCTCACAATAGTGTTCCGCAAACAGTCATGGACTGAATGACCAATTCTGTTTTTCTCTTCACAAGAAGTGCCATGGGATCTTTAACATCCACCTGAACAGGTAGATGAGACCTTCAGTAATGGAGTGCATATCGCCAGCCCTGCACTGGATCACCAGTCTAAACTGCAAGCTCAATGTCCCGATACGGGGCTCGAACCCATAACCATCTGACTCGGAAGCGAGAGCGCTACCAACTGAGCCAGGCTGCAAGCTGAGCAACATACATACTTCGAAATCCATACTGCCACTACCTTGTCTTCATCGGATCCCAGCAACATTGAGTCCCGAGGACAATTTTCTACAGGCAAGCTAACACCAAATTGTTTTCTAATGGCTCCGTGGACAGGAACATTAATGGTTAAAGGGAAGCAGGGAAATTGTGGGCTAGGCAGCCAAGCTCCAGCGGAGGATGTGGCACTAGCAGATGTTCAATGGGCCGAATGGCATCCTCCCGTTCGTGCTGTCGTTTCTACGAAGCAGTTGCTCTCTTCACTTACTATTCCTTCCATCGGCTCCTCTGCAGTTTCCTCTCATCACAGCGTGGAATTCATTTATCTGAACCACCTGGCCTGCCACATGCCTCTTCCTGCTAACTGTGTGACAGCCTCAACCCCACCCACCTCACTTTCCTTCTCACCAATGAGAATCTCCGCAGGAAAGGGGTAGGGACCGTTTTACACTAGAGACAAACCTGCACCATTGAGGTCAGTAAATGAACACTGACTGGGATAGAGCTCTGAGTTAGTGCAGGGAAACTGCAACACTTTTGTACTTAAAACCCACCGATCAGCAACCAGACGTTCAATTGGAAAAAATGTTTTACATTTCAAGGTGCCAGAGTCCAGTCTGTCAGGTTGTAAAGGTCATAAACACAGGTTCTGCAGAGAATCTGGTCAATATTTTTCCCCACAAAACTTCAAACATTATAAAGAATTGTGATCCATTTGATTTTAATTTTTTTTTTAAAAAAAGATGTTCTGTCCAAAAACAAAGTAAGATCAAATTGGGTGTGGGGGGGGAGAAAAGGAGAGTCCAGAAGTTCTTACGAAGCCCATTGGTTACAGTCCGACACAGACTTGGGATCATGATTCACAGAAAGGCCAGCAATGCCACATAAATCTAACCGCAGACATTCCTCCCCCCATCACCAGAGCCCCATAAGTTCACATCCGCACTGCACACCGTACATCCTCACTACAATTACATACAGCAGTCCCTGAGTCTCATTTTCCTGCACGCTGAAGATTTCAGGTATCTGCTTCCAACAAGAAAGAAGCGATCATCAACGATACAAATAAACTATTTCCTCTGGTGGGGAATCCAGAACAAAGGGGCATAATCTTAAAATTACAGCTAGACCGTTAAGGAGTGAAATCGGGAAGCGCTTTTTCACACAAAAAGTAGCAGAAATCTGGTACTCTCTCCCCCCAAAAGGCTGTGGATTCTGGATCATTTAAAGTTTTCAAGAATGAAGTGGATAGAGATTTATCAGATAAGGGTTACCGAGGGATATGGAGCAAAGATGTTTAAATGAGTTGAGGTACAGATCAGCCATGATCGACTGTTTGTGGGACACTGCTGTGCGGAATGACGGTACAGGCTCGAGGGGCTGAATGGCCCACACCTATCAGAAGATTGTAGGATTTAACAATGGCCCAGGTTACAATCCCAATTCACCGCACAAGATCACAAGGTTAGTTTGAATGAAGAAGACCTTTCAGTCTGATCGGTCTGTCTGATCTCATCCCTCCAGAACACCCACCCACCCACCCTCCGAGCTCACCTCACAGTATTGAGCTGTTTTTTTTAAAAAAAACGAGTCCAGACCTCAACCACCATTCCTGGCAACCGGTTCCAATCGTTAAAAGGTATTGGTACAATACTGCACACAGAATCACAGAGATCAGGAGGATGCTGGTACTGGCTCCTCCACACGAGGAAAAATTTGATCACTCAATCCACGACTGTTTGTGGGACACTGCTGTGCGCAATTAGCTGCCGCGTTTCGCCTACAAAATACACAGTAGCTTGCAATATATTCTTTGAAGTGCTTTGAGATGTCTCAATGACGTGATTGGGCACTATATCAAATGCAAAGGTTATTATTATTATTACTCCCAATCCCCTGCTCTCTCATACGGTTTTACAGTCTTCCTCTTCATACATTCATGGATTGCAGCACGCATAGTGTGGTTTTAGATTGTATACGGTGTGGTGGAAAGAAAAATCATTGTTCCTTGCCAGAGGACTTTCTTTGGTTGATCTCTATATACAGCGGTGGGAGAGGGGTATATTATATGGGTGGGGGGGGGGGGGCGGCACAGAGAAAGACTCCCCTGAAATGGACTTGATTGGTACCTGGGATCTTTTTTTGCTCTATCTTGTCTATGTATTTATTGGTTCACAAAAAGGGTTAAGCCGTGGATAAGAATATATTTAACAATAGCAATAATCCTTATATTTGATATAATGCCTTTCAGGAGGAAGTCTCAAAGCACAATGTAAACTATAGCTGTATATTTTGTAGGTGTCCCTATGGGAGCAGAAGGTGTTGGTATTGTGGCTGAAGGGAACTGGGGAAAAAGGGTCCTACAGAGAAATGTTAGGTGTGGGGGGAATATTGAGTGGGGTAGAAAGGGGTGGGGGGGGGGTCCTACTTCCTGCTGCTGCTCCAAGCACAGCACGTCCATTACACCACGACCTGAGAATGCTGGAAACTTTACGAGATAATAAAATAGAAAGAACCCCAATCATGATATGAATTCCAAATTATTAACAACGCTTCATTTCCCAGTGACTTAGGTGGCCAAGCTTCAGCCACAACATCCCTTACCTCTGTTACTCTCCCCGTAACCTCCCATCTCACTCCCTCTCTATCAATCTTTGAATCCTGCCTTATACCTTTCCTACCTATGGTTTTCTAACTCCCCCTGCGTTCCCTCTTCCCTCTCTCTTCTCAGCGTCTGACCCCATTTAGTCCTAAGTGAACGCTACATAAATAAGTTGGTGTAGTTGCTGAAGCACCACGCGTGCATTACCTGCGAAGCGCTTTAAGACGTTTCAGTGTTATACAGTGCTATAAAAGGTCTCTTAATCGTACCCATCTGTGCAGCCGTCCGCTGATCTCACTGACGTGTCAAACCCACAGCCTCTGAATTCTAATCTTAGTTCCACCATGTATGTGCTGCAAGATAATACTTTAAAAAAGGAGCATAATCAGCTGGGGGTGAGTCAGCGCAGGACACTCTCTGCCACCGCCGATACAGCTGTTATCAATTTTAAAAAAAGCCTTTAATGTCACTATGTTTTAATAGTGACCCGCCGGGCTGACGTACTGAGCAACAAGTATTGTTGGCAGCAACCCGCTGACTTGGACGACATTCAACCGATGTTGTAGCACAGGAAGATGCCTGGGTTTTACGCTCGCACGCCCGCACCAATCATGCGATCAGTAAGTTCACAATGTGCAAGTGCTGACCGGCAATCGCTCCCCATTATAAAGCTATTTGGGATTTTATTTATCCTCAACTACCGCGTTATGACTGGAGCTCCATTGTAGTATCCATCTCTCCCAACGGCTCAGACTTCATTATATACTCTGTGATGAGTTTTGACTATTTAAGGTACGCAGACAGGAAATGTTCTGGGTTCAGCACTAGTCTGTGCTGAGTTAGCAAAACTTACTTGGGTGGGCCTCAGTGCCTTGAGTTGGGGAGGGGAAAATCAGCCAGGATTTCCTTTCCTGACTCCTATTTGGTGGCAACCTGGGTGTCAGCCTGGCTCAGTTTGTAGCACTCTCACCTCTGTGCCAGAGGGTCATGGATTGAATCCCCACATTAACTCACGTAGTCTAGGCTAACACTCACTTTAGTGCAGTGCTGGAGGTGTGCTGCATCATTGCAGGCGCCGTCCTTTGAATGAAACATTCAACTGAGGACCTGTCTGCCTGTTCAGATGGAAATTAAAGAACCCATGGCACTATTTGAAAAGAGAGGTGAGTTTCTCCCGGTGTCCTGGCCAACAACCCCACAGATACAATTGGTCATGGCTATTTTGGGGGTGCTGCTTTGCGCAAATTGGCTGCCACGTTCATCCACAAATACACAATCACTACACTTTACAGTAAATCCCTCAAAGCACCCAAAAGGAGTGTATCAAATCTATTATCTAACCTTCTCCCCTGCAACCCCCTTCCCCGAAGGAAACGCAGGTAAATGTGGATGATGTCAGGTAAAGGAGATGAGAAAATGACTGTGTGAAAGTCCTAGCACTCCACACTCATTGCGAGGGCTCAGACAAGAAAAATAACCTCTTCAGTAGCAACTAAACAGAACTCAATGAACAATACAAGAAAAACAGATATGAAAAGTCTTTCGGCGGGAATGGAAACATTTGGCGGAAGACAGAAAAAAACAGTATATGTACCCCCACACACAAACTATTTCTATGAAACTGCAAGTTCTACAGAAATTAAAAAGTAACAACTTTTAAAAGTAAAAGTAATGGGTTAATGATTCACCACATCAGAAATATTCTAGGAAATTAGTCGTGAGTTGACTGGCAGATAGTAAACATTAAGCCATAGTTCACGATAGGAAATTGAGGCAGAGTCCATAAAATCTTTTAAATGCTAATTAGACAGACCCCTTGAGGAGGAGGAACTTTAAATGGGTCCGTGGGAGTGAGCTAGAGAGTTGGTTAGACTGGGCGGAGAAAAGCCACAGCACTTGAAGGGCTGAAATGAGCCATAAAATTCCTGGATTCTGTGAATATTCCAAGAAAGAGTAGGCCAGTGAGCTTATCGCCAATAATGGGAAATTTACTGAAATTATCATCAAGATTAGAATATTCCAGCATTTATAATAATAATCCTTGCATTTGATATAGTACCTTTTCACGTCATTGCGACGTCTCAAAGTGCTTCACAGAATATATTGTAAAGTGGATTAACTGTATTTTGTGGATGAAATACGACAGCCATTTGCACACAGCAGTGCTAGGTGAACGGAGTAGGCGTGCAAATGTGTGTGGAGTAAGGAAACTTGCCTAAGGTTTTGCCCCCTGAGAATCGAAACTGGGTCCTCTCGCTTGCGTGGTGAGGGCGTGCTAACCACTGTACTATGGGACTCCACAATTTGGGAACAAAATGAGCTGATGACGGAGTGCCGTCCAACTTCATAATAGGTCTTTAATGGACATCATGGTAGATGGATTTATAGACAGCATTCAACACAAGAGATTGTTAGTTAACATTGAAGCCTGTGGAATTAAAGGCCACCTGGTAAGTATAGAGAGGAAATTGGTTGAGATAAAGGATCACTGTCTGATTTGGGTGAAGAGAACAAGTGGTATTCTCCAGGGATTGGTGCTGAGGCTCCAGCTTTGTACTCTGTACCACAAAGCACATAGTCACTCCACTTTACAGTGTGTCCTGTGAATTCCTTTGGGACATCCTCCCGACATGAAAGGTGCTATGTACCAAGTGTAACGGTTATTATACTATATGTATATAAACACATGCATATACATATATTATATATATATATACATACACACGCACAAACACCCACAGATATAAGTGGTCTGGATGTGGGAATAAAGGGGAGAAAATCCCCGCGATTAGTTGAAGTGAAATACGACTAATTGAATAGTTACTGAAAAAATCACAAACCATTTGCACGCCTAATCTAATAGAGATCGGTGAATATGGATAACTTGGTGTATTGAATCATTTTCCCGCATGACCATTCATATAAAAATCTGAGTCCGTACAACTCTCCCAGTGGCTCGAGCTCCAGGAGACGACTCTGCTCTTACGTCAAGTCCGGTTACATGAACAGTTCGGTTAATTGATTAATTTTCGCTATCAAATTGAGTATTCAATGAACAGAATGTCGCTGTATGGTGGAGAGAGCAGAAAAGGCAAAAAGAAAGTTCAAGGAGGTCAGTGAACCACCAGTACATGCAACATAGCAATGTGGATGCCAGAATGGTGGAGATGAAAAGATCAGAGAAGACAAAATTCAGTCACTTCACTTCTCAGCGAATTCCATGACACACTTCAAGATATCCTGCTGACATGAAAGGCGTTGCAACAAATGCAAGGATTATTATTATTAATAGAGGAGACAGACAACTGGGTGAGTGCAGGCAACACCTAAAATAATTCATGGTGACTAACTTTCTTGTAATTTGTTGCTATTATTACTGTAATAAAGCCGATTATTCAACATAATATTAGTGTCTCAGTACACAGGCCTAAGCATGCAAAAAAAAGACTCTCACTCCACGCCTGCACTTTAAGTGGCCTGATCTCACCAGAGGGCAATAGGAGTGGAGTTCAGCAAGCGCAAGGATCTGGGTTCGATTCCCGGGCAGGACGAAACCTTGGGCAATTTTCCTGACTCCACACACCTCTGGTTTACCTAAAAATAAGTAGGAACCCGATTGTTAGCCAATTGGCAGATCACTTTCCAGTGGTAATAATTCCCCCCACCCTAAAATTAATGTGGTCACTCATTCCACGACTGTGGGACACTGCTGTGCGCAACTGGCTGTCATGTTTGCCCACAAAATACACAGTCAACCTACTTTAGAGTATATTCTGCGGAGCGCTTTGAGATGTCTCAACGACATGATAAAGTGCTCTATCAAATGCAAGGATTATTATTATTATTATTAAGTCACTCGTTACCAATCAGGTGCAGAAACCCTGCGGCTGATATTTTCTCCCTCCTCAGCCTATGGGACGCAAAGGACAATTGTGGCTCCAACTGCTGCAAGCCAACAGCACAAATTGGGAGCAAAAACAGCAAGAATTGAGCAGTGGCTTTACTCACTCGGCCTACAGGATTGCTCACTCTGAACCCCAGGCCATTAACAGGCAGCAAGCTGTGCACAGTGGCACACAGGATAGCTATGCGGTTTTTAATAGGTAGCTGTTGCAGCAGCAGATGCGTGACACCAGCACTAGGAAACAATGACAAGCCTCCCAGCAATGTGGTGTCAGGTCTGCATGAGGCTGCTTCTACTTCACCTTGTTAACCATTAACAGGACACCTCAGCCTTGTGCAGAACTCATGGACTTGGCTCAGCCAGTCCAGCAACTGACTGCTTCATCCCAAGAAACAATGATCACCCGCGCAGGAAACATGCACAAGCTTTCCTAATGAACGCGTTTAATCAATAATAATAATCCTTGCATTTGATATAGCACCTTACCGCATCGTTGAGACGTCTCAAAGCACTTAATTTGATATTTGACTAGGAAATATAGTTACTTATGTTGTAATAGTAAACCTTGCATTTGATATAGCACGTTATCACGTTGTCGAGACGTCTCAAAGCGCTTCACAGAATATACTGTTAAGTGAATCGACTGTATATGTGCGAAATGCGGCAGCCAATTGCACACAGCAGTGCCCTACAAACTGTCGTGGATTGAGTGATCAAATTACGATTTATTTATTTTGGGATTATTACCCTCGGAATGCGATCCGCCAATTGATTAACAACCAGGTTCCTACTTGCTGCTAGGTAAGCAGGGGCGTGTGGAGTAAGGAAACTTACCTAAGGTTTCGCCCTGCCCAGGAATCAAACCTGGGTCCTCTCGAGTGCTCTAACCAACACACTACAGGATACAATACACTACTCTCAGTTGAAGGGAAATTTGTAAGAGATGCAAAGTGCAGATAAGCACATGAGCTCACACATCAGAGGCCAGGCTCATGCCCCACACCCTTAATGCCCTATATTCCAAATCTCACCTATCTTATTATAAGTCACTGAGCAGGAGAAAACAATTGTAGACGGCTCCCCTTGAGCCCCCCTCCCCCCCAGAGGTCAGTCTCAAGAGTGTCAATGGCAAAGGCATTGAAGCAGGTAGTCCACTGGGCAAATGGAAACCACCAAACCCACAAAGCACTAATAGGTTTTCAAGATTATTGTTGACCGGGCCCTGCCTTCGTGTTAGGCATTTGTGTTGCAGAGTCAATGAATGGCCTTCAAGTCCTGACTCACTCGCTCACCCCCCCCCATCATAAGGGCTTTATTAAGATTGTCCACTAAATCTGCAACCAGGTGATTTCCCTGTCAATAAGTCATGGGTACAGAGATTTCTCAATGAAACTAGAGTCAACCAAGAGACACATGTTCAGGGCCATTTTGTTGCAATGGGAGTGTGCTCATTGTCTCCAAGATTAGGATCAGAGCTTGGGATTGGGAAAATAATAAGAGTGGACACGATGGGAAAATTAACAGCCAAATGGACTGTACTTCAAGAGAAACAGAGGGAATGAGAAAGAAATGCTGGAATAGTGAAGGGTGAGTGAGAAGAGTAAAGGTTTTAAGAAAACCCTACAAAATAGTGTCACTATACTTTTCAGTCAAAGATCACGCAAAGCGCTTTCAGACGGTTTCCCAATGTAAAAGGCGCTAAGTCAAATGCATGGGTTATTATTATTATATTCATTATTAAACAATCTTTGCATTTGAAAGAAATATTAAGAAACACCAACATAAATATATTATGAGTGGGACAAAAAACAAAATATAGAAACGCTTTCATTATTTATATAGAAACAGTTGCAAGCACAAAAGGGAGAAGTGTAAAGTGTGGGACAAGGTATGCGCAGGGCCATGTGGATTTGGGCTTCTAACTGTAAATTTAGTGCAGTTCCCGACCCCCCCACCCCATAGGACACCATAAAGTGTAGGAAAACAGGGCAGCCAATGTGCAAACACCCATGAAGTGAAGTTTTATCTGGGGGATAGAGGGCCAGGACACCAGGAGTAATTCCCTTCTCTTTTCAAATAGTGCCACAGGATCTTTAACATCCATCTGAACAGGCAGACAGAACCTCGGTTTAATGTCTCATCTGAAGGACTCCGACCATGCAGCACTGTTCTCCCCTGCAACGATGACAGGGGTGTTGGCAGTCTGCGGAGGGTGACTGAAGGCACGGTCAAAGAGGAGGGTCTTGAGATGGGTCTTGAAGGAGGCAAAGGAGGGGCTGAGGCAGAGGGACTGCGGGATGGAGTTGCTAAAGGCCCGGCCACCAATGGTGGGGAGAGCGAGACAGAGAACGTGAAGCCGGATGGAGTCCGCTGAGTAGAGGTTGGTAGGGGGTTAGGAGATTGCAGAGGTAGGGGGGAGAAAGACTTTGAACGTGAGAACCAGGATCTTGAACTGTATCCTCTGTGTGACGGGAAGCTAGTGGAGTCGAGCGAGGATGAGAGAGACACAGGCTGCAGAGTTCTGGATGATCTGCAGCCTATGGAGGGAGGAGTTGCGGAGGCCGACAAGCAGGGAGTTTACGTAGTTCGAGCCTGGATAATATGAACGTGTGTATGAGGGTCTCGGCAGCCTGTGGTGTGAGACAGTAGCAGAGCCGGGCGATGTTGCGGAGGTGGGGGAAGGCAGAGCGGGTCATGGCACGGATGTAGGGTAGAAAGGACAGTTGAGGGTTAAACAAGACACCAAGGTTCAGGACTGGCTCGGTGAGATGGAGATTGCATCCTTGGATGATGATGCTGTCAGCGCCTGAGGTGTGGAAGCACTGACGGGAGCCAATCAGGAGAGCCTCGGTTTTGTTGATGTTCAACTGATGAAAGTTAGCTCTCATCCAGGACTTGATGCCTGACAGACATTCTGTCAGAACAGCAGTGGTCCCAGAGTTGAGGGTGGAGGCAGAGAGATAGAGTTGGGTGTCATCCGCATACATGTGGAAGTTGACCCATGTCTGCGGATGGTGTCACCAAGAGGGAGCATATAGATAGTGAAGGAGGGGACCAAGGAAAGAGCCCTGAGGAACGCCGCACAAGACGGTCCGGGGCTAGAGGAGAAGCCGCTTGTGGAGATGAAGTTGAGATGGTGTGAGAAATAGAATCTGAACCATTCAAAGGCAGAACCATGAAGGTTGAGGTGAGAGGATATACCTGTGATAGCGAGGCCCAACAACAGAAAGTGGCATATCAAGCCTGGTATCCCTTCCCTCCCCTCACCCTGACCATTTCCCCCCTGCTCGGGTCATGACCCAACTGTGCAGCGCCTTGGGACGTCCTCCTGACGTGAAAGGCGCTCTATAAATGGAATCTTGTTGTTGTTGTTGTTGTATGCCTGTAGTTCCTAACTCTGCTCCCACTCCTAGTATTCCCCATGGCTGGTACAGGGCTGTTTGTGAGCCCCAGTATACCCTCAATCTGGATATAGGGCAGGACTGGTGTAGACCTGGGAGCTGGCCACTTAACCATACCTCTGGGTTGGTGCAAGGAATCAGCAAGGGTGAGGAAAGGGGGAGAGCAAACAAGGAACAAGCTACTGAGAGTTGAGATGGAGGAAAGGCCCAAAAACTTGATAATGTTTTTACCCACAAAACATACAATGAAGCCAATTCACTTTACAGCATTTCTGTGAAGCGCTTTGATATATCTCGAAGACGTGATAAGGCGCTTTATCAAATTCAAAGATTATTATTGCTATTACTGGCGGAGCCAAAGAACTTCAGGAAAAAGAGGCATACTGTACAGTCTCACACAACTTTCTGTTTTGCATGCAGCAGTCATGTCTCCGTTAAAATCTCCCTTTGCATGTCTCTGTTTGTTTTACTCTTAGCTGGATAAGAGCTCTACATGCGTGCTAACATAGCACTGGTTGTCTAGTGCTTCCTGTTCAGTCAAATGACAAGCACTGTTTTGGTTACAGTAGACGGATGCAATTGAAAAGACCCGAGATTGAGTAATGGGGGTGGGGGGGGGGGGGGAGAATGAGAGAGAAAAAGTGTTGTGTGGGGTGAAAATCAATAACAGCATCTTATATGGCAATTCCAAATCCCAAGTGGCAGCCTCCAAAACCGTGCCACCCACACACATCCACAGTGGCTGATAATGAACCATAAAGCAGTGGAATGCAATGCCTCTTTTATGAACAAAACAATGACCCAACTTCATTAGAATACAGCTGAGCACGAACCCCATCCCTTTCCCACTGCAAAGGATCTTTCCCAACAAAAGAATCACACCCTCCTCTCGTCCCCACCCCCCCACCACCACCCACCCACCGTGAGATTTTTGCATCTGAATAAAAGCAAGGGTTTTTTTTGTTTGGGATTTTTGTCAGAAGGAACAGATCAAAGTCAGTTACTTAAGAGATAGAGCGTCAGGTATGAAAACTGAAACTTATTGTTGTACTTTCGCCATACCCACCTTTGTTGCAATTGACAAATGCCTCTTCAAATCAATTTAGTGGGCAGAGAGGTGCAATGGGCAGGCAGACATACACATACACACACACACACACAAAAGCATTCTGTTGACTTTTCCAAAGAATTCTCATTCCCCCGAACCCCACAAAAAAAAACTGAAAATAATTCCTGCTTCAAACCAGTCTAACTTTGCCCTCCCCCCCACCCCCACCCCCACACACACACACTTTTGGCTTAACTGAAACTTCCAACGTCCCCGGCAAACTAAGCAGCGATAAACCCACTTACAGACAACTCACCCCTCCGAAGGGACGTTGGCTGGTATTGTGTTGCACTAAGATGCAGTGTGTTTGGCTCTCTTACCTGGGCTCAGGAGGCTGTGCTCCTCACCGCTGCGACAACTAAACACTGAACAGTCTTTGTTAGCGTTCGATGGAAACTTGAGACACTGTACCAGACATTACCAATCAACCGCAAGCACAACAGCACCAACACCGCCACCCAGTAGAGGCTCTAAAACTGTGGGACTTGAAACGCCCTGTGCTTTTTTTAAAAAAAATCCGTAAATATAATAAAATGCCACCCCGCGGCAGCACTGTCCGCGCAGCGCACCGGGACCCTCCCCGGTCGCAGCAGCTGCGAGGAAGCATTGAACGCAGAAGTGTATCTGTGATTCCTCCATCAGCTGCTGCAGCCTGCCTGAGAGCATTAGGACACTTCAGCAGTGTGGCACCGGCTCTGTATTTCTATTCAGCTCCGGGAACAGGTAATAGTGCTTTTTAGCGTGGAGTCCTCAGTGGTTAGAGCACTCGCTTTGCAAGCGAGAGACCGGAGTTCAATTCCAGGCAGAGGGCGAAACCTTGGGCAAGTTTCCTAACTCCACACAGAGCCTAATAATAATCCCTCCAAAACCAAAAACAATAATAAATTGATCATTTTCAATCTACGACTGTTTGTGAGACATTGCTGTGCGCAATTGGCTGCCGCGTTCGCCCACAAATATACAGTCAATTCACTTTACAGTGTTTTCTGTGAAGCGCTTTGGGACGTCCTCCCGACCTGAAAAGCGCTATATCAAATGCAAGGATTATTATTATTATTATTTTTGCCCATTGCTTTATTAAACATAATAAGCAATTCGTGTGCGTAAAACCAGCTGCTGCGTCTGCCTACAAAGTAAGGTCGTTACACTTTACAGTACGTCCTCTGAAGCGATTTGCAATGCCCTCCCGATGTGGTTGGTGTTTTTTTTCCAAACATAAGGATTATTATTATTATTATAATTATTTTTATTATTGCAGTGCACTGGACACTAGTTTCTTTTGAAATTAAAATGTGGAGATTGAAATTTTCCATAAGTCGATGGAAGTCTATTTGTTGGCGCAATTTCATTATTGGTAGGCACTGCTGAGCTATGCTGTATGTGTGTGTGTGGGAGAGCGCGAGCGGGGGAAGTTTTGCAAGGTTATCTGCCCAAATAGAGTGCAAAGTCCACATCAAATGGCAACCACAGAATGTGCAGAGAGAGTAAAAAAAAAGCTGCATCTTTATAAAGCCTTGCCACACTGAAATGTCACAAAGCCCAATTGAGGAGAGGATTGCATCTCACAGTTAACAATGTAATGAAGAAAGAGCTTTTTTCAAAAAAAAGAAACATGTTTCTCGTAGCATCTTATCACTTTGACGCCTCAAAGCTCTTTAAACTTTTAAGTGTAGTGACTATTTTTAATAGGCAAAGCCAGCTGCCATTTTGCACATAGCAAAGCCCCATAAACAGCACTGAGGCACATAACTAATTAATCTGGCTAATTGTTGACCAGGGCATCAGGAGAAAGTTCATTCTCTTTTTGATTGGTGTTTGTCCTGAGATCTATAACGTCCACTTGAAGTCTCCAGGTCATCCAAACAGCACCACTGATAATGCATGCAGCCAACTCCCACACCCAGTAACATATAACAACAATCCTAGCATTTGATATAGCATCTTATCATGTGATCAAGACATCTCAAAGTGCATCATAGGATGTACTGTAAACCGGTGTCAATGTCTGTATTTTGTGGGCGAACCTAAGCAGCCAATATGCACAGTAATGTTGCACAAACAGCCATGGAGTGAGTGACTGATTTTATCTGAGGGATTGTTGGTCACTGAATGTCAGGCTGGACTGTGAGCTCAAAGTCCGACATGGTGATTGAATGGAAAACCTACTGACCCAGAGAGTAGAGTGCTGCCAATTGAGCCAGTCTGAGACCCAGAGGGCAGAGCACAGAGGGCAGCAACGAGGATGGTCCCCAGTGTTTCAGGACTGAGCTGTGAGCAACTAACTCTTTGATAAGATAAGGCTCGTCAGCTTTGAAAGGAGACGTCCCTGAGGAGACCCTAAAGAGGTAGATAAGATTTTAAATGAGATTGAGAAAATAAACTTAGAACAATACTCTCAAATACGCCAAGACAGCATGCCAAGAGGGCAGAGGCCCAAAGTTCCAAAAGCCAATTTCAGGGCAAACACCAGGAAATATTTCTCTATACGGAATAATTGAATGTCCTTATGAACTCTAATCAACACATTACTTGGCACAAAGAGGCCATTTTATGGAATCCAAGAAAGCTGCAGCACAGAAATGGACCGTTTTGACCCGTTGGGTTGCATGGTGTTTTTCTGCACATGAGCCAGCAAATCGAATCCCACTTCCCTCACCTTTTAATATTCCTCTTTTTCAAGCACGTTTCCAATTCCCTTTTAAAAGAATCTACGGTCTTGACTTTAAACAAGCAGCAGGGAGTAAATGAGGCCTAAAGCCCCAGTATAGGTTAGCTGCAGTCATAGTGAAAGGATATTATGTCAGAGGCTCAATCTGTCAGTGATGCCCACCACACTTTCTGAACTTATTTAATCACTTAATTTCACAACTGATTCTCTTTGCAGCTAAAAGGCAACCTTGCAGTTCATGCAGAAAATGAAAGAGCTGGAGAGAAGCAGGCCCTGGCCAGTGGTACTGAGAAGTATTGCCACACTGAGTATTGCTTTTTCACACGAGAAACCAAGTGCATTTTGATCAGAGGTCAAGAAAGAAGAATTCTTGCATTTGATGCAGCTCCTTTGATTTAGGGAAATCTGTCATAGGATTCACTGTAAAGTGCAGTCACTGTTATTGTAGGGAAATGCTGCCCTGCGTGAGGGGCGTTATATAAATGTAAGTAAACTGACTTTGTGAACACCCTGTACAAGCCCGCTTATTGTGGCAAAGTTCACTCTCCAACCATAAATGGGCAAAGCCCCCACGAGCAGAAGTTGGTCACAAACACGCTGTGCCCACTTCCGCCCGAAGCGGAAAAAGCAGATGGTGGATATGGAGGAGGCCGGAGCCTGCTGAGCAGAGGGAGAGAATAGGTCTACATGGAGTTAGCAAGTCACAGAAGTAGGAAGGAACAAGGCTGTGGAGGGCTTTAAAGGCAAGGATTTTGAACTCTAACTTCTGGGGGATGGAGAGCCCGTGGAGCCGGGCGAGGGCTGGGGTGAAAGGGGTCGGACAGAAGGCTGAAGCAGGAGTTTGTCACATCATTCCAAACATTGCAGAGAGAGCTGTGAAGTCAGTGGGTGGAAGAGAACAGCTGTACTTTGGACAGGGACCCCGAGAGAAGTGGTTACAGTGGAGGATAATGAATAGACCTGGGAAGGAGCAGCTGCCATAAGCCAAGAGGTCATACAGTAGGCCTTTGATTTATTTCTTGAGCATATTTTCTTGGATTGCTGGGAGGTGGGTGGGGGTGGGGGCAAGATGGCAATGGATTAAAATTTAACACATTATATCTGTCCAGCTCTAAATCGCTGCCAAGTTGAACCAGCCAGACTTGAGGACACTCCAGGCGTCCTCAAGTCTGTAGCATCCTCAAATGACTCTTTCATTGCTCAACGAGGGGAGCAGGAGAGGTGCTGAGCTGTTGGAGCAAAATAACTGTTTTGTTTGCAAATGCAGCTGCCATCTTGCCTGAGACAGAAGATAAAATGCCGCAGTCAGTGGTTTCAGTGTGTCACCGTGGAGTCAAATGGTTGTAGGTTAAAGCCCCATGTCAGGACTCGGAACTCGTATAGTCTACACTGACTCTCCAATAGAGTGCTGAGGGTGTACTGTATTGTCAGAAGTGCCGTCGGTCTAATGAGAAGTTAAACCGAGGTCCCATCTGCCTGTTCAGGTGGAGTTTAACAACAGCATGGCACTATTTGAAAAGAGAAGGAAGTTTCTCCTGGTGTCTTGGCCAAGAATCTCCCAAATAAAATTTGTTATTCGTTTCATGGCTGTTTGTGGGACACTGCTGTATGCAAATTGGCTGACTATGGCAGAGTGAATGCTAAGTGACATACGATGAAACATGACTGCGGTAAAATTAAGAGCCTAGATGCTTAGATGTGGATTACACATATTGTAGCAAAGCTGCCACACTCTTTCCTCACCTCCCCACTCCCTCCCAACTTCCAATAACACTCTCAGGCACTCGGGCAGGTTTGCAGTAGACCATCTAACTGATACCAGCCCTAGTAGTGGTTTAATCTCCCAGTAATAATAATAATAATCCTTGCATTTGATATAGCGCTTTTCACGTCGGGAGGA
Organism: Callorhinchus milii; assembly: GCF_018977255.1. Lineage (NCBI taxonomy): Eukaryota > Metazoa > Chordata > Chondrichthyes > Chimaeriformes > Callorhinchidae > Callorhinchus > Callorhinchus milii. Next base: position 7,057,918 of record NW_024704752.1, on the reverse strand, counting down.
CGTCCCAAAGCGCTTCACAGAACACACTGTAAAGTGAATTGACTGTATATTTGTGGGTGAACGCGGCAGCCAATTGCGCACAGCAATGTCCCACAAACAGTTGTAGATTGAAAATGACCAATTTATTATTGTTTTTGGTTTTGGAGGGATTATTATTAGGCTCTGTGTGGAGTAAGGAAACTTGCCCAAGGTTTCGCCCTCTGCCTGGAATTGAACTCTGGTCTCTCACTTTCAAAGCGAGTGCTCTAACCATTGAGCTACAGGACTCCAGTAGAAATGCTGGCGGTGAGGTTTGTGTGAATGAGGGGTGTGGTACAGCCAGGGCGTTTGTGTCGTTTCTGCCCGAGACGGAGCTCTGTCTTGGGCGTGGTACAGACGTTGATTATAGATATAGTAGTTTCTGTATTACTGAACATTCTACAAACAATGTTTGTTCTAATCTCTCTTCCTCCTCTCCTGAAGTTGAGAGACTACACTTTCCTTACAGGTGCCTGTCGCATTAATAATAATAATCCTCTAAAACATTCCATTAGTAATAATAATCCTCGCTTTTTGATATACCACCTTATCATGTCATCGAAATGTCTCAAAGTGCATCACAGGAAATATAGTAACTGAGTATGTTGTAGGTGAATGCGGCAGCCAATTTGCACACATCATTGTCCCCACAACAGCCGTCCTGGCCTCAACCACCCTACCTGCCTGCCAACATGTTCCAGTCGTTAATTAACCTCTGGGTAAAGAAACCTTCCTGGTGCCTGTCCTGAAATTGCCCTTGGCAACTCTAAACCTATGTTCTCTTTAGACTGCAAGTTCAAAGTCCAGACGTGGCTCTTAAATCCAAAACCTACTGACCCACATGTGGCACCAGTGTTTGGGGTATTGGAAAAGTCAGGGCCACTGGGAATAAGAGATCTGCCAAGATCCTAATAAACTGCTGGAACAGACTTGGTGGGCTTAATGGCCACGTCCTGTTTCCATGGTCACACCAGTTCAGTCACACTGACATCTGTCACCCATCGATCTTTCAGTTTTGCTATCACTAGGTTGGAAAACATTCGCTTTAAGTCAAAGAAAATAACTTCTGTATTATTTATATTTTAGATTTTATATTTCGGTTAATTTTTTTATTGTGTCCTTTGCCCTATCTGCCCCACCATTGGCGGTAGGGGTTTTAGTCATTCTGCCCAAGTCTCTAGAACTCCATCCCAGAGTCCTTCTGACTCGCTCCCTCCCTCATCTCATTTAATCTTTGTCTCAAGACATACCTCTTTGACCAAGTCATCTAAACCCTCCCCAGGAGAGCCCCACCCACCACTCAGTTCTCATCCCCAGCTCGGGTACCCAGCCAGAATTGTCAAGCGCTTTGGGACATCCTCCTGACATTAAAGATGCTGTGTAAATGTAAATTTGTACTGTATTAATATTGATCCAAGTTGGTTGTATTACTGATGCCTCTCGAAATTGCATTAAACTGCACTTAGTGTTTTATCTTCCCTCGAACGGACCCGCAGAGGAAAGAGTTTCTGCAGATGCAACTGCACTTCACGGTCTCTCTTTGAGGTGATCCCCGGTCAACAGAAATACTTTGAGCGAAGGAGAAGCAAAAGGCAGCGCTGCTTAAGAGTCTGTGATAAACTATAACCCTTTCTGGTGATAGCCTGTAACAGCAACTTTCTTAAAGCAAGAGAAGCGTAAAGAGCAAGATGGTACCTCTGTGGGTTGGGTACAGTTTAAAACTTCCCCAAGAGAGTGGTTCTGCTGAATGTCTGTTCTGCAGCTGCCGAGAGGTCTACACGAAATTGCAAGCCAAAGCTACGAGGGGAACAGCATGTATTGTGTGTGCAGAGGGGGTTGGGGGGGTGCATAAAACAGTGGCCAAGATGGAATGAATTATCATAATTCCATGACAGACCTGAGCCTACTTAAACACTTTCTGTTGCTCTTTGTCCAGGAACTCAGAAGAGAAAGCTCAGCTCAAAACAATTAAACTTCTCAGGTCCTCACCAGTGTGTGATTGATGTGTGCTCCTGTTAAGTTGTCCTCACTACGCTCCACTGGCTCTCTGTTCCCCAGCTGAATGTTTTCAGTGTTCTCACCCTCATCTAGAAATCCCTTCATGCCCTAGCACTTCCCTATATCTCCGCTGTAGGGATCCCACCCTAGCAATAATAATATAATAATAATAATAATCCTTGCATTTGATATAGCGCTTTTCAAGTCGGGAGGACGTCCCAAAGCGCTTCACAGAACACACTGTAAAGTGAATTGACTGTATATTTGTGGGCGAACGCGGCAGCCAATTGAGCACAGCAATGTCCCACAAACAATCGTAGATTGAAAATGACCAATTTATTATTGTTTTTGGAGGGATTATTATTAGGCGTGTGGAGTAAGGAAACTTGCCTAAGGTTTCAGCCACCAGGGATTCAAACCCATGTCCTCTCGCTTGCCAGGCGAGCGTGCTAACCACTATGCTACGGGACTCCAGGCACTACACACCCATATATCTGTGTAGGTGGTTCAGGTGTGCACGTGTATGCAGTTCGCAACGACAGTGTATAGTGCACAAATTTTGAATGAGGCTGCACGGATTCAAACACTGAGTCAAGATGCAACACACAAAAGGCTTCGACATGCCAAAGTCCTCTACACTGCAGAGAAAGTCCACACCTGAGTAAATGAACAAGGTTGCCATGTTTTTGGATTCACTTCCAAAATAAAACTGAACAGGAAGGAAGTGCCAAAGAGGTGGATCCGGAGTCACTTCCAAGTGAGCAGGTCTGCAGAAGGCTGCATTTGTACATCGGGGCAAGTCAAGGCTTCTAAATGGGGGTGAACTTGAGGCAAACTCCCACGACTCCACTATGATTCAGGCAAATGGTACATTTTTTTTACATTGAACATGTACTCACCCTTTGCTGAAAAGAGATTTTGGTCGGTGAATCCTTTCAGTCCTCCTTTTGTGTTAATTATTCCAAACTAAGGGGGAAAACAGCACAGAGACAGTTAAGAATGGCCACCCCCATATGAGATTCCTGCAAATAGTCGCTGACAACTGGTAACGCTGAACACTTTTGCGCAGGGGAATAAACGTGTTCTGAGAGGAAGTTAATGCTGATAACTGCAGAATCAGCAAAGTAAACAGTACAAACTGAAACAAGTAGCAAAAGAAATGTAGAAACACAGTTCAAACGACTGAATGATACAACAACAACAACTTGCATTTATATATCGTCCTTCATGCTGGATAACGTCTTTAAGCGCTTTACAGGGATGGCATCAGAAGCCCAACAAGGGAGAGAGGAAAGGACAGATGCTCATAGACATGGTGCAAGAGGTAGGTTTCTAGGTGAGATTTAAAGACAGATAAAGGGGTGGGCGGGGGGGGGGGGGGCGAGTCACAGCAGGAGGTTGGAGGGAGTTTCTGAGGTGAGGGGCGTAGAAGTTGAAATGAAAGAAAGCAAACCAACTTGGTTGGAAACAATCTCAAAATGTATTCTGTTAAGCGCTTTGAGACGGCTAAATGACGTGATAAGGCGCTATATCAAATACAAGGAATACTATTAATATTATTATTATAATTATCGGGGAAGCAATTGATGGTTTGTGTACCTGTGAGCTACATACAAAATTACAAATTCTCTCTTCTCTCTGCCCTGGTCTCTATAATAGAAACTCTCTACAATAAACACAAAGCTGATAGTCATCACCTGACCGAGACTTTGAGCTTTTGGCTTTTGTTTTACCGTTTTCTTATTTGCACTGCAAACATTTTCTGAAAGATTTTAATACTGTATTTCCTGTTGCAGATACATATTATTCCATTACGGTAACCGCCGGCAACAAAGACACTTCACATCTGTGGCGAACACAAGAGAGAAAGATGACTAACCTTTCTGCATACACCCAATAATCGCTTTAACCTTCAAACCTCAGAAATTACCACACTTACAGAAAGACTAATCGCATCGCCTTTAAGGGGTTCGCACACTGAAATCCTCCGATACAGGGTCACAACAAGACCCAAGAAAAAAAAACCTTTATGCCGTTAAGCAGATGTGAGAGACTGCAGGCATGTCTATTTGCAGCTGGACTAAGATTGATGTCACTTTGATCTTAAACGACGTGTAGCACACTGAAGCTCCAACCTATCGCAGAATGAGATGGATGTTCAAGCCTTGAGCATGGACAGTACCTACAACAGTGACGTCAGGCAAAGGCTAGCGATATCTCCACAGGTCTCTCCTTCTCTAGCAGTGGAAGTCTGGCAGCCCAGAGAGAGCTGGTAGATATTATAATAATAATAATAATAATAATCCTTGCATTTGATATAGCGCTTTTCACGTCGGGAGGACGTCCCAAAGCGCTTCACAGAACACACTGTAAAGTGAATTGACTGTATATTTGTGGGCGAACGCGGCAGCCAATTGCGCACAGCAATGTCCCTCAAACAGTCGTAGATTGAAAATGACCAATTTATTATTGTTTTTGGTTTTGGAGGGATTATTATTAGGCTCTGTGTGGAGTAAGGAAACTTGCCCAAGGTTTCGCCCCCTGCCTGGAATTGAATTCAGGTCTCTCACTTGCAAAGCAAGTGCTCTAACCACTGAGCTATAGGACTCCACGATATACAACCCTGAGGGCAAAACTGAGCCCAACTAACGTTACCCCCAACTTTCAACTGTAAACAACAACAAATTGCATTTGTATAAATCAAAATAGTAAGCCTTACGTTTGGTATAGCTCCTTTTACAGAATGTACTGTCAATATGTTTTGTGAGCGAACACGGCAGCCAATTTTGCACACATCCCCACGGCTGTTTGTGGGATGGAGTGAATCATTGTTGGCCAGGACACGAGGAGAAACTCACTTCTCTTTTCGAGAAGTGCCATGGGATATCTTTAACCTTCACTTGAACAGGCAGATGGACCTCGGAAGGACAAATGCTTAACATGCCTTCGGGAATTAAAACATCGATTCATATTATTTTGTTCACAAGACTCCAGCAAACCTGAAGTTGGTGTCGCACTAATGTGGAATTACTTACATTTATGGCCATTGTATCTGTAGTCAGGACTAGCAAGGTACTGCAGTCTGGACGTTTTCTGAGTCCTGCAAACACAAAGCACAAGACATATTATTTCACAGTGTCAGGACACCCTGTGGGGAGACAAAGTTTCTCCTTCTGTTAATTTATAATACACAAAAATCAGAAACACTGGGACAACCCTGTGCTGCAAGCGCAGGGTACTTTATTCTCGAGCGGAGTGAAACGTTAAGCAAGTTTCCTTAGTCCACACTCTTTTTACCTGGCAGTAGTAACCCGGTTGTCAGTCGATTCGCAGATTGCTTTCCAGGGGTAATAATCCCTCCAACAAAAAATGTGGTCACTCAATCCACGACCGTTTGCGGGACACTGCTGTATGCAATTGGCTGACTTGTTTTGCCCACAAAATGCACAATCAATTCACTTTACATTGAATATATGTATTCAATGTATTCTGTGAAGTGCATTGAGACATCTCAATGATGTGATAAGGCATTATATCAAATGCAAGGATTATTATTATTATTAATGTAATTCACGTGGTGCGAAGCAGTCCCAGGTTCAACAACAACAACTTGTATTTGTATAGCAGCTCTCATGTAGGGTAGCATCCCAGAGCTGATAAGAGGTTCAGTCTGTCACTGGATTAATTACGGCCCAACTGATCTCACCCTGTTTGACTGAGGCACTGAAAATAAGGAAAGAAATTGAAATCAGAGCCAAGTTGGTTAGAGCTGAGGTCAGGAAGTGTTTCCTCATGCAGAGCCCTGTGAGGATGTAGAACGCTCTGCCCCAGAGAGCTGGAGAGAGGAATCAACAGGGATGTTTTAAAACAGACAGGCAAATATCTGAGCAGCGGAAGTAAAAAAAAAGGGTCTTGGCGAATGGGCAGAGAATTGGGATTAAAACATCCAACGAGATCTAATAAATTTACGGAATAGGCTTGATGGTCTGAATGGCCTCCTCCTGTCCCTGTTTCCCCGTATGTGGGCTGCCTGCATGTGCACTGCGTGTATATGTTTGTACTTGTATTTATATATGCGTCCACATGTACAAGTACATGTTTGTGTACTTCAGGTGCAGAACTGTGACATTTTCCGAGCGCTGTGTACTGGAAAGATTGACTTGAGGAATTCCCTGGATGGAGCCCTTTCCATCTGTCACCACCTTGCCCTTCCTAGAGCTGAGCCGGTTTCCAATTCAACAGGAAGAAAAGCAGTCATCTGAAAGCTGAATCACAGGAGCTGAATAGCGAAAGATTTCCACCCATTACCACATTGTTGTCTCGGTGCCAAGCTGGGACAATTTCACTGTTCTGCTACTGAAATCAACTCTAGGCACACACTCACTGACCTTGAGACTTGTGTGTTCTGTCTCTGGCACTGGGTGGCTAGCACGGAGGAGGCAGGGAGAGAGGGCAGGAGTGGCAGACAGGGTTGGTAAGAGGGGGCAAAGAAGGGGCAGAGGTGTTACATCCAACATTTATTGTTAGTAGGTTTACAGCCAGCGCCTTTAATAATATAACCCTTAATAATATAATTGCAACTGGAAGCTGAATGTGATTTGAACAGAACTTCTGACGAGAAGTTATCGACCTGAAAAGTTAACTCACTTTCCTCTCTCCATACATGCTGCCTGACCTGCTTAATGTTCACAGCGACATCCGTCCAAATTAGAATCATCTAATTTGATTGAGAGGAACCAGGTTCGATACCCGGGCAGGGCAAAACCTTCGGCAAGTTTACCTGCTCCACACACCTCTGTTTACCCAGCAGTAAATAGGAACCTGATTGTTAGTCGATTGGTGGTTTGCTTTCCGAGGGTAATAATGCACCTACCCTCCCCCCCCCCAAAAAGTGATCACTTAATGCAGAACTGTTTGTGGGATGCAATTGGCTGCCACATTTTGCCCACAAAATACAGTCATTGCACTTCACAATATATTGTGAAGCACTTTAAGACTTCTCAACAATGTGATAGGCACTATATCAAATACAAGGATTATTATTATGATGATTATTACCAAGTCTGCACCGACTCTCAGAGGCTGTATCTTTCATATGCCCATCTACTTCTCCCCTTCAGCGTGATCTAAAAAATGTTCAAGGCAAAAGTGGACTTACTGGCTGGCTAAGGCTGGATGGGAAGTCCAGCTTCTGACTTGTATTAGGAAGAGCAGCAGAGACAGCAGCTCACACAACAAGCGAGAGAAATTACACATTCAGTGACAGTAACTCAGGAAGGAAAGTTTTGCTGAGCAGCTGATGATGCAATAAATGGTGGAGGAACTCAGGAAGTGGACCCCACCTTAGTGCCCTGCCTCCGCCGCTGCTACTTTGTCCTCAACGCATGCATTATTGTTGTACTTCAGTCTCATAAAGGTTCGATTCCCAGGCAGGGCGAACCGTTATGCAAGTTTCCTTCATCCATAAGCTTCTGTTTATCTAACAGTAAGTAGGAACCCGGATGTGCGTCGATTGGTAGATCACTTCGGGGCGTAGTAAACCCTTCCAAAAAATAAATAATAATTTGGTCACTCAATCCATGACTGTTTGTAGGACACTGCTGTGCGGAATTGGCTGCCGTGTTTTGCCTACGAAATATACAGTCAATTCACTTTACAGTACATTCTGTGAAGCGCTTTGAGATGTCTCGACAACGTAATAAGGCGCTGTATCAAATGCAAGGATTACTGTTACAACATAAGTAACTATATTTCCTAGTCAACTATCAAATTCGGTATACAAGCCAAATCTTATAGCAAATCATTTAAACAAAGCCCCGGCAATTCCTCACGGATCACAGACTGGAGAGGAATGCACTGTAACAATACCCACGGTATTTGGCAGCCAGCGGTTTCCCTGATCGACACCCACTTATCACATATTTAACATTCGGTACTTTAGAAAAGCTTCGCAGCCAATGGAACACACAGGAAAATGGATGTCTGACATTGAGCTGCAGCACAGAGCACACTCTGGGGAATTTCAAAGTGGATATGAGTTAATAATGTGAGCCTCAATTATTCATTCAAATCCACTTTGAAATTGTCAGCACAGAAGGAGGCCATTCTGTCCATCCTGACTGCACTGCTGCTATACATTATTTTTTGAATCCCACTTTCCAGCACGCTCCCCAAACCCTTCAATAGTTTTGCCTCTCAATTCAATTTCACCGATGGACAATTCTATCAATCCAACCCCAAGAAATTCCTTTAACTCCCGATTTTTCTGCTTAACTGGAATCATAATTTTAATACGTTTCACCCACAAAATACACAATCAATCCACTTACAATATATTCTGTGAAGCGCTTTGAGACTACTCAATGACGTGATAAGGCGCTATAACAAATGCAAGGATTATTATTTCAATACTGGCATTTGATATAGCGCCTTACCAAGCCATCAACAGGTCTCAAATGCGCTTCACAGGATTTACTGTAAAGTGGAGTGACTGTATATTTTGCAGATGGATGCGGTGGCCAATTTGCAAGCAGCAGTGTCCCACAAACAGCTATGAAGTGAATGACAACATTTTTTTTTACTCGGCTAATTGATGGCCAGAAGACCGGGAGAAACTTCCTTCTCCTTTCGAATAGCACCATGGGATCTTAATCCAGAGTCCAGAACAATACAGAATCTCTGCACTCCCACCCTTTATCACCAACTCCACAACTGAAGAAAATTGCTTTTCTCTATTTACCTTGTCACGGGCCTTCAGAGTCTAAACACCTCAATCGCTTATTCTGCTTCAGTGGAAAAAAAACCTGATTTAGCTGAGCTTTCTGTCTTCGTTATGCTATAACTATGTCAGATATTCTCTGATTTAGTTTCAGAAACTAGGTGCAAAAAAAAAATTCTTTACAGTTGCTACTAAATGAGTATTGATTCCTGCAGAGAAACATGTCGAACAGAGCCATCGTCACACACCTTTTGTGTCTCTCCCCACACTGCCTGGGTGATGAAAATAAGCTCCAATTAAAGCAACTTAAACCTTCTCGTCAATGGGCTGGGGGAGAAGAGACAGAAGGGAAGCACTGGTTACTGGTGCGATGAGTGAGAGCCTTACACCTCCCTGTCCCAGTGGCGACCCAGACAGGCTCATCAACAGTAAACAAACATTTAGATTAATTCAGGCTGGCTTGGTCTGGCTTGTCATCTCAGAGCTTGTTCAGGGTCAGGAAGATAATAATAATAATAATCCTTGCATTTGATATAATCACATCGTCGAGACATCTGAAAGCGCTTCACTGAATATATTGTAAAGTGAATTGACTGTATTTTTGGGGGAAACGAGGCAGCCAATTGCGCACTGCAGTGTCCCATATACAGTTGCGGATTGAGTAACTAAATTAGGGTAAATGGAGGCGTGTGGAGTAAGGAATGTTCCCGAAGATTTGGTCCTGTCTCGGAATTGAACCCAAATCTTGTCGCTTACGAGGCGAGTGCTCTAACCTGGTCGCTACAGGACACAAAAAAAATATGCTACTGTACTCTCAACAAAAATGAGAGGGAATCACAGAACGTTACAGCTTACATTGTTACAGAAACAGGCCTTTCAACCCATCAAGTCTGCTTTGCTGTTTTGCCTCACAAGAGCCACCGAATCTAATCCCACTTTCCTATACCTCTTTTTTAATTCCCTTGGGAAGCAGCGCCTTGGGACGTCCTCCTGACGTGAAAGGAGCTTTATAAATGGAATCTTGTTGTTGTTGTTGTTGTTGTTTATAAAAACAAAGTTAAGGATCTTGCCTCAATTGATGTGGACACCAGCACACTGAACTAGGGCCTTTATATAAGGCAGGAATAAAGGAATACCTGTGATGTCTGGGTATGCCTTCTCCCACCTGAGAGCTCAGATCTCCTCCGCACGCCTGGCTAAGAAACAAACTGACTGGATTCTGCCTCTGCCACTCACCGCGAAATAAACAGCAAAGAGACAAACTAAAAGCGTGTAAAATATCAATTTCTTAAAAAAATTCAACAAGGAGCAGATAGCCACTGCACCAGCAGGCACAGTAAACCCCAGCTCGCTCGCTTGCTCACTCGCGGTCTCATTAATATCACGCTAAAAACATGTTTCATGTGAAAGATCTTATTTTGCGCCGAGCACCACTAAAATGCTGTGTTCACTGTCAGCGCTCATTAATTCTGTGATGGCTCTTATTATTCCATTTTGTATAATTCAATATGGGTCTGTCCTCTCACTGGGGAGATCCACGTGGGGGGGGGGGCGCTGACCCAGAATGTTGTATCGGGAGCAGAAAGCGCCAAGTTTACTGCCGTTCTCGTAACCTTTGGAGATGCTGGGAGCTTGTAGGCAACCACCACATGCCTTTCTGAACAGCACACTCTCTGTGTAACCAAGGAGGCTGAACTCGCTGACCTCGCCATCTGCCGTGGGCTTTCCTGAATCGCAAAGTGGAAGAAAAAAATAAAGCAGATGGTGCATACGAGCCCTACAGACTCCTGCGCGCGAAAAGCAGCTTCAATGGGGTGTTGATTTACAAATCAATGATTGCCATGCAAAGTTGCGCGATGGGTCTTGCATCAATGAATCTTATTATTTTTAATCTGACTTTCTGCAGCGCGCACTGAAGTCTGGACAAAAAAAAAGAGGAAATCAGAATTACTGACTGAACAAATACAACCTCCCCCCACCCGCCCGCCCCAACCACCACCACTGCCCCCACACCCCAGGCAAGGGAGTGAGTGCACTCTGCCACTGGAAAAATCAGAAAATCTGCCAAAGAAGCTCTTCATGTTTTTTGGTTGCAGCACATTGTAACCCCAGCACACTTCATTGCAATGCCTCGTAGGTTACATAAGCCTGTGAATTCCCACGAGGAACAGGGTGTCAGCCTGGCTCAGTTTGTTGCTCTCTCACTTGCCGAGTCACAAGGTTGTGGGTTCAAGCCCCAGGTCGGGACTGACGCTCCAATGCTGCGCTGGTGGGGGGGGGGGGGGAGCGCTGCATTGTCAGAGGTACCGTCCTTCAGATGAGATGTTAAACTCAGGTCCCGTCTACCTGTTCAGGTGGATGTTAAAGATCCTGTGGCACTAACTGAAAAGCGAAGGTAGTTTCTCCCAGTGTCCTGACTGACAATCCTTCAGATAAAATTGGCCATTCACTTTCTGGCTGTTTGTGGGACGTTGCTATGCGCAAACCGGCTGTTGCATTCCCCCACAAAATAAGAGCCACTACACTTTGCAGAATATCCTGTGAAATGGTTTGACACGTCTCCCTGACGTGAAAGGTGCAGTCTCAAATTCAAGCCTTATGAAAGGCATTGGATAAAAATCCAATGCCTTTCATTCCTTGGTGCATGGAATCTGCAAAGCCACCTCTCATGGCATCCCACCCCGTCTCTCTACAGCGCTCGTAAAACCTTACCCTGCGTGAAGGGCGCTGGTCAACTGCAAAGTTCTTGTTGCTGTCTTCCGAGCTATCACTACACTGTACATCTCCCAATGGGGCAGGTACGTCAGGAGAAGCAGAGGCCTTGGAGCAGGCTGCTGTGTGGCTTAAGAGCCGTCAGTTCTGAACAGTCTGCTGCAGTGTACTTGGCACTAATAAAAACAGACCAAAATGGGATGGGAGGGGGGTGCGGGGGGAGGGCGGGGGGCGGGGGGCAGCAGCAACACGTCTCATCATGTAACTCATAGAACCGTGAAATTCATAACATGTACCATCTTTCCTCTTAAATCGGCGACAATGGGCCACCACCTGTCTCAATGTGCTCATTACGCTCAGGGCCCTTTGCCTTTATCCCCTCACTAGCAAAACAGATCAGGGTCCCGTAATCTCAACCTACTTTCATTCGCATCCCAAAATGATTCTCCTCACCCCCCCCGCCCCCACCCACCCCCACCCCTTCCCCGTATCGCCCTCTCCCACCCCCTTGAAACGAGCTGGAGAAATACTTTTGAGCGCATGTGTCCTCACACACACACACACACACACACAGTTGCTAGCAATTGCTGAATGCACTGCCAGTTCTACAACGTTACTTGACTGATTTACACAACTGTCTCCATTCCTCACAATGCATCTTCCTAACAAGAGAATACAGCACTGAAGCATCTGTCGCCCAAGCAAAGAGAGAATGTGGGTTGAAGTGGGGTGGGGGGGGGGGGGGGGAGGGGGGTGGAACGGAGGGGCAGGAAGGGAACTATGCGTAGGAAATTGCAAATTTCACCATCAATAAGCTTTAGAGGTTCTTTTTTCGAAAAAAGTTAAATTACTTCTTAGGAATCTTTAAAGAACCAGCGAAAGAGGAGTTTCAGGCAGTTTCAGATGGTAAATGTTAATTCGCCACTTAGAGGTGCAGTTCACAAAGTTTGATTTCAATGTGAGCTCTTGGTCCACAAGGATTTGTTTTCCCCATTCGGTTTTTGGCCTGACTCACTCGGTAACACTCTCGCCTCAAGTCAGAAAGTTGTATGTTCGATCGACATGTCGGGCCTTTGAGCTCAAGCAGTCTGACATCACGCTTCAAGGCAGTTGCGTCTTTGGGGGAGCCCTGCATTGATGGAGGTGCCGTCCTTCAGATGGGATGCTTAAAAAAAGCTTAGGCCAATGTTCTAGTCTCAAACTTGGAGATACGTTGTGTTTAAGTACAGTGCCTTCTCACAATCTTTGTCAACATCTATAACTCTGCACAACCATCACCTCAGTCCTCGCCAGCCCCCACACTCTCCCTGTTGCAGATTGGAGTGACTTCAAGATCTTCACAATTACTTACAAATCAACTCTCAACCGAGGACCTCCCTACCTCTCCGACCTGCTTACACCACACTCCGCGATCCACCCCCTCGATCAGCTGGCTTCGGCCTCCTACACATCCATCGACCCATCGGTTCCACCGTCAACAGCCATGTTTTAAGTCACGACACCCGAAAACTCTGGATACTTCTGCCTCAATCCCTCAGCCTTGCCAATCTTCAGATGTCAACTGAAGTCGTTCTTCTCTGACCGTGCCTACGGTCACATCCCCTCTCTCCCCAGCTCAGCGTCAAGCTCCGTCAATGTTAAGCGCTCTGAGCCACTATCGAATGAAAGGGCGTGATATAAATGCAGGTTGCTGTTGTTGTAGCCTTTCAAACGGGGCATTAATGTCTATCAACATCTGCTTGTGGTGTGCTATCACAGTGTGTTTTCTTTTCGACGGTAGATGAGGATGCTACAAGGAGTTAAACCCAGCAACTAACGGCAGGTGCATTCTCTATGGTGTGACAGAGAACCTGTGGCTTTCCCAGTTCACTTCACCTCATAACAACATTTCCTCTGCTGGGGTGTCTGTGGCACCAGCGCACGTTATTATTTCGCAGCTGAATGCTTTTGTACTGTCCTTATGTTGATAATATTCCGCCAGGACACAGCGGACTGATGTAAAAAAAATCTCTACTTTCAAGACTAGGGCACCAGCTTAAGGTTTTTTTTAAAAAAAGGTTAAAATGGACAACGTCCTGTACAAACCCCGTAAAGAAAGTTTTTCTGGGGGTCAGCTGGGTGTCTTGACACATGCAGAAACCCATCACCAATCTTAAGAGTATCCAAAGCAGACTGAGAGCTCCACATATGTATGCCAGCTACACATAATAATAATAATCCTCGCATTTCATATAGCGGTTTATCATCTCGTTGAGAAGTCTCAAAGCGCTTTCTGGGAGGAGGTGCGAAACGTGGCAGCCAATTGCACACAGCATCACAACGGTGTCCCGCAAAGGACTGAGTGGCCACATTTTTTTTCTCTCCCGATTGGTACACGGAATACTCTCGAGGTCAGGGACGCAGCCTGTTTACGTAATTACAGAGAGTACTAGGCATTGATGGTGAGGGCCAAGGCTTGGGTGCCTCCAGAGGGTGCGCGCTGGGGATAACTACTGGAGTTCAACCAACGCAGTACAAAATACACAGTCACTACACTTTATAGTAAATCTTGTGAAGCGCTTGATAATGTCCTCCCAGTGTGATAGGCGCCATGTCAAATGCAAGAATTATTATCTAATCACTTTTGCTTCTGGTGCGTGGAATCTTCTCACACGACCTTTCTTTTCCTCCGAGCATCGTCAATACAGAGCATTCAATCGAGGGTCGGGAATGCTTCCGTTTGGCTCCCTGAAGGCAGCACAGCAGATATCACAGGAAGGGTTCAAATGGCCCTCAAATGCAGCTTCTAGTCCTAAACGCAAACTCAACGGGACCGTAAATCAGCTCTGAGCTGTATATTCAAGGTGAAGAAAGAGCGTGCATTTTACGGGAGGGCTTCATCACGTCAAAACACCTCAAAACGCTTCACAGGCAATCACTGACAAATGCAGTGGCTGTATTTGTGGGGGAATGCGACAGCCACTTTGTGCCATTAAGGTCTCATCTCACTTCACGCGATAGGACGCATTTATTCAGCATCGTCAATGGAAGATAGCGCTAATATAATTCCCACAGGTGCAGGTAAAAAAAAACATGTTGCATTGTCACATGTTCTGATTAGGTGCTGTGCATTTCCCCCACACCAATAACACTCTATTTACAGCAACCTGTCAGCCAGGCTCAATCGGTAGCACTCTCACCTCGGAGTCAGCGGGTTGCGAGTTCAAGCCCCACGTCCGGGTTTGAGTTCACGTTGACTGTTCAGGTGGACGTTCAAGCTTCCATGGGTCTACTCAAAAAGAGAAGGGAGCTTCTCCCAGAGTCCTGGCCAACAATCTCCCCCCCACCCCCCCCAGATAAAATTGGTCACTCACTTGATGGCGATTAGGGGCACATAGCTGTATGCAAATTAGCTGCTGCGTTCACCTACAAATATGTAAAGCACTTTGCGATGTTTTGACAACGTGATAAAGTGCTATGTTAAATGCAGGGATTATTATTATTATTATTATTATTATTATTATTATTACCCATGCAGAGGATGGCTGACCCAGTGGTGCTTCCGACAGAATCACCAATGCATTTGTCAGCTAGTTTGGGGGTTGCACAGAAAAGGGACTATTTAGTGCTTGATATTGATGCAACGCACAATTTAAAAAACGGAAGGTTTAAATCGTGAAGCCTTCTTCATAGTTTTATCCAGGAAAAGTCAATGTAGGCTAGGGACAAGCAGTCATGGGCAATCAAAGACCAGACAGATCAACAGGCTCTTTCCGACAGTCAGGAGTGCTAGAGCAGGAGATTCAACCCCAGATATCGATGCAACGCTCCATTAAACAATTTCCTTTATTTTCATGAAGAGTGAAATCGTAACCTAATACTAATACTCGAAAGTAGAGTATTTCTATATTAATTTTTATATTGTATTTTTATTTTTTTACCACTAAATGGTAAAAAAGCAAATGTACCATTTGAAAAGGAAAGGGAGTTTCTCCCGGTATCCTGGCCATCAATTTCACTAGATAAAAATAGTTTGATGGCTATTTGATGGGACATTGCTGAGCGCAAACTGCCTGCCGTGTTCACTTCCAAAATACACATTAAAATAGAAATACTTTACAGGGCATGCTGCGAAACACTCCGAGACATCCTCTCGACACGAAAGGCTCTATGCCAAATGTGAGGACTGTTATATTATTATCCTTTTAATAAGATTAATATGAAGCCACATTCAATTAGGTCAATACAAAAGTGCATAATCTACCTCAATGAACCAGAGTAAGATCTGCCCCAGATTGCTCGAGACGTGACAGCTGTGTTTTGGACTCGGGTACTGTACATATTGTGCGTGACAATGAGGCACAGTCTCTGCTTAAGAGGCCTCGGTGATGAAAAGAGGGGTTGCAAGCCACTCCCAGCAGCTTTCATAAATAAAACCAACTCTGCCTTCCTTCCTCTTACCATCTGCCAAGCGCAGACTTCAATTCTGTTACCCACACACACTGACAACCGGAGAGCACAAACTTCAAACCACTCACTTTAGTTCCACCGCAATTCCTTTTGCATCAGGTCAATGAGAATTAAATGGACCAGAATCACATTATCAGAAAGCTTGTTCTTATTCCAATGCGTTCATATCTAGAAGAAACAATGGCTCTCGATAGCTCACAAGAAAGTTTCTCCGATTCCTGGGTGTGTCAGGAAGACAAAAAAAAAAGTACTCGACACACAGGAATTTTTAGTATTGAATTTCACATATTTGGATTTTTCTTAAAGTAAAGACGTGTTCACTTTTCAAAGCCGAGCAAATCATCTGCCTTGCAAGTCTCAGTCATTTGCAACTCAATCCATCATTTAAACTTTTTTTTGGAAAAAAGAGAGAGATAATGCAATGAATCCTTGGATTTGATGTAGCGCCTTTCACATCGGGAGGATGTCTCAAAGCGTTTCATGGGATATACCGTAAAGTGTTGTAATTGTGGGAGGTCAGGAAAAGACAGATCAAGCAGAAATAGCAAGAGATCGGTGGGGGGGGGGGGGCGGGCGGGGGGGCGGTGGGGGGGAGAGAGAGATAATCCTTGCAATTGATATAGCGCCTTATCACGTCTTCAAGACGTCTTATAGTGCTTCACCGAATATACTGCAAAGGAAACTGTACATTTTGTGGGCAAAACACAACAGCCAATTGCTCACAGCAGTGACCCACAAATGTCAGCTGAATTTCAGTTTGGTTTCTTCGCTCCAGCCCCCACACCCCTTACCGAAGAAAATCTCTTGCCCACTGATGCCGTGTAGCGAGCTCCTTCATTGGAGGCAAAATACAAACAGACCCTTAAACACACGGACGGCAGTGATCAGGCAACACGAGAGATAACTCACCGGCTGTCCAGTAAGTGACAGTCTAGTCACTAACACACACCACTCCTCTGCCCTTCAACTTTGCAGTGGAGAGCAACTTTCCTAACCCTCTGGTTACCAGGGCAGCTCGTTAAATAAAACACATGCATTGCACACGTTAAAAACAGTCACTGTAACAAGGACGAGGGGGGTAGGGGTGGGGGGGAGAGAGAGAAAGAGAGAGAGAGAGAGAGAAAGAGGAACTTTTATAGACATTTAATCTCAAAGACGGATCAGACCAGGCCCATCGATGTACTCAGGTCACAATAAAAGTTGGAAGCAATTTTTTTCCGGGTAAACAGAAACAAAAAGTAGAAGGGATGAGGTTAATAGTTAACTCTCTGCTTAAACCTGTGGCGACTCTGTGCATGTTTCTACCACAGATAATGCCCGTCCGTTTTTCTCTCTTTCACTCCTTCGCACACTCTGAACTCTCTGGCGCTCACTCTCCCACTCCTTTACTGACTCGTTCACTATCGTTCTCTCTCTCTCTCTCTCTCTCTCTCTCTTTCAACTCACTTTTAATCTATTATAATAATCCTTGCGTTCGTTATGGCGCCTTATCACGTCTCCGAGACGTCTCAAAGCGCTTCACGGGATACGCTGTAAAGTGAATTGATTTTATATTTTGTCATTTCTCTCTTTCACTCACTCACTCACTCACTCTCTTTGACTCATTCTCCTACTCCACTCCTTCATTCTCTCTCTCTCTCTCTCTCCCTCTATCTCTCTTTCACTCTCCCACCCCTTCACTCTTTTACTCACTCACTCACTCACTCCCCAATCCATTCTTACTCACTCTTCCTCTTTTACCTTTTCACTCTCTTTCTCTTTCACTCACTGACATTTACTCACTCACTCACTCTCATTCATTTCCTCTTTCTCTCTCTCTTCACTCTTTTACTCACTCACACTCTCTCTCCCTCCCCGATCCATTCTTACTCACACTTCCTTTCCTCCCTTTTACTCTTTCACTCTCTTTCTCTTTCACTCACTGACATTTACTCTCTCACTCACTCTTTCTCATTCATTTTCTCTTTCTCTCTTCACTCTTTTACTCATTCACTCAATCTTTCTCATTCATTTTCTCTTTCTCTCTCTTCACTCACTCACTCACTCACTCGCTCTTTCTCATTCATTTTCTCTTTCTCTCTCTTCACTCTTTCACTCACTCACTCTTTCTCATTCATTTTCTCTCTCTCTTCACTCTTTCACTCACTCACTCACTCACTCTTTCTCATTCATTTTCTCTCTCTCTCTCTCTCTTCACTCTTTCACTCACTCACTCGCTCTTTCTCATTCATTTTCTCTCTCTCTCTCTTCACTCTTTTACTCACTCACTCTTTCTCATTCATTTTCTCTCTCTCTTCACTCTTTCACTCACTCACTCACTCGCTCTTTCTCATTCATTTTCTCTTTCTCTCTCTTCACTCTTTCACTCACTCACTCACTTTCTCATTCATTTTCTCTCTCTCTCTCTCTCTCTCTTCACTCTTCACTCTTTTACTCTCTCCCTCACTCCCCAATCCATTCCTACTCACTCTTCCTGTCCTCCGTTTACCCTTTCACTCTCTTTCTCTTTCTCTCTCAGACTTTTTACTCCCTCACTCCCTCTCCCTCCCTCCCTCCCTCTCTCTCTCCCTCACCCTCTCTCCCTCACTCACCATCTCCCCTGACTGTGCTGTGGCTGTGGCTGTGCTGTGTCGGGGCCTGTGGGCCGCTGTCGGGGCTGATGTCGGGGCTGTCAGTGGAGCCGCTGCCGCTGCCGCCGCCGCCGCCGGGGAGCAGAGGCCAAGGGGGGGGGTGTGGGGGGGGTGTGGGGGGGGAGCGGCAGCCAATAGAAACGTGTGAACTCCCCCCTCACCCCCAACCTTCCCACCGGCTGAGAGGCGGAGATTAGCGGCCCTGAGGGGGTCAGTGTGAGGGGTCAGTGTGAGGGGGTCAGTGTGGGGGGTCAGTGTGAGGGGGTCAGTGTGAGGGGTCAGTGTGAGGGGTCAGTGTAAAGGGGTCAGTGTGAGGGGTCAGTGTGAGGGGGTCAGTGTGGGGGGGTCAGTGTAAAGGGGTCAGTGTGAGGGGGTCAGTGTAAAGGGGTCAGTGTGGGGGGGTCAGTGTGAGGGGGTCTGTGGGGGGGTCAGTGTAAAGGGGTCAGTGTGGGGGGGTCAGTGTGAGGGGGTCAGTGTGAGGGGGTCTGTGGGGGGTCAGTGTGGGGGGTCAGTGTGGGGGGGTCAGTGTAAAGGGGTCAGTGTGGGGGGGTCAGTGTGAGGGGTCAGTGTGAGTGGAGGGGTCAGTGTGAGGGGGTCAGTGTGAGGGGTCAGTGTAAAGGGGTCAGTGTGAGGGGGTCAGTGTGGGGGGTCAGTGTGAGGGGGTCAGTGTGAGGGGTCAGTGTGGGGGGGTCAGTGTAAAGGGGGTCAGTGTGGGGGGGTCAGTGTGAGGGGTCAGTGTGAGGGGAGGGGTCAGTGTGGGGGGAGGGGTCAGTGTGAGGGGTCAGTGTGGGGGGGGTCAGTGTGAGGGGTCAGTGTGGGGGGGTCAGTGTAAAGGGGTCAGTGTGAGGGGGTCAGTGTTGGGGGGTCAGTGTAAAGGGGTCAGTGTGAGGGGGTCAGTGTTGGGGGGTCAGTGTAAAGGGGGTCAGTGTGAGGGGGTCAGTGTTGGGGGGTCAGTGTAAAGGGGGTCAGTGTGAGGGGGTCAGTGTGGGGGGGGTCAGTGTAAAGGGGGTCAGTGTGAGGGGGTCAGTGTGGGGGGGTCAGTGTAAAGGGGGTCAGTGTGGGGGGTCAGTGTGAGGGGGTCAGTGTGGGGGGTCAGTGTGAGGGGGTCAGTGTGGGGGGGGGGGGGTCAGTGTGGGGGTCAGTGTGGGGGGTCAGTGTGGGGGGTCAGTGTGGGGGGTCAGTGTAAAGGGGGTCAGTGTGGGGGGTCAGTGTGGGGGGTCAGTGTAAAGGGGGTCAGTGTGGGGGTCAGTGTGGGGGTCAGTGTCGGGGTCAGTGTGGGGGGGTCAGTGTGGGGGTCAGTGTGGGGGGTCAGTGTAAAGGGGGTCAGTGTGGGGGGTCAGTGTGAGGGGTCAGTGTGGGGGTCAGTGTAAAGGGGGTCAGTGTAAAGGGGGTCAGTGTGGGGGGTCAGTGTGGGGGGGGGGGGGTCAGTGTAAAGGGGGTCAGTGTGGGGGGGTCAGTGTGGGGGGTCAGTGTAAAGGGGGTCAGTGTGGGGGGGTCAGTGTAAAGGGGGTCAGTGTGGGGGGGTCAGTGTAAAGGGGGTCAGTGTGAGGGGGTCAGTGTAAGGGGGGTCAGTGTGGGGGGGGTCAGTGTGAGGGGGTCAGTGTGAGGGGGTCAGTGTGAGGGGGTCAGTGTGAGGGGGTCAGTGTGTGAGGGGGTCAGTGTGAGGGGGTCAGTGTAAAGGGGGTCAGTGTGGGGGGGGTCAGTGTAAAGGGGTCAGTGTGGGGGGGATCAGTGTAAAGGGGGTCAGGGTGAGGGGGTCAGTGTGAGGGGGTCAGTGTGGGGGGGTCAGTGTGGGGGTCAGTGTAAAGGGGGTCAGTGTGGGGGGGGGTCAGTGTGGGGGGGTCAGTGTAAAGGGGGTCAGTGTGGGGGGGTCAGTGTGGGGGGGTCAGTGTAAAGGGGGTCAGTGTGGGGGGTCAGTGTAAAGGGGGTCAGTGTGGGGGGTCAGTGTAAAGGGGGTCAGTGTGGGGGGGGTCAGTGTGAGGGGATCAGTGTGGGGGGTCAGTGTGGGGGGGGGGGTCAGTGTGGGGTGTCAGTGTAAAGGGGGTCAGTGTGGGGGGGTCAGTGTGAGGGGGTCAGTGTGGGGGGTCAGTGTAAAGGGGGTCAGTGTGGGGGGTCAGTGTGAGGGGGTCAGTGTGGGGGGGTCAGTGTGAGGGGAGGGGTCAGTGTGCGGGGTCAGTGTGGGGGTCAGTGTGAGGGGGTCAGTGTAAAGGGGTCAGTGTGGGGGGGGTCAGTGTGAGGGGGTCAGTGTGGGGGGTCAGTGTAAAGGGGGTCAGTGTGGGGGGGTCTGTGTAGAGGGGTCAGTGTAAAGGGGTCAGTGTGGGGGGTCAGTGTGAGGGGATCAGTGTGGGGGGGTCAGTGTAAAGGGGGTCAGTGTGGGGGGGGTCAGTGTAAAGGGGGGTCAGTGTGGGGGGTCAGTGTGGGGGGTCAGTGTAAAGGGGGTCAGTGTGGGGGGGTCAGTGTGGGGGGTCAGTGTGAGGGGTCAGTGTGGGGGGGTCAGTGTGGGGGGGTCAGTGTGGGGGGCGTCAGTGTAAAGGGGGTCAGTGTGGGGGGGCGTCAGTGGTAAAGGGGGTCAGTGTGGGGGGGGGGGTCAGTGTGGGGGGGTCAGTGTGGGGGATCAGTGTGAGGGGTCAGTGTAAAGGGGGGTCAGTGTAAAGGGGTCAGTGTGGGGGGGGTCAGTGTGGGGGGTCAGTGTGGGGGGGGGTCAGTGTGAGGCGGTCAGTGTGGGGGGTCAGTGTGGGGGGGATCAGTGTGAGGGGGTCAGGTTGGGGGGGGTCAGTGTGGGGGGTCAGTGTAAAGGGGGTCAGTGTGGGGGGTCAGTGTAAAGGGGGTCAGTGTGGGGGGGGGTCAGTGTAAAGGGGTCAGTGTGGGGGGGGTCAGTGTGGGAGGGAGTCAGTGTGGAAGGGGGTCAGTGTAAAGGGGGGTCAGTGTGGGGGGTCAGTGTGGGGGGCGTCAGTGTAAAGGGGTCAGTGTGGGGGGGGGAGTCAGTGTGGGAGGGGTCAGTGTGGAGGGCGTCAGTGTAAAGGGGGTCAGTGTGGGGGGGGGTCAGTGTGGGGGATCAGTGTGAGGGGTCAGTGTAAAGGGGGTCAGTGTGGGGGGGGGCAGTGTAAAGGGGGGTCAGTGTAAAGGGGGTCAGTGTGGGGCGTCAGTGTGGGGGGGGGGCAGTGTGGAGGGATCAGTGTAAAGGGGTCAGTGTGTGGGGGGGGTCAGTGTGAGTGGGGGGGTCAGTGTGGGGGGGGTCAGTATAAAGGGGTCAGTGTAAAGGGGGTCAGTGTGGGGGGTCAGTGTAAAGGGGTCAGTGTGGGGGGGGTCAGTGTAAAAGGGGTCAGTGTGGGGGGGTCAGTGTAAAGGGGGTCAGTGTGGGGGTCGTCTGTGTGACAGGGGATTAAGGGGTTGTGGGTCGATTGTTATAGTGATTGTTATAGTGAATGAAGCCCAAATGTAGCAATACTGTGTGTGGTATATAGTACTGTATATTTACACACATACACAGACTACACTGCACAGACAGTACACACACACACAACACACACACACAATGAGAAAGGGCAAAGAGGGGGAAGAGAGTCGCCCTCTCCGCAGACTCTGCACACTGCGGAGGAGCGCGGGAGAGAAACAAACGCTCACGAGGAAGGGCACGGAGCAGGGTAGAGATACAGAGTCACGCGGCGAGAAAGGACGCAGAGAAGAGAGAGACGTACAAAGAAACGGGAAGCTTAAAGAATGCAGCGACGAGGAGCCCAGCCTGAAGTTCTCCCCTCGACCAACCTGTTGTCAGTAGGAGAGATTCCCCTCGCTGAGGGGAAAGAAGCCTCTTACTCAAGTTGCCGGCAGAACGAGTTATCCCAATCCGTGAGGACGGAACGGGCACTAAGTTCGAATAGATTCGATGTGCAATTTCCTCCGGACGAACCGCATTGATGGGCGAGATGCAAATGTGATGGGATTGTTTTGCATTCTTTTAATTTGATCTTTTCTTTGTTCATTATGAATGGTTAAAAAGCCTCTGAAGGTGGAGGACTGGATTGGGAGGAAAGAAATTCCAGAGATTTGAGGTTCAAAGGCGAGAATGAGGTCGAGAAAGCCACTCCACTGGGAAGAAATGGTGCATTTTATACTGAAAGTGGTAAATATTTATTAAACAAACAAACAAAGCAGAAGTACAGGTATCATTCTTATTCCAAAACCCCCAAAGGTTTCATCCTACAAAATAAAATGTGATCTTAAATTGCGGGTGGATTCCACCAAATGACAATCATGATTTTACATTTACAAAATGATCCGACAGGTAATGTTGCAGTGCCCGTCTGTGACAGTTCCAACCCACCAACCGGATGAGATCCAACTTCTCAAAATGAGTACATTTTTCTACAAGGACATCAGATCCACATTTGGAAACGAGTGTTCATTTTCAGCAGACCCGGCGGAAACAAAATGCAGCTTTCGGGGTAAATTGCATTCACCGGACCTTCACAAAGTGGACGCTGAACTGGCCTCATTCCTTGCTTATGAGCTTTTAAGATATGAATAAAATTACGGGTCAAGACTATTTTTGCACAATGTTTATTTGGTTGACATCACAAATACGCAGCATTTTGGATAGCACATCCTGTGCGTTTAAAGCTCCCCCTTCCCAACACTCACATGCACGCACAAGAAAGGTCTGGTCACTACCTGCACAGTGTCCATTTTTGCCAACATTCAGGTGAATACATCCCCTATCAATTCAATACTGTGACCATTGAGGGAATGAAGTTATTCTCTTTTGGCCTTTATAACTGTTCTGCACATTATTTCCCCGCACAAACAGGCAATGTGTCCGAGGCCATGACTAGCAGCGAAACCCGACAGAGCAGCACAACAATGGTTTTGCTCAACCAAAAGTTAACCGCGTAAAATCAAAAATATTGCATCAGAGTCTGATCTCACGTACCCAAGTCATCAGGAAAGTGTGGGGCAAAAGATTAGGCACCTCACACATTAGAGAGGAAAGCTTCAATCCAGCCTGAGCAGCGTTCCAACCTTTCCCTCTGACACTGCCCAACATTTGCTCAGGCACCAGCCCAATGATCAGAAATAGCACAATTCATAGCACAGGGATTTGAATCCACATGGGTCTTCTGCAGGCAAAGAATGATTGGCTTTTGTGCTGCATCACAACACACTCCTCCTTCTCTGCCCCCCTGCCACCCTCCCCATCCACCAAAAGGTCCTTTTAAGGATCCACTGTAAACACAAAAGTTTAGTGAAATTCCACATTGTGGTTAGGTCAGGACCCTAAATAAACCAAAAAACATCTTCTATGTGTTATTGGTCAGAAACAGGCATCGGTCAAGTGTGAATGGTTAGTTCAGTGCTTCAAAGAAGTATCATAACTCAATTTTGTAACACCCCCATAAATTTACATCAATATTTCAGTGATGCAATTTCCCAGGAAGCTGGAGTTCAACAATTTTGAAAACGACTTCAATGAGATGAGGACATTCTAAAGTTCTGTCAATGTGAAAGTAGCAAGCGCAAAACATGGCCCAGGTTATGTAAAAAGAGGTTGGTTAACTTATTGAGTCATAGTAGTGTATTTAAAACCCATCTGAATGAAAACGGTTCATCTACCCTGACACTTTTCACCCATCAGTCTATAAAAACACTGCTTTACAATTTTGACATATAATGGAGGTTAAACGTGTTTTTTTTAATGGAAATAAGTTCAATAAAAAAACTAATAAGGCACACACCGGTGTTTTGTAGTTGATCATTCTGCAGAGTTTACTTTGGTTGGCTGTTAATAATAGACAGTGTAATTTGTTCTAAAACTCTTAATTCTTTCAAAATATTGATCTGGAATATTACTAATGATAGAGGGCAGCTGGGCACCAAATCACCCGGTCAATTGATCAAGGCTCAACAATGCAGGTCAAAAATTTTCAGCTCCTGCTGGATTGAAATAAATGTGGCCAGTTTTACTGGGTTGTTGCATACAAGTACCCTGGAATGCTAGGACCAGTAGGAAGTCACAATGTCCTACATTGTCTTAGATATTGGCCCCTTTTGCTATAGGCACTGAATAGTTTTATGGTACAAAAGGATTGCATTCACCCCCAAAACCTACGACACATTTGAAAATCATGGCAACCGTTCACCTCATTGTGGTGAGTGTTATTTAAGGGAGAGTACTTTTTTTTAATATAAAACAAAAGGGAACCGTATTTGGAACATCTACAAAAGAGAATGAAAACTTGGGAGGTCACTGTTGTGTCTTATTCAAGTAAAACTTCAGGAACATCAAAGTTCCCCTATTCCTGCTTTTACGTTTGGCAATACCAATGCATGGAACGTTTGATGGCCTTTTCCCACTTATCTACGATTAGGTCGTAGACTGGCAGGGCATCTCGAGGGTTGTAAACCTTTTCCACCATTCTTAGTTTCTTCACCTCTGCTTTGCTGTCCCAGAACCCTGCAACACAAATCAATTAAAGGTAATGCAGAGGGGGAAAATATCATTGGGGCTGAGAAAAACAGCCCTTAAACTCTGTCTACTTACAATCAATCCCTGAACATAGGTCTCCCCAGCATTGAGGTATCAGCCTAGATCGAGTTCAAAATCCTAACGTGGGGTTTGAACCCACAACCTTTGGACTGAGAGGCAAGAGCGCTACCAATTGAACCAGATGCAGGCTGGCAAGACCCTGCTTATACAAAGAAATAAATACTATTTTTGACATACCGATTGCGAGACCAGCTAAAAATGCTGCCCCCAGACTGGACATATCTGAACATTGAGGTTTCTCGATTTTACAGGTGAGTAGATCTGAAGTGAGCTGCATGACAAATCCATTGTTGCTTATGCCTCCATCTGCCCTGTGTGTAACATGGCAAACATTTCAAATCAGAATGGAAAGAGTGCTCACGATCAAAGAACAGCCATTATGTCAAACATTCAGCCGAGCTGTCGTCCACATTAGAGAAAAAGGTAGTGTACTTATTGCATTGCAGTAGCTCAACAACAGCTTGCATTTACATAGCATCCGAGAGCGCTTGACAGTGGTGGAGCACAACACCAAGCTGAGGGGAAGGTGACTCTAGGTACGGCCAAAGAGGAAGCTCTTCAGGCTGAAAATGGGGAAGGAGGGGATAAGGCAGTGGGATAGAGGGAGAGTATTCTGGAGTTCAAAGCAAAAGCTTATATTTTTCTCTCTTCATTCTCCTTATTTCTTCTGCTCTCCCCCTTTCATTAGAGAATTGGAAGCCACAGCAAACAGACACTTAGTCAACGTACCTGACGTAGGTCACAGGAATTTGTGTTTCTTTCAGCATTGTGGTGTACAGTTGTTTGTTCCTAGAAGGAAACAGTAAAAGGACTTATATCAATACGAGTGAGAGTTAGCAAATTATGTGCAAGAGGAAAGATGGCAGCACAGATACTGCTCCACAGGCACAGGATGGTATTGGAATCCAATCTTAACCAAGATGAGAGGAAATAATAATAATAATAGCAATAACAAAGCAGACAGCGAGTCAGGCTGCTAGGGTCATGCCATTAGCAAATGGGTAAGATTTTAGCAAATCAGGGACAGTCTAATCATAGAGACCCCATGGTATATTTGGTACAGCGCCTTTCACATCGGGAGGACATCCCAAAGACTTCACAGAATATATCGTAAAGTACAGTGACTGTTTTGTAGGTGAATGTGGCAGCCAATTTTCACCCAACAATGTCCCCACAAACAGCCATGAAGTGAATGACCAATGTTATTTGGGGAGGGTGGTGGGGGGAATTGTTGGCCAAGGCACCAAGAGAAAGAAACTCCCTTCTTCCTTCAGGTAGGAAGGATTTTTAAAGTCCACCTGAACAGGCAATGACAGGGCCTCAGTTTAACATCTCACTCTGGAGCTCCATCCCACGGTCCTTCGCCTAACTTCCTCCCTTGCATCCTTCAAGGCCGGACTCAAGACTCTTCTTTTCGTCCATGGCTTTGGTCTTCCTCCCACCTCTCTGCCTTCCCACCACCCCTGCCCCATGCTCGGGCCCCAACATCTGATTGTACAGCGCTTTTGGACGTCCTCCCGATGTGAAAGGCGCTCTTTAAATGTAATTTAGTTGTTGTTGTCACCTCCAATGATGCAGAGCACCCCCAGCACTGCATAAGAGTGTCATCTTAGACTCTATGAATTCTAAGTCCTGATGTGCGGCTTGCACCCACAAACATCTGACTTGGAGGTGAGAGTGCTACTTAACTGACTCAGGCTGACACAATGTTAGACAGACAGTGGAATGCTACTCCCTCCCAGCTTTACTAACCCACTTTTCTATACCTGAATGCTATGGACTCAAGTATTGCTCGGATTAGATGATTTTTGGTTGTTGAAGGCTTCAGTCCCATAAACGATGCACAGGCATAAGGATCATTCACAGGAACCTGACGAGGAAACAATTTATACAAAGACTTTTTTTTAAAAAAAGCAGACAAATACAAGTACATTTAGAGCAAATAATAATCCTTGTATTTGATATAGTGCCTTTCATGTTGGGAGGTTTGGAACGTAGGCCATTCAGCTCCTCGAGCTATTCTATAAGATCATGGCTGATCTGTATCTCAAGTCCAATTACCTGCCGTTGCCCCATAACCCTTGATATCTTCATTTAACAGGAATCTATCCACCTTAGTCTTGAAAATTTGAATGGATCCAGCATCCACTTGTAGAGTGAATTGACAGTATATTTTGTGGGTGAAAGACGGCAGCCAATTGTGCACAGCAGTGTTCCACAAACAGTCGAGGATTGAGTGTCCCATTTATTGGAAGGGATCATTGCTCCCGGAAAGCGATTCATCAATCGACTAACAACTGGATTCCTACTTTACAATATACAACAACAACAAGATTCCATTTATTGAGCGCCTTTCACGTCGGGAGGACGTCCCAAGGCGCTGTACAGTTGGGTCAGGACCCAAGCAAGGGGGAAATGGTCAGGGTGAGGGGAGGGAAGGGAGGGAGCGAGGAGGGGGTAGAGAGTCGAGAGGGGAGCTGAAGGCACGGTCAAAGAGAAAGGTCTCGAGACTGGCCTTGAAGGAGGAAAGGGAGGAGGCAAGGCGAAGGCACTGGGGGATAGAGTTCCAGAGCCTAGGGGCTGAGAGGCTGAAGGCCCGTCCACCGATGGTAGGGCGGTTGGGGCGGGGGATGTGCAGTAGACCGGAGCCAGAGGAACGGAGGGTATGGGCGGGTAGGTAGGGGGATAGTAGGTTGGAGAGGTAGGAGGGAGCAATGCCGTGAATGGCCTTGTAGGTGAGGATGAGGATCTAGAATTCGATCCTCTAAGGGATGGGGAGCCAGTGGAGGCGAGCGAGGGTGGGAGTGATGTGGTCCGAAGCCTGGTGCGGGACAGTACACGAGCTGCAGAGTTCTGAATGACCTGCAGCTTGTGGAGGGAGGTGGCGGGAAGGCCGGCGAGGAGAGAGTTCCCATAGTCCAGCCTTGAGGTGATAAAGGCGTGGACCAGAGTTTCAGCAGCGTGAGGGGTGAGGTAGTGCCGTAGTCTGGCGACATTCCGGAGGTGATGGAAGGCGGTGCCAGTTGTGGCGCGGATATGAGGGAGAAAGGACAGCTCAGGGTCGAACAGAACACCGAGGTTCCTGACTGGCTTTGAGAGGTGGAGAGTGCAGCCTTGGATGCTGATGCTGTCAGCGCCTGAGGTGCGGAGGCGCTGACGTGAGCCAATCAGGAGGGCCTCAGTTTTACGCACATTGAGCTGGAGAAAGTTCTCTCTCGTCCAGGACTCGATGTCGGAGAGGCAGCTGTCAGGACATCGGTGGTCGTGGAGTTGAGGGTAGAGGAGGAAAGGTAGAGTTGGGTGTCATCCGCATACATGTGGAAGTTAACCCCATGTCTGCGGATGATGTCACCAAGGGGGAGCATATAGAGGATGAATAGGAGGGGACCGAGGACAGAGCCTTGAGGGACACCGCACGAGACAGTGCGGGGGCTGGAGGAAAAGCCGTTGGTAGAAACAAAATGAAGACGGTGGGAGAGGTACGACCTAAACCAATCAAGGACAGGGCCTTGAAGGTTTAGGTGGGAGGACGGCGGTGGAGGAGGATAGCATGGTCGACCGTATCGAATGCTGCCGATAGGTCGAGGAGGACGAGGAGGCAGAGGGAGCCCTGGTCACAGATGGTCAGGATGTCATTGGTGACCTTGACCAGGGCAGTTTCTGTGCTATGGGCAGCACGGAAACCCGACTGAAGGGGTTCGAATAGTGAATGGTTGGAGAGGAAAGAGCGCAGCTGGGAGGCGACAACTCGTTCCAGGACCTTGGACAGGAAGGGGAGGTTGGAGATGGGCCGGTAGCTTGATAGCTGCGACGCATCAAGGGAGGGTTTTTTCAAGGTGGGAGTGATGGTGGCAGTTTTTAAGGGAATGGGAACAGAGCCAGAGGAGAGGGACAGGTTGACGATGTCTGTGATATGTGGGGCAAGGAGGTGGAGCTGGGAGATAAGGAGTGGAGTGGGGATGGGGTCAAGGGAGCAGGTGGTGGGTTTCAGGGATAGGATGAGTTTGGTGACAGAGGGTGGGGAAACGGGTACGAAAGTGTGTAGGGGAGGATGGGTAGGAGTCGGAGTGTGGGAGGGAAGGGGTGGGTGGTGGGTGGATGTTGGAGGGGAAGTGACCGCGGAGCGAATTCCCTTGATTTTGGATTCAAGGAAATCCAGCATCTCCTCGCAGTAAAGGTTGGAGGAGATGACCTGCGCGGGGTGGCTGGGGGGACGGAGGAGTTGGGATGTGGTGGAGTAGAGTAGCCTGGGGTTGTCCTTCGCCTCCAGGATTATCCTGGAGTAGAAGGACGATTTGGCCGAGGCTAGAGTGGAGCGGTAGATTTTGAGGAGGTCCAGCCAGATTTGTCGCTGGACCGTTAGGCCAGATTTGACCCAGGTGCGTTCAGCAGTCCGCACTTCGGTCTTCAGTGAGCGGAGGTGGGTGATGAACCAGGGGGAGGAGCGAGAGTAGGAGACAGTACGGGAGGTGATGGGGGCAAGAGTGTCAAGTGAGGAGGAGAGGGTGTTGTGGAGGAGGGTGAGAGCAGAAGAGGGGTCCAACCGGGTTGCTAGGTAAAGCTTTAATGTTGCAACCATCCTATTCTCCTTCCTTTTTGCTTCCCCCTCATCTCTCCCTCAACTCCTTTCCACTGGCTCAAAAATGAAATTTGATTATAACCCACACAAAAAGGTCCATGCTGGAATAATAATCATTTCATTTGGTACAGTGCCTTTCACATCAGGAGGATGTCCCAAAACATTTCACAGGATATCTTATAAAATGGAGTAACTGTATACCTTGTGTACAAATGCAGCAGCCAATTTGCACGCAGCAACATCCCGCTTGGACCAGTTTTATCTGCGGGATTGTTGCCTAGTACAGGTGCAAAAAAGCTATTTCACATTATATACAAGGACCATCAAACTCTGCTTTAATCCGATTTACCCCAGTAAACACCACTTGTTATTCAGTGATAGTGGAGAGTCAACGGTGTGCGCTCACGCTGGTTCCGGGGAATGTGTGCATGCCCAATGCGATATCAGTACAGCTGGTTGGCTCTTGGGAATGTCCCTGCATCGCAATGTGCACGCGTTCCTGGAACTGACAGTGCGGTGGGCGGCATTATTGAGGTGCACACATCACATTGCAGCTGTCCTTGGTATTTTGATCTGTGAGGGTCCTTGTTTTTTTTTAAGAATGTCTGGTTATTATCTGCCTTGAATTAGAGAATTTGGCACAACCAAATAATCCCAATTTTTCACTACATTTTATTGTGTGGATTAAGAATAGACTTCAATGGTCCTCAATTCTAACTTATCCCCTTGTCTGCAGCTCCTTACCTTACCCCTTAATCCTTGACTTTGAACCTATTAGAAACAGCCATTGTAATTTTGTACTCAAACATTTTTTCAGACTAGCAAAATTCTGTATCTTATAAGCCTGCGAGAGTAACATTTCCGCAACACAATGGAACTCTTCTCACATAATGTGGGAGTCAAAACTAAGACCCTCATTCAAGCAGTCAGACAGACACATCCAGGAATTGCCATCTGCAAATCCTTTTGCAAATCGGACCCACACATTAATAAATAGTTGTTCGATCTGAACATTTAACCCAGGCAGATCTACAGTTCTCCAATGCACTGATGATGACAGCCCAGCCAGCCTGGCTCATCAGCAAGACTTGGAAGGGCAGAGCGGTCACTGGGGTCAGGGACCCATCCCACTCAGCTCCCATTAACCTTGCAAACGAAAGCCCTAACAGTTAGGGTGGTCCTAGCTGGACAAGCAGCAAGAAATTTCATTCTTTTTGCTGGAGTCACAGCCGGATTGGACTTCAGCAATGGAGTCTAATGTGGACAGTCAGATGCATCTCCTTCTACTGTTTTCAGTACAGATTAAATTGAAGCAAATGAGTGTTGTGGTATTTGCTAACGTACCTGCAATCCACTGAACGACGGGACAAAAAAGACACCATCTGAATCCTGCACCTCCTGAGCCATCTTTTCTGTTTCACTGGGATCAGAGAAGAAACCTAGCAAAAGCCCAAAATGAATAATAATAACCCTTGCATTAGATATAATGCTTTATCATGTCACTGAGACGTCTCAAAGCTTTTCACAGAATATATTGTAAAATGAATTGACTATTTTCTGGGCGAGTTGATAAAAATAAAAAAACAGACAAAAAGAAAAAAAACATTGACAAAAAGAAAAAAAACATTGCAATCAATCCAGCAAAGTCTCTTCTCTCTGAATCTACTCCAAGGGATTACAGCCCGTGGGCAGCTTTGTTACAAGCACTGGTCCATGATTTATATATACAGAATGATTTATCATTCATAATAATCCTTGCATTGATTATCCTTCCTCAAACGTTGCTGCGTCATCTTCAAGCACTTCACAAGATATACTATGAAACTGTGCGACTATTTTTTTCCTGGGTGAAATTCATCAATTCATCAGCCTGACAGACTAATGGGACGGGGTTGCTCAATAACTGTCACAACCAAGGGGACAGGAGAAAGAGCAATTTCCTTGCAAACACAAGGGTGGGAATAAAAGGCAAAACAGAAATAGGATACTGGAACAATTTTGATTTCATTTGAAAAGAATCAATCTATTTTGTAAGATACCACCAAACACATTCTGTACACAAGCACAATTTAATTTAAGCAGCTCAATAAATCGGTGCTTTTGCTCAGACTCCGAGAGGAGAGAGAGAGAAAGAAAGAGAGAGAAAAATAGACCAAAGTTACAAAAAAAATCTTACCCAGTCCTTTTGCCCATTTGATCACAATGCCCGTATCAGCAGAGTTTCCTTCTGCTAAATACGTAATCTCTGGTCCAATTTTCCATGCCACTAACGGATAAAGGCCTAAGAGAATAAAACACACCATCAGTTTTCAGACTGCAACTATGAACATTTACCAGTGGGAATATTACACATTTCAGTCTCTGGCAACCATTCCAATTACATATGGCCAACTCCTCAAGGCCATTGGTAGCCAAAACTATTTTTAACTCAAGTGAGTGGGAAGGAAGAGAGAGAGAGAGAGAAAGAAAAGAGTAGGGAGGATAAGTGGGTGGTGGAAGCAGATTTGATAGGAGCTTTCAAAAGGGAATTAGATAGATACTTGAAAAGGAAACATATGTAGGGGTATGGGGTAAGAATGGGGGAGTGGGACTAGTTGGTAGCTCTTTCAAAGAGCCAGCACAGGCACGATGGGCCGAATGACCTCCTTCTGTGCTGTCGATTCTATAATTCTACTTTCAAGTGTGAGGATCAGTTAAGGCTCTCTGAATGTAGGCAAGTCAGAGAATAGACAGAGGCAATGCAGCAAACACAACAAAGAAGCTCAAGTACTGAAACTAACCGAGGAGCAAACTGAAACGGGATCACAGTCGCTGAAATAGCATCACTCACATGCATTAGTTTTCATACATACATGCACAGAAACTGTTTTATTCCGTTTCAGTCTCCTGATGGCTACTGTAATGCCGGCTACTAACAGCCTGGCTAGTTTATGTACGACAACATCTGCACTGAAGGGTGGTCACATAATCACTGCTCGTTTGGAGTGGTGACACGCAGCATTATACAGATTTCCATTTTGCGAGATATTAGACTAAGATTTGCCTCTGTACCCGACACAGATGCATGAGGCTTGGTTCCAGTGTTGATGGACAGGAAAGTGCCCGACCCCATGGTGAGCTTCACATCTCCGATGTCAAAGCAACATTCTCCAAACATGGCTGATTGCTGATCGGCGACCTGCAAGGAGGTGAATATCGTTAATATGTACACCACACACACAATAGTGTAAATCAATACATTACAAGCATTGGTATGAATCAACAATACTGAACAAAAATATTAAACTATATATATATTTTCATATCAGAGATTAAGTTTGCAATTACCCCCATTCTCTGCGCCCCCACCACCCCACACACACAATACTCAATGTATCACGATACTCACCAAAGCAGTTATTGGAATGGATACACCAAAAATGCTGGAGTCAGTTAAACCAAAGTTGTGACTAAAATATTAAAAGAAAAGTTATTTCAAAACTTTATCCTCAGTCGCTTCAATCCTCTTCTCTCACTCCAGCCCAAAATCACCTTCAGTCAAATGCTCTGAAAATATCACTCACTGTGCAAACATAAGCATGAAGAAGCTATTATATCTCTATTTCACAACTTCCTATAAAACTCCTTTCTTTCCAAAAGACAGGAACCCCACTTCACTGGCTCCACTGGGTATATTAAAACATCTATAGATTTTTCTAAAGATTTAGAAAGATTTTTCTAATTAATTGAGTTTCGCCCCAAGCCTCAGTTTCCTCATCTGGCAAACATCTGCCTTCAGTGTAATCAAAAAAAATGTCTGCCAGTGCTCTAATCTGCAGATGCGATGGGCTGAATAGCCTCCTTCTGCGCTGTAAATTTCTATAATTTTAATTAGATGCTCTGCACAATAGCATAAAATGAACATCTTTTTCCATTGTGGAAAGGACCGAATACAAAAAAAACATGCGCACACGCTCATTTTGGGGGATTTCCAACAGAAACTTTGAGATAAGCGGTTGTGTGTTGAAAGACTGAGAAGAGAATGAGCCTGCCAATGACATAGGGTTTCAGAGAGAGATAGAGGGAAAAAAATGATTGTGACAAACGTATACACTCCCTCTAAATGTGAAAGTATACCCAGTGGAACCCCGTTATAGTACGCTCCATTACAAACTGATTTGAATTGTGGACTTCATACTTGCCTAGCTGAACATCCCAAACCCAACACCACGCCAACCCAATCCGTTGCCGCGTTTCNAAAAACGTCAGTGATACAATGCAATCTGAAGCTCACTGCATGTCGATGGAGCCTTCCAGCTGTCTATGAGCATGTGCAGCAATATCACAGATCACATCATCGGTGGCATGATGATACAGAAGCCACAACAGACAGCTACATCAAAAAGAAAAGCTGGAATCTTTTATGGACACCATCAACCACCGTTTAAACAAGGTTCAACTGTGTTAATTCTCTATCACAAAAGATGCACCAGTTAGACCTTGAGCATTCCAGAGCTCTTAGGAGGGACTTTATCAAAGGAAAAACAAACATCAGTCATGTCCTAAACGCCACACGATTATTTTAGCTGTGCTGCAATGAGTAAGTGAAGCACACAGATAAATCGAAAAATTGCAAAGATCAAAGGGTTTTTACCTGGTATCTTCTACTGCAGGAAGGATAGATAAAGGAAAACTGAGCATGCTGGCAAGGAATTCACTCCAACACATCTAAAATGATAAATATGAATCGCTGCAAGTTCTGCAAGTTGCTAATGCCCACCCCACCAGCCCTCCACCTCAACTTCCAGCTCAGGTCCAAAAACCCATTACTGTCCAGCGCCCTGGGACGTCTTTCCAACGTGAAGGGTGCTAGGCAAGTGTTGTTGTTGTTGTATTACAGTGCTTTCGGTCTCCCTGCGTCCCCCCCCTACCAGCCCTCCACCCTCCCCGACCCCCAGCTCGGGTCCAAAACTCTGTCTGTCCAGCACCTTAGGACGTCCTCCCGCCGTGAAAGGCGCTATGCAAATGTAATTTTTTTGTTGTTGCATTATAACACAGAAAGAAGTCAATGATTCTGTAAGCTATTCCCCCATTTGTTCAAACAGCAAACTTTATTGCATTTCACAATAAGACAACTGTTTAAAAGACAAATCTTATGTAGCTTATATGTACATGTATATACACACACACATATACATATATATACACACATAAACACATCTATATATAATATATATATAAAAATAAAAAGGCACAACAGGATTTAAATACCTGGAAAGGGTCAAACATTGCTGTAGTGCTTGCATTCGAGAAATCTGTAGCAAAAACTGCACCTGTAAGGGAACAAGTCTGTAAACCTATCACATACAGAACACTTTGCAATGGAAATGTTTAATACATTGTTGACTACATTCACTGATGGCCAAACAAAAATAGTAATCCTACTTTTGATTCACATCGGGAGGATGTCTCAAGCCACTTCACAGGATTTTAACAATAAAAATCCTTGCAATTGATAAAGCAAGCACCTTATCACATCGCTGAGACATCTCACTGCGCTTCACTGAATATATTGTAAAGTGAACTGACTGTATTTTGTGGGAAAATGTGGCAGCCAATTTTCACACAGCAATGTCCTACAAACAGCCATGAAGTGAATGAACAGTTTTATTTGGGGGAGTGTTGGCCAGGACACCAGGAGAAACTCCCTTCTATTTTCCAATAATGCCATGAGATCATGAATGTCCACATGATGGGGGCTCAGTTTAATGTCTCATCTGAAGGACGACACCTCCAAAACGTTGCACACCCCCAGCACTGCATTGAAGTGTCAGCGTAGACGATGAGTCTCTAGGCGTGACATGAGGCTTGAATCCACAACCTTCTAACTCAGAGGCAAGAGTGCTACCAATTGAGCCAGACTGACATGAAAAATGTTGAGCAAATAAACACCATATTCAAACTCTAGGTAAACTGGGAGTAAAATAATAATCCTTATATTTGACATAATGTCTTTTCACATTGGAAGGACACCTCAAAAAGTTTCACAGAAAATACTATAAAGTGCAGTGACTGCGCTTGCAGATAATAGCAATAGTTCATCATTAGATTTGGCTATTGTGTGGAATTCAGTAATGACAAGCACCATCCAGAGAGAGAAAAGCAATACTGCAAAAACAGCCAGTTGAAATCTAACAAAGCAATCATTTAATAATAATCCTTGCATTTGATAAGATCCTTATCACTTCTTCGAGACGTCTCAAAGCGCTTCACAGAATATACTGTAAATTGACTTGACTGTATATTTTGTGAGCAAAACGCCACAGCCAATTGTGCGCAACAATGTCCCACAAACAGTCGTGGATTGAGTGACCAATCTCTTATTTTTTTTAAGCGATTACCACCCCCAGAAAGCAATCCGCCAATTGACAAACAACCAGGTTCCTATTACTGCTACATAAACAGAGGCATGTGGAGTAAGGAAACTTGTCTAAGGTTTCGCCCTGCATGGGAATCAAATCCAGGCCCCTTCGCTTGCGAGGCGAGTGCTCTAACCACTAAGCTGCAGGTCTCCACTAGTTGAATCTGCATGTGTCCCATCATGTACGAACCGCCAGCTCTATGTAAGAGCTATCCATTGAGTCCCATTCCCCTGCCTTTCCCCACACCCTCATTCGCAAACATCATTCAAATCCCCTCTAAAAAGCTCTCATGGGTTCGTTTACAGATTAGTGCTTGGAATGAGGAGAGTCATTTTGCAGCATATAGACATTCATTAACTGCTCAGTCTTCACTTTTAGCAGCCATACCTTTTATACGTCACCCTACAAGGTTGGAAAATATTTCCTGAGAATTAGAATGTGGAGTCCCTAATATATTCTTGTGAAGCACTTTGAGACATCTCAACGGCTTGATAAAGGCGCTATATCAAATGCAAGGATTGTAATGTATACAGAATAATAGAATGTTCAAGTTAGAAGCGGATTTAAACAGATGCAAATTTGGAGCAAAAATGATCCCCTTTGTGTTCAATTTCAAGTTCCCACTAACAACAAAATTACATTTATAGAGCGCCTTTCACGTCGGGAGGATGTGCCAAAGCGCTGACAGTCAGCTGTTGGGGCCCGAGCATGGGGAGGGGTGGTGTAGGGGATGAGGGAAGGCAGAGAGGTGGGAGGTGGGACCAAAGGCACGGTCGAAGAGAAGGGTCTTGAGACCGGCCTTGAAGGATGCGAGGGAGGAAGCGAGGCGAAGGGACCGTGGGATGGAGTTCCAGAGTGTGGGGGCAGAGAGGCTCAAAGCCCGGCCGCCGATGGTAGGGCAGGTCGGGCAGGAGACATGGAGCAGGCCGGAGCCCGATGAATGGAGGGAGCGGGCAGGTTGGTAGGGAGTCAGTAGGTCAGAGAGGTAGGAGGGGGCAAGGCCATGGATGGCCTTAAAGGTGAGGTCGAGGATCTTGAACTCGATCCTCCGGGGAATGGGGAGCCAGTGGAGTCGGACGAGGGTGGGAGTGATGGGGTCGTGGAGCTTGGTGTGTGCAGTTTTGGATGATCTGCAGCTTGTGAAAGGAAGCGTTCGGAAGGCCGATGAAGAGGGAGTTCCCATAATCAAGCCTTGAGATGACTAAACCTTACCATCAGTCAATTTGTGCAGCAACCAAGTGTCAATTGTACCAAAGCAGCAGTTTCCTTCATAAGCAGCATCTTGGACCTATAAAGAGATAAAAAATAAATGATAATTCCTTGCATTTGATATCGTGCCTCATCAGGATGTTAAACATTTCAAACCGATTCACAGAATTTACTGTAAAATGGAGTGACTGTGTAGTTTGTAGGCAAACATGGCTCCTAATTTGTGCACAGCGATATCCTACAAACAGCCATAAAGTGAATGCCCAATTTAATTAGAGGATTGTTGGCCAGGACACCGGGAGAAGCTGCCTTCTTTTTTCGAACGTCACCGTGAGTAACGTCCACCAGAACAGGAAGACGGGACTTCAGATTAACATCTCATCTGAAGGAGACAGGATTCCCTCCCTTTGTACTACACTGGAGGGTCAGCCTCGATGGGAGCTCAAAGTCGTGACTTAGGGCTTGAACCCACAACCTGTCACTCAGAGTTGAGCGTTCTATTAACTGAGATAGGCAAATGCCTAGATGGATTCAAATTTTTCAGTAGCATGGGGTGGTGGTAGGGCCTGGCGGGTGGGGGGGGGGGTCAGTCAGGCAGTATCACAGCCTTACAAATACTGCTGTAGCAATAGCACTTCATATGCAAAGCCAGTGTGAGATGATTTGCTCACAACCCATTGCTCCACCTCCTCATCCTGTCGGATGATATTTCCGTTGCTTTCACAGAGCATCGAATCAGAGCACAGCACACTTGCAATTACAACACAATGCATCTAACACTTGACTGTTTGCTATTTTTATAATTACTTACATAGACACACAAGGGCACGGTTTAGGTGCTGATAATAATAATAATAATCCTTGCATTTGATATAGCGCTTTTCACGTCAGGAGGACGTCCCAAAGCGCTTCACAGAACACACTGTAAAGTGAATTGACTGTATATTTGTGGGCGAACGCGGCAGCCAATTGCGCACAGCAATGTCCCACAAACAGTCATAGATTAAAAATGACCAATTTATTATTGTTTTTGGAGGGATTATTATTAGGCATGTGGAGTAAGGAAACTTGCCCAAGGTTCCTGTTTCACCAATAAGAGGCGTACCTGGTCAAATAGCCCAGTGGCACTCATTGACGAGTGCTACACATGAAGAATGACTATTTTGAGCAAAGTATTGAAAGGCTGCTGGAAGCGTACATATATCAGCATGAGCAGCATCTTCAGGAGAGAAAAGTTTGCGATAAAGAAAGTTGCAGATAACAGAATGGTTGGGGGGGGGGGGGGAGGAGGAGATGAGATGTTCTTTCTTATCCCCAGTGTGAAACATGCCAAGGATAGAACAGTAATGCCAAACATCTGGACCCAAGTTTAGCTGACAGAGGACAAATATTTTTTTTGACCGGCTGGTTTTTTGACAACAACCCATCACCATGCTCCAGACCAAACAGCGTTCCATGCATCCCACCTACACATGGAAATTCCTGGGCTTGGAAAGGAATGCACACTGTCTTACTTTGCTTCCTCTCCCGAGGGACGCACCCTACTTACTTAATTCCGGAGAACATGAGGCACAGGTTGCTAAGAGCCAAGGCATGGGGACCCCAGAGTGTGCATTGGACTTTAACCAGCATTCCATAACACGTCACCTTGGATCCAGTTCAGTTCCAAGAGGAACTTGTGCTCAAACCCCTCACAAGGACGAGTCAAAAATTGTACAATACCACTTTCTGCCATCAGAGGGAGCTGCAACATTCAGCAAGTTCTGACCAAAATCTAGTGGAGTAAAACTATTTTATACCACTAACATATAACAGCAAACATGTACTTTGTTTTCTAGGTTTGTTGCAACAGAGTACACTGGACTGTACTGCACGTGCAGTACTTCATCACTGCAGCTGGTAAGCGCACAGGCGATGACCGGTTAAGACGCAGTGTGTACGTACTTCAATGCAACCCAATACCTACGCAAGCGGTGATGGGTCAAGACTTTGTTTCCCGCACTTGTTTTAAGTGGAACACTGCACACGTTTTCTTTAATGCAGCCGGTAAAGGCGGTAGCAGAGTTACGAGTTAGGAGATGATTTGCAGAGGATTTAGGATTATTTGGGACAAAGAAACCACTACAATTTAGGCCTTTGCTGATTTATAAATTACGGCTAATGGAAAGAAATTTGAGTGTTTTTCGGTAGGAAACTGAGTGGGACTTCAGTGCATGGGCAACTTAGGTGATCAAACGATTTATGAAGAGCCGACTCGAGTGGTTTTTGCGGTACTACATCAGGACCCATTGGATATCACCTTGGGACGTACAACCCACACGAAAGGTGCTGTACAAATGTAATTTGTCATTGTTCGCTTCACTGTAGAGTGGATAACACCCGGATGGGAGAGGAGTTACACCTCCGTCACTTCCGTCACTTTGGACAGAGTGACGTTCCTTTTTATAAAGCTCAAGGCTCCGTTATACTGTTATACTGTACTGTTATACTGTTATACTGGTTATACTGGGGCCGACCTATATGTTCAAGACCGTCTACCAACCAATAAGAAGAAGATTTGACATTGTGTTGCCGTCACGAACACAAGTTTACTTCAACTGCACCAGCGACAGCGGAGCAACTCTTCACTGAGTCTTTTCACCTCGCGGCAACTCACAGACTGCGCACTGTTCTCACCTGCTGTAAGTTTTGGAGCACCCAGGCCAAGCGAAGAGAAACGTGCTGGGTGGAGAAGTTGATGACACTTGCGGCCAGGAAGCGTTTCTGTCTGGTTAGAAAGTGTAGCATCCGGCTGGACATGTGAATCGTCTGCAACAAAGAAAAAGCGTCAGTAACAAATTGTTCTATGGCAGACACAAGCGCACATCACATCGCCCTTCACCAGACAAATGTCAGTCCGTTCAATCCTCAGCTACATTTTCACCCACAT
The DNA here is from genome assembly GCF_018977255.1 of Callorhinchus milii. Classification (NCBI taxonomy): domain Eukaryota; kingdom Metazoa; phylum Chordata; class Chondrichthyes; order Chimaeriformes; family Callorhinchidae; genus Callorhinchus; species Callorhinchus milii. The sequence goes on along the minus strand of NW_024704752.1, from coordinate 7,017,731 downwards.
TATACCTGGTGCACTCTCGCCTTGGAGTCAAAAGGTCGTGGCTTTAAGCTCCAAGTTGGGACACTGAACTCAGTCTCAGAGATACTCTAGTGGGGTGTTTGAAGTATAGTCTTTGTGAGGGAGGTGGCGGGTGGAGAAAGGAGCTCTGCACTGTTGGGAGGTGCCGTCCTTCAGACGATACAGCTTGATGATGCAATGGGAAGACGGTCAAAGATGATATTCACAAATACCATTCACAAAAGTGAATACTACGACTCACGATTTCACAGTCCAGAATCAAGAGGGGTGGAGGGCAAGGGGCGGGGGGAGGAAGACTGAAGGCACAGATAAAGAAGAAGATCTTAATCTATTTTGACCTATGTTCAGGTTGACAATGAAAGGATGATGGAAAGAATCATTCTCCAAGATTACCTGAAGGAGGAATGAATTGTTCCACGATCGGACAAGCTCGGCTGCCCTCAGATCCTGCCAGCAGATAAAATTATGGAACGGTTTCCCTGTTGTCCTGCAAGAGATGACACACCACAATAAATAATAATCATCATCCACCTCACATTTAATAACAGCGTTGCACATTGGGAAGATGTTTCAAAATGCTTTACAGGATACACTTTAAAGTGCAGCGACTGTGCATTGGCAACCAGCAATTTGCACACAGCAATGGCCCACAAACAGTCCTCCAGTGAACAACCAATTTTATCTGGGAGATTTTTGACTCGGATACTTGGAGGAACACCCTTATGGATTTGAATAGTACCATGGAATCTTCAATGTCCATCTGATCAGTCAGAAGGGACCTTGGTTTGACATTTCGTCTGAAGGATGACACCACCAACAATGCAGTGTTGACGTGCAAGTTCATAGTCTCGATATTGAACCCTTGAACCCACAATCGTCTGGCTCAGAGGTGAGACTGATACCAACTGAGGCAGGCTGCAACAATAACAAATTGCAGTTAATTAGTACCTTTCTCATGAGGAGGACGTACCAAAGCACTGGTCAGTCAAGGGTTTGAACCTGAGCCGAGGGTTAGAATCAAGAGGGTGGAGGGCAAAGAGGATTACTGAAGGCACGGTCAAAGAGGAAGGTCTTGAGACGAGCCTTGAAGGAGGCAAAGGAGAGGGCATGGTGGAGGTGCTCTGGGATAGATTTCTAGAGGGTAGGGCAGAAAACCTGACTGCCGATGGTGAGGCGAGCAGGATGGGAGACATAGAGCGGTTCAGTGCCCGCCGAGCGGAGAGAATGACAGGTAGGTAAGGTTTAGCCTGTCAAGCAACTAATACTTATACTAATACTATACCATTAGGGGTCATTAATGGGCAAAACGAGAACTGAAAATGAAAGCACAGCACACTTCACCTACTGCAGCGAATGCTAATAGCGTATAGCGCTACACTGTACCCCACATCACAGACTCGTGTTCCACAGAAATGGATCCCAATTTTCTACAGCGAGGAAATATTGGATAAGCAAAGGCATCTGTTTTTCTGAACTTCGAACTTTTACACTGTACCATCTGAAACCTTCACAAAGTAGATTCCAAAATGAAGCTGGATCAAATTTCAACTTTTCAACTTCTCAGACACTCAGTGTCAGCAGGAGAGGGAGACAGAATTAATCAGTCCAAGTGAATCACATAACAGAAAAATACCAGGATCAAGACTCAGGTGATTTTTAATAGGAACTTACGGTGACTGTCAACACGGGTTACCTGTGTCTCCAACCCCCATAATAACAACAAATTACATTTGTATCGCACCTTTCACATTGGGAGGACATCCCAAGGTGCTGGACAGTCAGGGATTTGGACTTGAGAAAGGGATCAGAAGGGGTGGTGGGCAAGGAGGGTAGGGGTAGGAAAGTGACCAAATGGTGGGGGCAGAGAGGCTGGAGGCCTGATTGCCGATGGTGGGGAGGGCCAGCGGGGCACATGAAGCAGGCCATTGAGCAGAAGGAGGTCTACATGGCGTTAGCAAATCACAACGGTGTCTAGGGAGAAGCAAGGCTGTGGAGGGCTTTGAAGGCTAGGACAAAGATTTTGAACTGTATTCTCTAGGGGATGGGGAGCCAGTGGAGTCGGGCGAGGGTGGGGGTGATAGGGTCACAGTGCCTGAACGCCGCCCCCCCCCCCACCCCCCAACTGTCCACATTCAAAATATCTGACAAATAACAGCAAGCATCACATCACTATAGCAACTGATGTATAGGTTTACACCATCGGATGTAAAGTTGCTCTCAATGAGCCGTTCCTCCCCACTGGAGGTACAAAGGCACCCAGAGGAGCCATTGCTAAGTTCAGTTAATGGATAAAATAAGTGCCATGTCAGCATGAGAGTGGCTTGGCAGACACAGTGCAGTGCATCGCTAAAAGCTGAACAGATGGTTCTGAACAACACACTAAGTAACCTTACCCGCCCACAGAACTGGTGAGATCACACAGCTGCAGGCTGCAGTTCTGGCAAAGTTACTCAAAGAGATAGGTGGGGAATGTTTGCGTTGAACAAATGTTGCGTCAGATTTTTCCCCCGGCCTCCCACAAAAGAAAAGCTCTCCCCTTTACCCTTCTCAACCACATATTGCAGAAAGTAGCCTCTGAAAATCTACTTGAAGACTAAATATTTTAAGATCAACTGATCCCAAAGCCCTGAGTTACTGACTATTGGATGGTGCAAGGAAGACCTAACCTCCAAATTTCCTTTCTTCCACCCCACAACCCCAAATGGAGCACCACCTGAACAATAATCCTCAAACAGGGAATTGGATTGCTATTAACAGAAAACACCTGCCTGCTTCATGTAGTGGGCCAGGATTCAGCAATTCCGTCCTGCTCTATGGAACTCCACCCTGGGGTCTCTCTGACACTCTGCTTCCCTACATTTAAAGCCATCTGAAGACCTCTCCTTTTGACTGCAATTTTGGTCACCTTTTCTCCACACCCACCATTCCTTCCTCGTTTCCCCCACACACCACCAGCTCAAGCTCACGGGCAGCTCTATCAAGAAGCTTTGAGATATCCCCAGGGTCAGACTGGGTACAAGGGAAATTTCCTGAGTCCCCCTGGGTCCCTGATGTTTACCACCGTGTGCAGCTTAGTTCAGAGATTCCATTTAAAAGCTTTTAAAAGCTTAAAACATCCTCGCATTTAAAACATTTAAAACACACACATACTTTACGACAATCCGCGCCCCCTTTTCGCTGGACACCCCTCACGTTAAAGGTGTCGGTAAATGTAAAAATTGTCGTTGAAAAGGAATACTGAAGTATTCGGGGAGTCGGCGGTAGGGTTGGTTAGATTAGGCATCTCATGTGGAGAAAAACACCAGCACAGACTTGATATGCCAAATGGCCTGGCTCTGTGCTGTAATATTACAGGATTCTACAACAAAATAATAAAACATCTAAAAATGAACAGCCAATGACTAAATAATTGTAAGTGATTTTTACAGATCACTGGAGCTTTTTGCATACATGAGGAAGAAGGGAATGGGAGAGAGGACCAGAAGAGGTGAAAGCTCATGTGGAGAATAAACACTGATGTGGACTAGCTGGTCTAAATGGTCTGTTCCTGTGCACTCTATGTAATAAGTCACCATTGGTGCACACAGGACAACCTCATTCTCAGGATATTCTATATAGGTGCACACAGGACAAACCTCTATTCACCAGGTACACTACAGGCACATAACAACGTAAGAACATAAGAATTAGGAGCAGGAGTAGGCCATTTGGCCCCTTGAGCCTGCCCCGCCATTCGATAAGATCATGGCTGATCTTCAGACCTCGCTCTAATTACCTGCCCTATCCCCATATCCCCTAACATCTCTATTTTTTTTAAACATCTATCAGTCTCAGCCTTGAAGATGTTCAAGGACTGAGCATCTACAGCCTTCTGGGATAGTGAATTCCATAAATTCACTACTCTCTGAGTGAAGAAATGTTTCCTCAACTCTGTTCTAAAAGGCTGACCCTTAATTTTAAGACTGTGACCCCTGGTTATAGATTCTCCTACCAGGGGAAACAGACCCTCAGTGTCTACTTTATCAGCCCTTTAAGAATCTTATATGTTTCAATAAGATCTCCCCTAATTCTTCTGGAGTTCTGTAGCTCAGTGGTCAGAGCACTCGCTTTGCAAGTGAGAGACCTGAGTTCAATTCCAAGCAGAGGGCGAAACCTTGGGCAAGTTTCCTTACTCCACACACCGAATAATAATCCCTCCAAAAAGCAAAACAATAATAAATTGGTCATTTTCAAACCACGACTGTTTGTGGGACATTGCTGTGCACAATTGGCTGCTGCGTTCACCCATGAATATACAGTTAATTCACTTTAAGGTATATTCTGTGAAGCGCTTTGAGACGTCTAGAAGACGTGAAAAGCGCTATATCAAATGCAAGGATTATTGTTATTATATTATTGTACTCTAGAACAAATAGCCCTAGTTTATTCAGCCTATCCTGATAGGTCAGTCCCCTCATCCCAGGAACTAACCTAGTGAATCTACGCTATACCACCTCTAGGGCAAGTATGTCCTTTTTTAAATAAGGAGACCAAAACTGCACACAATACTCTAGGTGCAGTCTCACCAAGGCCCTATACAGTTGCAGCAAGACTTCCCTACTCTTGCACTCTAAACCTAACCCGCTCAGCCACTTACTTGTTCCAGGTGACGAATGTTGCTCTCTGTGCAGAGATGCCCAGGGCTGCCATCTGCTTCATCTGTAATCCCGAATCTACAAACAGAAATAGGTGCATGAAAAAAATCTTTGCATTTGACATAGCGCCTTTCATATCATCGAGACAACTCGACGCGTTTCATAGCATATAATGTAAAGTAGATTGACTGGGTATTTTCTAGGCGAAACATGGCAGCCAGCTGCACACAGCAATGTTCCACAAGCAGTCACGGGAGTGAGTGACCATTTTTATTAGGGTTAGTTGTTGGCAAAGGCACCTTCTAACATTCATTATAAAAATCTACCCCACCCAGAACTCCCGACAAAGGCCGTGTATTTCACAAGCAGAACGCACTGAAATCTGGCAAGCATTTTGACCGAGGACAAGGTTGAATTTTTTTTAAGTGCATTTTTGAGTTGGGATAAAGGACGACATGTTCTGGGCTGGGGAGAATGGAGAGATCCAGAACCCACAAAGCGGTCATGAACTAAAATACTACATGCTCAGTTTTATCTTCTAACTCAAACAAAACAACAAAGGAAAAAAAACACGAACGTTTCAACAGATTCAGCATTTTACTTCCATTAAATAACAATCAAAACTCCAAGTGCTGTAACTTTAATTGTCAATAGGGAACATGTGCAGGTAAGGAGCAATGCCCGCGAGAAGTCTAGCAAGCAACTTCTGTTTAAACTAATGTTAAAAAGTTCAGGTGCCTCCACATTAATAATAATCCTTGCATTTAATATAGTGTTTTCACGTCTTCTAGATGTCTCAAAAAGCTTCACAAAATATGCTGTAGATTGAATTGACCGTATATTTGTGGGCGAAACGTGGCAGCCAATTACGCACAGCAGTGTCCCACAAACAGTCGTGGATTGAACATGACCAATTTATTATTGTTTTGATTTTTGGAGGGATTATTATCAGGGGTGTGGAGTAAGGAAACTTGCCCAAGGTTTCGCCCCGCCTGGAATTGAACCCAGGTGTCTCGCTTGCAAGGCGAGTGCTCTAACCACTGAGTTACAGGACTCCACAAAAATAATACTTGCATTTGATATAGCACCTTATCAAGTCATTGAGACGTTTCAAAGTGTTTCACAGAATATATTGTAAAGTGAATTAACTGTGGGCGAAATAACATTAGGGAGAAACAAAAAGACACACTTTTTGACATCGAAGACATTTTAACATGATCCCAAGTCGTATTCCTTTTTTAAAAAAAGTGCATCAACTCTAGACTGTTAACTATGCAGGTAATGCTCGAAAAAACCCACCAGTACTCAATTTTCTGCGCCCCTCCCAGAAGCCCTTCCAATGTAAATTGATGTTACTGTGATCTCCAAGACTGTCATTCTTGAAATCATGTCTCCCAAAACAGCTAGCCCACTCTGTTCATAGTAGCAGCTCTGAAACAATTCAGCAAATACTCTAAAAATAGACTGGTGGGGAAAACTTCCCTCAATTTCCAAGTAGATCTGAAACTTTTTTTAAAAAAAAACAATGATAAGGATAAAAAATGATTTTGAGCCCAGCGCTCCTATAGATAGCCTTTCCCACTGAGTACAGCAAAGAGCTGAGCCAGGAAGAGACAAAGTACAGAGACTGGGATAGTTGCCTCTCTGGGTGCTGATCTGACCCAGGAATTGACTGAGTGTATGCTTTAGGGTTATACCACGTTGGGCGTCAATTCTTTCCAGCGCCTTGGGACGTCCTCCCGACATGAAAGGCGCTATACAAGTGTAATCTTGTTGTTGTTGAGGCACCAATGCAATTAACTAACACAGAGAGCTGGATTAACATTTTGTTCATCACGAATGATTAAGCTGTACATTCTGTACACAAGCCTCCCTAAGTAGCTTTTCAAGTCCCGTGTTCTATGCCCAGTCTTGCCTTAAATAAAACTCATTTCAGTGAGTGCAATCAACTGGTGAGCGTTGAAAGGACCTTTAGGTCGTTCGACACCCATGCTGTTCAAAATTATGGCTCCATAGTTCCCTGAAGGAGGATCTTTTACATTGTTTTTGTGCATGGAAAAACACAAGCCATTTAACCCAAGGATTCAAGCCTCATTTCATACCATCTGGTGCAGGTTAAGAATTGCTGTAGTTCTACACAGCTCGATCACGATAATTTTGTAACCCACAGAATTAACCTGGGAGAGCTCCGGCCTGCTAAACCGTGTGAGCAGGGGTTCATTCAACACCTCTTACAATAGCCTTGATCTCAGCAGTGTCATCACAAGGAGGAGAGACCAAGTGCTTTGCTGCAGGTCAAAGGCACCACAGTGACATCAAAAATATCGGCTAGCTGGCAACTCTACACTGGGGCTGGAAGCTGAGGTTGAGTTATATCGGTCTTGACCCCTTCCTGCTGGTTTTCAGATTGCATCAAGATGCCATTCAAGCCCTTCTTCTTTGACCATGTTTATCTCTTCTCTTTCCCTTGTTTAGGGTCAAGCTCGGTTACTGTCAATCGCTCCAACACATTGCCCATATGAACAACAATAACAACAAGAAAATTACATTTATAAAGCGCCTTTCACATCAGAAGGACATCCCAGGTGCTGGAAAGTCAAGGGTTTGCACCCGAGCTGGAGGTTGAAATCAAGAGCGGTGGAGGGTAGAGGGGTGGGAGCCAAAAGTATGGTTAAGACAAGCTTTGAAGGAGGCAAGGGAGGGGGTGAGGCAGAGGGATTCTGAGATGGAGTTCCAGAGGTTGGGGGCATTAAAGCTGAAGGCCGAACTGCCAACGGTGGAGTGGGAAGAGCGTGGGACATGAAGCAGGCCAGTGCCCGCCGAGTGGAGGGAGCGAACAGGTTGATATGGTGTTTATAATGAACTGTGCTATATAAATGCACGTTGTTGTTTTAAATAAATGTTAAAACTATCAGTATGATTGAGTGACCAGGAGACTGGGATTACATTGCTTTGTGGTTTGTGTGAATAAAGCCAACTAGTACAGACTTGACAAGCTTGGTTGGTTGTTTTTTGGGCTGCAACATTCAAACAGGTTCTCCAAAAATGTGCATTGTACCTTCAACTGCGTTCTTCACCACAGTTACAAACTGTTCAAACAGCAAGTCTGGATCCATCTCAACCCAACCCGGATTAGGATACAGGAGTTGTATCTGTTTGGAAAATAGGAGAGAGTAAATTAATTAATTCTCCTCTGAAGTTTCTGCCTATTCATCACCTTTTGATTTGTAACAAACATTCTTGGGTTCAAAGCATGCAATTAATAATATAACAATAATAATCCTTGCATTTGATATAGCACCTTATCACGTCTACAAGACATCTCAATGAGCTTCACAGAATATACTGTAAAGTGAATTGATTGTATATTTTGTGGGTGAAATGCAGCAGTCAATTGCACACAGCACTGATCCACAAACAGTTGTGGATTGAGTGACCAATTTTTCTTTTGGAAAGGATTATTACCCTCGGAAAAGCGATCCGCCAATCAACTAACAACTGAGTTCCTACTTACTGTTAGGTAAACAGAGGCATATGGAGGAAGCAATCTTGTCTACTTTTCGCCCTGCCTGGGAATTGAACCCAGGTCTTCTCGCTTGAGGGACGAGTGCTCTAACTGCTACACTACATGACTCCACAAATTAACCAAAACATTGTTTATTAGGGATAGGTGAAAAGCAGGTGGAAGGGCACTGACCCAGTGAAAAGAATGAACATAAACATCACAATGTCAGTGAAGACTTGCAAGCAGGTATGTCTGCTCAGCAACTTGATAAAATATACTCAGTCAAACAAAGCTGTTACAAGATCTAGCTTTTTGCAAGAAAGTGGAAATAACATTGTGCAATCTTTAGTGTAACGATTTATTCAGGAAACTGGCATTTTGCAAAAGCAATAAACCTTTCACTGTCAGAGTTTAGTCTGCATTCCAGTTTCCCAATTTCATTGCCAGATGGAGGAACAATCTTAGGACCAGGTCAGTTGTAAGCCAGTTGTTTCGTAACTGAACACAAACTCCTCTAATCTGTCTCAGGCTTTCTGAGCAGCAACACCCGGGTGAATGGACTTATTGTTCTGTTCAAGCACAAGGGTCTAGTGGGATTAGAATTTCAAGCTCCTTTAGGTCCAAAAAGACATTCCAGGGAAATGATGGAAGCAGCTCTAACCACCTAATTGCTTTCATAATTTTTTAAAAATGTTTTTATAGACTAGGGACTTTTTAAAGTTAGCATCCATATAACAAAGTGAAACCCACAAGCAGCGTTAGATAACTGTCTGCTTTTGGAAACACGCTAATTATTCAAGGCCCAGCACTTAATATTTGTTTTGAATGTCACATAATAATTCTTGCAATTGATATAGCAGGTCATCAAGATACCTCAAAGCACTTTGCGGGAATTACAGTAGAATGTATTTTGTACCCAACCAATTGGTGCATAGGTTGTTGTCAGCCATCTTACTTAGGAGCCCTCTCCCCTCTAGAGTCAGAAGTCTGGGGGTATAAGCACAATTCAGGACGTTGAACTCACACAGTCTAGACTGAGACTCTGACAATGCTGTGCACACCTGGCACTGTGTTAGAGGAGACATTAAACTGAGGTCACGTCTGCCTGTTCAGGTGTACGTTACAGATCCCGTGGCACAACTCGAAAAAAGGGATTTCTCCGTTTGCCTGGCCAACGTTCTGCCAACCAAAAATCAAGTCGCAATATATTAAACTGTTTGCCTATGGTTAGATTGGGAGAGCGGTTCCGAGGTTACATTTGCACATAGATTTAAACTTTAGATACTGTCAATCAAAACCAGTGACACAGAGCTTTCCAAATTATGACATGGGGCTTGAATCTATAACCTTTCTATGAGGAGGGTTATGAATTGAGTCAGGCCTGGCTTAAAGAATGAATCAATTTCCAATTGGTTTACATACAGAAACTGTGCTACGAGCGAGCCAGTTCAGTCACCTCACCTCAAACATTAATCTGATACGAGGGACGCCTTTAAACAGATGACCATCTGGACAATCTGTGCCCGTTACTTATAATGAGATTCCAGACTGTAGGCTGATAGGAGCAGCAAACACCACTCTCCTTATGAATGCTCACCCACACATTGCAACAAAGTCAGCATGTTCAACAGTTCATAACGCATTTTTATCATTTTCAGCTGCCTCCAGCACTCAGGCTGATATTTACCCGCACACGACCCAAGATGAGGATTAAAGTTTCACAGTCACAAAGGGAAATGAAACACGCAGCGAATCAACTACATTGTTGTGGTAGGTCCACCGTGGAAATGCACCAGTTAGTCTTGTTCAGAAGCTGTGAGAATGCCGAAAATCGCTTACTTTGATACACATAAATAATAATATTTATTATCGGCCGCACTGGAAGCGCAGTCCTGATCCGTCAACACGTGTGCAGAAGAACTTCATTTTGCGCGATTCAATGATTCCAATGAGACAAGACGCATCAAATTGCAGTAAATGCAATCTTGACTTCTGAGACGTTACCCCGCGTGAAGGGCGCTATATATTTGCAAGTTGCTGTTGTTGACCTTTCACCACCTGCAAATTTACTGGCTGGATTAAATTACGCATGCTCAATGCAGATTATTGATCAAATCGGATTTTCTACGATCTATGCAGTTTGCCCTGCAATTCAGACTTTGCGCAAGTCATAGTAAATGTCACGGTCCCGACTGATACGACATGAGTTTTACTGTATTCCTTCGATGGAAACAAAACTGCTGCCAAGATTAAGAAGTTAAAAAAGTTGAAAACCAGATTGAAACATAGTTCTGCACGGCCCATTACACTGTATCCCAACTGGCAATAGATTGTTTGATAAGGTTATCATGGTGTGAACAGGAGTATGGAAATGGAGGCAAAGATATTGGTCCAGGAAATCAGGAACATAAAAGTTACTGATGGAATGTTGAGGGTTCGGAGCAAGAGATCGATGAATCCAGAATGTCGGTCTTTATTAAGAAGACAGACAGGGCAGTCAGAAGGAAACAAAAACAGCTCAGGGCTACTTGGTGGCAAAGCAATACAAAAGCAGTTTTTGGGCAAAAGGAAAATGCACAATTTTCCCGTTGAAAAAAAAATCAGCATTATACACACATTGGGAGATGTCACAAGGCGCGAGACTGTCAACGATTTGCACCTGAGCTCGGGGTTGGGATGAGGAGAAGGGAGGGTGACACTAGGAGGGTGACTGAAGGCGCAGTCGAAGAGGAGGGTCTTGAGACGGGCGTTGAAGGAGGCGAGAGAGGGGCCGAGGCGAAGGGATTGTGGGATGGAGTTCTGAAGGGTGGGGGCAGACAGGCTGATGGTCCAACTGCAGATGGTCGGGTGGGCAGGGCAGGGGCCTGGAGCAGGCTAGAGTCTGTCGAGCGGAGTGAGCAGACAGCAATTACAATTAAACATTCAATATTACACATAGAAAATGATTAGCACTGCGGCAGTTGGGGAAGAAAAAAAGGGGTGCCCAAAAGCTAAGTGATGACAATCTTAAAATTGGATCATACGAGTCATCCCGAGAAAATTATGGGGGAAGTATGAAGTGTACTCTCATGGGAATTCAAACTGAGTTTTCTGGGAGACAGTCCAAGAGACTTGACTTGGCGTTTATTGCTGACCCGACAAACTACAATTTTCACATTAAGAAATCTAGGTGAATGGCCAGGGCTCAAAGTGCAGAGCACTGTGGAGGCTGGAAATAGAGAGGGGAAAGTCTTGAGCAGTAACTTAATTCCGAGTTTGTCCATTCTGAGAGCAAAGTTAACAAACTCTCCGGAAACCTGGCCCAGAGAGAGCGATCTCCCCTGCATCGAACTTCTTACAATAATAATAAAGCTTGCATTTGATATAGTGCCTAATCACGTCATTGAGGCAGCTCAAAACGCTTCACAGAATATACTGTAAAGAACTGACTGTGTATTTATAGGTGGAACGTGATAGGCAATTGCTCACAGCAGAGTCCCATAAACAGTCATGGATTATACATTATATATACAAATAAAATTTTGAGGGATTATCAGTGTAATCTGCCAATCGACTAACAACCGGGTTCCTATTTACTGTTAGCTAAACAGAGGCATGTGGAGCAAGGAAAACTTATCTAAGGTTTTGCCCCATCCAGGAATCGAACCTGGGTCCTCTCACTTGCAAGGTGAGCACCCTAACCACTACACGATGGGACTCCACAATCCACTTTGAAAACCCTTGGCAAGGTTGCACCTCAGCATCTCTCGACTGAAATATCTAATTCACAATTTCCCCCCAGAAATCTTATCCTAAACTCCCCCACCCCCACACACATTTTAACTCCTCTTTACAATACTCCTATAATCTCCCTTAAAAAGTTGTGCACATTACAATCCCACAGTATAAGCCTTCAACAACAACAACAAGATTCCATTTATAAAGCGCCTTTCACGTCAGGAGGACGTCCCAAGGCGCTGCACAGTTGGGTCATGACCCGAGCAGGGGGGGGAATGGTCAGGGTGAGGGGAGGGGAGGGAAGGGAGGGAGCGAGGAGGGGGGAAATGGTCAGGGTGAGGGGAGGGAAGGGAGGGAGCGAGGAGGGGGAAGAGAGTCGAGAGGGGAGCTCGATTCCATTACTACTTGGAATCATAGTGATTTAGTGTATTTAGTGTATACTTTGAACCTTGGCTCCTCATCTCAGCGGGCAATAAAACATGCAATCACCAATTAATCACTTTTTGACTAGGAATTTTGACCTATCTTATGACCTCATGAACTGCAATAGCCATCCACACATCTTGACGAGCACTTTCAAATCAATACCGAGTTTAGACATTGAAGCGCACATTTTAACACCAAATCTCAGTCAATAATTCAGTAGAAATATAAGCATTAGCAATAAATCATTTTCCTTGATATATTGTCACTAGCAAAACATCGTAAAGCACTTCACTTAACAACAGCTGTGAAGTTACTGTGCAAACCCAACAACTGATTTATACACAGCCAAAAGGTGAGATATACCAAGGCTGACACCTGTATTAACCAGTGCTTCAAAGGGATTTAAATGGCCAGTTAAATATTGCAGCTGTACTCCATAAACCCATTTCCCAAGGCAGCATTTGTAACAGGTTACGTAATAATAAACAACAATAATCTTTGCATTTGATATAGCACCTGATCACATCGTTGAGACATCTAAAAAAAACACTTCACAGGATATACTGTAAAGCAGATTGACTGTATATTCTGTGGATGAAACGAGGAAGCCAGTTTGCGCACAGCAATGTCCTCAGATTAGTGAGTGACCAATTGTATTTGGGGGCCAAGACACGGGGGGAGATACAAACTCTCTTTTGGAATAGTATTGTGGGACCCTTAGCATCCACCCGATGAGGCGGACGGGCCCTCGGTTTGACGTCTCATCCAAAGGATGGGTGTGGAGGGCAGGGGATACGAGGGTGACCGAAAGGCATGGCCGAAGAGGAGGATCTTGAGGCGGATAAACGATGCGATTCCAATAATAATAATAATAATAATCCTTGCATTTGATGTAGCGCTTTTCACGTCGGGAGGACGTCCCAAAGCGCTTCACAGAACATACCGTAAAGTGAACTGACCGCATGTTTGCGGGCGAACGCGGCAGCCGATTGCGCACAAAGCAGCCGTGGATCGAAAATGACCCATGTGTTATTGTTTGGGGTTTTTTTTTTGGGGGGGGGGGGAGGGATTATGATTAGGCGCTGCGTGGAGTAAGTACGGAAACTTGCCCAAGGTTTGGCCCTGACCTGCCTGGGGTTGAACTCGGGTCTCTCGCTCTAACCACTGAGAGCCACAGGACTCCACAACGTGGGAAGCCCCGACGTGGAACTCGCACCCGCAGCCCCTGTGGGGGTCACGGAGGGCAGATGGGCCACCGCCGCCGCCCCGGGGCTGACACAGCGCAGTGCGGGGCACTGCTCCTCACCTGTTTGCTGCTGAAGCCTCGGGATCTCGCAGCTCTGTCGTACACGTGGCACCTGATGGACGCGGTCCCCACGTCCACGGCCAGAATGTACTTGTCATCGCGCCGGACACCGTTCCTGACGGTGCACATCGCTGAGAGAGAGAGGGGGAGAGGGGGGGTTGTGGGGGTGAGGAGGGGTGTGTGGGGGGGGGGTGAGGAGGGGTGTGTGGGGGGGGTTGTGGGTGTAAGGGAACACACGTTGATTCCCTGTTAGTAACACAGTGACCCGTCAGTCAGTCAGTCAGGAAATGAAGCAAAACTGAAACGAGGAGACAAACGGCAGTGGAGAGAGTTAAAGCGCGGACTGAGAGGGGGAGAGAGACACACACAGAGACACAGAGAGACACAGAGAGACACACACAGAGACACAGAGAGAGAGAGAGAGAGAGAGAGACAGAGAGAGACAGAGAGAGAGAGAGACACACGCGCGCGCGGGAGGGAGTGACGCTGCGGCTTTAAGTCGAGGGTTGTGACAAGTTACTGTGTCCAAAACGTGGCCAAAGTGACAATGTATCGCGTTAACAATCCTCAGCGCTGCCCCGGACCCCGCGGGGAGAGGCGCTAAATGCCCCGCGGTGCTGCCATCCTGACTGCCTGTCTGGGGGGAGGGCCCCTCCTCACTGCCTGTCTGGGGGGAGGGCCCCTCCTCACTGCCTGTCTGGGGGGAGGGCCCCTCACTGCCTGTCTGGGGGGAGGGCCCCTCCTCACTGCCTGTCTGGGGGGAGGGCCCCTCCTCACTGCCTGTCTGGGGGGAGGGCCCCTCACTGCCTGTCTGGGGGGAGGGCCCCTCCTCACTGCCTGTCTGGGGGGAGGGCCCCTCACTGCCTGTCTGGGGGGAGGGCCCCTCCTCACTGCCTGTCTGGGGGAGGGCCCCTCACTGCCTGTCTGGGGGGAGGGCCCCTCACTGCCTGTCTGGGGGGAGGGCCCCTCCTCACTGACTGCCTGGGGGGAGGGCCCCTCACTGCCTGTCTGGGGGGAGGCCCCTCACTGACTGCCTGGGGGGAGGGCCCCTCACTGCCTGTCTGGGGGGAGGGCCCCTCACTGACTGTCTGGGGGAGGGCCCCTCACTGCCTGTCTGGGGGGAGGGCCCCTCACTGACTGCCTGGGGGGAGGGCCCCTCACTGACTGCCTGGGGGGAGGGCCCCTCACTGACTGTCTGGGGGGAGGGCCCCTCACTGCCTGTCTGGGGGGAGGGCCCCTCACTGCCTGTCTGGGGGGAGGGCCCCTCACTGACTGCCTGGGGGGAGGGCCCCTCACTGACTGCCTGGGGGGAGGGCCCCTCACTGCCTGTCTGGGGGGAGGGCCCCTCACTGCCTGTCTGGGGGAGGGCCCCTCACTGACTGTCTGGGGGGAGGGCCCCTCACTGACTGTCTGGGGGGAGGGCCCCTCACTGCCTGTCTGGGGGGAGGGCCCCTCCTCACTGCCTGTCTGGGGGGAGGGCCCCTCCTCACTGCCTGTCTGGGGGGAGGGCCCCTCACTGCCTGTCTGGGGGGAGGGCCCCTCACTGCCTGTCTGGGGGAGGGCCCCTCCTCACTGCCTGTCTGGGGGGAGGGCCCCTCCTCACTGCCTGTCTGGGGGGAGGGCCCCTCACTGACTGTCTGGGGGGAGGGCCCCTCACTGCCTGTCTGGGGGGAGGGCCCCTCACTGACTGCCTGGGGGGAGGGCCCCTCACTGCCTGTCTGGGGGGAGGGCCCCTCACTGCCTGTCTGGGGGGAGGGCCCCTCCTCACTGCCTGTCTGGGGGGAGGGCCTCTCACTGCCTGTCTGGGGGAGGGCCCCTCACTGCCTGTCTGGGGGAGGCCTCTCACTGCCTGTCTGGGGGAGGGCCCCTCACTGCCTGTCTGGGGGGAGGGCCCCTCACTGCCTGTCTGGGGGGAGGGCCCCTCCTCACTGCCTGTCTGGGGGGAGGGCCCCTCCTCACTGCCTGTCTGGGGGGAGGGCCCTCACTGCCTGTCTGGGGGAGGGCCCCTCACTGCCTGTCTGGGGGGAGGGCCCCTCACTGCCTGTCTGGGGGGAGGGCCCCTCACTGACCGCCCCTCTCGGCGCTGTATTTAGAAGTCTCGCTCTCTGCTGCCGCTCACCAGCCGCGCCTGTCTGTGACGTCACACATCAGCCCATCTTAAAGGGGAGGTACACAGTGACTTCCTGCCACTCACCCCCACACCCACACTCACCCCCCCCACACACACACACACCCCCACACACACCCCCCCCACACACCCCCCCACACTCCCACACACACCCCCCCACACCCCTACACACACACACATCCCCCACTCACCCCACCCCCCCCCACACACACACCCACACCCCCCACTCACACCCCCCCACACACACACCCCCCACTCACCCCACTCACCCCCACTCACACCCCCCCACACCCCCCCCACACACACACACCCCCACACACACCCCCACACACACACACACCCCCCCCACACACCCCCACACACCCACACACACACACACCCCCCCCACACCCACACACACACACACCCCCCACTCACCCCACCCCCCCCCCCACACACACCCACACCCCCCACTCACTGCCCCCCCCTCACACACACACCCCCCACTCACCCCCCCCCCACACCCCTACACCCCACCCCCCCCCCACACACCCCCACACACACACCCCCACCCCACACACACTCACCCCCCCCACCCCACCCACACACACCATCACCCCACTCACCCCCACCACCCCACACACACACACACACGCCACCAAACACACCCCACACACACAACCCCCCCACACACACCCCCACACACCCCCCCACACAGAAACCATCTCCCCCCACACACACCACACACCCCCACACACCACCCACCCCACACACACATACAACCCTCCCACACATACACCACCCCCCACACTCACACACACCACCCCACACACCCCCCCATACACACACACCCCCACACATACACCCCCCCACACACCCCCCCCCTCCTACACACACATACACCCACAGCACACACCCCAGGCTGACTGGAGCCCCCCCCCCCCCAAACAAAACACCCTCCTATATTTTGCCTGTATAATAGGATTATTTTCATCTCCAGCCATCCGCGGCTTTTATTTGCGTTCACACATTAACACACATGGATTTCCCTCTGTTTGCCTCCAGAGAACAATTCACTTCACGCCTAACCGTACATCCTTAGCAACGTGGTATTCATTACTAACCAAATGCCCCCACCCCAAAAAAAAATTTGCTTATGTATTGATTGACACACTTTTATTCTGTAAAATATTTTCGAGACGTTTATTTCACGAGAAAAGGCCTTGTATAAATGCAATTGTATTTTAATTATTATTCACACGATGTTTCTGGCAGCCAGCGAATGCCTCTGCAATATTTGACCCCGGGTCGCATTGGTTTTGCCTTGACATTTCTTTTTGCTTTTTTTTAAAAAAAAATGCTGAAAGTTTTGCTTCTCGACATTTCAGTTCGGGTGGATCGTTTCTTTCTGCTCGTAAATTAGAAACGGGTGAAAAACAAGCTGAAACATTTCATAATTTCTTACCCACTCAAAATAAAGCGTCCCACCCTGAAAGGCACGAGATAATTGTAATTTATTGTTGTTGCTGTACCTAAATCCTTAACGTGTGGTTCCCTCAAATGTTAGAGGCATTGGCTGTTACGATATAATGTGTCAAAATAGCTTGATTGGTAGTACTCTCACCTCTGAGTCAGAAAGTTGTGGGTTCAATCTCAAGTGTGTTGCATTGCATTTTTTCAGTTGAGATGTCAAACTGAAGTGCCGTCTGCCTGTTCAAGTGGACGATAAAGATCCCCTGACACTATTTGAAAGAGAAGGGAGTTTCTCCCTGTGTCTTGTGCAACAACCCCCCACAATAAAATTGGTCACTCACTTATGGCTGTTGGTAGGACACTGCTGTGTGCAAACTGGTTGCCGCATTCACCCATAAAATACACAGTCACTAAACTTTACAGTAAAATCTTATCGAGCTGTGAATTCTATTCAAGACGTCCTCTTGAAGTGAAAGGCTCTCTATAAAATGAAAGGTTTATTCTCATGTTATGGCAAAAAACACAGGCCAATCAACCAATTGTTCATCAGGCACAGCTGCGAGCCGGGGATCGTGCAGCTTCACTCCCTCAAAAAGCACTTTGAGCACTCAAGGAGGAATGGGAACATGTGTCAAATTCTATTCTGTTTGTTTCATGTGCAGTAATAATAATAGCTTTTGATATTGTGCCTGATCAGCTTTTTTGGGACATCTCATAGAATACACTGTAAAGTGGGTAGTAACAAATTATATGAAACGGGTACAAAAATGCTTTAAAAAGACGGAGTAGTCAAAAAGTTACAAAAATGGTTGCAATTCAACGATAGCAGCGGGGTAACAAGAATCTCAAGTCCACTAAACTGGTAACATATTTTGTGGTTTAGATCCTAACCAGTTAACCAAGTGATAATAAGAAGAATCCTTGCATTTGATATAGCGATTTTTATGTCTTCTTAGACGTCTCAAAGCGCTTCACAGAATATACTGGCAAGTGAATTTGTGGGCGAAATGCGGCAGCCAAATCGCGCACAGCAGTGTCCCACAAACAGTTATGGATTGAAGTGACCAATTTATTATTGTTTTTTTAAATTACGGTACATTTTTTGAACAGTCGACAAATGCTTGGAAAGTACTTGGAAATATGGTCTCTATATTACCAGGAATGAGTTGACACAATAATTCATAGGTTGATAAAACGGAGTGTTATAGTCAACAAATGGCTGCTAAATGATGTCTAAACTCCCCCACAATATTGTTTCTGCAATAATATGTATTGTGGCAAGTCGGAGAAAAATAAATACAAGGGAAAGGGAGTCTGAGACTTTTTGTGGGGATCAGCCAGATGCCTGACACGCAGAAAAAAATCCCAATGCTTAAAAGTATCCAATCAGAGGGTTGCACATATGGAGGACACCTAAGCGTGGAGATTTCCACGTGTGGAATCGACTCTGCACTCTTTCCCTGGAGGCACGCACTTGCTTATCTAATTCTAGAAAGTATTAGGAGCAGGTTGGTGAGACCAAAGGACTTGGGAGCCAGTGTGCTTGGGGGTACAGCTGGAGACTAACCAGCTATAACCACACAACTTTGCCATTGAGAGCGGCGTCTGGTAACAAAACTCAAAATACTGCAGATGCAGGAAATCTGAAACAAAAACAGAAGTCGCTGGGAACATTTCAGCAGGTCAGGCAGCATCTATGGAGCAAGGAAATTGAGTCAAAGCTTCGGGTCCACGTCCCTTTGTCAAAACTGGCGTGTTGGGAGAGAGGCTTTTAAGAGCTAACAGAGAGGGGTGGGGTATCAAACACAAGAAAGGAAACAAATAGCAAAGAATATCAAACACAAGAAAGGGTAACAATGGTGCCTCATTAACAGCTCTTTAATTCATCATCCCCTGTCCTCTACCCCATTTTCACCTTTGTCTTCCTTGCCCGGCCTCCCCTCTCTGTTAACCCTTTAGCCTCTCTCTCCTGACATGCCCCAGTTCTGACGAAAGTCAGTGGAACCGAAACATCGACTCACTTTACTGTATCCACAGATGCTGCCTGACCTGCTGAATGTTCTCGGAACTGTCTGATAAGCTTCCTGTTGTTTGTCCAGCTAGAACAACCCAACCTGTCAGGGCCTTGGCTTGCAGGGTCAGTGGGAGCAGAGCGGAAAGAATCCCTGCTCCCAGCGATTGCTCTGTCCCTCCAAGCCCTGCCAATGAGCCAGTCTAGCTGGTCAGTCAGAGGCAGTGCCAAGGAGTAATGGACAACAGACAACAGTAATGGTCGCAGAGGATTGACTCAATTCCAAGATTCTGTTCCCAGGCACGTCACTTTGGAGCCAGCTCAGTCCCAAGTTGGCCCCGCTTACCATCCCCCTCAGCACTCTCTTTGCAATCTGTCAGAGGTAGTTTTGTTTTTCCCTCCTTCTCTATCTTGCTATATCTCTATCTCCTGGTCCCTTCTATAACTATAAGAGTTCTGGCAATCAAAGAATTAACAGAGCTTCTTACCCCTTGAGAAAGCACATCACTAACACACCTAACATTGGGAATCATTGAGGTTTCCTGGATTAACCATGAGTTTTTAATCCCGGAGCACTTGTAGCTGCACGCGTTAGCTGCGGCTGAAATATCACGCTGCAGCATCAAGTGATTTGGCAAAGAGAATTGTCCAAGGCAGTACTCCAAAGCACTGTGTTGCGGAACGTTCAGGAAGAAGGTTTGCCCGCCTGCATTCCTCACACAGGTTCTTGATGTCAGCCAACCTATTGAGGAAATGGAGTGAGAAAATATTACAAATCAAAGGGTTTATCATTCTGGTAATTCTTGCTACGCTAGTGCGTACAAAGTCAAAGAGTCTCAGAGTAGGTAGGTAACAGCTACCAAGCATAATGACTGTGCACTGTTAACATTTTTTGATGTGCTCCCTGAACTACTACTAATCCTTGCATTTGATTTAGCAGCTTATCACGTCGTTGAGACCACAAATTACATTTGCTTCACAGAATATATTGTAAAGTGAATTGACTATGCGTTTTGCAGGCAAATGCAGCAGCCAATTGCACACAGCAGTGACAGATTTTTTTTTGGGGGGGGGGGTGGAGCAAAAATAAATCAGTAAATGGCAGAACAAAATAAACATCACTCATTCAACACTTGTAACAAAATGCTTTATTTAGAATATTGAAATTGCTTTATACTTTAGCAGAAAGTGCAACATTTAATTGAAGTCAGTTGTTACCAGCTAATAGGTTCCCCATACTTTGATACACATGTTGTCAAAAAGTCCACATTCATCAATAAATACGATTACAATTAATCACCATCACCCTCCCTACCTTCCACTGTACAATTTTTTTTAATTAAAAAACATTGTGATCTGTAAAGAAAGGCTTTAATACAATATTAATCGTGCTCGTAAAAACAATAGTTTAACATTGATAAACATGGAAAGGGGTTTTGAGTCACAAGTAGATAAAATGTTAAAAGTATTCTTAAAAAAATTCCATGTAGATGCATAGGAATTCATAAACCAGCAAAGGAGCTCATTTTGCAATCCCCAGGTTTCTATAAAAAAATTTCAAAGCTCTTTCTACAACATCTACAATAAAAGTAGTTTTGTTTTAATCATATAAAACATGTTGCTTTGCATGTACAGTACATCAAGCTTTTTTCGGGTGTTTTCATTGTGCACTTAACATTATCGATAGCCGTGAAAAAATTAAAAAGGTACATGAAATTCATAAAAACAAACATGGTGACAGTGTGGGGATGATATATCACATGGTGGGGGGGAGGGAGGAAAGGAAAAGAGAGAAATGGTCCTTGAGCAACTGATGACAATTCACAAGGTATTAGTAGATGTGGACAAATACAGGGCATCAGACGACATTAAAAATCAGTCTGAAATAACCTTTCAAAAAATGAACGACAATAAACATTCAATGAATACACTTTCTGGTTACACATTTATTCAGTTATACTACGACTGGACAAGATTTTTTTTGGTAAATACTTGGACACGAGCAGCAAAGACTGAGGCGTACACTTGTGGTTTACTGATGCAGACCCCAAATACGTTATAAAAGTTTCTGATAAAACAGCTATAAAATGCTTGACGATTTGTACCAAATTCCACCATGTTTGGGGGAATGAAGTCTTTTAAAATTCCGGATTTGAGAGAATAAATTCCACCAATCTCTGGCATGCATTATGAAAAAAAATTACGGCACATTTAAACACAAAGGTAACGTCGCGAGAGGATAATCAGAAAATACTAAGAATATTATGTGAAGGTGAAAGCTCTGAAGTGCTCGCATCTCAAAGGATATTTCCAAGACAACATTCCTAAATGGCACCTACCTGCATAGGGAAAATATCAAAGCGCGGAAAAGGACAAAGGGAAATAAAAAGCCAAGATAGAGGGGCAGCAATTAAGATGTGGTCTGCTCTGGGCTTGCTTTTTGTAAGGAAAGTGACAGCGGAATGGAGAAACAGGTGTAGTCATAATTAAGTGAGAGACAGAAAAGAAAATCAGCAAAGAGAAGCAGGAAAGAACAACCACCATTTATTTATTTGTCTGTTCTGCCATTTAATTCAGACCCATGAACTCTTCATCTTTCTTATCCCATTTTCCCATCTCTTCTCCATTTCCCTTACTTCCCCAGCTTCCGTCTTAGAAACACCTCAATTCAATCTGCATTTGTGCTTTTTTGGGGCAGTCAGTGCATTCCCCATTCTGACAATGGTTTATGTGAAAGGGATTGAATGTAAACTGGGTTTAAGATTATGTCTCCTTGCCCTTGACTCCCCTGCTGGAGTTTGCCTCATCAATTCCCTTTATTATTTTGAAGATCTCAAATCAGATCACGTCTTAATCTCCTCAGCTCTATGGTACAGTATATAACCCCAAATTACCCAGGATGGGCTCAGTTAAATCCCTTCATCCCAGGCTTCACTCATCCTGCGAAATCATCACTAGGTTAACATTCACTCCTTCACTAATCCCTAGCCTTCAAAGATCTCAAGCATTGCATTCTCCTTTTCCATTGGGGAAACTGAAGCAAAGACAAAATAAGCAATATACGATATATAATGTAATAACATTTAGATCAATATTTTTCTATGCACATAAGAGAAAACACAGCGAGTGTAAAATCAACTAGGTTGAGTGAAGTGAAATAAGAGCCTAGAAGAACATCTATAAGCAGGGAATAAAAATAGGCCATTTGGCTCATCAAACACACTCCCTCAATCGCTCATGCAAAACCAAGCCTAACAGATTACACCCCAGCCATTTTATTTCTGAGGGTGTGAGGAAGGGGGGGAGGGAAAGAGTTCTGCATAGAAACTCCCTTAACTCTAGAGAACTTCAAGCAAAAGCTCTGCAATGATCAGTCATTTAATGTTCACTATTATTCAAAAGCCGTCCCCCTCCCCAGGCAATCCCCCCTGCCACATCCCCTTCTCCAGTGGCTGTATCACCACATCCATTGGTGTATTGATGAACCTCAATCTTCACCTATACTGAGGTCCTTCAAAGTGGTACCTAATCCGAATCCATTACAGGCTAACTTCAGGAGGGGCAAGGAGGGATGGGGGGGTGGGGAGAAACACAAGGAAAAGGTGATGTATACAGGAAAGAAAAAGAAAACTGAGAAAAGTATATCACAACATGAATAAATGAACAGGAAGCAATACCGAGTGCGAGTCTATTCAGAAAAAAAAACTGCACATGTAATTAACCTTTTACACAGGATATAATCGCAGCTACCTTAACTACTGGGGAGGCTGGGGTGCTCCAAAGTTGACAGCCAGCTTCCTCGGTTTACGTTTGCCACCAGAACCTGGTGCTAACTGCTGCTGTGTTCGGGGTTGACTGGGACTCTGGTTAGCTGCTTTGCTCTGGGAGTCAAAGGTCATTTGACCAGATTGGGAAAAGTTTCTAGAGGGTGTGAGAGCAGCTGTGGGCCCGTGTAAGGCTGTGTTCGTGAACTCCAGAGTGGTTGCGGATTCATTTTGCTGAGGAAACCTTTGCTGAGCGGAATTGTCGTACATTTTATTAAAGGACGTCCTCCTCTTAGTCACCTTTCAAATAATAAACGAACAAAACGGCATGAATAGCTTACACAACAGAAGTTTCATCAGAATAAAAAAAAACTTGACTAAAGCTAGAATTACTTCACTTGTAGAGTCGTTACGAGTTGCAGCAATACTCTGCATACAGCTAAGGAGCTCTCAAAGCTATCAACAGGGAGATTCACTAGGGAAACCTATCCTTGGAGTGGGTTTGACACAATGCCTGAGAAATCACTAATATAAATGTTCTTTAAATGATACGAGTTGTTCGCCAGCCATAACGTAGCCTGTACTGTATAAAGTTTGGCCCCATGAGAATTAATGGATAAGCATTGCCAAGGGCTGCGGTCTGTCCTATTTGAAATCCCCTTCAGAGACTGAGACCCTATTGTCCACCTTTACAAGTTTAATTCATCTCGGGCTCCTAGGGCTAGGGGCAAGGCGCTGCATCCATCTTGACTTGCATACCTTGTTTGAATGCTCACTTGCAACTACATAAACTAAACAGGGTGGTATAATGAAACATGAATGGAGTTGTTTTTTTTGGGGTAGCGAGTAAAATGTTCTATGTTACGCTTTGTCCGTAAGCTTTTCTCCCAAGTCTCACAACGGTATCTCTTCTCCCTGCCAGGTTGAAATTTATTTTCTTTTAAAAGAAGCTGAATGCAACTCACCTGCAAAGGCACAAATTGATTGTGGGTACCAATCAGTACTCCTCCAGGACAGATCCCCCCTGAATATGGGACCTGGTAATTGTTGTAGGACTGAGGAGGGATCAAAGCTGTCCAAGGCACAGGAGCAAACCCATGTGGTGGTAAGATGGTACCTGGGTTTAAAACACAAGTCAATCATTTGCAATAGTCAGCAGCAGCTTTCCCTAATCAACGCAGCATGAAGTAACAAGGCGAATAAAATGTGGTTAAACATTAATAATCAGTGTAACATTTTCTAAGCCCATCCAAAACGCATGTGATGGCCCAGTGCTGCGTCCATCCACTATGCGTCCATGTAATGTGATAGGAACCCAGACTGTTCACGTGTCTCTCCAACACACGCCGGAGGTCTGATCTCAGTAACGACGTCACATGGGGAGGAGCGGATGTTGAGGAACGGAGCCCACAGCACAGGTAGAAAGCGATGCGACCCTGGGAGGCATCGTGCTGCTTTGTGTGACGTCTGCCAGCTGATTTCAGAGGGATGTTTCCACAGCTTGAAAACGATGTCCAGCACAGAAAAAGATAACTCGTTTCCAAGCCTGTGTAACTGTTGTCCTGGCAGGTCTCTGTGTCTTACGACACTTTCTCCTCCAGGCCCTCCTGTGCGAGTCTGATGGGGGAAGATTTCAGCTTTTCCTAGCTGTGGACAATTTGCTGCACTGAAGTTTGAAGACTTCCCTCATCCACCACTGCCCATTTACCCAAATACACGTCAGAGAAAAACAGGGTTTTGAGGGAGGGGTATAAAGAGAGAAAGGGAACAAAAGAGGTTTTATTTTTGTCTTCGGGCACAATCTGACCTGCCTTCGTAGGATAATAAAGCTCTCAGAGCACAAGATCGGCCCACCTTTTCTGTGGTAATTAAGATGTCCAATTCCAAGTGTTCTTGGTGTAATGCAACATTATATACTTTAGTTCCACATTGCCTGCACCTCCTCTCCAGTGCAGTGTCTGGAGAGAAGATACTATATTATCCTAGTAAGACACATTGCAGAAAGTAACATTCAATATAATATGCACTGTTATAGCTTAAAAGTCATATTGCATCTGGTCTCCGTATAGTGTAATAATAATAATAATCCTTGCATTTGATAGAGCGCTTTTCACTTCTTCCAGACGTCTCAAAGCGCTTCACAGAATATACTGTAAAGTGAATTGACTGTATATTTGTGGGCAAAATGCGGCAGCCAATTGTGCACAGCAGTGTCCCACAAACAGTCATGGATTGAGTGACCAAATTATTTTTTTTTCTTTTCTTGCGGGATTATTATCAGCCGTGTAGAGTAAGGAAACCTCCCCAAGGTTTCGCCCAACTTGAACCGAGGTCTCTCACTTGTGAGGCGAGTGCTCTAACCACCCGGTTACAGGATTCCACATATAGCGTCTTATCATGTCGTTGAAACGTCTCAAAGTGCTTCACCGAACATACTGTGAAGTGAACTGGCTGTATATTTTGTGGGTGAAATGCAGCAGCCAATTGCACACAGCAAAGTCCCACAAACAGTCTTGGATTGAGTGACCAAATTATTATTATTATTTATTTTTGGAGGAATTATTACCCTTGGAAACCATTCTGCCAATGGACTAACAACCAGATTCTTACTTACTCCTAGGTAAACAGAGGCGTGTGAGGTAAGGAAAATTGCCTAAGGTTTTGGAATCGAACCTAGGTCCTCTCTTTTGCGAGACAAGTGCTCTACAATACTCAACAGATGCCACGAATATGATAATGAATCGTGCCAGTGCGCCAACCTGTAAATCTCTATGAAAAGAGCAAGCTTTCCTGGATTGAGCTCATCATAACATTGTAAAGTAACCCATCACTGCCTTGCTTTAGGAGTTGTTAAACGGGGGATTCCACAAATTTTATATCATCAGGGAGGGCATAGCACAGACAGAAGAGACTCCAAAATGGAGTGTGATGCTGTGATCCAGTTGACAAGAGTATTCCAAAAGGAAAGAAAACCGAGGCTACAGGAAGGAACACATATCAGTCATTGGAAAATTAAAGCAATAAGCAACAGTCTCAAAACCAATTAAATGAACATCACCTCTATGGCCTTAATTAAGTTGAATGCAAGTTACCCGAAACTAAAGAGATTACACTGAACGTGGACAACCCTCATTCCAGTGAACCTCTCAGGCATTTCTTACCAGAAGGATGGCTGAAGGTCGGGGGGATAGCTGGAGCTGGCAAGCCTCCTGCAACTGATGGATAACTGGGAAAGATTGCGGGAGGTAGAGAGAGATTCTGTGCCGTTGCATTCTGAGAGAGAAAAAAGAGAAAGTGCATCATCAACTGCACAGTGTGAAAAGGCACAGCTCTTACAAAAAAAATGGATTTGAACAAGACAGCTTCATAAAAACAAATTCTATAACACATACCAGTCTTTGTAATGTGAACACTGCAGCCTTTTCCTGGGCCTCACTTTCTGACTGACATTGAGGGCCATGGACAAGCAAACCATTGGCTAACTTTACTTGGCAAACTATCAGGCCCTGGCAAAAAGAAAAAAAAAGAGATATTTTTATACCAACCAGCCACTGGTTGAATGACAATGAATAACGGTCATGAATCCTTGCATTTGGTACAGCGCCTTTCATGTCGGGAGGACATCTCAAAGTGCTTCACAGCACATACTGTGAAGTGCAGTGACTGTGTGTTTTGTGGACAAATACTTGCACATAACTATGTCCCACAAAACAACCAGGAAGTGAATGACCAATTTTTATCTGGGGGAATGCTGGCCAGGAACTCGATGAGAGAAACTCCCTTCTCTGAATGGATCACTCATATCCATGAACTCCTTTAAAATTTCAAAACATTGGTTATAGAATAAAAATAATCCTTACATTGCTATAGTTTCTTTCATTTCAGGAGGACGTCTCAAAGTGCTTAATGATACTGTAAAGTGCAGCGACTGTGTGTTTGGTGGGCGAACACCCAGATACTTATTTAGAAGTATAAGAATTTTCACTGACAAATGTCTAATGCGATATACTGCATAATTTAAATCATAAACATTCCTTGCCTGCTAGAATAAGGCAGCATTGTTCTCAATGTAAATCTATGCTAAGCCTTGTTAAAGGATCCTGATAAAGTTAGATTGGGATCAAAACAATATTTTTTCTCCTCGGAAAACAGATGATCAACCCATCATGTCTGTACCAATGCTACCTGATTCTCTAAATTGCGATTTTTTAAAAAAAAATCTCACCTCATTGTTGTTTCCTATATGCCCTAATAATTTTACTGCTCAGATGCTTATTCAGTTCCCTTCTGAACAATTCTATTTATCCACCCTCAACAGCCACTTGCGGTAACGAATTCCAAACACTAACAACCCTCTCTCTGAGTGAACAAGTTTCTCCTAACCTCTCCTCTAGTTTTTCCGTTGACAATCCTGAGACTATGCTCCCTTTGTCTTCTGAAGCAATCAAATTTTGCGTCCACTGGAAAGAGAAATCTGGAATCTTGACAACTTTCATTGAGTTCATACAAAGCTAAGGACATTGTGCTCCACAGTAAATCATGATTCCAATGCCTTATCTAGGCAGTTAGTGTTGTCAAACTATTCAACCAGCAATCAAGCCAGATTCTACCCTGAATCCACACACCTGAGAGTCTTAGTGACTTACTCATTGAGTCCTGTACCTCAGTGGTTGGAGCACTCGCCTTGCATGCAAGTGGGTTCAATTCCAGGCAGGGCGAAACCTTGGGTATGACTGTTTGTGGGACACTGCTGTGTGCAATTGGCTGCCGCGTTTCGTCCACAAATATACGGTCAATTCATTTTATAGTATATTCTGTAAAGCGCTTTGAGACGTCTAGAAGACATGAAAAGCGCTATATCAAATGCAAGGATTATTATTATTACTCGATAAATTTTCACCCACAAAATACAATCAGTTCACTTTAAAATATATTCAAAAAAAAGCACTTTGAAACATCTCAACAACGGGATAAGATGCTATATCAAATGATTATAATATATATATATAAATTCACTGAGAAGGCACCGGAGTAAATTGTGCCTGTTACCAGGAAATGGTTGCTTGCTTTTGGAGCAGTGAGACATTAAGACTGAGAATTCCACAGCATCTGGTTAATCAGTAAGCAATGTACTCTACAACAACCTAAATATCCTCCAACCTGCGGGGTCTTGATGAAAGAGACCTCTGGATGTGGAAGACCAAACCTGGCACACACGAGAAGTAACTCAGAGGCGGGGGTAGATAGAGATGGCTGTTGTTGTCCCCGATACTGCCCTGTGGTTTCTCCACCTTGTGGACCCTGAGGTTTGTTCATTTGGGCAGCTAGGCAAAGATAATAAGAAACATTCAATTGAAACATCCATTCCCGAGTTAACTCAGTCAAGATCAGGGAAGGCAACACATTTGGATCTTCAGGCTCTACAGGGTGTTCGCAAAGTCCTGTTACACCCCACTGTGTTTTTCTTACATTAAATTTTTTATTTTCTGTTGCAGATGAATCGAGTGTAAGAATGTCTGATATCAGCAGCTTCCTCGTCACTGCATCCATGTTATGGAATCTCTTCGACGAATGATATCAGAGAGACAAGTAAACATGACAAGAGTGAAGTCAGCCCCATACAGGGTTTTAAGTTCAGGTTCATTCACTGAGTACAAAGCTTTTAGTCTTGCTGTGGCGCTCAATTAAACTGGTGTTCATGAGTAAGCTTCGATACATACCGAGCTTTTTAACTGAACGCTGGTGGGATGAATATCCTCGGTGAGGAGCGGGGGAAGGCAGAGAATCACTTTGCTGAACAGTGGAAGACGTGTTGCCTTCTTTCTCTGGGAATGAACTGGCGCCATCTATCTTCAAAATCTCCTTCAGCATCTGTGTTCCTTTCTGTTAAGTTTTAAAAAAAACTTGGTTAATCTAACTTACCCAAGATGTCGCACCAATTTTTTTATGGTCATTCAGTTACCCTCACGCAGGGTAGTGTCCCAGAGCTCTTGACAGGGGCGAAGCACAAAGCCGAGCTGGCTGGAGGTGACTGTAGGCACGGTCGATGAGGAAGGTCTTTCGGCCCGACCTTAAGATCAGGAAGGAGCAGTGACAAACCGGATTCAGAAGCCCGGCGTACAAATTTCAGCCTCAACCGGTATTGACCCAGCTGCTGTGTTTTTTCTAGATAATTTTCACACATCGAAAGGCTTCTCCGTCAGTCAATCAAAATAAACCATCAGTGACGGCACACGATGAAGCAAACATCAGAATTCACAGAAGCTTAACCCAAACTTTTAGACAAGTTACTTTGTTGTGTCGTGACTTTTGCACCACACAACAACAACTTGCATTTATATAACACCCTTCATGGGTTGGGTAGGGTTTTGGATCGGAGCGATTTTTGCAGAGGCAAACAGCTCCCGAGCCCATTCAGTGACATCCAACAAACAAACATCCTCTTCGTAGATACACTTTCACTGTTGGTTTTTTTGTGTTGCTTCATCATTTCTTGGCATTAAAAACAAAATATTTATCTCTGCAATACTAGACTCATACCATGGCAAAGGACTGTGGAGACAGCGGCTCTCCGGTAATTCCCTGGCTGTCTTTTTGCTGAGAGCCTTGCGTCTCTTTTCCCGACTGTCCACTTGGCATTTTTAATGAGGAGAAGAGTTCCTCAAATTCTGATGGTCCCTGCGGAACATATTGTATCGAAAATTCAAATCAATACACAGGTGGTTGCAAAATACCAGAGCAGAACGGATGAAAAAGAAAGTAAATCTTTTACTGCCCAGCAAAATTGGGTAAACAATTCATTATAGGTGTTCAAAAGGTGAAGAGTAAAATAATAAATCTTTCATTTGTTGTAGCACCTTTTACATAAGGAGGATGTCTCAAAATGTTTCACAGGATAATAATACTTGCATTTGATAGAGTGCCTTATTGCGTCATTGAGATGTCTCAAAAAGTTTCCCAGTTCACATTGCAAAGTGGATTGACCATGTATTTTGTGGGTGAAACACATCTGCCAGTTGCTCACAGCAGTGCAGAGTGGAGACTGAGTGACCATGTTTTTTTGGACGAATTATTCTCCCCCTGAAAGCAATCCGCCAACCGGGTTCCTACTTACTGCTTGACACAGAGGTGTGTAGAGTAAGAAACTTGCCTAAGACTTCGCAAACCCCCCCCATCCCCCCGCAAATCATACCTGGGACCTTTCGCTAGCCACGCGAAGGTGTGAAACACAATGCTTTGGGACTCCACAGATTTACTAGAAAGTGTAGTGACTGTATTTTGTAGACTATCGCAACAGCCAGGATGTGCACAGCCATGTTCCACAAACAGCATTGAAGTGAATGACCCTAACCCTCAGGACACCAGGAGAAACAAGAAAAAAAACTATGTAATGAACATCCCTTTTCCTTTTCCCTCACATGAAGGGGGAGCTGCTTACAATTGTGGAGGAAACACACCTCTCCAACCGGTGCAGAGCCCTATCAATTTTACCATTGCTGGATTCGGTCCCTCCTCATTCCTCTTGAGAATCTTCAGGTTTGCTTTGCCCTGGCTCCCGTATTCCTACAACATTTTACCAGAGGTTTTTGTCATCTCCTTTGTGCTAATCCATTAATAATTATAATAATCCTTGCATTTAATATAGCCACCTTATCATCTTCGAGACGTCTCAAAGCGCTTCACAGAAAGTACTGTAAAGTGAATTCACTGTATATTTTGTGGCCAAAATGCGACAGCCAATTAAATAGCACACCACAGAAAGAAATGTCCAAATGAGCAATTGAGAAGTCCTGTAGCTTAGTGGTTAGAGAACTCGCCTCGCGAGACCTGGGTTCGTTACCCAGCAGGGTGAAACGCTGGGCAAGTTTCCTTACTCCACACGCCTTCGTTTACCTAGCAGTAAGTAGGAACTTGGTTGTTAGTCAATTGGCGGATCGCTTTTCTGGGGATAATAATTCCTTTAAAACATTTTTTAAAAATAATAATAAATTGGTCACTCAATCCACGACTGTTTGTGGGACACTGCTGTGCGCATTTTGCCCACAAAAATATAGTCAATTCACTTTACAGTATATTCTGTGAAGCGCCATATCAAATGCAAGGATTATATTTAAGAGCACATTCTGTCACAGCAGGAATAGATTTATTAATACTCGGAGTGGAAATCGAAAGTTATTGGTTACATATGAAGTTACTCCACTAATACTGTTTGTTAGATAAAATAAGGAGAGCAATCTCTAATCAAAACACTAGTGATAAATTGTAACTTTCGAGGTGAGCAATGTGTGCCCTGAGATAACATTTTGAAGACTATATCATTCTAACACCCTCTATGGGGAGTGTGGAATATCATTCTGCCAATAATGTACTGCAATTTCCAGAGTTGTGGCCAATTAATTTAAATACCAAGTAAAGTCTCAAGTGGATACTTTCTGTTCAGATGAATTCCATTAGTTATGGAGGATGAAAGGGCAGCTGTAAAAGGAAGGACAATGTCCATTTTGCCACAATAGACTCCACCTCAATGTTATGCAATATACAGTATGTATTTGTACAGCATCTTAAAGGAGAAGGAAAGTGTAATGCAAGTACTCTTTGTACAGAGTACCCCGTTTTCACAATTATAAAATTATGTTTTACTTGTGGGGATAAAAGCTCACTACCCTGAGTAGTATGGTTTGTGTAACATTGAGGTCTTGTCTTGCGACCTATTAAACCCTGGAAATCCAAATACTCAGCAGCCAGAGTTGGCTCCACGTTTCCTATGAAAATGAAGTACCTGCTTATTCTGTGTTTTGAAGTCAGATTGCTGTGGCTGCCCAGAGTGGTCAGGTCCCCAACTTTTTCCCTTCAAGCTTTCACAGTTGTCCTTTGCTAGAAACAGATTAAAAGGTTTGATTTTTAGAAGTGGAAATCACGTGCAGACGATTCTGGCAATCTGTAAGCAGGACCTGGTGCGTTCCAATGAATGCTATGATATTAAAGCCTGAGTGGTCAGACAAGCATTGCTTGATGAAGCACGTAGATCATCACCTGTTCTGTTTGTGTAAGAAGTGGATTGGTAGATTTTAGACAATTCCATTGAAAATTGAAATGGATTAGTGACTGGTCACTATATTTTTGGATCTTTAATGGTATTGTCTACCATTCTCTACAGCATACACAAGCAAAACTGTTGTCTATTAAATATTTAATCACAAGCCTTATTTTTAGTCTTCTTCGTCATGGCAGAAACCAAAACATTTCTAAGAGTTACCTGTTCGGTTATATGCTGGCTGCTCTGCTGGAACCCATCTTTGTTTTGGTTGCCCCGTTGTCTTGAAAGGTTGCACTTTATTTTCAGTGGAATTGGCCTTTTGCGACTGATGGCCAGATGCTGATCCAGACCTGTCGTGCTGAGGTAGACCAAAGGACTTGTTAGTCCTTTGAGGAGACATAACCTGGAAAGCAGAGAATGAAAGGGACACATGGCTCCCTTGAAATCGTTTAGAAATTCTGGTGCACAGGTTATGCTGCTGTGCGCAAAATGACTGCTTCATTCACCTACAAAATGCATCAAATCCTGTAAAGTCCCCTGAGACATCCTCCTGATGTGAAAAATGCCATATTAAATGCAAGGATAGCTTTTCCATTTAATGGAAGCTTCCATTGCTTTGAAACTTGGGGATAAAAGTTATGTCCCGGTGGGATGTTTGCAGTCAGCCCAATACTTGGAGCTGTAATGTCTGGGATTTTCCAGTCCTTCGGAACAATCTGATTATCTAACCTAATGGAAGTGTTTTAGCCCAAATTGACAGATGTTAATAATCCTCATATTTGATATAGAGACTTTCATGTCTGAAAGACATCCAACGCTTCATGGGATATACTGTAAAGTGCAGTGATTGTGTGTATTTCGTGGACGAAGTGCGGCAGCCATTTTGCTCAGTGATGTCAATCATGGAGTAAGTGACCAATTTTATTTTATTTGGTGGATTGTTGGCCAGGACATTAGGAAAAACTCCCTTCTCTTTTCAAATAGTGCCGCAGGACCTTTAACTTCCACCTGAACAGGCAGACAGGACCTCGGCTTAACATCGCATCCGAAGGATAGCAACTCTGACAAATCAGCACACCCCCAGCACTGCATTGGGAGAGTCAGCTTAGACTACATGGATTCCAATTCTTGAAGTGGGGCTTGAGCCCACGGCCTTTTGACTCAGAGGCGTGAGGGCTATCAACTAAGCCAGACAACGTAAACCTTGTTGCAGTTTTAGTACCAAGCATTGTATTAAACCATGTTAGTGTGAACCTAATGAGAGAATGGTACTTACTTTGTCTTGCTGGCCTGCAGGGGGTTTGTATGTGAAATCTGCAGCACGAGAGTTGCTCTGTTGAGGATTTGCAGGAACGCTCTGTAGTGACTGCCACACACTGGAAAACTCATCATCAGGCTTAACCTGGCCATGATAGTTCAATAAAATTATTTCAGTTCAAGAAAGGAGGGGTGTCATAAGAGAAAACATTCAGAAATCAGGTCTACTTGAATACATAAGTCTACTGAAAATGTGAATATATCTTACTATATAAGTTATAAGCGCTGAATGACTTTGTTATGAATAAAAGTGATGGAGAAAATGAAGGAGATTTTCCATTTAAGTTATGGGGGAGAGAACTTGTGTGGTGAAACTCAGAATGACATTTCAGCACAAAACGTAGTTTAAGATTAAAATAATCATGAACATTTGATGATCATATTCGCATGTTTATTTCATATTAAATACACAAATTGTACCTCATCCTGTTCAAGGATAGATCACTTACCAGTTTGGCTGATCCTCCTCTGCACTTCTGCTCATGACTTCGATTCAAACCATTTGCACCATTAGCTTTCTGATGGTTGATTTGATTTCCCTGATATTCTGACCTGAGGTACTGTTGCTTTCCATTCAACTGCTGAATTGTAAGTTACATCAAATAATCAATTGTATTTTTTTAAAAATCACCACTCCTCAAAAACAATGTCCTGCAACAATCCACTAATTCATTCTTCATTTGGAATTAACGCTACTATTTTAATTTTAATGTCGATCAATACCAACAACGAATTACATTCACACGAGTCTAGGTAAATCTATGTTTGATCAGTAATAGGGTTTCAGTTTGTTTTTAAAATCGATTGAATATTTCTTGATTTATCAGTCATAATTATATTTTGTTAAAGGTGCTACCTGTGTGAGGACGAATGGAGAGCGAGGCGAGTGGTTCAGGCCTCCTGTTGACACTTTCTGAGTGGCCAACTGAGAGGAAGGGTGCGAAGCGTGTTGAAATCCGGGCGCTGGCTGTGGTTTTAATAACGGTGGTGGTCTCTGGCCTCCAAACTCCAGGCGGCTGCCATGACTTATGTTGATTAAGGCACACTTGGGGAGTCTATAACCCCGACCAGGAGAGCATCTACAGACAAATGCAACAAGGTTTGATGATGATGCTAGTAGAACCCTGAATCCAAGTTCCTTAGTAATAATTAGAGACGCCTTGCAAGTTTCTTTTTAGCACTGTGTTGCTAAATTTATAGTCATAAGATTGGATTATACTGGAACTGCAATGTTAAACCTATCAGGAAAGGCTGAACAAGCTTGGACTCTTTTCTCTTGAAACAAGAAGGGTGACCTAATAAAGGCCTTTAAAATTATGAAAGGTTTTGATAAGGTAGACATAGAGAAGATGGTTCCACTTGCGGGGGAGACCAAAACCAAGGGCCATAAATGTATAGTAGTCACCAACAAATTAAATAGGGAGACTTCCTAGAAGAAACGTCTTTACCCAGAAGGTGGTGGGAATGTGGTACATGAGGGAGAAAGGAAGGAGGAGCTCATGTGGAGCATAAACCAATTGGGCAGAATGGCCTGTTTCTGTGCTGTATATTCTATATAATTCCAACTAATTGGAGTGGATGGCAAACATAAGGACGCGTTTTTGTTTAAAGCAGAAATTAAGCCTGTATTTGTCATATTGCCTTTATTTTGATCCTGAACAATGCTTTGGGTAACTAGTGTGGAAATATCCAGTGAAAAGAATAACTTGCATTACAGAGCACGTTTCAGGGAGAATCAAATGTCTAAGTGCTTTACAAAATTAATTAGAAGTGAAGAGATTATGAAATAGNAAAAACAATGCAGTTCCTTTACACTGCCTTACTTTAGAATTCAGTGTCGACAACCCAGAATCCCGGTTATAATAATAACAATCCTTGCATTTGATATAGCGCTTTTCACGTATTCTAGACGTCTCAAAGCGCTTCACAGAATATACTGTAAAGTGAATTGACTGTATATTTGTGGGTGAAACGCGGCAGCCAATTGCGCACAGCAGTGTACCACAAACAGTCGTGGATTGAAAATGACCAATTATTATTGATTTGTTTTGGAGGGATTATTATTAGGAGTGTGGAGTAAGGAAACTTGCCCAAGGTTTCGCCCTGCCTGGAATTGAACCAGGTGTCTTGCTTGCAAGGCGAGTGCTCTAACCACTGAGCTACAGGACTGTTATCCTTTTACAGCTTTTTCTATTGTAATCTCACTTTTAGCAATCTATACATTTGTGTCTCTGGCTACCCCAGCGCCTTCACTCCAATGAGAATTTTACTATACAGGGCGTCTTTCCATTTGCTATTTTTCTTCCCAAATGTACTACTTCACTTTTTTTTTTGCATCGAATCCCATTTTGCATAAATCTGCCCACTCTCTTAACATATCAATATCTGCCTGGAGCCAGCCATTGTCAGTTAACACCACCTAATTTATTATTAATAATAATAATCTTTGCATTTGGCAAGCATTCTTTCATGTCAGGAGGATATCTCAAAGCCTTCGCAGGAGACTGTAAAATGGAATGACGATACAAATGCAATTTTTTGTTGTATTTGTTGACTGTGAGGTTTATGGTCGAACTTAGTAGCTTGAACTTTAGTATTATCTGCACATTTGGAGTTTATTCCCTCTATTTACAGTTCCAGATGATTAATTATAATAGAGAACAAGAGAGGTTCGAACACCAACACCTGGGTACCCACAAACTACTATCTATCAATCTACAAAACACATGGATTACAAGGTAATAAGAACTAATTGAAAGCACATATTTGCTATGTGCTGGGAATTGGATTCATTTGACGAAAAACACAGAAAGGATACAAAGAATAAAGTCCAGTTACGTAACTAATTCAAATATTTGGCCTAGAGTGTAGCAGCAGCCTTGTTAATATTCACAAACCTCATAGCAAGTCCTCCTAGGAATTCTTCATCAAACAGAACTTCATACAAGATATCAGATTCTCTCTCAGCTAGAGCACAAAATAAAGATCAAATAGTAAGTAAGCATGGTTTCCTGTGGATTCACTGTAAACTACTAAATTGTTGATTGTATTAGGGACAGTATCCCAATTTTCCCCCTCGCCCGGATAATATTAAATGTATTACTGCAAATGCTTTTATGAGAAGCCTGAACAAATAACAAAAAAAACTCATGAAATCATTTTGTTAATCCTTATAGTGATTGCAAATTTCACCTGTGGGTTAAACAATTGGGTAGAAATAAGAAGATGGAAAAAATTTAAAACAGAACTCCGTAGCAGTTAGCGCACTCTTTTTTTAAAAAGAGTTTAAAAAAATGCAACTTTTCACACATCACCTGTTTTCATTCCTATAATGGTTCCTCGAAGACCCACAGGAACAGAGAAGTTCTCCCTCACATTCACAACACGGTCAAATAAATGATACTCTGCCAACTGGTCTGGGATCACCCCTTGTTGTTGCTCCAGTGGCTGTGTAGAGAAATAAAAACTTAGAAAAAAACAAATCCACCTTGTTCTGGAACCCAGTGCATCGAGTGTTCTGTTCTGGAACGACTCATGCCACCTCTATTCAATGTGATGTGCATGGATCTGGCATAAGTCTAAAGGTAAATTGACTGCGACAAGGAGCTTGATACCCACATCTTATTTTATACTGACCTCCAGGCATGCCAGCTAAACATGTCATTCGCAATGACATACATGTAAGTAACACGGATTTGATCTGAGATTTATCCTGGTGATTTTCTACAAACCAGGGCTTATAGCTGCCATTACCCCAGGGATATTGCAGCAATGTAAATGAGCTGGAAATCAATAACAACTTTCCGGGTGTCTGGTTATTGTAACTATGAACACTGTGGATATTCTGATATATTAATAGGAAAACCAATTAGATAAAAAATTCACTTACTCTGTATAAAAGATGTGGCTTCACAGTCACCCTCACTTTCTTGTTACTTTTCCTCTGCTAAAAAAAAAGCACAACACAAATTATTTCAGAACCTGTACTTTGCAGGACCCACCATCATCTTTTTGCGGAAACTTCCAAGAGAGTTTGCAACTCTTGATATGTGAATTCACAAGGGCAAGCTTTCCTTTTAGTGGAGTGCTCTATCAATTCATTCACATCTGTATATCCAGGCATATTTTAAAACGCTATGGTTCTCTGCCTGTATTCCTTATTGCTTACTGTTAATGAAATGTGTTGAGAATTCACTCTACAGGGTGTCCATAAAATCCTCTTACCCCAATCCCCATTACAAAACAGCAATACGAGAGTACATACGAGCTGAAACAAGCTGTCAGAGATGCATTTCACCTCGTCACTCCATCCTTGTGTTACGGAAGATGTCGCATAGAACATGGTGACAGATTATTATCAGCCGTAAAAATGATGGTGCTCGCTCACACCAATTCTCTGGGCGTCTAAATACAGTTAAACACTTGTACTGAATACAATGAAGTACTTCTAAATACAATTATCATCATTCTTCCACATGTTTCAGTTGTTGATCAGTGCATGATAGAGGGAAAAAACATGGCAATAACGGGACTTTGTGGACACCCTGTACTTTATGCAAGTTGTTAATGTTCCAGATCTGCATACAGCCCTGTGTTTGGAGGAGAGAGGGAATAAAGTGATTTAAAGTGCGCGTGGGAAAGTTTTACGCATTTAGGCTTTATACTAGGAAATACCTTGCAATTTTCCACTTCGTCTTCAATCTTTTCAACAATTGCTGAATCCAGTACATTTAGGTCGCATGATGTTCTGGATAAGCTACTGACCGGATGCATTTTCAACCAGGCAACAATCTCTTGCACCTTTTCAGCCCTGTTCCAAATTCAAGTGCAATTATGTTTAAAAATATCTTGCAAACACTCATTTAAGAACTACCCAAACAATAGCCGGGTTTGAAATGGTGAAAGATTAATCTGATAAATGCAGAAAGGAAAACTATTAACTTGATTCTTGGCAAAAAAGAAAGTACAATACAATACGGTATCAATCGTGTCAAAAAAACCTCACCCATTCTCGTCCTCTCCAGCCCATATGTTATCCTCATAAAACACATCCTCCTGGCTATTTTTAGCAACGTGAATGAATAGTTCTGGGAATCTGAAAAGAAAAACAACCTGGAGTTTATGCACTGTATTGAATGATTTTCGTAGTTTGCTCCTTAAAATATGAAGTCACTTGAGAAGCGGTTAAAACCATGGGGCAAAAAAAGATTAATTCGAGGAAAGAAACCACAAAACCGTCTCAAAAGTGGCAATCGAGTAAAGTGCCCACATCATATACATGTAATGCACTGGTGGGACGGCATGCTGATTGATGTCTTAGGTTCACAACATACTGAATTTACAATTTAGGCAAGAGCCATCTAGGGACGCAAGAAAATGACGAATTAATTTCTTAAGCAAAATGGGGGGAAAACAGAATAAAAAGAGAGCGCAAGTATAGACATGCAGTTTTTTTTAAAATCCAGAGTTAAGCAACCCAGAAATCAATTGCAGCCATTATCATTAATCGCTCGAGGAATGCCACAAGCTTTGAATGACTTTTTTCTAATTACTTTATTCAATGGGATAAATAGTTTTGCAAACAGGCTCTACAAACAGGTGAAACTAATTAATAGATCATACAATCTATTAGTTAGCTTCACTCACAAAATACACAGTCAATTCACTTCAATATATTCCATGAAGCGCTTTGAGACTTTTCAAAAATGTGGAAAGCAGCTATATCAAATGAAAGGATTATATTTATTATTATTTGGTTTGCAAGCATCACATCAGTTGTGTTGTAAGCTCAATGCTACCAGTTAGATGAAATGGAAACCACAGTTTCTTGTGTATTGTTGCAGATTAAGTGGGGGAAATAGCATATTACAAACCACAAATATTTTTAAAAGGGGAAATCTCACATGACTTCCCCCATTAGACTCTTAGCAGTCCATAGAGACTAGTCTATCACTTGTAAACATTACAATGATTTGGACCAAGGATCATCTTTGCACTGCTTACTTTGCTCACAATACACTTTACAGAAAACTCTGAAACTTTTTGAGACATTCTTCACATGATAAAGCACTACATCAAATAGAAACATCAGTATTATAATAATTAAGATGTTAAACAACTCACTCCCATCCCAATTAACAATATATTTTCAAGTGGAAGAACCAGATAAAATTGACAAATATAATGCCAGATCAGCAATACTACATTGCATGCATAAAATGCAGAGGAAACAAAACATTGAATAATGTAATAATCAAAGAGTCATGTACAGAAACCCCGTTTCTTTAATATATTTATAAAGGTTACCACACTAACACTGCTTTTTGTCTATAGTGTGACTTCCTCTTAAATGATGACTCCAGATTTAAAACTGATTGGTTCATTTTGAAACACTGGACTACAGTTTTATTTTCATACTGGTAGAGTGAAAAATGTGAAGAAAATCCAATTGTTGTAAAAATGATGCTAATTGACATTTAAAATATAATAAATTAACAAGTCAAATGTATCTATAATAGGCAGATAACTATCACCCAGGGGAGGGGAGCGCGGATGAAAAGGTAAGTGGAGTCTTCTTGGAGCCAAGTTGCCTCCAAGGTGACATGCCTAGCAATCTTCTGTGGAGGTCTTGATAGTTCAGTTCATGAGCCAGTACTTCAAGACACTCACTGCTGATGATGCCAGTCACTTTAGCAGGACTTGGGAGGGCAGGAGCAGAATGGTCATTGGGAGTAGGGATTCTTTCCCTCTGGCCCTGTTAACCCTGCAAGCCAAAGCCTTAATGAGCAGGATTCACCTAGCTAAATAAACAGCAGGAAGCTTGCAAGGCAGTGGTAAGCATTATGACTTTGGCTGGTTAAACTCCAGCAGTACCCCTGGGAGTCCCTGGGATCTCCAAGACTTGGCTCTTGCCAACACCCTGCACCTAATACACCTAATCTGGGATGAGGTAAACAGTGTGTATCATTCCAGGGAAAAAGGGCACATTCCTTTCCAAACACATGGAAATGCGACATATGTGGACCTCTCAGTCTAGTTTGGATACTCAAGCACATTGATGGGTTTCCTCATGTATCAAACACCCGGCTGACCCCGCCCCCCAAAAAATCTATAATATAAAATTCTATATATAATAGAAATATGATGAGGGCATTGTGTCCTACAGTCAAGAAGGAAAAAAAACAAATAAGAGTTTACATTGGGAAATGGCAAATTCTAAGTATCAAAAGAGCCAAAGCACCTTTTCACATAGAAGTTGTTTAATTAGTATAATTGTCTTTTACCTTTCAAGATATTCAGATAGTATCTGTTCAACTGCTGCAGAGTACAACCACTCATTGCCAACTTTCTTTGTGTAGCCAGGAACTTCTTCATTCTTCTTGTTGAATTTCAAATTCAGCCCCACGTTTGCCTTTTGCTCTCCAAGCGGACTGGCAAAAAAGAGTTAATATGAGCTACATATACAATGCAAATCCTATCAACTCAACATAATTAATTAGCAGTTAATTAATTGCACAGGAATTCTTCACCAATCCACCCACCGAATAACAGAAACCTGTATTGTGGTAATCTGTGCCAATATTTGCAGTGTTTCTCCTCATCTCTTGACAGTTTTCAAGAGCTTGCTTGGGAATTTTGGGACTCATCTTTTTTTAAAATGTGCAATCAGAGAATTTGTATCCCTTTCCTCCCCTCACACTTGAAAGGTTGGAGAGACTCTTCCAAGGTACTTGGTTCATTTTGATGAAGGGCTTTAGTAATCGTATAATTCACTGCCATTATCCGCCCATGACACTTCTCAAAATACTAAGGAATTTTTTTCCCCAGTGTCCCAGCCAAGAATCTTTCAAGTATATCATACATCTTTCAAATATATTAAATATAACATATATAATCCACTTTAATGGCTATTTGTGGGACATTGCTGTGTAAAAATCGGCTGTGTGTTTGACAACAAATAACCTGGCAGTGCACTTGATGGCAATTATTTGTGAGGTGCTTGAGAGATTTAAAAGTTATAGTCACCGTATCAAATCCAAAAATGATTATTATAGCAAGAGCATAATAAATGTGGTCGGATATCCAATACTTACTTTCTTTTTGATCCTCTGCCAATAAACAAACTCCCCGTTAACCTCGACACAAGGTATCCGCTAACTCCAAGGTGGTTGGCCAAGACATATCCAGGATTATATTTTGTGGTATATTTCTGGAAAGGAATATAGCATTAAATTTTAATTTGTGGTTGAAACAATGTGCGGTATGGACAGTTGTAACTTAGCATTCATTGCTTACATGCTGGTTTTGTATGATTCCATCCAGTTGTGGTTCACAGGGAACGTTAAACACCACACGGATTCTACCATCCTTGATAACATCAGAAGAGTCCTGAACCTAGTAAAGGTACTGAAGTTAATACAATATAATACAAATTGACATTCATTTTCCACCTTTCACAAAGGAAGGTATCCCAAAGTGCTTAACAATCCAGGCTTGGTACCCAAGCTGGGGTGGGAGCCGAGGGGTTGTGGGAAAGCGAAAGATGACTGAAAGTGCGGTGAAAGATGTAGGTCTTGAGATGGACAGTGAAACAGGTGAGGAAGGGGACGAGTTGGAGGAACTCCAGGATGGGAGTATGCTCTCTATATGCTTCCTCAGCTGAAGGATGAGATGTGGCAAAAATTAAGATATGGAGGTGGGGGAAAACACAATTTACCAGCTCTCAACAATGTTTATATAATCAGGTAACATTGAAAACAATGCAGTTAACCAATGATGTTTTTGAAGTAACAAAACTAATATGAAGGAAAATAGAATTTCCATTTATATTGCTCAGTTGGCGTCACATTTCAAACAGTGGTGCCTAGAGCCTATAGAATTTTAGAAAGCATTAACCAACCTCTCCCATGCAGCCATAGTAGGGAGTTCCCAACATGAAGACCTTAATGCTGGATGGGAACAGCTCTTCGAGTGTCCTAAAGTGCGAGAAACTGGAATCAAATGCTTTTATGTTCTGAAAAGTAAAATTGAAAACAAGAATGTGTATTAAATACATTAAATGCACAGAATCTTACGTTGCAGAAGTAGACACAAAATGACAATGAGAAAAATGAACACATTTTTAACAAAGTGACTTACAGCAGGAAAATAGAAGCTCATATAAAATGCTCTTGGCTATTTGGTTCATAGCCATACTCTGTTCTACACTTTACCTTCACAATGGTCTGGTAAGCATAAGGTAAATTCTGCTTCGA
This sequence comes from Callorhinchus milii, assembly GCF_018977255.1. Taxonomy (NCBI): domain Eukaryota; kingdom Metazoa; phylum Chordata; class Chondrichthyes; order Chimaeriformes; family Callorhinchidae; genus Callorhinchus; species Callorhinchus milii. The sequence goes on along the minus strand of NW_024704752.1, from coordinate 6,975,162 downwards.
CCATTCCTTGTTCAAGGTAACTTCACCATTTTGACCAAATACATATCGACGGCCAGTAAGGAGTTGTGCATACAAAATCACAGACGTTTCATTAATTGTGATTCCTTTCCTTTTGTAGTAACTAGAAATTGGGGGAAAAAATACCAAGCATGAATGTAAAGATCTTTTAGACACCTCAATAAACACAGAAGAAAATGGCTGGTTTACAAGAGATGAGAGCATCAGACAGACCAAATAGGTGCCACATCGCCAGTATATTGTTCCACCAAAGCAAACTGTACTGTTTTATATTTTAAACATCTTTATCAGATTTGCTCTTATATTCTTGGAAGATGAGATTGTTGGAGGTTTGGCCACAAAATACCCACAGTTACATCACTTTACAGTATATCCAGTGAAGCGTTTTGCGATGTCTCAAAGACATAAGGCAGAATATCAAATGCAAGGATTATTATAATCATAAAATAATGAATGAAAATATGCAGTTGCCAGAAAATATATGATTTGCATATGACATATTCCTGTTTAAACATATCAGCTTAGGGTTGGGGACTGGAGAAGAATCATAACCAAGCCCAATTCTGTCCATATTAAAGCTTACCATTATTAGGTACTAGTTATATGAATTATTAGTACTAGTTATATGAATAGGACTTATAAATGAAATATCAAACAATCCAGTGAAATATCAGACCATCATGTCAGTACTTACGATTCACTTATATTCTGTGCTTCTCTGTTCCACATGGTCTGCTCCGAGTCTCTAAGGAAAGCCACTTTAGTAGGTGGTGGTGTTTTCCCCATGTATACCTTCTGTACTCCTGGGAGCTCATCCAAATAATATCTAGACATCGCCATTAGAACACAATGGTTGCAAATTACAAAGCAATTCACATCCAATTCACACATCACACCAGTGTTACACACAGCACATAATATTCAAATATTCTGATTTAACAATACATTTAAACCAGACTTTTGGTTACATTTGAGCTGATGATGGAACACTAACATAATGTGGTCAATTATGGTGGATTCCTGTAGCATAGTGCGAAGAGGACTCGCCTCGCAAGCGAGAGGACCCAGGTTTGATTCTTGGGCAAGATGAAACCTTACGTAAGTTTCCTTACTCCACACGCCTCTGTTTACCTAGCAGTAAGTAGGAACCCAGTTGTTAGACGATTGGCGGATCGCTTTCCGGGGGTAATAATCCCTTAAAATAAATAATAATTTGGTTACTCAATCCACAACTGTTTGTAGGACATGGCTGTACGCAATACATACAATCAGGACTGTTATCACTTGTAAGACTTAAAGATCCCACGGCACTATTCGAAAAGAGAAGGGAGTTTTTCGCTGTGTCCTGGCCAATAATCGCCCAGATAAAAATTTGTCATTCACATCATGGCTGTTTGTGGGATATTGCAGTACATCCTCCTGATGTGAAAAACACTATATCAACTGTAAGGATTATTATTATTATAATAGATTACAAATCTATTAGATATCCCATTTGTGACTATCTTTTCTTGATAAAGTCACATTGCATTACCAGTTGTAATGATCAGAGTATGACCTACTCCCATCCACTACCTCTACCACTCAAGACAGCCACCAAGATATGTACAAGGTGTGCGCTCAATCACAAAGCTACTGTTTTTCTTCTCTCTTGTTTTAAAAATAAAGTGGACTCCACCTGGTAAAGAATAGGAGTCACTAAGGAACAGCATCAGCTCATTATAATAATAGTATATAATAATAATTGTTCCAATGTCATACACTTTAAGGGAGGGAGGAGGTTGAGCAAACAAAGTGGGAAATTTATAAACTTCAAATTTAGACACTGGAAACCAGATGACACAGATCTAAGATAATTCACAAAAGAACCAGAGGGGAGATGAGGAGAGAATTTTTTTTAATGCAGCGAGTTGTTACGATCTGGAATGCACTGTCGGAAAGGGTGATGGAAACAGATTCAATAACAACTTTCAAAAGGGAATTGGATATCTACTTGAAAAGAAAACATTTGCAAGGCTATAGGGAAAAAGTGGGGAAAGTGGGACTAATTGAATAGCTCTTTCAAAGACCTGGCACAGGCACGATGGGCCATATGGCCTCCTTCTGTGCTATAAGAGTCTATGATTCAAGATTAGATAGATATGATCATTAAACCCAAGTAGAAATCCACCCTTAATGCACTTCCCAGCCTTCAACTACCAACCTTCTCAAATATGTTGTTCAGCACTTACTTGGTTTCACCATCTGACACTGCCACAACCCGAGCTTCTTCGAGATGTGGCCAATTCACAAAAACAGGCTTTGCCAGCACCTGCTGAGCAATATCATCCACACTCTGGGGGAAATAAGACATTCAGCATTAATATAATCCTTGCATTTGATCCATCACTACTTTCAAAGATTCAGCTTCTTTTGAAACCTCCTGGCCATTTTATCAATATACTTACACAGTTGTTCCAAAATGAAGGTAAGAATAAAACTATCGCTTCAAGGACAAAAAACAAACAAACTTAGCATTGAGAAGTGAATATTTCAATCAAACCCAGTATTGCAAAACACAGTTCAGAGTAAAGAATGCATGTGGGTGCTTAAACTTTAAAAACATTACTGCATCACTTGGCTTTTTAAGTAGAAAACTGCTCCGATCATTCAATACACCAAACAAGCAATATCTGTTGCACAATGGAAACACAGATTTACTAAAAATGTTTTGAGTATTGGATCCGATGATACATACTTCCTCTTCTTGCTTGGGGGGTAATATTTCCAATATCATGTTCTCTCCACGACTTGGCTGTTGAAATACCTGAACGCCAGTCTTCTTGAGGAAGAACTATGGAGGGTTAAAACAATGAAGATTAGAAACATAGGAAGCAGAGTAGACCATTTGGCCCATCAGGCCTGATCTGCCATCTCATTACATCGGGTCAGAGCTTTAAACAACAAAAAAAATATTTATAGAACGTCTTTCCCATCAGCAGGTCAAGGCTTGACTCGTTAGCTAATTAGGCTGCAGCTTTAATACTGCTTGCATTCTTGGGTGCCTCTTTGTAGAAAAGACATCAAGGCCATGGAAAGGGTACAGTGAGGGTTCAGAAAGACTCTTATTGTCATGAGAGGTTTGAACATTTGGGGCGATTTGTTTTATTCTATTCTGTACTTCCAAGAATTCACTTTCAAACTAGTGGTTTCCTATTGTAACCTGTTCCAGTGTGCGCAAAATACTTAAAATACAAATTACCATTTCAGATTCAATCATTCCTAATGCCAGGCATGCTGAGAATTTAATAAGAGTTAGATGAGAGGTGCTTACCTTATGCTTAATATGATTCAGTGTTGGAAACCCACAAAAGTACAAGGAACCTTTATCAACCACACTCATAATGCTCTGGCTGGGATCGACATGCCACTCATTCATAGGGATTAATTTATACCTGATAAAAGATCAAAGCAGGATAATGAATTCTAGTCGTTGCAAATTCACAAAATGGAAATCAGATAATTAATTGAAAAATGTGCTACTTCCTATTGAGCACAAAACCCATTACCTTGCATGACATCGTTCTATATTAGGAAATTTTTCTGGCCACAATGATGGATAGTTGAAATCAATTTCTTTATCATAACAAAACATCAAGCATTCACTATGCTTATTTCTTTGTTTCTCCTCCTCTGAGAGATGCTTATTACGTAGTTCCATGGCATCCAGTAACAGTCTCTGTAAAGATTGAATTAGATTTAATTTTAGTACTTTATGGATGGATAGAGGGAGGGAGGGAGGGATAAAGGACTACAGAAGGAAACTGATACATGATGTGACAAGAAGACATCTTGAATATTTATTTTGAAATGTATTCAACATCTAGACGTAGGAGTTTAGAATTTACATTATAAAACATAAGGGAACAGTCAATTTCCCATATCTATTCTCATGGTAGAAATGGGAGCCATGTGATAGCACTCTCAAAGCGCTCACATGATTTACTATACTGTGTAGTGACTGTATATTTGTTTTAAAGCTGTATCGAAAATGGTGGATAATTCTATGGACTTGTAATAGGATGAACAAATATTTTAAATATTTTTCAATCATAAACAAAAGTGTTTCATCCCAATAACTTAGTTTCACAGATCAATTTTCAAAGAGAAAGTGATGTTACTCAATGTTCTCACCTCATCAATAAATGGTATGAGAACAACAGCTTCCCACTCCTGTGCCTTGCCATTCAGGTCAGTTCTGAAGTCTGGAGGATAGTACTCAATGATTGGAGATTCTTCATCAGTCATTAAATACTGGAGAAAGCAAATAAAACAAGTACTCAGATAGCTTCATCACTATCCTCCCATACATTCAGAGAGAGGTCTTCACCATAAGACAGTAAATATTGCCTCTTTTTGTCTCTCTATTACATTTCCATCCAGGTTTTCTCCTTCCAGACCTCTGCTTATACAATTCTGTAAGTGTCTGCAACCAGCACATCGCAAGAGTGATTGAACATTTTGCTTGGTCTAGGAAAGCTGCTGGTGGCTCAGTTGGACGAGTGGCCTGTATATTAGAATTTTTTTTCTGCCCAAACGTAAAATTACCCACGAAAAGTGAGCTGGTATCAACATCTTGCCACTCCAAGCAGGTGTTGGTACCAGCTCACGTTTCGTGATTAATTTTACACTTGGGCAATAACATTTTCTTTTCTCTCATATAAATATGAAATTGAAAGAAACTCATCCCAGTTCTTAGTGGCTTGAACTCCCAGGACAAGGACACCCACAATTTATCAATTCAGTAATAATAATCAGTAGGACGACCCAAAACTCTTCACAGGATACAATGTAAAGTGCAGTGACTGAGTTTTGTGGGCAAGCACAGCATCCAATTTGTGCACAGCAATGTCCCACAGACAGCCATGAAGCGAGTGACCATCTGGAGGAATGTTGGCAGATACACTGTGCCAAGGAAATCTTACTTTCAAAAAAAAACATTCATTTTCTACACAGCAACTCTGATGTCTCGGTCCTTTTTATTAATAACGTCCCAACAACATTAAAGGCAAATATCATTTAACTTGTCAATCTTTACCTTATAGACCATAATTTACCTCATAGCATTTCGGTAAAAGATCTTTGCTGGCTGCTGGAAGGACAGCTAGGAGCTGCTCAAATGGCTTGAAGGGTTTCCCAATGTCAAACTTGATCTTCAACTTGCGGATATTCCGAATGTCTGACAAATAAGGTGCGTAATGAAAAGGGTAATACCTGAACAATAAAACAGAGCATGGTCCTCGGTCACATCCATGACAAACTTCAATACAATGATCCAACAAAACTGTATGCTGTCTGTAAGTTAATATGTTGGTTAGATCAGCAATTTCTGCCTGTGATGAACTTGCTGATCATCTTTATGAGTCACTTACTAATTAACATCAGTACATGGCCCGATTGTAATTTCAATGAGAATTGGTGGGAAAAACGACTTCAATGATTTTTTTTTAGAAAAAAAACTCTCCATAAAGAGGATAGAGAGCCTTCCAATCAATATTTTATTTTTCACTACCTAAGGCTGGATAGTAAAAATAAGGTTTATTATTATTATCAGGAAATCTATGTTTACCCTGAAGAGGGTACAGCACAGATTTGTCCAGAATGATACCAAAGTATTAAGGATAAGATTATGAACCCAGGTTTCATAAACTTGCCTTAACCTTAATTCATCCTCGGATATGCAAAGTTTTGTAAGTGTGTAACTGCAATCTGTCTCTAGAGATAGTTGATTCAGGATATACTGCTAGAAACAGGTGGTACAAAATTTACTGCTCGGCTCCAAAGGCAAATCTCTCTGTTCTAACAAAGGAGAATTACGCAAGATTTTTTCTGATGAGATTATAGCTCTTCAGGCGCTTACAGAAAATATTCAGATGCCTCCATGCAAAAACTTACCAGCTCCAGGATTGCACACCATGGTAGTAGTAATGCAAAATCCACTGTATTGCTTGAACGTAACATTCTGCCTGTTGAGCGAGGAATTCGCTGTTGGAAGAAAACAGATCATTGTCAAGCCATTGTGAATGATGATTCGATAGCACACACGGCTCGCTCACTATGTATTTAGAAGGCAATATTCCTTCCCTTTGAAAATGACACTGTAATGATTAAACCTATAATTTATCATTTCCCTCTATGGCTAAGCTCAAAGTTAAAGTCTAGCAGTGGTCATGAGTCCACCCACTCAAGAATGTCAGAAATAGCTGACCTAGGACATATGTCTTGCCAACAAGATGCTAATAAAGGTATCAACATAGGATAATAATAATCCCTGCATTTCATGTTGGGATGGTGTCTCAGAGCGCTTCACAGGATTGTGAAGTCGAGTGACTGTATTTGTAGGCAAATGCAGCAGCAAATTGCACACAGCATTGTCCCACAAACAGCTATGAAATGAATGATCAATTTTATCTGAGGCACTGTTGCCATGACGACCAGAGAAACTCTCTTCTCTTCTTGAGCAGTTGCAATTGCATCTTTTATGTCCACCTGAACAGGCAGTCAGGACCTCAGTTTAACATTTAATCCGAAGGACAGCATCTCAGAGGTGAGAGTGCTACCAACTGAGCCAGGCCGACAAGCAACACGACACAGAGACTCGCATTCAAACCTAGTCAGATATTTGCAATCTGATGCCCTCCCCTCCCCCTCCGCCATACACTTGGGAGGAATTTAGCCATCTCTCCGCCTTTCCCATATATGTCAACTACACTTCCTGGCAGAGTCAACTACAAGAGCAACAGGGAGTGTCCTCGAAGTGAGTTTCTTGAACCTACTGTGCCCTTTTTCCCCCCTTTCTTCCTTCACTCCCCCTTCCCCCCTGGAAAGCTTGACTTGCTAAAGAGTTTACTTGGATGCCCAACTGATTTGTATCCCTGGAAATTCAAAATCTGGAAACAATCTCAAACCCCACTGACCTATAAAAACACATAATTAAATCACGTTCAGTTTTAGACTGGAGGCAAAGTTACTTACTCAGAAACAACTTCAACACCCATCTTGGACATGTAATAAACTCTCTTGTATTGTCTGAATTCCGTCTCAAACAAGTCATCTTCATCTTCAACTTCAATGTCTGACACATCTAAAACAGGTTCATATATTACAATCTGCATGTGGATTATTCACTGCACATTGGGAAACCCAGCTATGTAACTCACCTGAACCCAGTTACATTGCTACACTGACACAGCTGCACTAACCCAACTTGTTGTAAATTGATTCCAGGATAAAACTCTTCTCTACAACAGCCTCGTGCTCTTGAAGTGTCCTGTACTGGTGGCTCATTGTGGCTTGGCACAGAATATAATATTTAATCAGAACACTTTTCAATATATCATGATTAGGATTTGTTGATTCAAGGAATAAAGAACTTGACAAAGTCTTTTCACATTAAAACATCTCAAAGGCCTAAAAACAACCATCTTTACATGTTTTACAGCGACTTTCACATCAGGATATAACCAAAGCGCTTCACAGAATATACTATAAAATGCAGTTTGTTGGCAAACGAAGCAGCCAATAGGCGCACAGCAATGTCCCACAATTAACCAAGAAGTAAATGAACCATTTTTATTTGTGGGATTGTTGGCCAGAGCACTGGGAGAAACTTCCTTTCTTTTTGAGTAATGCCATGGGATCTTTAAAGTCCACCTAGACAGGCAGATGGGCCCTTGGTTTAACATCTCATCCAAAGTAAATTCTGTTAAATGCAGTGCTTGCTTCAATTAGGCAAACACAATAGTCATTTTGTGCAGAGCAAGGTCCCAAAAGAAAACCACTGTCTCAAATCATAGCTGAAACAGATCAAATAACAATGAGTGGATATGCATTGTTTTTGGAAACGTAGGCCAATTGTGGAAAACTACATTTTGCTGAGCAATAATTACTCAATAAAAAGATCCGATATCTAAATACAAATAGTGAAAGTTGCTTGCAATGTTTTCGATGTGGCTTACCTTTGTGATTGAGTTCATTGCTACAGCTTGTAGAGGGAACACTATCTGCTTCAACATCGTGGTCACTTTCATCTAACGCAGCTAAAAATAATGAATCATCTGGGACCTGAAAATAAATGAGGCATTACCCGGTTTTGGTCTCTCTCAGGTATACCTCTTTGGAGAAGCAGTGTGTTCTCTTGCAGGTAGATATATAAAGTGGGGAAAAAGTAAGGCAAACCTTGTTTTTCTTCTTGCATTTTCTGGCTTCCTCTGCTGCAATGCCGGCTGCCTCATTGAGGTACTTCGTCCCCACTTTACTTTCAAACCACTTTAGATCAACGAAAACTTCACTGAAATGTTCACGATCAAACTGCAATCAAACAGTCTCGTGTTAGGATTTAACTCACTAGTATCGACATCAACAGCGGAATACGGTGTCACTGGCAGAATTATTGAGTGTTTTCTCTACACTGCTGCATGCCCCACTAGAACATCATTGAAAATTGGGTTTCTCAACTTTCAGTTTCTCAATGACACGGTTTCACCATCCTTGTCCCCCTAAATATGTGTGTTGTGTGTTATTTATTGTGGAGTCCTGTAGCTCAGCGATTAGAGCACTCGCTTTGCAAGCGAGAGACCGGAATTCAATTCCAGTCAGGGCGAAAGCTTGGGCAAGTTTCCTTACTCTACACGCCTAATAATAATCCCTCCAAAACCAAAAAAAAAACAATAATAAATTGGTCATTTTCAATCTATGACCGTTTGTGGGACATTGCTGTGCGCAATTGGCTGCCGCGTTCGCCCACAAATATACAGTCAATTCACTTTACAGTGTGTTCTGTGAAGCACTTTGGGACATCCTCCCGACGTGAAAAGCGCTATATCAAATGCAAGGATTATTATTATTATTATAATGTTATTATTAACCAACGGGGAAGGGGTGGAAGGGGTGGGGGGAAGAAAAATCAAACAATCACTCAGGGTTCCTGCTCTTATTAACGATTACGTGAATCACACGTTCCTGTGAACTACAGGGGAGTTGCAGTTCATCTCAGTTCAAGTCCCCCATCCCCTCCTTGCAGCTCACAAGACTGTGAAAGAAGTACTGGAGGGTTGACAGCATTTCTGTAATGAGTCACTCACTGCTGATAAAGGCGAGGGGTCAGGAGAGAAAATTGGGACTGTTTCCCAAAACACAAGTACCAAATCAGGCAGGGGAGGGGATAAAGTTACAATTTTGTAAACAGAAACTTATTTTTAATTTTGTAAACAAAATACAATAATTGGCAATCAACCTTCTGTGCTCCCCAAGAACTACCAGCAGTTATGGAAAGGCTATAGGCAAAGGCCAGAGAAAAAATAAAGCTTTCAAATAAATAAATGAAATAAAATATGCTTACCTCTGATAATTTTACAAGATACTTCTCAAAGTGCTCTAAGTTTAATGTTCCACCTTCATTAATATACCCTGATGAAAAGAAAATTACTTTTCACTACACCTGAGCTATGTGCATGCGTATGAAATCACATTTGAATAAACTGGACATTATTTACTGCATGGCCTACTGTGTTTCATTCACTTACCTCCAAGGGTTGGCAGGACATCAATGTACGTTTTGTACAGCAAAGGCAGTGCATCATGATTGATGTGTAAATGAGGTAGATGAGGAATAAAATCATTACCGACAAGAAACCCCATCAATATCCAGTCATCAATTATCCTTTCGAGGTCAAACTCAAAACAAATTTTGTCCTGTTAATGGGGGATTAAGAAGAAACAGTTTACTTGAATCTGATCAAAGTGGGTCAGGAAATGTACAATTCAATCTTGTAAATTCTAAATTACAGGGCAATTCCATTATAATGAAGTCCTCTGAGACCAATAACTCGCTTACAAACAAAGCACAAAAAAAGGGCCAATTTCCAGGTGAATGAGTCATCACTGATGTCACTTTCTATGTGCTGTTCACGTGTGCAACAATTGCATCATTAACTTATAAATACAATGAGTAACTTTACAGAAACCTCTGTGAACGCCCAATAGACGATTGACGTGGCTTGGCACTTTATCAAACGATTAAAAGAAGAGCCGCTGCCCTTCCATTGCAAAGTGATGTTGAAAGTGCTTCCTGTGCATAATGTGGGTAATGTGCAGGACGTAATGTCAGTGTAAGCGGATGACCCAGAAGCCGGACACTTTTTAACACTGGCGAATTGCTACAACAATAACTTGCATTTATATAGCACGATGGGGTCTTGGAGTGCTGTGCAGTGGCGAGGTTTGTAGCCAAAGGCTTTTATACAGTTATACAATTAAACTTTACTTCATAATAATCAGGTTCACATGACAATTCAGTAAAAAGCCTTTTTTAAACGCGCTGGGCAGTCAAGGGTTTGCGCCCGAGCTGGGGGTTTGGAATCATGAGGGGTGGAGGCCAAGGAGGATGGCAGTGGGAAGAATACTGAAGGTACGGTCAAAGAGGAATGTCTTGAGATGGTTGTTGAAGGAGGCAAGGGTGGAGGTGGAGAGGCAAAAAAGGGCTTTGGGATGGAGTGCCAGAGTGGGGGCAGAAAAGCTGAAGGTTTGACCGCCAATGGTGGGGCATGCAGGAAAGGAGACACGGAGCAGGCCCGCAGAGTGGAGAGCGAAAGGTTGGTTAAGAGTTAGTAGGTCGCAGAGGTACAATTCAAATACTAACCCGAATAGGTGAAAACTCATAGTCAATGTACTCTCTCATTAGGGACAGATGAAGCAAGTGAAATGTGGTTTCTTCCACTGCAGCAATCCTATGAAAGGTGGAACCATCATTATCAGATATTCATGCATGAAACCTAACTCAAATCAATTACTAAACAACATCAAGAATAGAGAGGTTGCTTGTTCAGCAAACAGATATTACAGTTTACCGAGTCACCAAGTGTTGGGATACACATTTATAGTCAGGATCCCACCAAGCAAAATGGCCAATCTTAACTTGGCATTTTATGCTGACAGGACATGAAATGGAATGCTGGCCATACTTCTTAATGGCTGGTTTTAAAGCAGCAATGGAGACAACCTGGAAAGTCATATTTGCCAGGAAAGTGCAACGCATAAACGTCCAAGAGAAAAGAGATCAAAAATAACAAACAAATTTCAATTAAATAACGTCTTTCACGTCAGGAGGACTTCCCAAGGTGCTGGATGGTCAAGGATTTACACCTGAATCCTTGTAAAAATTAAAGTTACAAAGAGAGAATAAAAATATTGCGGGCATTGACTTTCACTATAATATAAATTTACACATTCAGCACGTTTCATTTCAGGAGGACATCCTAAAACCTTAAGAGTACTGGCTGGGCACTCAAGCTGTGATGGGAGGGAGGAGGCTAGGGAGAGGAAAGATGTCCGAAAGTATGGTCGAAGTAGTATGTGCAGAGACAGACCTCAAACCATAGAAAACTAATCAAAACTTCCTACCTCCTCTGAGATTTCTTGCCACCAAATCGAACTTCTTCCCTCAAAAGGGAAAAATTTGGTTCATGGCTTGTTAATCCAAGTATAATCTACAATTGAAGACAAATATCAGGTGTAAAACTGAAGTATAGAAACTGTTTTAAAACGTGTTTTAAAATCTGATCAGAGGCAGTGCTTAGGCAATATGCAATACATACCAAATCAGCATCCAGTCCATACAGACAGTGTCGTGTATTGGGATCATGATCAGGTTTTAATTTTTCAGCTCTGATGAATTCCATGATTTTGTGTTCACCCTCTCCTGGGGTCTAAACATTACAAGTTTTCAAAAAACGCAGAACATAGGAATGAGAAGCAGAATAATACAAACACAGATAAACATATAATTCTATACTGCATTCTCCTTGGCCATTGTGCAAATGTCACTTGAATGCCCCAAGCTAAACACAATCAAACCTTCTTCATTATTTTGCTGTCAACTGTGTACAGAACTGAAACACCCTGGCAGCTCACAATTTAGAGAAATCAAACATAGAAATGACACTGTTGTTACAGGTTAAGTTATCAGAGGGCAGAATGTTTGGCTACGAAACACAACTGGTTGTTTGCACCTGAATAACTCGTTGCTTGCATCCTAATGAATTGCTACACGTTCAACATTCGCTGTCATTTCTGTATGAACTTAATTCAAATCAGAATTTATTTTTGGCACATCTGTCATGTGATTCAGGTGGACATGAAGGAACATGGAGTTATCTCTCTATTATCCACTATTTAAAAATAAATTGGAGTTTTCCAATACATTGCTGTATTGTTGGAGATGTCGTTCTTTAGATGAGACTTTAAACCAAGATCCCATCTGCCTGTTCAGGTGAAGATCAAAGACCCCATGGCACTATTCAAAAACAGAAGGGCATTCCCACAATAAAATTGTGCCTTGGCTTTATAGTTGTTTGCCTGACACTACTGTGCCCAAATTAGATGCCGTGTTTGCCTACTTAAGTACTCTGGTTGTTGTTTAAAGTTGTTGCTAACAGTCACTAGGCTGAACAATACATTCTGTGAAGGTCTTTCAGACATCCTCCAAGTGAAAGGCACTATACCAAATGCAAGGATTATTTTACTCTATTGTTGTTTTTAGGACCTGCTGAATTTTCTTCCATAACAACATTCAATCCATTTTTAATTAATCTCTTTCTCCAAAGTACTTTGAAACGTCTCTTTTACATGAACGGCACTGCATTATATAAATGTAAGCTGCTGGTGAATGTTTGTACTGCATAGACAATTAAGCCTATATATTACTTTATTATTATTTCACAAGGAATGTACTTTTTGATGACTATGTTTCCCCCCCCTAAATCAGGCATTCCTTGAATCTCCCACAGCAATGAGTTTACAGCCAGGCAAAGCTTGGACCAAAGACAAGTTTTGATGACCATTCAATTACTGAAGGAGTCAAGTCCCGTGACAGTGATTCAGCCACTGATGTCTCAAATAGGCCACCTGATTGTCACTAAGGATCTGTGGGCAATGGCATGAGTGCCCTTCCTTGTACCTTGTGGATACAAGGTCTGACCCCAGCTTTGGGTTGAATATTTCACCAATCACTTCATTGAAGATTTGCACAGGGGTGGCAGAGAAATAAAGGTCTAGAATAGTTACCTCATGCCCGGACAGGTATACAACCACACCCTGCCAGGACCTATCAGTTGAAATCTTCGTGTTTACAAAATATTTCAGCTGTTCTTGCAGCCTGGCCATAAACGCAGTCCCTGAAAATTCACAAGGAACAGAATATGCAAGAAACAGAAGCAGTTTGGGTTCTAGATCTTACTAAGAAACAGAATAGACAAGAGAGGAAATTCAAAATTAATCCTTGCTTATTAACTATTAAAAAACATTTTAATAACTGCCTAAACCTGACCATTACGAAACACTGAACCACCACTATTTCAAAGCTATCAATCCAAAATTTCACAGCTCTGCATTGCTGCAGGTGCTGTGTTGTCCTTCAAATGAGAAGTTAAACTAAGGTCCCATTTGCTTGTGTGGAGTTTCTCTGTGTGTGTCCTGGTCAACAATCTTCCAGATCACCCATAAAATACACAGTCAATCAACTTTACAATACATTCTGTGAAGTGCTTTGAGACATCTCAACAACGTGATCAGGTGCTATATCAAATGCAAAGATTATTATTATTATAGATTACGCATTCATGGCTGTAGCTGGAATTTTCTGGTGAAAAATAGCTTTGGTGTTCAATTTACCTGCCAGTTATTAACCAGAAAGAGCTTTCTTCCATTGCCCCATCCACAGCTGTTCTACTTATGAAGTCTGAGATCAAGCTGACTTCTATATTTAAGTGCTTTTTGGCATCTATCTAAAATATGAATGAAGTGCCTGTGCTTTAACTTAAACTCAAAATTTGGAAGAGTGTGAAATCGAGAACAAAAATAATTCCATCATCAGGAAAATGGAGAAACTGGGCAATGGATGAACTGTCACTGGGTAGTATGTAAAATCGACTTTGACTTTGTGTTCAAAAAGTGTTTGAATAATTCTTTCAATATTTAAAGATTAAAAGGAGTAATGGGGCAAAAAACAAAATCTTGTAAAACAAGTCTGTACAAATCATAATAACTCCTACTTATTAATGGAAGTGATGGCTCATTATATGAGCATGATATCTGATTATAACTCACTCTTTTCACAATCAAAGTGTTGCAAGCATTTAAGATGTCCTCTAAAACAGAATTTTAAATCAGAAGTAAATATGTTCAAAGGGCATATTTCCTCTGAGATAAAAAGGGATACTTTTATCTTATTCCAATTTATGCCATACTAGGGATTTATTCATTTCCAAATAAATTATGCTGGATGCGAACACTACAGTAACATTGAGATTTGAAGAACAATGAAGGGAGACTAAATTAATACATGGAATTGGGAATATAAAACGGTAATGGCTGGCAAACTTGACCAGCTAGTACTCCTTACCCATTTGAGATTTGGCTTGCAGAGTTAGCAGTAGTTGAGTGGGAAGAATCCCTGCTCACAGTAACTGATCTAATCTCCCCTGTCGAAATGCTAGATTGGCTGCTCGTGCCCTGGAGTACTGCAGACCCACCTGGCTCAGAAACCAGACTAAGGGGACCACTACAGAGGGTTTACTCAATTCTGACATTCCATTACCAAGTGTGTCACTTTGGAGTCAGCTCAGCTCCACGGAGCTCCTGTTTATCTGTCCCCCACCCCCACCTCCACTGTAGGACTAAAATGAAGTTATTTATAAATGCACTTTTTATTTAGTTGAAGCAAAAAAGTGGTTATAAATTGAGTGTTACCTGGAGTAATGCAGTTGGAATCAAACCTTGCTTCTGTAGGAAGTTTTTCTCCTTTTTCCAACGCCTTTTTAATTTTCTCTTCTGCTTCCTTTGCTGATCTGCACTTAAATAAATTAACACCGTGAACAGAATCAAAGATAATTTCACTCCAAAGATACAGTCAATCCACTTTACAGTATATCCTGGGAAGTGCTTTCAGACATCACAGCTACGTGATAAGGCCCTATATCAAATGCATGGATTATTATTCATTTAATTCCAAATGAACACACGAACATCTCAGAAACACGCAGCTAAGATTAGAAACAGGCCCTGGTATGTGTCACTGAACAAGAAAGCACAAGAAAGCTCAAGGAAATAAAATATTCATACGTTCATGCATAAAAGTACAAGAACCAGCCATAAAGGATGATCTTAACTTTTCCAGTTCCCCATTAAAATTAATAAATAATCCTTACATTTGGAACTCCCCACCCCCAACAGGAGGATATCTCAAAGCACTTGTGGGCCAACAGGGCAACCAATTTGTGCCCAGCAATGTCCCACAAGCAGCCATGAAGCAAATGACCAATTTTTGAGGGGGGATTATTGGCCAGGACACCGGGAGAGAGTAACTCACTTCTCTTTTCAAATATTGCCATGAGATCTTAAACTTTCACCTGAACAGACAGGACCTAGGTTTAACGTCTCATCCGAAAATGGCACCTCCAAATATGCAGTGCACTCCCAGCTCTACACTGGAGCATCAGCTTACACTGTATGAGTTCCCAGTGAGGAAGTCCTGACGTGGGCTTGAACCCACAACCTTCTGACTCAGAGGAGAGAGAGCTACCAACTCAGCCAGGATGACCCACAAATCTCCAACAAAGTGGAGGAGAGTAAAGGCGGAGGGTGGAGGGATCCTAATAGCTTATCAGATAAATATTCCTATAAAATACAAAACAGCAAATCTGAACCATGTAGGGAAGGTACAATACATGATCGGCAGTTTGTGCTGAGGTACCCAAACACAAGCGCTCGCACAAAGGATTTAATTGGCTTCTGAGTGAAAGGGGGTGGTTAAGGTGCCTCTTGTTCTTGATCATTAGGTTCCAAATGGTCTGTGTAGGTCTTATACCACAGCATAGTTTCTCGTCCAATATCCTGGCTTCTGTGAAGTGCTTTGAAACGTCTCAACCGCATGATAAGCACTACATCAAATGCAATGAAGATTATTATTAAATTATTTGCAAGTTATTTTATCCCCTCCTTTAAAGTTTGTTGGATAACCGGCTCCCAGATACCACCTTTGGAAAGGATTCTAATGTCGGGTTTATAGTATGGGAGCGATTTGTTATAATTACCAGAGGCAGAGCCATTCGAAGCACAAAACATTTAATTAATTGAATGCATCATTACAGCAATCCCAAAAGCAGGATAGCATCCTGCATGGACACAACCACTCAATGGTTTAACTGTATTTGGACAATGCTTTTTCAAGTTATTACTGTGAAGTTTCTTTTTGCTGTTTGGCTGTGTATGTCAGATGGGGAGGAAGGGAAAAGAAAATGCTCTTACCTAAAACGCCTTCCACGCTGTTGATTCATTTTTGCTCTTGGAGCCACACCATCGACTGCCATAAAAAAGGTCTTTTTGGGTTTAATGATGCGAAACAGAACTTCCACATAGTGGAAAATGTCAGCAAATATCTTTTCCTCAGAGATTCGAAAGTGCACATCCTCATCATTTGGGTGAGAACACTGATGGATAATTCCATTCATATCCAGATAAAGATTGTCAAATTCCGGAATCTGCCCCATTTAACACAGAAAAATGCACAATTAATGAACTGGGTTGTAAACGTTTAACATAAGAAAGAAATTATACAAAATTCACCATCAAAACGGCCTAAGATCTAATCATTATTAAAACCTACAAAAAGGCATCACAAATCAATTATTCAGAAATGTTTTAGCTTATCTCATCTCCAGATGTACCATTTTGACCGTGTTTAAGGTCATCTTTCCCCTCCCCACCCTCAACTCGGGAGCACAGCCAGTGATGTTGAGGGCCAACGTGAAAGTCCCATTATAAATGTAAACTTTATTTAAATTTGTGAATTAGCAACTGCATGTCTGTCCTGTGTACAACATTAACAATATTTTAGTACTGCTTGAATCACATCTATGTATTCCTTCACCAGCAGAATTTGGAGGCAAATCCAGGGAAATTTATGTCCCTCTTGTGTCTCCCAGGGTCCTGGCCAGCAATCCTCCAGATAAATTGGATATTCACTTATATGGCGATTTGTGAGATCTCACTGTGCATACAAATTGTGCCACAAACACACTATCAATACACTTGACGCAATGATCTGTGTAGCATTGAAATGTTGATTTTAAAGGTGTTGTATCAAATGTAAGGATTATGGCATTACACATCATATAAAAATGTTGAACAGTTGATTCAACAACAACAAGATGACATTTGTATAGCGCCTTTCACGTCGGGACTCCGCTAAAACGTAAAGCTAATTATAAAGACGTATATATTTTATATACGTTTTGGAAGTGTTTGTTTTTCGCTTGCTCTAACATTTACTGTAGAACACTGAATGCTGACGTTGCAAGACTTGGGAGTGCTAAATGCTAATGTTTTGTGCCTGATTGGGAGAATATTTTCTATGATGACTATTCGGTAAGAAATGTAAATATGACCCATTAACTTTTCTTCCTCTCAGCAGACTGAATACAATTTCTTCACATAAATGGTTGTGAAAGAACACCACCCCCACCAAAATTACATTTATAGAGCGCCTTTCACGTCTGGAGGACGTCCCAAAGCGCTGAAAGTGGGCAATACATGCTCCTGAACACTAAAAAGGTGAAATCAATTGAATTCTTTAAAAAGTATCTGTTTTTGTTGCGAAGTGAGGATATTAAAGTGTAAGGGAAAATGGGGCTGAAATATTTATTGAAATGATGTAATAAATTATGGAACAGATAAATGATTTCCTCCTATGTTGTACAATAATAAACTTTCCCTACAACTAATCATAATTGTATAGTCCTTCACGTAGAACGAGTTTAACAGCAACAGACAAAACTGGTCGGTTCCCCCTGATAAGGCTTATGTATTGAAGCACAACTTCAGCTCCTTGTGACTTCCCTTTCGCTGGTAACAACACAATGATGTTCAGAAACATCCGTGGAAATTACATTTGAAAACAAATTGCACAGGTGCACGATCACAATGATAAGTGACATCACAAAGCAACTGCCCGTTTTGGCTAAAAAGCCAACGTCAAACATTTCCTCCCTGTTGAAAACGTGCAGAATGACATAACCAGTGGCACGATGTGATAAACTAGCTCCCTCCACGAGCGAGGTGGAATGACATTCGGTTCAAAGTAAAGAGCTCTCGAAAACAGTAAAAAGTACAGTGCTGCGCAGTTTACGCGATTTGATGGCTGTAGCCGCGAACACTTTAACGTGCGGGTGAAATCAACGCGCAAATATGACGTACAACTACAACTCGCGTTTGCATTTTATTTTGCATTTTCCATAGCGGCCTGCAGTACGGGGCGCAGCGTCTCGGAGGGGTTGGTACGGACTGCGAACCGGAACGAAAATGAGGAAAGGAACCGGTTTCCCTTTTGCCTTGCCTGGTGATCTTAACACTGGGTTTCGGAACAAAATTGATAAAAGTAACCCACCCAGGGAGCGCTTTTAAGTGTTGCGGGACGAGGCAAGGCAGAGAAATGTTGGGCTCCGAGGGGCCACTTCAATTCTGGAATCTTGTGCAAGAGGCTCAGCCGATCAGGTTCAAGGCCGTGGCTCGTCGGTCGGTCACCGCCGTCACCAGCCAATCCCCGAACACAACTATTCCTCTTAAAACCACACGTCCCCCCGTCCTCGTCCCCTCTTCGCCCCCCCACCCCGGGACAGGACGGGACGGGACGAGGCGGATGGGGGTAACGACGGAAACCGGTGACGGAAACCGGGCAGCAAAATAAAAACAACAAAGAAGTCCAAACTTCGTCCCCCATCACACGCACACACACCCCCCCCGCCCCCCCAATCACCCCCCTGCCCAACCCCCACCACACCAAACCCCCTCCCCCCCCAAAAAAAAAAAGACTAGACCTTTTTATTTCTTTTTTTAAAAAAAAATCATTTATAAACCGCCTGTAAAAAAAAAACGTTTAACCATAAAGCCTGACACCCCCCCTCTTCCCCCCTCCCCACACCCTGGGTGGGTGGGTGGGGGGGGTGGGGGTTGGGTTAAAGAAGGTAAATAAAACCCAGGGACCCCCCCCCACCCCCCACCCCAACACCCACCACCACTCACAGGGCCCGCGAGGACAAGGGAGGCCTCGGGGCTCTCTTACCTGATGTTCCTTCACCACTTGGCTCAGGCACGGGTACCGCTCGCTTATCCAGCGGTAAAACTTGGGGACTCCCATGTTTTCCTGAGGCGAAGGGGGTCAGAGCCGAGCGGTGAGGGGCCGCGGTGCGGGGGCTGAGGCTGGGCTGGGGCTGGTGGGGGGTGGCGCAGGCCCGGGCCTGGCTCTCTGGCTCTGCCTCTCGCCCCCTCCCCGAGGCTCTTGCGTCGGTCGCGACGGCAGCGGCTCTCTCTCTCTTCCTCTCTCTTCCTCTCTCTCTCTCTCTCTCTCTCAGCCGAGGCTCTGCTCCGAATCTGTCTGCAAAACGCGGCCCCCGGGGTTTCGCTTCGAAAACAAACCGACGGGAGTTTTTGCTCGTCCGCCCGCGGCTTCACCGTCAGCCAAACCCCGACTCCGTGTCCGCCGAGCCCCGGGACTCGGTTCCCCGCTGCACCGCTCTGCTGGACTGGGTACAACCCCCACTGCCGTCCGGGCTCCACCGCCCCTCCTGACTTCAGGTTCCGGAGGTCATGGCCCAATTCATGTTACATGGACCATCATTGTCTGTCTGTGTGTGTGTGTGTGTGTGTCTGTCTGTGTGACTATGTGTGTCTGTCTCTCTGTGTGTGTGTGTCTGTCTGTCTGTCTCTGTGTGTGTCTGTCTGTCTGTGTGTCTCTGTATGTGTCTGTCTGTCTGACTATGTCTGTGTCTGTCTGTCTGTCTGACTATGTGTGTGTCTGTCTATGTGACTATGTGTGTGTCTGTCTGTCTGTGTGACTATGTGTGTCTGTCTGTCTGTGCGTCTCTGTGTGTGTCTGTCTGTGTGACTTGTGTCTGTC
Organism: Callorhinchus milii; assembly: GCF_018977255.1. Classification (NCBI taxonomy): domain Eukaryota; kingdom Metazoa; phylum Chordata; class Chondrichthyes; order Chimaeriformes; family Callorhinchidae; genus Callorhinchus; species Callorhinchus milii. Next base: position 6,955,157 of record NW_024704752.1, on the reverse strand, counting down.
TGTGTCTATGAGTCGTCTGTCTGTCTGTCTCTGTCTGTCTGTGTGTATACATATAAATGCTTGTGATATTCATATACCCATTCTGGATTATTAAGAGACAGGTTTTTTTCTCTCCCTGGGGCCTGGCCAACAATCACCCCCCAAAATAAAATTGGTCACTTGTTTCATGGCTCTTTGGCAGTGGGCCACCGGTGCGTGCAATTGTGCGTCCCGCGTTTGCCTTCAAATGCACACGGTCATGTCATTTGAGAGTCAATCCTGCGAAGCGCTTCGAGACGTCTTCCCAACATGATAAGCTGCTTGCCCCGAATGCAAGGATTATTTGTTCTAATTATCGAACAAAACCAGTTTTAAGATTTTGTTCTGCGAGAGAGGGGTGTTGTCTTTGTGTCTGATGGTCATTCATCACTCACACAAAAAGAAATTCTAACCGTTTCTAACAATGAGACTTCTGTTGTCAATAACAATGTGACAGCAATTGCAAACCTGTTCAAATGCCCATGGCTGCGGCTAGGTGAATTTTTTTGTGTGAGTGGTTACCATTAGTCACAAGAACAATCACTGGAAATTAGTAGAAACTTACCTTAGAAATTAAAAGCAATTATAGCCCACATAGAGCCGTCAACAGGAAAATGTCAGGAGAATTCCGATTAGAACTATTGAGACAGATCCCAAACTCATTTAAACACTGAAGCCGTGTTTATTTTTCACACTCTGGCACATCAAAATAATCTAAAATAGCTTCTCCCAGGGTCCAGTGCATAGACACACTGTAGGTCATACAGAAGACAAGATAGTTGCAGGCTTGAATCAAATTGATAAACACAATGAGAAGCCTGATAACCACAGAACTCGTATCATGCATGTATCACTGGCTCTTGAGCTGCTCTGGGATTGATAGTTGAGGTCAATTTTTGACCCGAGTGACATTGCCTCCGAATCTTTCAGGAGAAACTGTATTTTCATTTCTGAACATTCTTGTCTCTGGTCAGCCAAACGTTTGTGGTTCCTTCTTCAGGGAGACTTTCACTTTTTACTATCCTCCACAAAGACTGGTCTGAAAATGTTTTGCAACAGTAGCATGTTAAGCAGACATTTATTTCCTAAACCCATTTCAGCAACAAGATAACCCTGGATTGTTACTGAGTAGCAAATTGGACTGAGGAACTGAGAACACGGAGTTTGATTCAAGAACACCCAGGGATTTCTTTGTTACTCCCAACTTGTTTCAAAGTTTCAACAGTTTTAAGCAAACTGAGTTTTGTTATCTCAAATATTCAGAAATTAGAACACAACTATCCAAATTACCAAAAGACAAGGAACATCGAACAAACATTCCAGTTGTAAACATTTAAATTTGCTATGCACTATTTTTGTTTCTGTTCAGTAGATGTTGTGGGGCTGAACATTTGAAGGGAAACTTCAGCAACTTCTTGTAAATAGCAGGAAAAAAATGAATCCTTGCTTATTGCATTCTTCTCTGCTTGCAGTTCTGAAATGAGATCTACTTGCAGATTTTGTACATTTGCTGGTTCAGATACTTAGTTACCACACAGATAATCATAGTAATAATAATAATCCTTGCATTTGATATAGCGCTTTTCACATCGGGAGGACGTCCCAAAGCGCTTCACAGAACACACTGTAAAGTGAATTGACTGTATATTTGTGGGCGAACGCGGCAGCCAATTGCGCACAGCAATGTCCCACAAACAGACGTAGATTGAAAATGACCAATTTATTATTGTTTTTGGTTTTGGAGGGATTGTTATTAGGCTCTGTGTGGAGTAAGGAAACTTGCCCAAGGTTTCGCCCTCTGCCTGGAATTGAACTCAGGTCTCTCGCTTGCAAAGCGAGTGCTCTAACCACTGAGCTACAGGACTCCACAAGTCCTGTAGTTAAATAATTACTGTAGTTATTACTATTATAGTTACAAATGTGTTTGCTCTCTCATCCCACATCTTAGGCTTTGTCAGTCTTTAATTGTTTACTTTATTCAATATAAAAACAAACAGAATAAACAAATTTATTTTATAGCTTGAACTTTGATTAGAAAATAAACTTGTGTAAATAAAAATAGGAAATGTAACCCTGAATGTTGGAAATCCTGAATTTCAGATACTTTGTTGTCATACAAACTGTTGCAGGAAATAACAAAGTGTATTTGTTTTAAAGTAAAACAAACTTTGAACAGATAGGTACAAAAATGCAATTGAGTAATAGTGCATAGCTTTGTAATCTTAAGTATCCAGAAATTACAACACAACTAAATAGGCAGTGATCAAATCTGCATCAAGGGGAAAAGCACGGTACAGATCCGTGCTAGAAAGCAGGTAATAGGGAGTCGGACTTGTAAACTCTTGTTTGCGGGTTCCTACCAGACACAGCCTGACAAAAAAAGGACAGAATTTCAGAGCTCTAAAGCAGAGAGGACAAAATGATCGGGAGACAGCTTTTGTAGGTAAACAGTGAAGCAACAGTGACATGTTGACAGAAAGCAAAAAGATAAAACATAACTCACCCAAAGCTCTTTATTCCATTCTGAATCCTGTTTGCAAACTGCACAGTTCATTTGTAAGGTGCAATTACGTGAATAGTAACAAGGACAAAAAACTGTCTCAACAAAGACTAAATTGAGTTCAATACACCTTCAACAAGGTAGTGTCTCACAGGGCATCTCTTACCCAACAAGCAAACATCCACTACCAATAATTCCCTGTTCTGTGGCTCCTGGAGGAAAAAAATGCTTTACTTCCACACACATGAGAAGTTTGGTTTTCCTCTCAAGAAGCTGAGCTATGCCCTTGACAGATCTCCTGTCTTGTCAGAATACCGCTACATATACATAAGTAGTCAGTGAAGCAGAATAATTTGAATACACTCATGTGCAATTTACTGTCTACTTCTACCAACTGCAGTTCACTTGCCAACCACAGCGCCCCTTCCTTTTGTTGACAGCACAGGACATTAACAAGAGGTTGGGGGTTAACCTAGCAACGTTTGTGTCACATTTTGTCAAATATTTAGTCTTTGGCTCCATCGCTTTTCCGGCTCCTTGCGATTTCGTGTTCGTCATATCTCGCCTCTTCAGCAAGCCACTCAGTTTCACTTTAAAGCTTCAAAGCTTGAGCACTTCATCAAACGTTCCGAAAAATCCAGTCTCGATCAAGGCTCTGAAATATTCAATACCTTCATTCTGTGCATTGGAAGCTGAGGGAGAGTTGCAGATCCTTCTCAATCTCTGTCAAGCTGTGCCTTTTTTTTTTTAACAGTTAAGGTCTATGACAGTAAGACAGCTCTTTGACGAGTGATTGAAAGAGCTCAGAATTAAGATGGTCGTCTTAGTGCACATACCACATTGGCGTATTAGCCAACTTGCAGCTTTTGTTTGTTTCACATATATGGAGCCCAGCCCAGGTACATTTGACACAGGAGTTTTTCATCTGTTGCTTCGTGAATAAGGTAGTGCACATGGCCTTCGATGGACAGAGGCAAACCCTTTACCTTGTTCCTGGTCTTAATCACGCCTTGCAAACGCTTTTCTATATCCTGGACGTGGGTCTTGGCCTAGAAACAGTCATGAAACAATAGAACGAGAAGAGTAAAGATATTCTTTTGAAATTCAAGTGCCTTGCAACAGGGGTAAACTAAGATCTCCAGGTAAATGACTCATAACACAATTTATATATTTATACAGCATCCTGCTCTGCACCTGAGATAGTGTCTTTGAACACTGGACACTTGAAAATACGATACAAGTTTGCACGTATATAGTGTGTGGGAGGGTGGGGGGGGAAAGAGGGGAAAGAAAGCGTATTTGAGAGAGAGAATGCAATCAGGTGAAGGTCCAATTTTAGACTAACATACACACATGGACAATTCCTTTCACTGACCTTCTCATTGATAACCTCTCCAGTTTCGTTGACCTGGGATTTTGTGCTTCCTTTCACCGGTTTGCTCCACTCCACCAGTGGGTCATGAAGAAATGTTTTCAAAACACTATGAAAACAAACGCACGCATTAAGCTAACAACACTGTTGGGCAGGTCAGCTTTATATCAACAGCAAAGTAGAAATGTCCCAATCACAGTCAAATGAAACTCCTGACATTTATAACACAATATGATTTACATTAATATAGCGTCTTTCATGTCGGGAGGATGTCTCAAAGAGCTTCACAGCGCTCAGCGGGCATTTGAGCTGGGGAGCTGAGGGGGTGGGGAGGGGAAAAATGACCAAAAGCTCGGTTGGTCAAAGAGGTACGTTTGAGACATGACCTTGAAAGAGGTAAGAGAGTGAGAGAGAGTCAGAGGGACCATCTCTCCCTAATGCTACTTGTACAAAATCCACTTCGGAAATTCCACCCAGATCATAATCTACAGGGTGTCCACAAAGTACTCTTACCCCCTGTTGCAAAACAACGATACAAGACTACGGAGGAGCTGAAACAAGATGCACTTTGTCAGAGGTGCATTTCACTTCGCACTGAACATAGTGATGGATCGTTACCTGCCATGAATGATGGCGCTCGTACTGATCCTCTGGGCGTCTAAATACAGTTAAACACTTGTACTGAATACAATTAAGTAGTTCTAAATACAATTATCATCATTGTTCCGCATGTTTCAGTTGTTGGCCAGTGCGCTGTAGAAAAACAACATGGACTTTGCGCTCTATTCATGTAGCAGTTTAGAGCACTTTGGCAAATTGTTGAATTCAGTCTTAAACGAGTGACTTCTGTATTTCTCACATAAAAAACACACTTCAAAATGAAGGCTGTATTTAAGAGCTTGTTGACCGGCAGATGTTCTGAAATGCTAAGTCAATAGAGGAAATCAAGACCCATGTGGAGTTTCCCTCTCCCTATATTCCAAGTGTTAACACTCCCATAAGCACCTCCTTGGCTACAGAATGTGGTGTTCGATGGGCATTTTACCTCATTAAAGGTTCTCTCTGATCACGCATCAGTCTGGTCGTCACTTCACAGGCTCGGCGGAATAAACCCTCTGTCCCCATAGGGCCCATAGCATGGGACATGTTGTGGGTCAGGCGGAAAGGGACAATCTCAGGAACATCAAAGGTCTCCCCCTAAACACAGCAAGGAGGTTCAATTTTAAAATCTTAAGAGATACCAAGAGTTTCACTTTCTCAATGCAGTATCTGTCATATAAAATCTAACTTCTACAGGACAATACAATTTATATTTATATTGCACCTGTCGCGTGTGGAGGACATCAGATGGTTGCTGGCAAATGAATCAATTACCTTATTGAAAAGACAGTTGAAGTCCACGTGGACACATTCACCCGTGAATGAATCAAACAAAATGTTTTCTCCGTGACGGTCACCGAGACCAAGAACGTAGCCCACCATCGACATCACAGCAACGGAACGACAGTATGCTGATCTGCTGCTGTACCTGAACAGGAAATGTGGAGAATGAGCAACTTGTGCATCTCAGCAACAAGACAACAACACACCCGGCAGCTGTCATTTGGATGCAATACTGTCTGACTGCCATCAATAGTGCCTTATCGTGCCATTGAGCCATCTCAAAGCGCTTCACAGAATAATATACTGTAAGTGAATTGACTATATATTTAGTGGGAGTAACGTGGCAGCCAATTAGGTACAATGGATTGACCTCTGAGATATTAAACCGAAGGGAGCTTATCCTAGTGTCCTGGCCAACAATGCTTCAGATAAATTGACCTCAGGTGGAACATTGCCGTGAATAAAACGACTGTCACAGTTAACGGTAATTATTGTAAAGTGCTTTGAAGCATTTCAACACGATAAGGTGTTACTCAGATCCTTCTTACAGTTTCCCGTTACAAACATATAACGAAAAGATTGACAATGTTTACGGTTGGTGCGTGGCAGACCTCACTGCCTCTGATGTTGCCCATCTCTTACAAATGGGGGCAAAAAATACAGGAGAAAAGACCATTTGATGAAATCGTAAGTTTGACCCGTCTTGTTTCCTTCAAGATCCGTATCAAGGCCTTCCTTTCCGACTGTGCCTTCACTCATCCTCCCTCCTCCACCCCTCTGATCCCAACCCGCAGCTCAGGTGCAAACCCCTCATTCTGCAGCGCCTTAGGATATCCCCCCCGACATTAAAGGCGTTATATAAATGCAATGTGTTGTTGTTGTCTCTCCCTGGCTTTGTAAGTGGGGAAGCACATTCTCATCCACACCAAGCATTTGGTCTGTGACTAAAGGAACTGACCATGAAGTCGGGTCTGGGAAGGTCCTAAGGAACCACTCGTGAAAGACAGCAGGGTGCCGGGGCAGCAGCTGCTGCTTAAACAGTGAGAGTTTCTCTGATAGGGGAGCTTGCTTTGGCAGCATGCATTGACGCAGCTCCTTTCCGGTCATGAAGACACCTGCAACAAACAGAGTTCACTTAGCAAATGTGAGTCCCAGAAACTCTCATAATAATAATCTTCGCATTTCATATAGCGCCTTATCTTGTCATTGAGACCTTCTCAAAGTGCTTCACAGAATATACTGTAAAGTGGAGTGACTGTATTTTGTGGGCGAAATTCGGCAGCCAATTGCGCACAGCAGTGTCCCACACAGTCGTTGATTGACTAAAAACCAGGTTCCTACTTACTGCTAGGTTATCAGAGGCGTGCGAAGTAAGGAAACATGATTGAGATTTTGCCCCGATAGGGAACTGAACCCAGGTCTACTAAAACTGAACACTGTGTATGTCTTTAATATATTGAGAATTTAGATTAATCCTTGCATTGATTTAAATAAGACGCTGGCGTGATTTGCCGAACCCTTACCTTTTTCTTTGTATAGTTTGTTCAGGATGTTTCGTAAGCCCGCTGTGTTGTTAACCCATTCGACCAGCCCACACTCCTCATTGAGAGGGATAACTGCGTATGTTCTGATGTGAAGCTCCCTCCGGCGAGACTCGGCGTCTTTCCGCAGGCACTGTCAAGCATCAAAAGGTGAATTTTCAGAAGTATTTTAGCCAAATGTTATAGAAGTAAAGGAGACAGTTAATGGAGTAGAGAAAGTAAACCCAGAAAAATATGGCCACATATGGCACCAGGTCAAGAGGGTTCAGGTTGAGCTTAGTGAAGGGCAATTATGTAGTGACTTCAGGGAGTTATTCTTTACATGGAGCATAAGGGTGCTTGAGGCCAGTAACAAACAGCTTGATGCCTCAATGGGAAGTTGGTCAGAGGGTAATTGATATCAAGTGGGTTTCAAGGACCTTCTTCATTTGATGTTGTCTTGAGGTTCATTTTAATAGTCCATCACCATGCTTGAGTGTCCAAAACGAGACCAAACATCTTGCTAGGTGAACGGCACTACAATAGAGAGATATTTAAGCCTACTATAATATTACTAAGAATAATCCTTGCATTTGATATAGCGCCTTAACATGTCTTTGAGACGTCTCAAAGTGCTTCACAGATTATACTGTAAAGGGAATTGACTGTATATTTTGTAGGCGAAACGTGGCAGCCGATTGGGAACCGCAGTGTCCCACAGTCGTGGATTGAGTGACAAAATTATTTTGTTTGAGGGATTATTACCCCTGGAGAAGCGATCCTCCAAACAAGTAACAAACAGATTCCTACTTACTGCTAGGTAAACAGAGGTAAGCGGAGTAAAGAAACTTGCCCAATGTTTCGTCCTGCTGGACAATCAAACCCAGGTCCTCTCGCCTGCAAGGCAAGTGCTCTAATCACCTAAGCTACAGGACTCCATCTAAGACTGAGTGTACAAATCAGTGACACTTATTCAAGTATGTTTTTGATGCTGCACCTTATTAATGAGGGAGTTGAATTCCATGAGCCGACAATCCTTCCGAAGGTCATCTTTGGGTTTACACATCATAATGTAGGATTTCCCATCAGTCCCCTTCAGGTTGATTTTCTTTGGCTTCTGAAGTGATGCCAGGATCTCCACCTAAAATAGGAGAAGGATGTCTAAAGTGAAGCGATGGTAAATGTATGCAACAGGCTCCCTAGGGAAACGGTGGAAGCAGAAAGTGTTGATTCTTTCAAATGCAAATGAGATAGATTTCTTTTAGAAAATAATATTCGAGATATAGTATGAGTAGTTCAGGATATGACACATGCATGTGACTGCCAGGATGGTGGAAAGCGAACTGGATGGACCCTGTTCTTTTTTCATCTGCATTTCCTGTGTCTGTCCACATGCATCGAGCCACTTGCTAATATAACTTTCACATTCACAAAACAAACAAGAATATTTTGTCAGGGTTGGTCTTTAATTGAGAGCATTTTAGCAGATGGCATCACTGAACTTATCATGTGGGACGGTCAAGCACTCAACTCCAGCCAAGGTCTGTGTCATGGCTATAAATAGAAATCAATGCAAATAAGAACACAGAAGGTTACAGGCAAGAGATCTCTTCATCCATCTGTCCACTCCCAATGTTTTAAGCAGAAAGCTAAATCCTAAAATACACTATTCTCTCTCACGCACTTCAATTGATTTCTTTGTCAAATACACATTAAATTCCCTGACCCACTTTGCCTCCCTGGGGTGTTAACAACATCTATTTGCGGTGCTCTGGGTAATTAAATCTTGGCTGTCTAACTACATTCTCCAAGGAAACCCCAGTTACCTCCCATCCAAAGAGGACAATACAAGAAAGGCAAATTCTAGGATTGGCTATTTTTACCTTGTCATCAAAACCAGCGATGTAGGCCCAGTGACCCGGGAAAGGGTCGTGCTTTGCATGTGTGCCTGGCGTGGAGGGCAGGGTGGGAGTCATCACGGATTGCAGGGGAATGAGGATTTCACTGAAAGTGGGCTCTTCCACCAGCCGTTTCAGCATTTTGAAGTGAACGCTCATGCTTAATGTAGTCGTATTCCCACCGACCTGTAAACAGACAGACACCTAAATATTTAGGGCACAAAGTGAAAAATTGCTCACCTGATCAGAATCCAGCATTTTCCAAAACCCTGGAAACTTCCAGTATACAATTCTTCCAATTTGACCTTGCTTAAATACCAGGAAGATCAGACACCACCAGCGCATCTGAGACAAACTTACTGAGAATTAAGTACAAAAGGCGATTCAGTGACCAAATCCTTGCTTCTTGAAAAGCAAATATACTTTTACTGATCAGTTTCACCTGCTCCTCTCCATGCATGTCTGACTGCTTTTTCCCTTGTACTAGAAAGGTGCAGTTACCATTTCCATACCTCCCCAAGTGGCCATTATTCATGCGAGAGCTTTGATAATGTGCATTGTAGACTATTCAACAATGCAACCGACCTTGATCCTGGTAACACTCATCCACATACATACATGCGCATCCTGCAGGGATCCTGGGATAACAGTCTGGAGCTGATATTTCCTTCTCTGAGATCAACTGGAGCACCTCTAGTGCCTTTCTGGCTTGGATCAGCTAAATCAGGACTAACTAGGGAATCAAACCTGGGACCACATTCCTGTTTATATCCACTCCAATATAAACTACCCTAATTGAACTTAATGTAAGAGACTTACAGCTATTTCACAAATTAAAACAAATTCCTACCGCAGAAGCATCCATTATCAACTCAGCTGCTCCATGTTAATGGATCTGTTAAGGCAGGCGACAGGCAAGCGGTGAGATGCGTACCTCACTAAGTTTAGACATTTACCGGTTTGTTGCACAGTTCCAGCAGTTTTTCAGTCAGACGGGTGGCATCCTCTATGAACTTGGCGAAGGAGCTCTTCTCATTGACGGCTTGTTGCAAGATTTCCTTACATCTGCCAACTCGTGTCGCATACGATGACTGCAAAATAAGTGAATATTTTTGTACATGTTATGCAATGTGTGACAATTCTTCATCAATACCAGGTGAAACATCAACTCACCTAAATTGGCCCAATTAGCCCGTTTCCTCAGTGTAGTACTGAGGTACTGAACGCTTATTAAATGCAAAGGTTTGTTTGTCACTGTTGCACCTGGCCACATCCATGGCAATACTCCTTTCTTTTTATTGGCTGCAAAATCAGCCAGTAAATAGATAGGAAAGGTAAGAAAGAACAGAGATGGAAAAGGAAGTAAAGTGTAAAAACAGAAGTAAATAAGGCCAAGAAAGCAAGAATTGAGTGTTTAAAATTAGGCATTTTTACGCAGTAACTGTAATAAAGATTTGAGTATTACTTCATGAATAGCTTTGTTAACTGGTAATAATAATAATCCTCTCATTTAATGCAGTGCCTTTCATGTTGGGAGATTTGTCCAAAGCAATCTTCACAGGATGTAAAGTGTACAGACTATTTTGCAGATCAACATTAATGTTTTTTGGCATAATAGTGAGATAACAATATACAGAACCAAGTAGCACACACAGGCACTGTAAACCTGCCAGTACTCCAAGGATTTAAAGTATTGAATGACTGTTTCCTGTATGTAATGTAGAATTCATGTTTAGGAATTATTATTGCTGTTGGGACACACTTATACATTCAGACTTCACTGTCAACATCCAGGTACCTTGCACACAGCTGTCATCATCCACATGGCCTGCTGGAAGTAGGCGAGAAACACCTTGACAATGATGTCCTTCAGCCGAGCAAACACATTGTCATGGAAATGGCATATCCGTGAAATTAGTTGGGAGAAGGCCGCCAGGAACTGGTAGGGGGACAGGTGTTTTGTGTGCTCCTCGATCACCTTGTTGATCTTTTCGAGATCCGGTTTCATGGCAAAGCGATCAGCAGTACGTCCTGTGGCTGCAGAGTAGAGAGCAATTAATAATAACAACTTGCATTTATATAATGCCCTTTACGTGGGGCAGGATTTCGGAGTGCTTATCAGTGGCAGAGCCTGACACCGAGCCGGGGGGGAGGGAGGATGTGACCATAAGCAAGGTCGAAGAGGAAGTGGCTGAAAGCCGGACGTTGATGGTGGAGCAGAGGGACAAGCAGGAGGACAGAACCAGCTGAGTAGAGGCAGTGGGTAATGGAGTGGTGAAAACGCAGATCAGAAAAGTAGAGAGGTGCCTTGGCGTGGAGGGATTTAGAGTTTAGTGTGAGTGAGAATACTGGCAGCAGATCTGTTTGGATAATTCAAAAATTTCCAAAACCTGCTTTACGTTTTGATTGAAGTCTTACAGAACTAGCTGCAAAAGTGACATTCTTACCCTTTTCCAGTTCATAGGCTTTTGCTCCGTAATCCAGCCAGAGTGATAACATTCTTGGCATCGACTGGTAGATAAACTGATTTCCAAACCGCAACGACCTGCAATATATTTTATAGTGTGATTATAATCCAACCCAATGTACAAGCAATTCCAACATACATACTTTCTCTCCAAACACGCATAGTCAGTCCACCCCAATGTAATCAGCCATCGCAATTACTCTATTGCTTTTTTAAAGACATAAGAATAATTCAAGGCATCTTGCCAACCTGTACCTAATACTATTTTTTCTCCCGCAGCTCAGATGAGCCAACTTTAACGCAGAGCAAAATATTTATCTTATTTTATTTTACTGAATAATCCGGTAAAAAGGCCAAGCTTGATGGTATAGCAGAAGAGCAAAACATGATAGGTCAAGAAGTGGTTAGGAATGTAGGAGGAAGAGGTGACTTCTGTAGATCTGATGTCCTGGTAAATAATAAAACATTGTAATCCAGGGGCCTAACTTGTTTTTCCAACTTGTTGAACCTTGATTTGAGACAAGAAACCTACGTGCCAAAATGAAGAACGATGTAGCGTATCAAATCGCCCTGTTTTTCTATCTTGTTGTCTGTTACCATAGGCATCAATTTGTCATAATACTTGGCCAAGTAAAAGTGTCCGTCTTCCCATTCTGGTAACAAGGTGGTCACCTCCTACAAAGAGAGAAATGAAGAGCACTTTGCACATCGGGAGGACATTCCAAGCCACTTAGCAAGTTGGGTGGATTTCCGTTATGGAGTTCCAGGGAGTGGGGCAGATAAACTGAAAGCCCGGCCACCGATGGTGCAACGAGGATATGAAAGCAGGCCGATGCCCACTGAGTAGAGAGAGCGGCCCGGTCACTAGGGTTCAAGGAGGTTGACAAGGTAGGGTAGGGCGAGACTGTGGAGGGATTTAAAGGTGAGAACAAGGATCTTGAACTGAATCCGTTGGGAAATGGGGAGCCAAATTATACCTTGTACTTCTTCATCACGGCATTACTTTCAAAATTAGCCGTTTCTTCCATGAAACGTCCAACCAGCAGCACAGCTTTCCCCTTAATAAGGCAGCTCTTGCTGTCACTCGGCTGTGTTCCCATCTCTCCGAAACACAACTCCACACCTTTCTGTAGGACAATCAAAGCCTGGTGAACGTCCCCCTGGCGGAAAGAACAAAAAGAAATGTACCGTTATCTAATGGAGTCCTGTAGCACATTGGTTAGGGCACTCGCCTCACAATTGAGGTTTGATTCCCTGGCAGGGCAAAACCTTAGGCAAGTTTCCTTACTCCACACGCCCGTTTATCTCGTAGTAAGTAGAAACACAGTTGATTGGTGAATCGCTTTCTGGGGGTAATAATCCCGTCACAAATAAATAATAATAATTTGGTCACTCAATCCACGACTGTTTGTGGGACACTGCTGTGTGCAATTGGCTGTCATGTTTCACCCACAAAATCCACTTTACTACATATATTGTGTGAAGGATTATTATATACCTTGGACCACAGCCACTTCGCTCGTTCTATGTAAAGCTCAGGCAGGCGGGATTCCCCTGCATTTAAGAGGGCATTGTATGCAGTCTGGTGATGGCCTGCTTTCCTTGCAACTCTGGCACTTTGTAACCAGCATTCTCCAACCAGTTCACTGTAGTCTGCACTGTTAACACCAGAAACATTAAAACAGAGAAACCAGTGTTATTCGGGAAAGTGAGATAGAATTGCTAGGTGACCAATGATTCATATTTCCTCTCTCTCATCCCTCTATCTCCTCCTCTCTCCCCACCTCCCTTCAACTCAACTTGGGCGAAAATACTTTGAGATATCCTCCCAACGTGAGAGGCACTTTATGAATGTAATTGGTTGTTCTCGTCAATACCGTTAGCCAGCAAAGCTTTAAAACAATGTCAACAAAGTCAACGTACCTTTTACAGAGGCTAAGCAAAGCTCTACGCAAGGCCAAGACTGGCTCTTTAGCCCGAAATGAATTCTGGGTCATTTCCAGACGAGCCTGCCAATTCAGAGGATGCTCGAATCTTTTAGAAAGTCGGTCTGGCTGCCGAGGCAGGAGTCCCTTGATGCTGTGCTCCAGCTCACACAGCATGTGCAGTCTAGTTAAATGCAAACTCAGAATGAACAGTGCATTAATACATCCCCACATCAGCACTTTTAGCTCATAATCTCGGCCAAGACTCCAGTGCAAAACCCTGGGGAGCACTGTATTGTCCGAGGCGCCATCCAACAGACATGTTTCAACCGAGATCCTATCTGTCTGTTCAAGTCAATGTTAAAGATATCATGATACAATTTGAAAAGTGAAGGGAATTTCTCATGGTGTCCTGCCCAACAGTCCTCCAGCTAAAATTGATCATTCGTCTCCTGGCTGTTTGTGGGACCTTGCTGTGCACAAATTGTCTTCCGGGTTCACCCACAATTACACAAGTCATTACACTTTAGAGAAAGGATTTGTGGTGTGCTCAACATAATAAGCTACATCAAGTGCAACTATTATTATTAATTATTTTATTTGAGACGCGCATATAAAAATTTCCAGCGTAGAAGTAGCCCATCATATCCACTAATTTTTTTTAAGTTGCATTTAATAATAATTAACAACAATCCTTGCAATTGCTCCAGCGCCTTTCACATAAGGAGGACCTATCAAAATGCTTCAGAGGAATCACTGAGGGGAATGTGTGTTTGCTTTGAAGGTAAAAGCCCGCATTTTACTTTTAAGTATTAACCTCACTTTCCATCTCTCTCCCTTAATTAATCCATTAATGGTTTTAATTATGCAGGTGTCTCTCCAGTGTCCAAACTGAGATCAATCACTCAGGCACCTCAGCTCCTTGGGACGTCTGTCTCTGATGTGAAAGGCACTATATAAATGTAACTGTTGTTGTTTTTGTACCTGACGATGTATTCGTATCCCCGTTGGTAAGATCCTCGCTCAAAGCTCGCTGCGGAGAGAGGCACAATCTGTTCCGCTTGAGCCACCTGCAATTGTTCATAGAAAGCCTCTGTGTTTCTCTGTTTAGCTGACAGCAACAACTGGCCCAGTCGCACGCTCCAGGTGCTGGACTTCCCCTCTGTCAGAAAAGAAAGCTGCATGTTTTGAACGGGATCCAATCACCGCCATCCTCTCCCGGCTTCACTGGCTCCCCGTCCCCCAGAGGATCGAGTTCAAGACCCTCGTCCTCACCTTTAAGGACCTCCACGGTTTTGTACATTGTGGGTTTATGCTACAACCCTGCTCACCCAAACAACACAACACCGATTATGTGTGGGGGCATTAGATGTGGAACAAATGAGGGTTAGATGCCTGAGCTTAGGGGAGGAATGAGACCAGTAACCCAGGTTACATTTCCACCTCAACAGGTAGTCAGTCACCTAAGGTCTGGCAGCAGGTGACTTGATAATGAAATAATCTCTGGCAAGAAGGGGAAGGGATTAGCATCAAATGGAAGGATGAACATCTCTAAAATTGGATATATGAAATGGACCTACTCTCACAGTCATATTGTTAGATTTAACTACTTTTTAGTTGCTGTGTACGTAGCAGGGTTGATGCTCTGCCCTGTTTCATTGGGCCTCCTTTATTACCTGTGACCAGATAATCATTCAACAAGTCCCACTGGGTCAGCTTCCAAGCTGCCTCCACTCTGTACGTGTTAAGCTCGGAGCTCCAGTCAGGTCTGTAAAGAAAGCGAGAGCACCATTCTCTACATCAGACACAGTGTGGAGTGCAAACAGTGTAAAGCATATGCTTCCTTGAACACCTCACCCATTTTTACATCATTCCGAGGACTGCGAAAAGCACTTGGCTGAAAACTGCATGAGTTATTCCAATTGGTCTATCCATTAATATGATCTCCCACTAAGTTGTGTTACGTCACTCTAAAGCCTTATTTTCTTTTTTATACTATCGCAAAGCACTGAGCATGAACTTATTTTTACAGCACGTCAACAAATGTGATGTTGCCTCTTCAATAGTTTAAAAAACTGAAACCCTGCCTTCTCTCTGGCTCTATCCATATTTCAGGCTGAGAAGTCACCACAATTAAAGTGCCATTTGTCATAAAATGTGCTGCCAAAGAAAAAAACGTAGCAATACTGGATTATAAAATAAATGACTAAATTCACTGAAGGCCATTCAGCTTATCATGCTAATGCTAGTGCTAACTCCCCACTATCCACTCCAGCCCCATTCCCTTGCTCTTGAACCATACCTTTTAATATCACTTTTTTCTAAATCTTGGTGCAACACAGCCATCAATGGGTCTCCAGAGATATTTCTGCTTCAGATATAAAACACTCAGCAGTTTGCTGGAGGCAACATTATTCCCTCAATCTCCAGCAGCAGAATTCATGAGATTATGGAATGAGGTGATCATCTGGACTGTAAAAGGCTTAGCCAAGGGCACTGTACCTGCTTGCAATCACTCCGTTGACCTGAGTTATTACTGTAGATAACTGGCCAAGTCCCAACATAGATTTCATGACTCCGTGATAGTGAATTATCTGACGTTAAAAAAAAAGTTGGAATCAATCCTTCCTGATCCAAAGAATATATACAAAATGTTTAGGCTGATGAAATATACAAATGTAACAATACATCATTAATAATAATAATAATCCTTAATATAGCGCCTTTTCACGTTGTTGAGATGTCTCAAAACGTTTCACAGAATATACTGTAACGTGAATTAACTGTATATTTTATGGGTGAAACGCAACAGTCAATTACGCACAGCAGTGTCCCACAAACAGTTATGGAAAAAGTGACCAATTTATTATTATTTGAAACTTTTCAAAAAGCTTTTTTTTACTAGTGACTGTAGGTGAATGCAGCAGGCAATTTGCACGCAGAAATGTGCAACAAGCAACCTGGAGATGAATGAGGATTGTTGGCCCAGACATCAGGGGAGGGAAACTGCCTTCTCTTTTTAAATAGTATTATAGGTTATTTTATGTCTACCTGAACAGGCAGATGGGACCTCAGTTTAATGTCTCACCTGAAGGATGGCATAGCTGACAATGCAGCACTCCGCCAACACTCTCCACCAATACTGCACTGACGTGTCATGAGCCGAAAGTCCTTGACATGGGACTTGAACCAACAATCGTCTGACCCAGAGGCAAGAGTCCTACCGACTGAGCCAAGCTGACACCGAAAGAGATTGCACATAAAATGAAGTTGGCATTTTAATGCACAGCACTGTGAGGAGGGAAGGTGAGTTTGGAGAAAGTCACTGCTGCCATATGCCCCCTCGAGGCCAGTGTCATGATAACAGCAGAAATCTGACAATCAGGAACGTGCATCCTTTCTTTGGACTAGACAGAGATCTTATGTGGTTGTGGGACACACAATAAATTATTATTCAATTCTCCGTTCCCTGTTCGCGAAGGCAGGCAGCCTATGGTGAGCGCTTGTGCTGATTTACCTGGTCAGGTTCCAGCTGAAAAGCCCGGTCATAGCAGGCGGTAGCATCTCTCAGCAGCCCACTGCTCTCATGTTCCACAATCTGTTCTCGGAGGCTCGGCTCTCCTTTACGGATCGCGCTAACCCCAGCCACTCCATCCGGCTCGTGCATCGCAGCGTACAGCTTCTGCAGTTCAGAGCAAGCACCCGGACAGTTACGATTCGCATCCTCTCTGTCAACTCCACTGCATGACCGCACACATCAGTCTAAAGTGATGTTCTCCACCAAGTGGCGTGGCTCTCTAGTGCGTGCTCAAGAATCAGGCAAAATTGCGTTTTGAACGTTATCTGGCTATTAGTCGGAAAACAATCTATTTATATACTCCAGTGCCCTGCTCTACTGCGGACTCACCTGGCTCATGAACCAGAGCCTCGCAGAGGGTGGTTCAATTCTGTCATTCCCGTTGCCAAGCTTGACCCTGTGGAGCTAGTGCTCCCGCTCCAGGGAGATCCCACTAATCAGAAAACTGTAATAACTATAACAAGGTAGTAGGTTTTATCCCAGTTTGTGCTGAGTTAGCTCATCTCATACAATGAAGCACTAGGGCACTGCAGTCAGCTTCATAGTTGTAGCCTGGGCGAGGAAGAAGAGATTCAACTGGGAAACTGTATCTTGTGGATATCATGGGATGATATTATTGGGCTCAGCTGTGATACAACCTACAATTAATTTGCCTTACACTCAACACAAAATAGCGAGTGTCAAAGAGGAGTAAAGCAGAGTGTTACTTCTTTTAACATTCTCTGCAATAAATTGGACGGTCAATCCAGATTGTGAGCTCGAAGTCCTAAAGTGGGCTTGAACCTACAACCTTCTGACTCAGGAAGTAAGAGTGCTAGAGGCTTACACCTCTTTCTGGAGTGACACCAGATTTCTATTGATTCTGGTTACCGCTAAACTGACCTGCAGAAATCCAAGGTGCTCCTGAATATTCTCTTTCTTTTCTGTGATGAAGGATTCAAAATGCATCACTGCTCGAGTGTAGGCCTTCGAGCGAAACGAAGCCATAGCGAGAGTATCCTGAGGTATGAGGTCCAGAAAGGCTGTGACATTTTGGTATTCCTTGTACTCTGCGCTCGATACTGCAACAAGACATATACAGCGACAACATGGCTATGTATAACAATCACTGCATTTCATATAGATCTTTATCGCATTATTGCGAATTCTCAAAGCACTTCCAAGGAATCACTGAGAAGTGTGTATTTGTGGGCAAACACAGCAGCCAATTGCCAGCAATGCCATATAAACAGCCATGATGTGAATGACTGGGGATTGTTGGCAAAGGCACGGGGGAAACTCCTTTCACTTTAGATCTTTTACCTGAATAAGCAGACCGGAGCTCGGTTCAACATCTCATCAAAAACAGCACTGGCACAGAAGGGAGAGAGGGAGGGTGCCTGAAGGTGGGCCTTGAAGGAGGCAAGGGAGGTCCGAGGCAGAGGAATAGCTTATTGAAATCATAAGCTGAAGCAGAGTGCATAAATTCCTTTAAAAGGTAAAATGCTTGAAAATGAGCGAGCAATGGAGTCGGATTAGATTAGGTGGCACTTGGGGAGAAATAATAAAGTGCAGACAAGATGGACTGAAGAGCTTGTTTCTCTGCTGTAGCATTCTCAGAATGAGAAGGATATTTGGTATATGATTCGATATCAGCCGAGGCAGAGCTGGAGACCGCCATCCTTTGGGAGTAAAGATCAGGTAAAGAGGGGAGAAGAAAACGAGCTCCAAATCACAGATATACTGAAAGCTTTTTGAGCGCCCATCAGAAACGTTAGGTTCTTGTACACACTCACCATTGGGTCCCCCTTGGTCTTTGATGGTTTTCCCTGCATTTTTCTCCAAGCTCAGAGCCTGCAGTTTGTGCCTGGACCACTGTGCGAGGTGATCTAACATGGAGAATACCGTCTGCGTGCTCAGCTGGCTCAGGTCTGATGCGCTGTCTTGCATTCGTCGATTCCCGGCTTCATCGTGTTGCAGAACTGCCATAATCTCAGAATACACCTAGGGAAGGAACAAGCAATGTATGTGTCCTGGCCAACAAATCCCCCAGTATAAAATTGGTCATTCACTTCATGGCTGTTTGTGGGAGATTGCAGTGAGGAAATTGGCTATCACATTCATCTACAAATTATGCATTCACTCCACATTACCATAAGTCTGGTGAAGCACTTTGTGAAGGGCTATGTACTGCTGGCGATGTACTGCTTAGTATGCTTAGAAGAACTAAGCAACTTTGGATCTAAGGTTCCCAAAGCTTTCCATTGTGATGGTAGGTTTTCCAGAGGTAATCCTTTTGCAATGATAATAATTATAATTTGATCACTCAACCCATGACTGTTTGTGGGACACTGCTGTGCGCAATTGGCTGCCGCATTTCGCCCACAAAATACACAGTCAATTCAATTTACAGTATATTCTGTGAAGCGCTTTGAGACGTCTTGAAGCCGTGATAAGGCGCTATATCAAATGTAAGGATTATTATTAATAATTATTATTATGTCTTACTTCCTGTTGATCCTCCTGATTGCAGCCGAGCAAAACATAGACCAGAATATGGGGGAGTAGGTAGATAGTCACTTTGAAATCGTGCTTCATAATAAAACTGCAGCAGTCAAAGACCTTTCTGGGCAGTTCATGTCGGACCTGGAGGATGTATTGAAAAACATGTTAAAACCATCTCTTGATAAAAATAAATAGCACATTGTAGCACATAGCACATAAATAGCACAATGCAGACCAGACCTGTATCATGCAGATAAACTAAGAGATTTTTCCACCTCAGGAACCCTCTCTGGAACTGGGAAGTGCTACAAGACTTTGTGTGAAGGGAGCTACATAAATGCAAGTTATTGTTGTTTTAATCTCCACGGACAGAGTATTGTTGAATGTATTGTCTCGTTAAATTCATGAATGCAATAGGAATCAGTCACTACAGTTAGGCAGGAGAGGGAGGGATACAGGGGGACAGACACAGGCTGTCCCAAGCCCACCGCAGATCATCGAGACATTCAAATCCACTTTAACCGCAGCAACATGTTGTCCTCTCACCTTTGTGATAAGGTATCCTCCCCAAGTGGCTGACCACTCTGCAAAGTTGCTCTCTTGCTTGCTGAGGTAGAACGGCTTTTTCATGCTGTCCCATTTACACGTCTTCTGAGAACTTTTGTACCTTCAAAACAACAATGTGCATTCACACAGCGCCCTTCAGGTATCAAAGCTTCACAATAATGGTGTCAGACGCTGAGGGAGGGGACCGTTGGCGTTGTCCAAGAGGTAGATTTTTATATGGGATTTAACGGCAAGTAGATAGGGGGTGAGACGGAGGAATAGAGGGACGGAGTTCCAGAGGCGAGAGACATCACAGCTGAAGGCTCAACCACTGGTGCGAATGGGATGCAGCAAGCATCAGATTAGCTGAGAATAGGTAAGGGGTATGAAAAGATCACATAAGTGCCTAGACATATGGGGATTACTAGGTGACAGTGACAACTTTAAAAGGGTTAAACTTGCTCTGTAACCCACACAAGTACATCAAAAACAATAACAATTGGTCACTCAATTCACAACTGTTTGTGGGACACTGCTGTGCGCAATCGGCTACCGTGTTTCGCCCACAAAATACACAGTCAATCCATTTTACAATATATCTTGTGACGCACTTTGAGACAACTCGACGGCATGATAAGGCATCATATCAAATGTAGGGAATATTATTATTATTATAAAGTCAAAAGGGGCAAAGTGCAACTTATAGATAATTCATTTTTATTCACCTAAAATATGTTCTCATATTTGTTTTGTTGCTTATTTCAGCTTGGCTCACTGAAGTTCGCCCAAAAAGTAGTCAGTGAATCCTGTGAGACTTCCTCCCAACGTGAAAGTCACTTTCTGTCAAATGTAAGTATTATTATTTTTGTATTTACACACGTTTATAAAACATATCACAGTACTAGGCTTTGTGTTGTGTCCTCACTATCACTCCTCGCTGCTGAAAAGCTGTGTTTTATTTCTCTAGTTAGTTGTGCTGTTTGCACAGCGAGAGCAGACCTGCTGACCTGGTGTTTAGGTGAGGTTCCAGTATTTCCTGCACGTGCTCTGGGAAGCTCCTCCACAGCCTCCGTCCTGGGCAATCACTCTTCCCTTCTTTGCATTTGTATATCTGCAGCAGTTCCTGTGTGTAAAATGTTTTTGAGCTTTAAGACGGAGACAAGAGAAACCTAGTGACTAAGAGCTGCTCATCTCAGGCCAGCAGTGATTCACAAACGCCTGACATTCGCAATATAAGCTTAACATTTAGGTAATGGCTGGTTTGCATTAACTTTCTTTTGTCCAACTGTATAAAGGTTGAAACTCTTCTTTCACCAAGAATAACCTTAATAGTATTATTGCGCAGTAACTTTCTCCATAGATGCTGCCTGACCTGCTGAGTGTTCCCAGTGACTTCTATTTTTGTTTTCAGATTTCCAGCATCTGCAGTATTTTGCGTTTTACTGCGCAGTAATTTTGTTTCTAACTCTCCGTGGATCAGTAGCTGTTCACATACCTGCATGGCATAAGCTGCTGAATCCTGAGCTCGAACGTTGTCTGCATGAGCAAGGAAGGCTCTGGTCAACTCCATCAGCAGATCATAGGCACAACTGGTGTCCTCCACTCCAGCCTGTTTTACAGGACACAAATTGTGGCAAAGTTACAACTTTGGTTGTGGGACATTGCTGTGCGCAAATTGGCTGACACATTCGACTACATTTCACAGTATTATCAAAGGCAAGGATTATTATTATACATTACGTTAGCTTGAAAGTTAGTCTGGAATAGTTTTATCAATGCAATGTATATTTGTAGCAGAGCTGGCTGAATTGGTTTGGATACTCAATAACATATCAAATGCCCGGATGACAAAAAAACAATGATAGTGAAGGTACTCGTAGGATCCTTACCACAAATGTAGAGCTTTTGCCCTCTGTGTTACTGGTCATGAGATCCAGTCGACCAGGATCGATCGCTCCCAGCTCCCCAAGGCACTCTCCACAGAGAAGCCTAGATTGTGCGTTTGCGTCTTGGCAACCTTTCAGGAGCACCATAACCAAGTGCGAGATAACAGGCTCCACAGTCTCACTGTCTGTGGCAAGTTTTACCAGTTGTTTCTACACAAAATAAATAAGAGATCTGATAAATCACACTTTCTTCTTTAACCAGGGTTTCAACTGGAGAGCAAACAATGTTTTTTTTCCCCAATCTCATATAACAGATCTTGTTTAAAATTTTATTCCTTGAGCATCAGCTGGAATAGTTATAGGAGGCTTCTCTCTACCACGAGTAATAACAAAATCCTCGCACTTACGTAGCTGAAGTGAAACTCCATAAATTATTTTGAAAGGGAATTGGATATAATATAGCGCCTCATCACATCGACAAGACATCTAAAGCACTTCACGGGTATAATGTAAAGTGGAGTGACCATGTATTTTGTGTGCGAAATGCGGCAGCCAGTTGCGCACAGCAATGTCCCACAAACAACCATGGAGTGAGTGATCAATTTTATTTGGGAGATTGTTGGCCAGGACACCGGGAGAGAAAAACTCCCTTCTTTTCGAATAGTGCCATGGGATCTTTAACATCTACCTGAACAGGCAGACGGGATTTAGGTTTAAAGTCTCATCCGATGGATGGGTTTGAAGAGGAGGAGCACTAAAGCAGGTGTGGGATTAGACGAGAAAGTTCACAAAGAGAAACAAATACCAGCAACAACTTGATGGGCGAACGTCCTGTTTCTCTGCTGTTGACATTCTATGATTCTGATTCGAATGGTGCTGTTTATCCTACCGTTAAGAGATCAGTATTGGAATGTACAAGCTATAAAGACATAATTTCCCATTTTAGAGAAACATGAATACTGAATTACTTACCTGTTTCTTATACAAAGTATCCTTTAAACTGGTGAGTGCATGGATACGGACATCTACATTCTCATGCTGAACAGCCTTCATGGACAGCTGCAGTGCAGTCTGTAAATCTGTGCTTTTTGACGTCTCCTGTAACACAGGCAGAACCAGACAAGGTGTTAGCAGACGCAGCTTGCGGACGTCAGTGGGAGCTTGCTAGTGCAAATGGCAGCCATGTTTACCTACAAAAAACACAAATCCCTGCATTTGACAGTAATTACTCCAAAGCACTTGGGAGTCATTTACATGTGATAAGACCCTGTAAAAATTAAAATAATAGTCCTTGCATTTGTTATAGCGACTCCCAGGAGCAGCATTGGGGTTCGGTATGTTAACAGAAAAGACTTACCTTTCTAAAGTCCTGCAATACTTTCTGGATCGCAGTAAAGTCAGGGTGTTCTGGCAGGAAGTAAATCTCATGCAGGAAATCTTTCACTTCAGTTCTGAAATAGTCAAACAAACCTTAACTTAAAGCGCCTCGAAACACACGGAAATGTAAAAAGCTGCTGTATCGTGTATGATGTAGTGTGTAACACCATCAGTGAGGCTATTAATCACCTGTTCTCCACAATAAGATAATGAAAGATTCCAGCTGTCTCCTTTGGCTGAATGGACATTAAAGGCAGAAGAGCCACAATGACCTGGCTGAGAAGGGATCCCAAATAACCTGGGTCCAGGCAACGCACAAAGCAGTCCCACGCTCTGGATGGAGAGAGGTTATAAGTGAAATAATACATGGAAATAATACATGGAAATTACTGTTGAGTGCAGTTTTTTGTAGGTATACATGGCTGCCATTTTTATCAGTTGCTTTATGCACCAAACCCCAGTTGTTTGGAACATACACAAGTCTCTCTGCTATGACCCCATTAATCAAAGCCCTTTAAACATTTACCATTAGAATACACACATTTTGTAGCAGGTAGACTAAATTTGCAAATAAACTTTGCAAATAAACTACTTTTTAAGGAAATGTTATATCTGCTCCTCTGCTATACTTGGTCATTCATTTTGTGATTGTTTGTGGGAAATTGCTGAACACAAATTCTCTGCAATGTTCACCTATAAAATTCATAGGACTAAATTTTAAGAGTAAGTTCTGTGAAGTGCTTTGAGTATTCCTCCCAACATGAAAAGAGTATGTGTGTGTCAGTCTGGCTCAGTTGATAGCACTCTCATCTCTATGAGTCAGAAGGTTGCGGGTTTAAGCTTCACGTTGGGTCTTGAACTCGTAGTCCATGCTGACACTCCAGTGGAGTGCTGGAGGTTTGCTGTATTGTTGGAGGTGCTGTCTTTCAGATGGTACACCGAGGTCCCATCTGCCTGTTCGGGTGGACGTTGAAGATCCCACGGCACTATTCGAAAAAAGAAGGGAGTTTCTCCCAGTGCCCTGGCCAACAATCCCCCAGATAAAATTGATCACTCACTCCATGGTTGTTTGTGGGACATTGTCGTGAGCAAATATCGCCTATAGTGTCATTCCCTTAAAGATTAATGCTTTAACAGAACAATCCTCTTTTACACACTGAAGCTGCAGTTTAAAGCTCACCTGCAGCACAACC
Organism: Callorhinchus milii; assembly: GCF_018977255.1. Classification (NCBI taxonomy): domain Eukaryota; kingdom Metazoa; phylum Chordata; class Chondrichthyes; order Chimaeriformes; family Callorhinchidae; genus Callorhinchus; species Callorhinchus milii. The sequence continues at coordinate 6,931,011 of NW_024704752.1, read as the reverse complement.
CAGGACATTCTTCCTTGTATCTCAGGCCTGTCCTCAGAGTGGTCATCATTTTTACCCGCACTGAGCTGATGTGCTTTGGTCCCATTAATTTCATTAATGACATCAAACTGCTCAAGGCCTAGGAATAAACCCACCAAAAGTGCATTTTAATAATTAAACGGGAACAATATGTATTTAAAGTGTAAATTTTTTCGCCCACAAAATATAGTCAATTCACTTTACAGTATCTTCTGTGAAACACTTTGAGATGTCTCAAAGACATGATAAGACGCTATATCAAACGGAAGGATTATTATTATTCGTTAAAGTTACACAAGTCTCTGAACCCTGTAGTCTTGCTAAAAAAGTTTACTTACCATCTTCTTATCCTCCATTCCCACACTGGAGCTCAGCAAATGCATATTAAAAAAGGCCAAGATCCCCAACAATTTGGGCTGCAAGTAGTCTGCCTGGAAAAACAACATACAATCACAGGAAGATTGCAACATAGAAGGAAGCCACTCAGCCCATTGTGTCTGTGCTGCTTCTAGCTGCAATTTACTCCAATCTATCTTCTCCTATTCCACCAGTGTCAGTTTCCCCATATCCTTTCATATAAGGATCCTCAAGCTCCGATTCAGTTCCCTTTCACATGCTCTTGTGGTGTCAGCTTGGCTCAGTTACCACTCTCAACTCCACTTCAGTAGATTTGTGGGTCTAGTCTGACATCCCAACGCTGTGCCAGAGGATAAATGTATCATCAATAGGTGCATCCTTCGAATAATAACAGTAATAATAATCCCTGCATTTGATATAGTGCCTTATCATGTCTTCGAGACGTCTCAAAGCGCTTCACAGAATACGCTGTAATTACACAGTCAATCCACTTTACAATATATTCTGCAAATCGTTTCGGCGACGTGATAAGGATGCAGGATTATTATTATTATTTAAGAAGGCTTGACGCAGTGCTTAAATTTGCTCCAAAACAGAGCAACAATTACTCTACAACTTCACACAACTTCATCGGAAAGGCATGAATCCGGCATACCTACAAGACCACTTTAAGTAGTTTATGTTAAGAAAGATTAAACTCCCTTACCATTAACTCTATGGAAGTGATGTCTGAGAGGGTCTGGTTGGAATCACTCTGAGAAGCAGAGGCAGCCAGTATGGCCAATCCATTGAACACCTGCTGATAGTGCTCCCCAATACACAGCAGCAGCTCATTGTGCAGCCCCTGGAAATCCTGCCTGAGAAGGCTGCCCAGTTCAAGCTCAGTTTCATTCTGAAGAACACAATAAAAGATGACAATAACTCGCACTTATATCATGCACTCCACATAGGATACACAACTCCAAACACTTCACAAAGGCGTTGAGGGGAGCTTAAGCAGGGAAGAGAAGGTGCTAAGTTAAAGGGTGTTGACTGAAGCCACGGTACATAGATACAACAACCCTTTGCACTTAATATAGCTCCCTTCATGGAGGGTAGGTCCCAGAGGGCTTGACAGTGGCGGAACACAATGGCAAGATGAAGGGAGGTGGCCGTAAGCACGGTCGAAAAGGAATGTCTTCGGGCATGACCTGAAGCTGGGGAAGGAGGGTTTTTAAAGAGGGTTTTGAAGGTAAAATACGTTGAAGAGTGCAAGACAACGAGATTTTGGAAAACAGTTTCAGAACAGAAAATCACTGGCAGAGCTGATAAAAAGTCAGAAAAATAAAAGAAAAGGAAATGAAACAAAAGGGTTTATCTAAAGGGTTAGAGAGACCGGGCCCTCTTTCAGAGTTCATCATCAGCTGCAGGGCGATGGCAGAATGGTATTGCTAACATCCCCTACTTTCACACATCCCCTCCAGAAAATGAAACAATACATATTTGTGTTTGGATCTACGGGTAGTGGGAGCCTCTCACTCCCCCTCACACCACTTGATCTTGTCCTGAGTCAGAGCTCTTTTGGCAACGCAACCACAAAGAGGACACACACTATACATTGTGTAAAATACCAGCTCTTTACCCGAAGGTAATGGAGACTACGCTCAAGTTCGTCCTTTGAGCAGGAGCAGACCAAGTGGGAGAAAATGTATTTGAAGTTGTTGATCAGGATCTCTCGGCGGTTCACATTCAGCTGTTTGGCTATGGTTCGGATCAGCATCGAGGCCTCAGCACTAGCCTTTGCTGCCAGGTACGGCAACAGAGATTGCAAAGTACGCTGGGAAAATAAATAGGACAATTTACATCTTCTGTGCCTTTCTTTTAATATCAGCGCGACAACTTTCTTTTCCTCTCTGCCAAATTTCTCCCCTCCTAGAGAGAGGCATAGAAACAGGCCATTCGACTCAATTAGTCTCTGCCAGTGTTTACTCCACAAGAACCTCCATCTTTCCTATTCGCCTCAGCTATACCCCTCTATTCCCTTCTACCCCATGTAATAATAATAATAATCCTTGCATTTGATATTGCGCTTTTCACATCTTCTAGACGTCTCAAAGCGCTTCACAGAATATACTGTAAAGTGAATTGACTGTATATTTGTGGGCGAACGCAGCAGCCAATTGCGCACAGCAATGTCCCACAAACAGTCGAGGATTAAAAATGACCAATTTATTATTGTTTTGTTTTTTTGGAGGGATTATTATTAGGTGTGTGGAGTAAGGAAACTTGCCCAAGGTTTCGCTCTGCCTGGAATTGAACTCAGGTCTCTCACTTGCAAAGCGAATGCTCTAACCACTGAGCTACAGGGCTCCATAGGCTTCATGTAGGCTTCAAACTTCTCTTAAATATGTTGATGTTATTTGATTCAAATATTAATGACAACTCCTTTTCTTTTCTGCCTCTGGTGCTGATAGTAATCTGGTCTTTCGCTCAAGTGGTTATTATTTATCTATGAACCATGACAGTGGGTGTTGGCAGGTAATTCAATTGTGGGGACATCATATTGAATTCAGAACCTGCCCTTATCCAACATAGAAACTAGCCAATCGTCTAGAGCTGGCTTGGCAAACAATCAGAAGTGAGAGTAATGCCTGGTTTCCCCCTCCCCAAACCAGCCACGCTAAGGCCAATTGGAACCTCAACTCCTGTCCCACCTGAGATGACCTATCTCAAAAGAGACTGGGATTTGAATCTGAACTTTAAGTGTCAATGGTAAGTGACGTTTCAGTTTGTTTCAATAATAATAATAATAATAATAATAATCCTTGCATTTGATATAGCGCTTTTCACGTCGGGAGGACGTCCCAAAGCGCTTCACAGAACACTGTAAAGTGAATTGACTGTATATTTGTGGGCGAACGCGACAGCCAATTGCGCACAGCAATGTCCCACAAACAGTCGTAGATTGAAAATGACCAATTTATTATTGTTTTTGGAGGGATTATTATTAGGCTCTGTGTGGAGTAAGGAAACTTGCCCAAGGTTTCGCCCTGCCTGGAATTGAACTCAGGTCTCTCACTTGCAAAGCGAGTGCTCTAACCACTGAGCTACAGGACTCCACAAAGTTTGACAAGATGATGGAGGAACTATTTACTTAAAACGTACGAGTGGGACATACATTGAGGAAGCGATTCAGATCCGGGAAGTCAAACACGTGAGCAACTTCGGACAAGATGTCAAGTGCAAACTGTCTGCGATGGTCTGTTTCTCTGGCAGCCTCAGCACTGTTGCTGATGGACAGCTGGCTTGTATGCAGCGACTCCACTAGGAACTGCAAGGCAAATTGTGATACGCTGAGCGTTAGTATTATAAACTCTAATCTGCAAACTCAAGACAGTAACAGGGCACACCTGTTACAATAGGGTACATGGTAATAGATTGTATCCACAGGTTGGTGACTCAGTCCTATTTTGTGGGCTAAACAGCCTATGTTTGTCCTGTAACTTTCTCTGGGTGTAAAAGAAAATATGCTGATACAGGAAGTTAGATAGCTGTATTTGCATACCCTAAATCTCTGCATTAGTCACACCATCCAGCGCTTGGCCATATTTGCGAATAAGGTCTATTCGCTTTCGGTCTACCTTTCATTTATTTAAAACAGATTCTGTGCCCAAGTTTGGATAATAATCCTTGCAATTGGATAATAACATAACATGTAGGAGCAGGAGTAGGCCATTCGGCCCTTCGAGCCTGCCCCGCCATTCAATCATGGCTGATCTTCTAATCTAACTCCAGCTAATAACCTAACCCTGCCTTATCCCCATATCCCTTAATCCCTTTTGCAATAACATAAAGCACCTTTTCCTTCGGGGGTAAGCCTCAAAGTGCTGATTGACCTATCCGGACATTGATGAGAGTGCAACCAACTAAGCTGAATTGAAATAAGCTGCGAAACAGAATATGTTCACGCATTTCAAGTGAATAAAAATGAATTATCTATAAGTTGCAGCTTGCACAGCATGTTTTGCAGACACATTTTGCTGCACCAAGGCTTGTGTGGCTTTGAAGGATGCACGTTCACAAGTACGTCTCAAAACGCTTCACAAAATTCACTATAAATTGTAATGACCGTGTGTTTGTAGGTAACAATAAATATAACAAGAGAGGAGGCAGTGAAAAACATGGTAGAGCATACTTGCTATAACTCCTACTGTGGAGCTCCCCGTCATAAAAGCCTTGACTAATCACACACTGCAGACTACCCAAGAGTAGTTATTACATCTCACCTGGCAGACAGGTTTCTTGTACTGGCTGAAGAAGGCTTGCAGCTTCATCCCTTTGGCTGCTGCCAGCGCTCGGATCTCTGTGTGAGCAGCGCCAGCCACAAACGGTACCTTGGACAGCAAGCAATGGCACAGGCGTAAAAGGGCAAATGGCACAAGGTCGCCTTTGGCTGCTCTGTTCAAACATTTTTTTTAAGAAAAGCAAAGATTAAAATCAGCTCTCCCCCCACCACCCCCACCCCCACCCAACGGGTATGAGATCAATGGCAATGTCTTTAAGAAATAGCGTCCATACTCCACTGACACACAAAGGCACCAACAACAGCAAATAATAATATAATAACAACTAGGCATTAGGAGGACGTGTCAATGCGTTTCACAGAAATGTCCTTCCACCCCGTACCATCCAAAGTTTGTTAGTTGTTGGAGTTACCCATATAGTTAAGCTGACACTCCAGTGCAGTGCTGCTTACCGTCCAATTTCTCTGGTTGTAAGTATTAATGTGTCCTTCAGTGCGTTGTTTCTCGAGACCTTAGCGTTTGTGTATGCCTCCTTCAGCTTAGATACAAGGAGCTACAATGAAGAGAACATTTCCAAGTCAGACCAGTGCAGAATGTCTCATTGAATAAGATTCTATATCAGATGACAGTCATCGACATAAGGGCAAAACATAACTTCTGTTTTAACAGAGAGTGACATGGCCGTGCAATTACATGGAATGTTACAGCACTGAAGCAGCCATTAGGGCGGGCTTTATACTCCACATTAGTAATAATCTTTAATAATATTATTAAATCTATTATTAATAAATATATTATTGATCATTTTGGTAGTAATAATATCAGTTGTGATATTAATATTAGTAATACTTATTAGTAATAATAATTGGGGGTAATAATCCCTCCAAAAAAATTAAAATAATTTGGTCACTCTACTCACAACTGTTTGTGGGACACTGCTGTGCACTATATTGAATGCAAGGATTATTATTATTATTAACCTTCACCCCTCCGAATCCCCTTGCCCAAACCCACTCTATTGACTTTTTTAACTCTGAAACCCAGAGAACGCTCAGAGCCCATGGTGTCGAACAACACTGGAGAATTAAAGGAGTAAAAAGAGAGGACGAGGTGAATTAAGGTGTGGTTAGCGAACACGAAGCTTGAGTTTTAAATACATCGAGATTGCCTGGAAGAATGGAGTTTGGTGCCTTATGGTTTTTCAGGATCTGTAACTGTTTGTGTAGATATTTACTGTTATTTCTAAAAGAAGAGTGAATTTTAAACAGCACGTATTTGCAAGGAGAAGCACACAGCAGCCTCGATGACAAGTATGCATTGGCCAATGTTATTCACCTCTTTCAGTAAACTCTGGTCTTCAGCTTCTTGATGCTCTAACAAATGATGTATTTTCTCACTGAATGCGATTCTGACGCCGTTATCCGGATCTTCCATAAGGTTCAACACGGCATCAAACATGACGTTGGCATCTGAACTGTTTTTTCCCAGGTTCACGTGTTTACACAGGTAAGGAATGTTGTTTATAAATGCTGTAAGGAGAAAAGCAGCACAATAGAAGCACAGTATTCACATGCCTTAATTAAGCATTGACACTAACACATTACTCATACTTTGATACTCAGCATTAACACTAACACAACAACAACAAGATTTAATTTATAGAGCGCCTTTCACGTCGGGAGGACGTCCCAAGGCGCTGGACAGTTGGGTCAGGACCCGAGCAGGGCGGAAATACCCACACTTTAATCCTCATCATTAATATAATAATAATTCTTACATTTGATACAGCACCTTACACACCAGGAGGATGTTTCAAAGAGCTTCACAGGGTATACTGTAAAGTGTACAGACTTGTATTTTGTGGGCAAACATGTCAGCCAGTTGCACACAGCAATGTCCCACAAACAGCCATGGAGTGAGTGACCAATTTTATTTGGGGATTGTTAGCCAGGAAACCGGGGGCGAGAAACTCTTTTGTGTAGTGACTGTGTTTTCCAGATGAATATGTTGGCACACAGTACCACAATTACTCACCAAGTTTTACTGAAGTAGGCATCTTCTTTCTGATCAGTGCCAGGAATGGAATAAACACGGAGGCTCCAACTGTAGGCATGGACTTGGGCGAATCAGTTCTTACAATGATATGACTGCACAAGAGGTCACCATCTGCGTGTGGGACAGCAAGGTCACTCTTAGGAAGCATCAGTTGGGATTTGCCTGAAAGCACGCATGCTAACATTCCAACACTGCTGGCCAACGCTTCCTGAACCAAGCTGGAATTGTCTTGCAGTTTGCTTCTAATCCATAGGAACAAGAAGAAAATAAACCTTCAGATGAGCAACTAACAGCTGTGATGTATTTCCAACAAGCTCCAAAGGTCTCCCTTTAAGGCTCAATGTGCAGGAGTAATAACAAGAAAACTATTACATGCCTGACACCGCAAAGCAATGTCATTTTTGTGCTGATTTGTGCTACACAAATATTTTAGCACCAAATCTCAGACAAGCTGTTCTTATAATAAACTGAAAGGAGAAAGGATTTTAGGACCTATGCTGAGCCTGCAAGAATTTTGACTTAAAACTTAGGATTGTGCAAAATTGTAAAACACTCAAATTCCATCTTAATTCAGAAACTGGTTCATTTTAAGAACTGTGGAAAACTGGCTTCCCAATTAAGACTTAGTTTAACAGTTTTCCACAATTCTGCACGATCTTAAATTTACATACAATATGGTCCTACAAACTAAGTCTCGGTAGAACTTTGGGCTAAGATCGTTTCTCCTTTCAGTATATTCGAAGAAAAACAGTTTACATAATTCTGGTTTGTAACATTCACCACAAAATAATAATAATCCTTGCATTTGATATAGCGCCTTATCACATCATTAAGACATCTCCAGGGAGAGAAGGCGCATTCCATTCCAACAACCTATCTCTGGAATTTCCTTGTTTCAGTGGGATGTATGGAACTCTCAGTTTGGTTTGGATACTCTTAAGCATAGAGATGCATTTCTGCATGTGTCAGACACCCGTCTGACCCAAACACAAAGACCAAATTGCAATGTAAACGCAAGACAAACACACATGCTTTCTTAGAAACAGACATTCAGAGTTAATTAGCTAACAAAACGTTACACTGAAGAATAACAAAGAGTTTAATAGTAAACATACAAGAGAATCTCATTTACGAGGCTGTGCGATTTAACACCCAAGCGATGGAGCAACAGGGGAAATCCTTGCACTGAACCTGCACGAAGCACATCAGAGGAGCTCTGTAAAGCCCATCTGTACACCGCTGCTCTCCACTCAGGGCACATCTCTGCAGGTAACAACGACAGCAGGTACACACAGTTTGCCTGCCAGCAGTGTGCTGTGGACGGTAACAGAATTAAAAGGCAGCATCAGAAACACATTAGAAGATAATACTAATCCTTACATTCAGTAAAGTGCTTTTCACATAGGTATGACTTCTGAAAGTTCTCGGCACACATATACTGTACAGTGTGTTCGTAGGCAAATTACAGTTAATTCTTACACAGCAATTGTCCTACAAATTGCCATTGACCAATCTTACCTGGAATATTGTTGGCCAGGACATTGGGAGAAACTCCCTTCTCTTTTCAAATAGTGCCGAGGGATCTTTAACGTCCACCCGAACAGACAGATGGGACCTTGCTTTAACTTCTCATCAGAAGCACAGCACCTCCAACAACACAACACACCCCCTAGCACTACATTGTATAAAGATATAAATGTCAAATGTATCTCACAGAGTGTTTAACATTTGTTTGTTTTCTAATTTATCGCCGAGATAATGCAGCAATGTGGAAATGGATATACATCAACCAGTTCCTTACTTTTCAGTCTGGTAACATTTTATTTTTCTTAGTTTTTAACATTAACAATAGGCCCAAACATTAACATTAGCCCCACTAATTACCTTTTCGGCCTATTTTCTATCTCATATCTCGAGCCTGTAAAATTACAGTTTGTAATTATACATCTCTATTGTATATTATAATAATCTTTGCATTTGATATAATGCCCTATCATGTCCTTCTGAGGTCTCAAAAGCGCTTCACAGAATATATTGTTTATTTTTACCTCCAAATACTTTATACTTACAGAAAGCGCTCGCTAAATGTTGACTCAGAGACACCAGTTCAGGATGAAATCCAGCAGATTTGAAAGCTTGGTCCGTACAGTGATTGTGTAGCCACGGTAACGACAGGAAGCCACAAAGTGTGTGGAGTGTGTCTTTGTTCACCCGACCCTGGGCAACTGATGCAAAGTAAAAAGAATTGTGAAAACAGCTGCAGGCAAACTGTTTAAAACTGAAATCCAGCTCGGTTCATTTGTATAATATTATTAATAATAATCCTTGCATTTGATATAGCGGCTTATCAAGTGATTGAGACGTCCCAAAGTGCTTTACAGGATATACTGCAAAGTGAATTCACTGTATATTTTGTGGGCGAAACAAAAATTTACTTGTTGACACTTCGCTCACATTCAACCTGAGTGAAAAGAACAAGTTTTTGCTGTCAGATGTTTCCAAATTGGATTATAACATGTTGAGAAGGGGCACACGCGGTATGTACCTTGGAGGTAGATTATAGCATCAATTATCTTTATCATTCTGTCAACTAATCCTCCCACGTCTTCTTGCCGTGCTGTGTCGAGTTGTTGCTTTCCAAGTTCCAGGATCTGGGTAAACATCTCGGAACTCAGCCAGGTCAGTTGTACTTTCATTGGTGGTTTTCCTGAGGAGCTCGGCATCTTCCCATCGACTCGAACACTCACATGGCCTCTGTCAGTGCTGTAGAAAAAGATTACCAATGGCATAAACCTCCCAGCACATTAACAGATGAACACATTGTTGACCTTTACCTGGTCCTTTTTATTCCACGTCTACCACGGGCAAATATTGAACACACTTAAAAAAAGGGTCTATTGTTCCTTCAGTTGTAACTTACACTCATACAGCTCCTCCTCGAAGAAATGTCTCAAAGAGCTTTACAGAATGAGAAGAATCAGAAATGAAGCGATCAATGTTATATAAACAGATGTGTCCACTAATGTGCACCAGGAATTGGCTTAGTTTGAAGGAAAATAAGTCGCAGACAAAGAAAACAGGAGAAAATATCTGATACCTGTCGACTCCTTCGAGATCACAGGCTGCAGTACACAGGGCAGCCAAGCGGAAGATAATCACAATTCCCTCCAAAATAATCACAGCCTCCTTCTGTGACTGGATATCTTGCAGTGATGTCAGCCTGGTGCACAATGCACACCACAGCTCACTCTTCAACTTCATCTCCACTGGCCCAATTCTAGAAGAGATACAAAAAAAACATGCTCATTCAAACTGGTCAGGCTTGGATACTACCTACTCAGTTTACGCCTGCCAGGCTGAAAGCTTCATGATCACAAAATGCTGCAAAGGGAAGGTAGAGAAATGACTTGCAGTTTTATAGCGCTGATAACATTAACACTCAAATTATTGGTTTGTTATGGATACTCTTAGGCACTCCTGACCTATAAAAGGGAACACGTCTCAAAATGCTCCAAAGCAGCCATGAAGTCAATTACCAATTAACCTGGAGGATTACCAGCAAGGAAAACAGGAAACACTCCCTTCTCCTCTGTCATAGGATAAACCTCCATCTGGAGAATAGGCAGACAGAATCATGATTCAATATCTCATCCACAGGATAACACCTCCAACAATGTACCTCTCCCCTGGTCCTGCGATGGAGCACCAGCCTGCACTATTTCAACTCACGATCCAACGTGAGTCTTGAACCCACAACCCTGTGACCCACAGGTAAGGGGGTACTAGCAGCTGAACCAAGCCAACCTCTAAACATGGGAGGGGAGCAAAAAATGAATGGATATGCCAAGCCCCAATTGCAAGTGGAAACAACAACTTGCACCCCTCACGCAGGTTAGCATCCCAGAGTGCTAGACATTGGCGGAGCATGATGCCTGGCTGGGGGGAGGCGACCATGGGCACAGTCAAAGAAGGAGGTCTTCAGGTGCAACACAAAGATGGGGAATGAGGTGGCAAGGTGGAGAGACAGAGGGATGGTGTTCCAGAGTTTTGGGGAGTAGTGGCTGAGCCATTTGGAAAGAAAGAGACTTCAAAGTAACCCTCCTGCTCTTCATTTAAGATAGTTAAATTTGATGTGAAAAAGTAGTAATAAAAAAAGGTGCTGACAGAGAACAAACTAAAGCAATGTTAGAGCAAGTATGCTTCCTTACTCAGCTGGTGAAACTGTGTGCTGCCCGGCTCGTGCAGGGCAACTCAATCGTGGCCTTTTCTCTGGAACCTCATCACCGCTATTGCCTTGCTCGGTGTCGCAGACCTCCTCCAATGCTATCTGTTCTCGAAGCTGCAGGTCTTGTATGACTGCAATCCCCTCCGCTCTCAGTGCAGTGCACAAACAATTCACCAAGTACTGAAATATAAGACAACCGGAGAAATCACTGGACAGGGTGTTCACAAAGTCCTGTTACCCCTTTTTTTTGGTTTTACAATTAACTTTTATTTTCTGTTGCAGATTATTTTTATTTTATATATATATATCAATATAAAACTTGCACATTACCTCCTGCTTTGTTTGTGTTCCAATCATTTCAATTAAGGCTTTGCAAATGCGCCGTATTTGAGTTTTCTGTGTGGGCAGGGCAGCCGTGAGTCCTGATAGCGCCAACGTCAAAAAGTGCTGGAACAAGTGGCACAAGGCATCTCTCAGCTTCTCAGATTCAATGCGTTTCAGCAGTCCGTTTCCCATTAGGCCACTCAGGCTGTCCATCACCATGTCCAGGTAAACTGGTTGTATCCCAAGCGTGTCGGTCAGTTGCTCGGAACTGAGTGGGAAGAGACTCCTCATGAGCTGAGCAAAAGGCTCCTCATACATCTGAAGTTCGTTGCCCTCTACCTGACTCATCAGCCCCAAGAGCCAATCAAATTGGTGAAGAACCCGTTTGCCACCTCCTCTGGCGGTGGGCCTCCGAGGTCAATCAGCTGGGATATCATGGCCAGCACGATGCTCCGTATCTTAGGGCTGCCCTGCTCTAAGAGGGAGCAGCCGATTCCCCACACGATGAGCTGCTGCCTCCTGCAAAATACACCAGGAAGAAGGGAAGAGAGAATCTTCAACAGTACCTCTTCCAATTGTTCCACTTGTGACATGGAGGCCATCTGAAGTGGTGCAGGGGTTAAATACCCGGCATTTCTCTCGTCTGCTACGGTGTAATGTTTGACTACGAATGGCCACATGGAGGAATCTTCTTTGAAATGGTTCTCCTCGCCCAGCCAGATCAGATCTTGGAAGAGGTCAAAGAATTCTTTGGTCTGTGCCCTGAATATAGAGGGATTCCTGCTCTTGAATACCCAGAGCAAAGAGCGCACAACTTTTACGATACGGTTGTGAAGTGCTTGACAGTTGGGAGCTGCAGCAATCCGCAGGAGCCTGGATATGATCCAGTTACTGAAATCTACATGTTGTAACAAAACAAAACAGGTCGGGATCAAGCACTGTATTTGTTAATAATAATAATAACCCTTGAATTTGATATAGGGTCTTATCACGTCATTGAGACGTCTCAAATCGCTTCATAGAATATACTGTAAAGTGGATTGACTGTGTATTCTGTGGGGGAAACAAAATTGTTCAGATTTTGGCTGAAATAAAATAACGTTACAAATTAATCATTATAATTGGAAAAACTACAATGAGGTAGTATTGAAACGATGTGCTCCAGCAGCCAAGACTGCGGGAACATTTCTATTCTTCTTGTGCAACCTGTTGGGCGCCTGTTGATTAATCACACTCCAAAGCGCTGGCAGGTGTCAGCTGGTAGCACTCCAGTCTCTTGAGTCAAAACATTGTGTGCTTTGGAAATCTCCCTGTGTCTGGAATGGAATGTGCACCCTCTCCCTGGAGAGATACACCCTGCTTACTGAATTCCGTAGAGTATTTGAGGTTGGCAAGGGTCAAAGCTGGGGAAATCCAGAATGTGTGTTGGGATTCTGCTGGAATTTAACCAGTTAAATCTGTGTGACTTGGCATAGAGAGCAATTGGAGAGAGTGGCAGAATAATAACAATAATAAACCCTGCATTTGATGCATCCCCTAAAATGTTAAAAAAAAAGCTTCACGGGTAACTGCTGTCAAGTGTAGTATCTGTGCTTTTGTAGGAAGTACGGGACAGCATGAGATGTGAGGGCCAAGTCAGAAACAAAAGAGAAAGGCAACCAAAACGAGAAAATTAGGTTAGTGGCAAATGAAAGACTTGAATTATAATGTACCATCCCCAGTGGGTATTTAAATGTTCCAAGGCCCAAAATAAAGCAAAGTTCTAATAAATCGATTACTTGTTAATTACTTTCCTAAACAGCAGTAATTTTATTTAGGTACACAGCTTATTCACAGCGTAACTACATTTTACAACAGTTAGCATGTGGTTTTCAGACTAATCCATATTAATGGCTTAAAGTGGCCCCACTTTCAACCACTATCATTATTATTAGTACACCTCAATACTCTGGAACACTCCCCCTCTATCCCTCCGCCTTGCCCTTTCCTTCCCCATCTTCAGGTCGCACCTGAAGACCTTCCTCTTTGACTGTGCCTACAGTCAAGTCCCCTTTCCCTCCAGCTTGGCCTCGTGTTCCACCACTGTCAAGCACTCTGGGACGCTACCTCGGGGTGAGGGGGGCTATATAAATGCAAGGCATTATTGTTCTAAAGATATTGATGTTCTTTGCATTTACTAATCTCAATGAAGCACACCACTTCCATGTCATGTGCACTTTTAAATTCAGGCTTGCGATACGTCATATAAATATGTCACTGTGAGATCAATATCCAAGACTGCGCTGTGTAACATAGTATTGACCACCTGTAGAAAATCAATGTGTTAGGATAACCTATTGCTATGCTCACCTGCACAACTCCATTCATCAGCGCTGAGCTGCTGAATGACTTTAGTTGGCTTCAGAGGGACACTCACAAACATCAGCGGGAAGGACTTCATAATGTGTTGAATGAAATCCAGCAACATCACACACATTGGCTGTGAGTCACTCTTCTTAGAAAGCTCCAAAGCAACTGTAAAATGAAGCCAAAGAAGATTTTTAATATCATGTACTGAATAATGGGCAACCTGGTCTGATTTGCAAACAATGGTCAATTTTGGGGTATTTGAATTTTTGGGGCAGCTTTAACTTTCCATATATACACCTTTTGGTTAGTAGAGAAGTCTTATTTCAGTCTCTCTGCCTCGTTTTCTTTTTATCTCTCTTTAAATCCCACCTTAAAACCTACCTTCGACTATACCTATGGTCACCAAACACTTTTCTCTTGCTCGTTTCAAACCCCTCCACTGTGCAGCACTCCATTTCTACAGCTTCAACTGTTAGGCATTTTCAGATGTTCCTTTTGCGTTAAAGCTGCTATATACAAAAATGTTTGCTGTATTTTTTTGCTCAGTTTCCATGGTGTAGATCAGGGATGGCCAACAAACCTCTCAAGTTCCTTAAAGAGCACTATTGTGCTTCACACAATCGATACAGTTGTTCGAAACACCGAACAGAAGTTACCCAAATCCCAACCAACTCACACACTGTTTCAGTTAATCAGCCAGTATGCAAGACACTGGAGAATAGGAACTTAGTGTGTAGCACAGGAACTTAATGTGATGTCTTATCATAAGGACGATTAACGATTTAGATAGAGATGACTCATCTCTGGTAGAGGGATCCAAAAGTAGGGGTTCCGGTCTTCATATTGGAGCTAAGCTAGTCAGAAACGAGACCAGAAGATGTTTCTTCACACTTATTTCTTCCTGCAGGGAAGCACCCAGCTTCTGCGGAAACTGAAGAACCCTTGGAAGATATTGTATTACATATTGCTCGTACAAATTCAGTCAATCTATTTCCAATCGTTGCCAAACAGAACTAAGAGTATGCAAGGCTCCAAAGTCTTATGGTTATTTATTTTCAGAGATGCAGGCATGTGACATTGGAATAATCATTTATATTCCTTTGTACACTTGAATACATAGCATTGTGCTTTAACTACAACACGGGAAAAACAACTTACCAACATCTACGTCGGTCAGCATCTGGTCAATGAACTGACAGAGAATCTGCCTGGGTTTCTGCACCACTGCATTGTAATCTTCTGGATTGGCACTGTTTGTGGGGACAAATACCAATAATCTCAGCATACAAATAATAATCTTTTCATTTGGTATAGCACCTTATCATGTTGCCGGAATGTCTCAAAATACTTTGCAGGAATTTACTGTGAAGTGTAGTCAGAGTCTGAGGCTTGTGCTTTTTGTGGCGCAGGACAAGTACGGTCTCCATAACTTTATTCCAGGACTAGTGACGAGGGGTTTACCCCAAGACAAATGACGAGGGGTTTTCCCAGGGCTAGTGGTTGTTCTGTCTGTCCTACGTTTCCCGGCGGGGGCTAGTGGGTTTCCCGGCGGGGGCTAGTGGGTTTCCGGGCGGGGGCTAGTGGGTTTCCGGGCGGGGGCTAGTGGGTTTCCGGGCGGGGGCTAGTGGGTTTCCCGGCAGGGGCTAGCGGGTTCCCGGCGGGGGCTAGTGGGTTTCCAGGCGGGGGTTAGTGGTTTCCCGGCGGGGGCTAGTGGGTTTCCCGGCGGGGGCTAGTGGGTTTCCCGGCGGGGGCTAGTGGGTTTCCCGGCGGGGGCTAGTGGGTTTCCGGGCGGGGGCTAGTGGGTTTCCGGGCGGGGCTAGTGGGTTTCCGGGCGGGGGCTAGTGGGTTTCCCGGCGGGGGCTAGTGGGTTTCCGGCGGGGGCTAGTGGGTTTCCGGGCGGGGGCTAGTGGGTTTCCCGGCGGGGGCTAGTGGGTTTCCCGGCGGGGGCTAGTGGGTTCCGGGCGGGGGCTAGTGGGTTTCCCGGCGGGGGCTAGTGGGTTTCCCGCCGGGGGCTAGTGGGTTCCCGGAGGGGGCCAGTGGGTTCCCGGCGGGGGCCAGTGGATTTCCAGGCGGGACTTAGTGGGTTCCCCGGGGGGGGGGGGCTAGTGGGTTCCCGGGGGGGGGGGGGGGGGGGTTCCTGGGGGGGGCGGGGGCTAGTGGGTTTCCGGGGGTGGGGTTCAGGACAGTAACAGTAAGTGGTTTAGTACAAGTCATCTCCAGGCTTCATCCCTGGTTTAGTTCCTACACTGAGGAGGAGGAGAAGGAGGAGAAGACATTGATGGAGGGACATGAAACAGGAATATAATGAAGCAGAGCCTGTGAGTGGGAGCTGGGGGGGGGGGGGGGATAGCTGCTGCTGCTGCTGCCCGGGATGAGGGAAGGAGCAGCGGCCGCACCGCCAGCTCCAGGCCGCGGCTGCAGGTCCCGGCTCCCGGGGGCCGCCTCACCCACCTCCCCAGCTCTCGCAGCGCCGGGAGGATGGAGGCCAACTCCAGGCCCTGCTCCGACATCTCTTCCCCTCCCCCGGTGCCCCGGTGCCCCGCCGCTCCCCGGCCTCCGCCGGCTGCTCAGCCCCGGCCCCGAAGCTCCTCACACGCTCGTCTCCCGTCCAGGCCGGGGGTGGGGGTGTCGGCAAGAAAAGTAGCCCAACGCCGCCTGAAGACGCGGCCAAAGTAGCCCAAACGCTCGCCCAAAAAAGAAGCCCAAAGTAGCCCGAACACGCGGCCAAAGAAGCCCAAAGCCGCCGCCGCCCCCACTCTCCAACACACACACACACACACACACACAAACGAGCCCAAACGTAGCCCAATATTATGCTCTCGCCTCCTCTGTGGGTTTGGCAGCAGATTGGCCAATTTAAGTTAGATTTTTTTTTGAAACTGTACCCGTACTGTACAAAGAAAAAAAAAGGTCGTTTGCAACTGTTAAAACCCCCCCCAAAAAAAGTTTTTGCCGGTTTCAATTTTTTCTTTTAAAAAAAATGTCAAAAATCAAGTCGTTTTAAAAATTATTTTGTGTTTTGAAAATTAATCGCCCGCCCATAGCGTAGTACCGGTTGTTCGCAAAGTCCCGCTACCCCTGTGTTTTTTTTTCTTTCTCTCTCTCTCGCTTGCAATGAATTTTTATTTTCTGTTCTGTTGCAGAGGAGTTCAGTGCAACAATGTCTGATACCAGTAACTTCCTCGTCACTCCATTCCACGTTACGATAGATGTGGCACCGAACACGGAGGTGGATCATCGTTTGCCATGAAAATGATGGCGCTCACTCGCACACCGATCGATCCTCTGGACGTCTAAATGCAGTTACACACTTGTACTGAATAAAATGAAGTACTTCTAAATTACAATTATCATCAGTCTTCCACATGTTTCAGTGGTTGGTCAGTGCGCTGAAGAAAAAAAACATGGAGGTAACAGGACTTTGTGAACACCCTGTACAACAAACGCCTTGCCAATCTGCCAATGTTGCTTCTACATGGGCTGCTAAACCTCAGGGCAAGGGGTTGGTGACCCCAGGACACGGCCTGCATTCAGACCGGAGAACTGTGTGTACAAGTGTGTGTATGTCACTCAGCTCAGAAGCATCTTGAACATCAACCTGTGTGACAGCCTGACTCAGTCGCATTCTACCGACTGAGACGTTTGTGGATTCAAGTCCAACATCAGGAATCACTTAATCTAAGATGATACTCCAATGCAGTTCCACAGTCGACAGCACTGTCTTCCTGATGAGACGATCATCCGAGGTCCCGCCTGCTTGTTCAGGACATTAATGATCCCACGGCACTATTCAAAAAGAGAAAGGAGTTTCTCTCTTCCGGTATCCTGGACAACAATTCCCAAAATAAAGTTGTCCATTCACTCCATAGCTGTGTGGAACTAACTGCCACAGTTTGCCCATAAAATACAAAGTCAATCCAGTATATTCTGTGATGTGCTTTGATAGATCTCAATGATGTAATAAGGCACTAAATCAGATGCAAGGATTATTATTATTATCGTCATTCAAAGGCAAGGAACAGAAACATAAATGTGGGGGTATAAGAAATAAGAGTACAATTACAGAAGCTGCTATTTAATCTCTCATTAATTATTTCCTGTTTGACTGAATAAAGAATAGAAGAGATTGAAGCATAGTGTCACCTACAGTATAAACCAAATATTCAGTGGGGATTGATGAGCTACATGTTAAACAATGCTTGTCTGACAGGACTTGTTTATAGGAGCTATTGACTGTTCCTTGCATCAAAAACAACAACAACAAGATTACATTTGTATAGCGCCTTTCACGTCGGGAGTACATCCCAAGACGCTGGATGGTGTATAGCATTTCAGACCCGAGCTGGAGTTAGGGGGGAGAAGGGAGGGGAGGGGAAGGACGGTGACCAATGGCATGGTCAAAGAGGAGCGTTTTGAGGCCGGACTTGAAGGAGGCTAAGGAGGAGGTGAGGTGGAGTGATTGGGGGATGGAGTTCCAGAGGTTGGAGGCAGAGTGGCTGAAGGCTCTCCCGCCAATGGTGGGGGCGGCTGGGTCGGGAGACGTGGAGTAGGCCAGAGCCGGCTGAGTGGAGGGAGCGAGTGGGTTGGTAGGGGAATAGGACACAGAGATATGGCGGGTTGAGACCGTTGAGGGCTTTGTAGGTGAGGACCAGGATTTTGAACTGGATCCTCTGAAGGATAGGGATCCAATGGAGTTGGGCGAGAATAGGGGAGATGGGGTCACGGAGTTTGGTGCGGGAGAGGACATGGGCTGCAGAGTTCTGGATTATCTGCAGCCTGTGGAGGGAGGAGTTGGGAAGGCTGACAAGCAGGGCGTTTGCATAGTCGAATCTGGAGGTGATGAAGGCATGAACAAGGGTTTCAGCGGCCTGAGGGGTGAGGTAGTGGCGGAGTCGGGCAATGTTATGGAGGTGAGAGAAGGCAGAGCGGGTCATGGCTCGGATGTGGGGAAGAAAAGACAGTTGAGGGTCGAAAAAGACACCCAGGTTCCCGAATGGCTTGGTGAGTTGAAGTGTGCAACCATGGAGGTTGATGCTGCCAGAGCCTGAGGTGCTGAGGCGCTGGTGCGAGCCAATCAGGAGGGCCTCAGTTTTGTTCACATTCAACTGTAGGAAGTTTGCCCTCATCCAGGACTTGATGTCCGACAGGCGGTCTGTCAGGACAGCAGTGGTCCTGGAATTGAGAGTGGAGGCAGAAAGATAGAGTTGGGTGTCATCCGCATACATATAGAAATTGACCCCATGTCTGCGGATGATGTCACCAAGGGGGGGGGCATATAGATATTAAAGAGGAGAGGGCCAAGGACAGAGCCCTGGGAGACGCCAGACATGACAGTATATGAAGCATTCACTCTTTATGTAGCCTGCAAAAAAACGCTTAACACATTCATGGAGCAATAGATAATTTGCCCATCAGCTCTTCTTTTTGCTGTGTTATTATAATAATAATAATAATAATAATAATAATAATAATAATAATCCTTGCATTTGATATAGCGCTTTAAAAGCAAACCTAAATTGTTTGTTTTATTTTCCATAACTTTTACAAAACCTTTGAGCTGGGCCAATAGAAAAGTGCGGAAATATTTGCGAAAAATTTGCAGGGGGGATTGTCAAATTTCGCGGAAAATTGCGGGGGTTGATTGGTGCTCTTGAGGTACATTTTACTGCCAACCTACATTTTTTCACAGTGACGTCGGGTAAACAACCGGGAGAGGCCTGGGGGCAGAAACTTCATTTGTAGCGGAGAGCGCTGTTTATAGCAGATTCCACAGAAAATCGTGGCCGCACTTTTCTATTGGCCCAGCCCATTGCCTAATCTGACATCACATAGACATTCAAACAAAAGAAAAAGAAAATCACAAATGTTCCTGAAAACGCACACATTTGCAAGCTCCACAGGACTCAAATTTCACCCACAGCATTAAAATGTTAATATTTATTAATCTTGCACAGAAATTTGAGAATACTTAGCAAATATTTGAATGGCTATCAGAAGGCTACCTAACAAAAGAAACATTGGACCCACTGTGCCAGCAAACCGTGGGTAGGGTGGTGAAGTTTTAGCAAAAGTATTTAGTCCATGTTCCAAATAACACAGTTGATCATAAAGAGCGAAGGAAGTAAAGACGTGAACCCACTGATGACTGTGCCCTAAGATGTCAAAGTGCCCTGGCCAAATCTTTTCTGGAACTTTGCTGACAGTGAAAAAAAGTGACAATCCCAGCCAAGTGCGTTGTCTGCAAAAGTAAAAGAATAAGGTAGCATTACTCAAGTGAAGTTCGAAGAACAAAGTTTCGATGAAGATGGGAAATGTCACGCTGAGTGGTATGGCCAACGCTGCTGCTCGGATCGCAAGGTGATATTGCATAGAGTCGAGGTACGTTTTGCAGGCAGCAATGGTGCTGACAATGAGCAGTAAGAAGGTGGCAGGAATGCAAATGGCATTGTACGTCTTAAGCAGAACACTGTATTCTGTATATCGTCCATGTCTTTGCATTAACTGAGATACTCGAGTGACATCCATTACGTTCAGTGTTGGCAAAATATAATAGTAACAGGCAATCACTGATCCAAAACCATAAACGTTCAAGGCAATCATATTCATATAGTAAAACGTTTCATGCAGCCATAGTGAGACACAGTTGAAGACGTGGGTAGTGCAGCTTATGGTTAGGCTGAATGATACTCCAAACGCAAAGGACCACATGGGTAAAAGAAAGGGGTGGCCATAGCCAAACTCTGCATTTAGGAAAAACAAGTGATAAAATCTGTACAGAAAGAAAAGCAGTGGGATGTAATGTGTCCAGAAGTTAAACGTTTCGCTTGTGGGCAGAAAGACTGAAATCAAACACTCCATTGCAGAACAGTTCAACCTCCGGTATCCTGACAGTATGAAGTTCTGGCGCATTTTACTTGGTATCTCATTGTACGAGAGATAAGACATATTGCTTCCTTCCGTCATGCTAATTTTCGATCCCTACAACGTTCAGACTAGATAAAGAAGCTCAGGGTATCTCCTTACTGAGGCGGGCAGCCATGATTCTGCCTTTACTCTGACGTGTAAACATAACGTGCGAGGCAAATATGAGTTGAGAAGCAAGAGGGCTTTTACCCAGCAGTTTATTTCACTAAAGGATCCTGGTAACCATCTTCGAGCAAAGGACAGATGATTTATTTGTCCGTCGGGCTGTAGATTGCAGAGATTTGTTATTTACAATTCTGTTGCCAGAACACTGGTGTGGGTAGTGTGATGTCATGCTTTATGATGTAAGCATTTTTTAAGAAAAAACATAAGAAAAGTGCAGGAACTCATTGAAACGACCCCGTTTCATGTCAAACATTCCTAACGATTTTGCCTTTGGAATCACAGGAAAAACTAGAGTGTGCTATGCGCTACTGGTTGCTGCGTTTCGCACACAAAACACAGTCAATCCACTTTACCGACTGATCTC
This sequence comes from Callorhinchus milii, assembly GCF_018977255.1. NCBI lineage: Eukaryota > Metazoa > Chordata > Chondrichthyes > Chimaeriformes > Callorhinchidae > Callorhinchus > Callorhinchus milii. Next base: position 6,909,947 of record NW_024704752.1, on the reverse strand, counting down.
GTGAATTCTTCAACAACTCATCAGACGACTGAAATTTCTCATGCTCTTAGTCCTGACATATTTGTCTTAAAA